>NC_092318.1:54341428-54977500 GCF_036785885.1 Coffea arabica
GAATCCAGATCGAGTATGACTTCAGAAAAACACTTGTTCACACCTTTTATTGCAATGAACTAATTTTCATAACTATAACCTGTCATGACACATCCTAAACTGGCCTTTTCACTTCAATGATTACATATGCATCTAGTTCTTAGTTGTTTTGAACAAAAAGATCCAGCTACCAGAGATTTTTTATTTTTCATTCTTTCGGACTCCAATAGATTAATAACAGGAAAGTATATTAACTTTTCGAAGCATGTTTCTTCTCTACTCGTGCTAGACAATATTCCAGACATGGACAACAATAACAATACAAAAGGATTGGCACCTGTCCAGCACCAACATCAACTACTCTAGTGGATCCAATATTCCTTGCAACTGAACTAACTACTGCAGCAACAGCTTCAATCTGCTCGCAAGAAATAACATCACCCATGAGTCTCCAACTTCTACAAGCCAAACAATGATGCAACACATAGAAAGTTGGCAAAAACAGAGACGAGAAAATGAGATATGCATATAGATGGAAATTTTAAATCAACTTCTATAAAGAGTAAAATTTGAAGTTTTTAAACAGCATCAAATATGTAACACAAAATTACCTAAAAGAAAATCATTCTGAATTGCAAGCTACTGAGTAAACAATATTTCAACCTCAACTAATAGTATTAAATTCTTTGTTTTGAAGCTTCATCATGAATAATAAGCTCCAGTACTTCTTCAAAATACACAATAATACTGAAAATGTTATGCAAAATTCAAGTATAGCAAATTCCTAGAGTACCATTCTTAGCAGAAGAGTGACCAGACAGTTTGTCAAAATTATAGCATCACTATTAGTCTAAACAAGAGTTAATGAAGGAACAGAGCCCCATAAAACATAACCATTAGATATGCCTAAAGATGAACGAAGTTGATAGGTAGAAAACTGGATGCAACTAAAATAGAAAAAAAAAAAAGAAACTGGAGATAAAGACTGAAAACTGCATTTGCCTACTTCATGTTTTTTCTTACGATTCATGCCTTGAGCTAGAACATTATTCAATGAAGTCATATCCAGACCAGGAAATTCCTGCAAGAAACACAGAAATAATGCTTTAGCATATAGTTTTCTCCAAACAATAATTACAAGGGTTGTCAAATAGGAGTAACAAAAGTTCCTAAATTCAGTCTCCATGACGAAGCACTGCTAGCATTGTACATTCGCATCTAGAAGAACTCTTTTCTTGATAACCATTTCCATGTTGGAGTATGTTCCCTTGTACATCACTAGCAAAATCTACTATCCCAAGAAGTCATATTTATTTTGACCAAAAACAAAAGGTCACATTTAACTCCAACAAGTACCCTAAAAAAGTAACGTGCAATAAAAGTACATGTGAGAAAATGAAAAGCAAACCAGCTAAAACATGCAAAAACCTGAACACAGCTGAAAAAAAAAATCTTAAAGAAACACCAAAACTATATAATGCAGTAAAAATATTAGCTTCGGAATGAATAAAGCAAGAAAAGTAGCATGCATATTTAGTGAAGGTAAAATATAGTAGTAGTAAGTAGGCAAGGAACAATTAGCACAAGATAATAAAGATACCTGGAACAAATTAGCTTGGTCACGAGGAAGAGAAAGAGACTTTAAAGTAAGCACGAATTCCTTGAGGGAAGCCGGCCAGTGATCCTGCCAACAAGTCCACAGCCAACCAATATACTCACTCCATCGTAACTGCTAAATAATAGTTTAAAGACGAAAAAAAGAAAAGGCTCGCTCAATCTGAAAAAATAAAGATATAGAGGGAGTTACGTGAACGAGACCGGAGGGAATACTGAGGAGATTTTGGATGGGATCCTTGGAAAGGCAATCCATCCAGTCTTTGGGGACTGCTTCCCAGAGGCCGTCCTTGAAGAAATTAACGACGTGGGCATCGATCAAGAATCTGTAGGGCTCAATGAATTCTATGACTGCGTTAATCCACTCTAGGGTTTCACTTGCTGTCTTGCACGAAAACATGCTCTTGCCGTTGCCGTTTTCTCCGTCCCCTGCCGGACATACCAGCTGCGGCGAAACCAGAAATGAGTAACTAAATCCGGCTTGATCCGTTCTTTGTTTTTTTGGGCTGTTGGGCTGATGTATTTGATTCCTGGGCCACAACGCATTCCACTGTGATTGGGCTTCATTTCTACAGATTACCAAGCCTTTCGAAAAATTTCCTACAACATGTCGAGAAAAAAAAAATTCATCTCAACTTAATTGGTAGTGACATACTAACCTATTGATCATGAAGTGAAATTAGTAATTTGATTGTCAAAAGCCCTCACTTCTGTCGTTCCCAGTGACGAATTGGTGTGTATCCCTTCCCCGCTGTACTGCTATTTTATCCCCAAGACAAATGTATAGGGTGACGAATTGGTGTAGTACCAACATATTTTGCTATATCAACAACACTAAATGGTCTCACATTCATGGTCACTTTTTTTTTTTTTTTCTGTTCTATTTTGTACTTCTATAATCGTAATTTGGTGTCTCAATAATCAGCTCTTTGGAAAAGTCAAACTCTTATTGCTATTTCATTTTTCAGGATAAATTATTTGCCCGGCCTATAAACTATTTTCATTGTACTCTTTTGACCCATCAACAATATATTGTCGCAAACGAACCCTTTGACTATATATAGTGTCATGTTTAATAAGAACTTCCTTCAAATTTAATCGTCAATGCCAATAGAACGAGGGATAAAAGTGCATACAAAGTCCTTTAACTATTTCTATTGCCAAGTTTGGGTCCCTTTGTTTCAGAGTAACCCCTGAACAATTAAAAGTGTGTACTTTCAACCTTTCCAACAAATTTAGTCATAAGTGCAGTCAGAACCAAAGGGTATTTTTGTCTAAACACTTAATAAAACCATGTAAATAGAATTAGAATGGTTACGACGAAGAATTCACTTCATTAACCATTTTGGATTCTTCTTCTTAACCCTTTTAGATTCTAGTTATGACAGTTACATTAAGTGGGTGGATGCAAATGTTCTTTAGTTCCGACTTGCACTTCGTACTGAAGCGACCGAAATGATTGAAAGTATACACTTTTATCAATTGTTCGGTAGCTACTCCAAGATAAAATTTAGATTAAGACCAGAACTTGGCAAGCAGAATAGTTTGAGGGTTCTCTATATACTTTACTTTTAAGAAATTCTTGTGTTTGGTAAATTTTATCCCTCGTTCTATCAGCACTAACAGTTACATTTGATGAAAGTCCTTAAACGTGACACAGTTTTGTTGAGGGACATGTTTGTAATAATATATTCTTGAGGGGTCAAAAGAGTACAATTGAAATAGTTTCGGGGATCTTGGGTAGATAGTTTCCACACGGGATCCTCAGTGCCACTTTTTCAGTGACAATTCAGTGCCACTTCTATATTTGTGCCAAGTGTCCTATTTATTTAATTTATCATGTGTTGTTTATTTAAATTTCTTCTACCATAACGTGATAAGTGGGATTGACACTGAATTTGACACCGAATAGTGGCATAGAGGATCCAAACTGGATAGTTTCCCCCTTTTTTTTATGGACCCAACAATAAAAAGAAATTAAAGAGAATAAAAGAGGCTACGAACGATGGAGCTAGATTACGCCTATGTGAACCGTGCACGTGGTAATCAAGAACAAAGTAGCGTAGTCCAATAGATTTCGCATTGTAATGCTACTGGCACTCGTTCATTCAAAACAAAAAACAGAGCAGTATTACTACTTCCCGACAAAGACCGTAGAGATGAGGTGGAATGAGTCTACTCGTAACAGACTTATTAATATTTGTGCTGGGTACGTACACAAGTACTTAACAAGTACAAGTACTGCTATTTCTTTTGTTTCTATTTTTTTATGCAAATAATAATAAACTCTTTCATCCAATCGGTTGTGGCCCGATTCTATTTAATAAACTCGGGGTAGGGGCCAGATTCTATTATATGTTTGCCTTTGATTCTCGGTAAAGCATTGGGTGCTTTGATGCCGCCGTCGCCTCGGAGGGCGTCCCCGCCGCTAGAGCTTCGTCCTTAAAAAGCTTTTCTGTTTGCGTTAACGGTGGGATCTGCTCTAATCTAATGCTACTAGTACTTGCTAAGCACATAGGACGGTAAGAGGACCCCGCCCTTCGGCCTTCTCCCTCCTTTTTTTTTTTTATAGAGGCTTCCCTCTCTCATTATCGTCAATTCAAGAATTGATTGATGCATGCGGAGACTGAGAGCAGTGGAGTTAAATATTTCCCGTTATTTATTGAGCCGACAAAACAAAAAAAAAAAATTCCAACAAAACTTTTTGTTGGACATTCTTCGTCTTGTGTATGGATGATTTAGGAGTCTAACAACAGAAAGAAATACGAGGTTGCAAAAAATGTTGTGTCGAGCCGAAGCAACCTTTACGAGTGGTATTTGTGTTTCTTTCACTTTCGATCCGTGCCCGCTCCATCAAATTCAAAGGCCATCCATCGGCATCAACACAGTTTTGTTTTGCTTCTTAGCAAGAGATGTGTCGTGTTGATGAGCAAAAGCGTGCCTGTGAAGCAAATCAGGAGTATGCACGTATCACCCTAACCTAACAGAGAGCTAAGTAAAATTTAACAGGATTGGCACAATATATATATGTTAACTCTAAAAATGGATCAATGGCCAAGATGAGATATTTTGAATCAACTTTCATGCATTTTGCCCAAGACGTTCAAAGTATCTTTTCAAGTTCTTTTAAAACGATCCATAGGAAAGACCCAACACATGACTTCATCTTACCCGGTATCTCGTGCGCATCAATAATGCTAACTACTCCCTCCCTTTTTTTTATAACTGACGTTTAAGGATTTGCACACCAATTAAGAAAAGTTTTTCATTATTTAAATCTATACACTACTTTCCTTTTGTACCCTCATTAATTGTCCAATTCACAAATGTTTTCTCTCACTAGAATACTAAATGGTTGTTACAAAAGAGAAGCAATAATTACTAGGAGTAGTAATTAAGAACCCTGTATTGAAAAAGAGAGATAAAAGGGTAAAATTGTGAAAAAATAATTAATGCTGCATGGGGATAGTAAAAAGACAGATAAAAGTACTTAAGAGCAAATTTCTTAAACGTCAATTATAAAAAAAGGGAGGGAGTAGTTACGCTGGAAATATATGCATCAGCCGAAGAAGTAATGGGAGATTAGTCACCATTAATACCAGTTGTGGTTGCATTGTAGGAACTAGGAATAATATGGAGCCAAAAAAAGAGAGAGATGAGACAGCCTTATATGCAAAAGGGGCGGTCACGTGACGACTGACTGAGAGGAGGAATCAGGAGACGTACGATACGAGGGAGGGCCAAATGGAGACACATTCAAAATCAAACTAAATAAATACTCCAAATGCCCTGAGACGAAAACTGAGAGGTGAGGAGAAGAGAAGAAGAGGGGTGGAGGGCGGGAGATACCGCAACTGTAGTGATGTGGGCTAGAGATATAGAGCAAGGGGACCTCTACTGAGCCACAGTAGCCTCCTCCTGCTACTGCTAGCTACTGTAACGCACATGAGTCATGACCATTGACAAACAAAAGACAGCTCCGCCAAAGCCACTCCTCCTCCTTCTCCTCTAACCCAATGCATGCGCCACAAAACATAAACGTTCCAATTGTCTGTCCATAACTCTTTTGTCTTCTGCAACAAATTCACTTGTTTCACTAGAATATTCAAGTGAATTCGAGCGGGACATCAAAACTCTGAATCTTTACAAGAGCAATTGCAGTTTTCGTACCAAATATTTGAAATGTGAGCGTTTTTAGTCCCTAAAATTTAGATGAAAGCAAATGTTAGTTTCAATGTCTAAACGCATTTTGTTCTATTAACTGATTTTTTCTAATTGCTAATCGATTTGGTCATGTGCTATTACGTTCAATCAATTTTTGGAAAAAAGAATGTCGCTGACTATAATTTGTAGTATAAGAGGATTAATTACTCACATGATGATCATGTAAGTAATTAGTCTTTAGCTTATAAATACAAAAAATTGGTTAACAGAAAAAAAAATTTAGGCTTAAAAAGCTAATTATTCACATGATCAACATCTCAGTAATTAGTCTCTTTCATTATAGATTACGACTTTTTCATAAAATTAAATGCCAGCACTTGACCTAATTCTGATAATAATCGGTAAAAATACACCACTAAGACTAAATTGCATACTAAAATATTTGGGACTACATTTGTTTTAATCCAAACTTTAGCGATTAAAAGTGCTCATGTCTCAAATATTTGGGACCAAAACTGTAATTCTCTCATTGGCAATGCAAATGTTTTTTCCTTTTTTGGCAATGCAAGTTGGCTTACTAATACCTGTAAATTCCTTGCATTTATGTGTATTAGGGTTAATTTTATTTTACATCCTTCGACTATGGCCTTGTTTGGCAAATGAGTTTTTTGGATGTTTGTCTAAAATTTTATTGTAACTTACTGTAAAAGTTGTAGAAAAAAAATTTTAAATGAAAAACTTTTTTCTCTCCCTTTCCCCCTTTCCTCCCCCTTCCATTGGCTACAATTTGGTCTCGCGACTAGATCGGGTAGAGGGGGAAAGAGAGGGTGGCGAAGGAGGGAAAAAGGGGAGAGAGGTGGCGAGAGAGGGGGAGAGAGAGAGAGGGAGAAAAAAAAAGAGGTGGCCGGCACCGGAAGTGGTTGTCGACACCGGAACCGGGCGCTGGCTGATCTTGGCCAGCGACGGAGTTGGTGGTAGGTTGAGGTGGAAGAAGAAAGGAGCAAGGGATTTTTTTTTTATTTTGGGTATTTTGAAGTGTGTAATTTAAAATTTTGAAGAAGTTTTTTGAAATTACTGTTGTTAAAAAAAGGGATAGAAGACAAATTTGGCAAAAACTCGCTTTGCCAAATAGGGCCTATATCTCAATTATTAATTTGATCCTTAGATCATAATTAGGACACTTTAATTTCTGAACTATAAAATCCCGCTTACGAACAAATGTTAATGAAATCATCAAAACTAACGAAACATGTTCTAAGGGTATAGAAAGAAAATCGTATTGATCAATAACCAAAAAATTATAAAACTATAGAAAAAAAAAGGAGTTTAGGAAACAATTAGTGAGAATCAGCCTATAGTTTAGGGATTAAAATGCCCAAACTCAGAGTTCAAGAACTAAAGTTAGAATCAAGATATAGTCATGGGAGTAAAGTGTCCTAATTTGGATCTTAAAGATTAAAGTGGGAATAAAGTTACAGTTGAAGGATGCAAAATGAAATTAATCCTTTTTATATTAATTAAAAGGCTGTAAATCCGATTCTCAAAAGAATCCAATGGCGCATAGAGGCACAAGTGGCCAAGAAAGAAAGAAATTGGTATTGATTAATCTGGTAGCAAGAATGCAAGTAAATAAAGGGCATATGTGCTGCTAGTTGGGATATGCTGTAGATACGATGGAGATCTAATTCGTTCGCATCTGAGGAATTCCAGTCTGAAAATAGTAAAAGTTGGTTTTGGTTAGGAAGAGACCTGAGAGGAGATAGCTGGCTGTGTCTGTCCAGTCAAGAGTCACGACCATAACAAGAAAGAAAAGAGACATTGAGAGAGATTTGATCTAGTAGGTACCGTAGCTTTGGAATATATTTGTCTTCATTCAATCGCTCGCTCGCTCGCTCACTTAATAGTTGATAGGACTGCCGACTACACACACCTTATTATTGGTCTCCCTCCTCCTCCATGTACACACATACACATTATTGCAACCAAATTAAGGATTTATTCGCAAATTTGAGGGCTCCTTCATTTGTTTCGAAACTGTCAGGCCAATAGCAAATGCAGGTTGTGTATCCTGAGGTTAGCAATAATGATAGAGAATTGGAAAAGAGTGAGTCAATGAATATCCTTATACACAAAAAAAAAAATTATATAGAAAAACAAGTAATTTTTCTCCATTTTTTTGTTATTTGTTAAAAAAAGAAAAAAGAAAAAAAGAGGAGCCTTACGGTAAAAGAGCAATAGTGTGGCCTGTGGTTGTTGGGAATCTGAGCAAAAGAGTCGACAGTTCACGAGCACTCTCTCTCTCTCTCTCTCTCCTTTTTTTTTTTGGCCCTCTGGAGCCCCTGATTCCGAGATCCTCCTCCGCATTAGCGAGTTTACGTTTTACGTACAGGTACTACTTAAATAAATCAATCAGTATTCAAAAACTATAAAGCTCTGTTTGGATTAGCTATTTTTTAAAACATTTTACTGTAACTGTGTATATGAAAAATTTTTACTGTAGATATTTTTAAATTGTTTTTAGAGGTATTTTTAAAATATATTTTTGAATATTTTTATAATTTACAATTTTTTTGGGATATTTTTTTTAAAAATTTTACACGTCCCACCACTATCCCCTCCTTTTTCCTCCCCCTCTCTCATTTCTCTTCCTTTCCTCTTCCCCTCTATTTCCTCCTCCTCCTCCTCCTTCTTTCCTCTCCCTTCTTCCCCCTCCCCTCCTTCCCCCCCAACCCCAAAACCCTCTCCTGCTCGCGGGTGGTGGCTGTGACTTTAGCCACCACTCTAACCATGACCGTCTTTGTGGCGATCAGATTTGATCGTGACTAGGAAGGTTGCGGTCAGTTGAGGAGAAGGAAATTGGGGAGCGGGGAAAGGGAAAGAAAAAAGGAGGAAGGAGAAGGAGAGAGAGGAAGAGGAAAAAAGGAGGAGGAGGAGAGAGGGAGGAAAGATGAACGGAGAGTGAAAGGGTCGTGGGTGTGGGGGTGGTGGCGATAAGGTGGTGACCGTGGTGGTGGAAAGTGATGGGTAGTTGTGTATTTTTTTTATCTATTTGGAGTTGTTTTTTTATATATTGTATGTATATGGTATTTTTGAAATTGTTTTTGTTTATGTATTACTATAACATTGTAGATGAAAAAATTGTTTTTCAAAAAAGTCTGGATCCAAACAGAGCACAGTGAAAAATCCTTAAAAAAAAAAACAAAAAAAGAAAGGGGGGTTACAGCCCTAGAGCCGGAGACAATCACTGTACATAGCAGAATAAAAATAGAAAGGAGAGGAGAATGCTGTAAATATAAGGCTGACTGGGTGCTGGATTATTCTTGTTAAATAAAGACAACATCCCTGTGCCCCACGCCTACAACACATACTTAAATACTCCACTACTTTTTAAGTATGATTAATTTACAACAACAACTACTACTCTTGCTACAAATCACTGCTACTACTATACTTTAATATCAGCGTTGCAGGAGCAAGTAACCGCGTTGGAGATGGGCAAACTCACAAGGGAAGGGAGAGGACCCAGAAGAGACATACCCAAACAAATCAGACAGAGAAATATTCCACAGTTGATGATGCTTCTTTTGCTTTCCCTGTACCGGATTTGTGCTTCATAATTGAGACGATCGCCGGACTGTATGCTATTAGCATAATTATTGTTTTCTCCAAATAATTACTGCTTTTGAGAAATTTCAACTCAACATGCATCCTATCCCATTCCTCCACATTTCACCAGCAACATTTTTGCATGCCTGTCTCCAAAACCTCAGCATTAAACAACTTCGTATTACTTAGATCACAATCATTTCCACAACTTTTTCTCCCCCTTTAGGTCTCTGCTGTTGTTTTGAAAGCCTAAACAGCCAATATCATCCATTAGAAGATCACAATCACTTGGTTGTCTTTGTTGGAGTATATTGTTCCTTCCACCATCGATCACTTCCATCCCCATTAAATGATTCTTTTATTCCACAATTGGATAGCAATGGCATGCATAATCTCCAAAGGATCTTTTTGTACCTTGTTTGGATTGTGATTTTTTGCTGAAAATTTTTAATTTCTTCGTGAACACACTTTTCAATCACTTTTTTATCTCACATATATCAAATCGTTACAGTACATTTTTTTTCTAAAAAATAAAAAATAAAAAATCCTAAAAATAGCAATTCCAATAGATTCGTCCGCTCCTTAAATTCTATCCCACCTCACTGTCATCATCGTGCTGACTATGATGATTTCCTAATTTAAAGACTCAAGAACATGTTTAGCGGCAGCACCTGAAAGTTAATCAGGAAAATGCTAGTAGAAGGGAAATGACCACATTGGCCACCGGCGGGCAGAGGAAAGAAGGGAGCAAAATATCGGACACAGCACTAAAAAATAAAAATAAAAATAAAACCATCTCGAGAGAGGATGATGCCCCGTCGCCCCGTGGTCGAAGAATCGAAGCCAGTTCCCAAAATGGGATAAGAAAAGGACAACAAATAGAGGTCCGGCCCCCAAGAAATGGCCAAAAACTCATCATTCAAATAAATCATGAGCAGATTGCTGGACTGTGAGAGGTATGGATGAACAAATACGTTTATTACTCCGGACAAATGGTAAACAAATGGAGTATTAGTCGGATCCGTCGGTAACGGCAATTGTGCGGGAGCGCTCGAAGACAGCATAGTAAGTAGTAATAGGAAGGCGAAAATTTGATTTAGGATCTGATGATGATTATCAGTAGCATTACTAAACAGATTTATCTTTTCATCATCAAGTGTTCGTCTAGATACATATTCCTGTTTCAAGATGTACGTACATGTTTCCAATCCACCTGAAGTTTTTTTTTTTTTAAAAAAAAAAAAAACCACCTGAAGTAGACATGTCAAAACGATTCAACGTGTACTACTATTTGGAATAAAAAAAAGGGCCCTTTCTAAATCTAAAGATTCTACACACAAAATGAAATGCATAGCACATAACCGGTTAGACATCAAATCAAAAGGGGGGGGGCTGCTGATGATAGATATCCAATGCAGTGGCCACTGGGCAGCTCTCTCCTCCGCCAAGTGTTTTATCTATTTGGGAAGGGGAGATGCCATACCACACATCTAAATGTTTGGCATGCACGCACACAGCGGAGGAGCTGGGAGACAACGACAATTGAACAAGTTGATGTCCACACTCTACAGTCCCCAGTCACGAGTCCCCAACCACCACTCCGCCCCCTTTGATTCAGATGTTGCTCTCATTGCCTTCCTTCTATTACACATGGACAAAGCTATTATACCCTCCTCCACCGTAAGTATGGATATGACCCCATCAAATTTAAAACCGTCAAAAGAGAGATACAAGAAAGGTCCATTTAAGTCTGGGCCGCCATACCAGCTTAACGGTGAGCAGTCCCATCCTCCCAAGCCCCGGTAGCTAGCCAAACTCACGACAATATGCCCCATTATATATATATATATATATATATATAGGGCCTGTTTGGCAAGTAAGTTTTTGACCAAGTTTATCTGCTACAAGTTTTTTAATAACTTTAACTACAGTAGCATCAAAAAACTCCTCAAAATTTTTAAACTATACACTTCAAAATATCCATAAATTTACGCACTTCAAAAATAATTTTTTTTTACAATTTTTACAGTAAATTACAATAAAATTTTAGACAAGCACCCAAAAAATTCACTTGTCAAACAGGGTCGTATAGTTTTTGTAAACACAGAATTAAGCAGATTAGCCAAGAAAGTCTTGATCCAGTTATTAAAGTTGAAGTTACAAGAACCAGAGGTACTTGAGTTTAAATTTCCCCTCCCCTTTCCCACTTCTTACGTTCCACTCCCTTGCTAGAAAAATAAAAATAAAAAAAGAGGGAATTAAGCAGATTTAATGCTGAAAAGAAGTTTTGAGGATACATCTCAGGAAACAAGTTTTAGTTTGGTCGAACATACATCCTCGTAGCAAAATTAAAGTGGGTGCGTTACTTCATCACCGGACAATGTCTAAAGAAAACAAATACTAATACGTCAAAAGGTGTGTTTATTATCTATTGTTGAAAAAAAAAAAAAAAAAGCTCATTAAAAAATAGACTCCCTTTTTTTATTTTTATATTTTTTGGGGTTAAACCCTTCACTTTTCAGATGTCTACCCTACGGTATTAAAGAAAGAAACGATTATAATCGGAATTTAGCCATGTCAACAAAATTTGCAGTGCAGATGATACGCAAAGAAAAGCATTTGGTAGATGCCAACCAAAAAGATAAAAATAAAAGCTCCAATAAATATCCGTCTTCCTCCAACCAGTAATCCAGTAAATAAATGCCCAAACGCATCATCGAGAAAATGATAGATCGATATTTATTGAGAATCTGCATATTAAATCCGCCAGACCGGTAAAGTAATATCTTCCCGACTGGTTTGCGAGTCTTAGGTGATATATTAGTGATTCAGCAAAAGAGGCCCATTCATTTAATTCATACGTTTTGCCTTTAACATGTGATAAAAAGCAGTCAAATGAGAAAAAGGCAGCAGAAAATATAATCGTTTTCCGTGATCATATTTCCTTATCACCTTTTTCCTTCACATATATCAAATCGCTACAGTAATTTTTCCATGAAAAATAACGAAAAATGCAATCCAAACACAACCTAAATTTCTTTAGCATAAATGAACTTCACAGTAGTACGTATTACTAAGCTGACAGTAGTAGTAGTGTTAAATCATTAGATCATTGGTGCCTGGCACAGTAATTGCCTTAACATGAAAAGATATAGAAGCCGAAGGCCGGTATTCACATTCAATCGATTTACAGGGCATTTAAAGTAGTGTGTTTCTCAGAATGCTAATAATAAAAATAAATAAGGGAGTGGGGATCAGACCGACGACGTGGAAAGAGATGATGAACAAAGCTGGCAGCCTCTGAATTAGCAAGCTATTTGAATATGAATAATGTATCTGCATCCATAAGTATTGATAGTAGCGGCACGCACCACCAGCATAATGCTGCTTCGAGAAAATTAACCGGCTAGCCTAGCCATATGCTGCAACGCACATCAGGGTTACACGAGAAACAAGAATAAAATTTTTGAGATTAAACATATGGTCAGTCAAGTCAAACAGCTCGGGAAGCGCGTGCTGAACACCTCACCGCATCCACCAGCAGCAGCAGCACAAAAGAACCAAGTAGTGAACGAATCCCACATCACGAGTGAAATGAAAACTGAGAAGGGGAAAAGGGGTCCTTTTGAAAAAGTAAAAAGAAACAGAGAGATTCCGCATGGCTTTCAGTTTCAGTACAATATACTACGAAGAAGCTAACGACTCATTATAATATTCGAGAAAACCCAATATTTGATTGGTTCATCAGCTTGAGAGTTAGCATGACTAGAAAAAAAAAAGAAAAGAATCAAATCAAATCAGGTCCCTCGTCGTCACCCTCCTCCTCACGCCCCATATGTACATGTGATCTGGTCTGGTCTTACAACTTACAAGCTGTCTATAATCGCAGATGAAACCCACTAAGCAAATGGTGGCGGTATCATCGGCCCAACAACATTACAAAAAAAGTCATTGCGGATCCTCCCTCGAACTCAGAAAGCTAAAAAGCTAAAAAAGGCAACTAGTATTACTCAGAACAAAAAAGGCAACAACAAAAAGAAGGTTTAAAAAAATTTTACCCCAACAAGATCAAACCAAATCCCTCAAGTTCGATCCGGGCGGCTCTTAATACTAGCATTACTCAGCTGTCCTCGATTCCCTGTTCCATTTCCACCATTCGTGGAACCACCACCACCACCTCCTTCTTTCTTCGGCTGGGAAGAAGAAAACAAAGGGAACCCGAAGACACCACCAGATTTTGAGGAGCCCCTAAGCGAACACACTGGAACATTAAGAACCGGAGTAACACGGACATTCGCAGAATAAGACCTCTCCATTCCCCTATGCTTATACCTATGTCCACCATTGAAACTGCTTGGACTGCTGGAGCTTCTCTCCAAGCTGTGAAACACAATCTTTCCCGAGGAGTTCATTCTGGGACTATCAACTGAAACTCCACGAATTGTAGATTCAGGCGGTCTCCGCAAGGGGCTTCGCCCGACCCGCATTGCTACCGCGTTTTCAGCCGATAATGCTCTCGATTTAACAACTCGTACTCTAGGAGGGTTAGCGTTACCATTAGCATTCTGAGTTTGCGCTGATGAACGGAACGACGTAGGCTTTTCCGAGTCTAGAGAAAGCCTGGGAAGATCATCGTGTTCGTGACCCGAAGACGAGGAGGAGAGCGACAAGCGCGACGAGGATAGAGAAACGGACTCGCTATCAGTTTCTCGTAGCAATGGGAGGCTTAAGGAGGAGGATGAATCCAAAGAAGACGACAACGATGACTTGGAGCTTCGGTGAAGAAAATGTTTCAAAGACCGGTGAGTGTTAGCATTGCTAGTTGACGGCGTCGCTTTGTGATGCTCTTGCTGTCTGCTATTATTAGCATTACTATTCGCGGTGCTGCTGTGGTAGAGTTTCTTCAAGCCTAGAAGCTCTTTCCAACGACTCGAACACCTGGGAGCTTTAGGAGAGAACAAGCATGGATCAGTAGCAGAGATCTCGCCTCTCCGACGAAGCTGCGGCGTGTCCGGCGACCTCACGGCCGGAGTTGCGGCCTCCGACGGGCGGATCGAGGAGAGTTGCAGAGGCACGAGCTTGCCGTCGGAGAACAGCTCGTCAGCGGGGAGCATATTTACCGGATCTTCGAGTCGGAACTCGAAATCAGCGAAATCATTGGAGGGAGGTTCTGGATCTGATACTTGGGCGTTATCCTTATTCGCTCCAGCCTTGTCCGCCGGAAGAGGCTTGGCTCCTCCGGCGGAGGGATCGTCGTCCGGAAACTCTCGGCTAAATGAGATTCTCGGACTTAGCCAACCATAGGATGGATACTTGACCGGAGGACAGTCCAGGAATTTCTTCTCAGGCGACATTCCAATCTTATTGACGCATGCTGACGCCATCTCCGGCGATCATGCAACAAAGTACAACTACTATTCTATATCTTACTCCAAAAAAAAAATCCGAGAAATGAGAACAGTAAGCAGGATCGCGCAAATCACATATAAATGGAGAATGGGAAAGGAGAAGAAGAGAGAGAGAGAGAGAGGCGGAATATATTAAATGTAGAGAGAGGGAGAGAGACTGGAGGGAGACGAGGGTAGAGAGCTAGGGTTGGAGTTGATATGGGTTTGGGTGGTGGTGCTGCTACTGGCTAGCTAGCCTCGCAGCAGCAGTGATAATAGTGAAATGGGGCAACGCAGGCAGGAGTGCTACTGTCACTGTGTAATGCCCCCTTAATCTTAATGGCGTAGTTGTCTGTCTAGTGTCTAGTGTCTAGTGTCTAGTGTCTACCGTCTATTGGAGAAGGAGTCACATAACTATCGAGTGAATGAAAATAAATAGGAAGAGGGTACAGCGGGTCCCTAGTCTCGTTCGAATGGGGTGAATCCGGTCAAACTGATATCTACGTGGCATATGGCTCTCCGCTACGCTCCAAACAAAAGTGTTCCCTGCTCTTGGCTTTTTGTACAATATAATAAAACACACACACACACACATATATATATATATATATAGGACAGTGCTACAGTGCCTATAGTTATGGTAACGATATTAGGGAAACCTGCTATTATAGGTTTCTATTACCTTTAGTGACAGATCAAATCTTTTAGTGACTTTTTAAATATTATATTAAAATAATTAATATTAACTTTAGTAAGTTTTTAATTAAAACTAGTAAGTATATGCCTGAAAGATAAGATTTAGTCAGAAATAGAAATTTACACTTTGAGTAATTTAATTTACTTATTATTTGACAAAATTTACTTATGTTTAAATTAAACTTACCAATACTAAAAGTAAAAAATGTACATATTTAAGTAAAAAAACGGTTTTGGGTTCCTGAAATCGGTTTTGGGTATCACCTTTCTCTTTAAAGTTATCTACCTTCTTCTTATTCAGTTCCCAGTTCCAATGATACGATTGAATTCCCAGGCAAAGGTTTCCACTTTGATCCACACTTTCTCTTTGTTACAATTGAATAAATTTTCTCACTTCAAAATTTTCATCTTTAGTTCACACTTTGCTTCTATCCTTTCTCATCGTTCGGTTGGGTTTGAGTGCTGCCATATGCAAACACAACAAAAGGGTTAGCGACGGTGGTAGCCAGCCAAAGAGCATATGAAAAATAGCAGTGACGAGGTTAGATCATCATGTTCTCTTGAAATCGTTTGATTATATTGCTGTAATTTATTTATATTTCATTTGTTTTGTTTGTCAAGATTTTCTTGGGAAATCAAGGCTGAGAATTTGAAGATTTTATTGCAATTTTGGGCCCGAAAATGTCCGTTGAAACATCTAGGAAATGGTTGTAGTTTTGATTGTCTACGGGTAAAATATGTTTAATAGCCATGTGAAACATCTAGGAAAGGACTTGAGACCAGGCGTTTAAGTTAAATGTGATTAATTTGTGAATGCATATAAGATGTTTGGTGAAATGTCAAAGAGAAATTTGTATGTTGTGATTGCTACTCTGTGCGGGTGAGAATTACTAATATATTAGTAACTCAACATGAGCTTTATAACTTGAATTCTTCAGGCAAGAGAGGTTTCTCCCGTTTTGGAATTCTAAGTTGATACGCTTGATGGAGCATATGTTATTGAACTGAACTGATCTAGAATCATTGTTGCGAATCTGTTGTTTCTATGGAAATTTATTATCAGCCTCTTGAATTTTTTACTCCATTGTAACGTCTGCAATGCCACGGAAATTTGGCCATTATTACTCTTGTAAATCTGTGTTGCAGAAGCAATTCTTATTACCATCCTATGATACATGTAGATTTTGTAGAATCACATCTTCCCTTTTCTTCAGTCAGGAAAGGAGAGAAAATTCATAGAACAGTTTCCGACCATCAATCAATTATGGTGTTATACATACTTCATATTTTTGCATTTTTTTGTTTATTTTTCTTTTGAATGGTGTTGCATGGGGCAAACCTGCGGAATCCAGTGGTCTTTGAGGAAAGGATTGTCAAATGCTGGTTGTTGATACATATAGACACAATCAATTATATCACCGTCTTTGCTCTGTCATGAGAAAAAATTTTGAATTTCATTGTAAAGAGCCAAAGGCATTCAACATAATCTAATCTACCTACCCGCAAATTTGTGACTTTTATTGAACTAAGGATTAGATTATGCTGGTTGTTTCGATATTTTGGACATGTGAATAACTCATCTTCCTCCTAAAAAATTACTAATACGTAAACCCTTACCGGGAGAGTCAAAATAGCTTGTTAATGCCATTGCTATATTATTAGGATTAGACTGGAACATAAATCTGTTGAATGGGTTGATTGGAACAAAATTCAGATGAATGGTTTATATGAGAATTGAGGTTTTCAATTAGTTTGATGATGGTTTGTAATATAGAGAGAATGGAGTTCTAATCATAAAATACCTAGCAAAGAAACGGGTTGCCAAGTCGAGAAGATAAGTAAGTTTTTAATTCAAACTAGTAAGTATATGCCTGAAAGATAAGTTTTAGTCAGAAATAGAAATTTACACTTTGAGTAATTTAATTTACTTATTATTTGACAAAATTTACTTATCTTTAAACTAAACTTACTAATACTAAAAGTAAAAAATGTACATATTTAAGTGAAAAAATCACCGGGTTTCTAAAAATGATTTTGGGTTGCTGAAAACGGTTTTGGGTTCCTGAAACACTTTCGGGTATCACCTATCTCTTTAAAGTCATCTGTCTTTTTCTTATTTAGTTCTCAATTCCAACGATACGATTGAATTCCCAGGCAAAGGTTTCCACTTTGGTCCATACTTTCTCTTGGTCCAATTGTTGTTGCTACAAAGGGACAAAAGGCAAAACAGTCCACTCACAAGCGAAAGCGAAGACGATGCAAAAATTGCAAGTAATCACCTACTCTTAAAATTGACTTATTCTACGGTTAGAATAGCTTTGCAAAACCAGATATGAATGAGCAATGCTAAATTTCATCCACTCATTGGCTTTATGTTAGAAGGCAAAAAATGTTAGTTATATATGTACACTTCATATACGCCTTTATAAATTCAATCTTATTGTTTATGGATTGTGCTTGGCAATTTTTTTCCCGCAGGTCATTTGGACATGATAGACGAAAATGTACTAAAGTGTGCACAGATGCATATGAAACTCACAATTATGATCATGTTGGGGCACCCAATTATGTTGAGAATGTAAATTTGAATCTGATAGGATCATCCGATGGCCTATTGCAATCAGATTCACAGCATGGATGCAATAAGGAATTAATGGATAGTAATTGGTTTCAGATCATTCCTCCTGGTCAGGTAATGTATAGCTTGCTTTTATTTATTTTTGTGTGAAGGCATGAAATATAATGGTGCTCTATTTGCATTTGTATAGGCATTAATGTGGGCATGCAATCCTTCATTAATCCAAAGTCATGTACAAAACACTAGCTTGTTAGGAGATGAAAAGTATTCAGGTACATTTTTCCTTCTTCACGCCTAAGTTTTATGTTATTTATTTGCTATGATTATGTGTTGTTGTGGCCTTTTTTTAATACAAATCTTGTGATGGTTTTGTAGTGAATGAACCAGATTTCAGCCAAAACCATTAAGGAATTTTATTCTTGAGAGAGTACAAATGTTTTTGCACGTCTTTGCTCAAAGCTTTTAGGATGATTTAAGTTTCTTCGAAGGTAGTTTAATGCGTTTTGATTGTAAATCTGAACATAATCTCCTTAGTTTGCAATTTCTGGTGTTTACTTGTTTTAATGTGAATAATTTCAGCTTGCTTGGAAAAAAGTTTGGTGATCAAATTTCAGATATTGTTAGCATCCAAGTGCTCTTGGGTTTGTAAACCAGAAATGTCAATCCAAACTGAAGCTTTTGATAGTGATATCAGAGCCCTTGATGCTGGTGATCAAATTCTCAAATCAAGTTACTAGCCTTTTGATTGCTTCAGATTTCTGAAGCCAAAGTCTTTGTGCTCTAAATTCAGTTCTTGGCCATGTAATCTTGTCATGCTTAGATAGCTATATCTAGTGTCCTGCCAGCTTAATTTTGATGCGTAAGTATCAATTATTAAAAGTTAGATTCATTCTGATGCTCAAAATGAGCCGTTTTCTCCTATTTTGAAATACCAATTTCATATCAAATGTCTTGTGCATGTAGATTTTGCTGTTTACTTCAAATTGGACTGGCTTACTTGATGAGCAGAACTCGAAAAGCAACTCAAATACTCATGTTATACAATACTCAGCACACGGTTTTTTAGGCTTTAAAACGTCATTAATGAAAGTTACCCATTCGGTTGTTTAGGAATGTTAGGAGATTCGTCAAATTCAAATGACGATGCCTGAAACTTGTACTTATCCCCAAATTTGTGTTGTAGTACAGTATCAAGATCTTGCACCTATTCCATTCACCTATAAAAATTATGATTATCATAAATGACATTTTATAATAATTTACATACTATTTGCCAATTAAAAGCAAGTTTCATAAAAAAATGTGCATGTAAATCCATATTGTGAATGATACGAAATATATTTGAAACTCACGAAACTTAATATATGGGTAAATTTACTATAATTTTAAAAGATTACGCTACATTAGATACGATCACTTTACCTTTTATACTTGTGACCTAGAAAATAAATTTATTAAAACACATAACATTTATAAATGATGCATACATTTATTAAAATGCTTAAAACGCAAAACATTTATGAATGAAACATACAATCATTATTATACATTTATGTTACCAACAACTACTAACTATAATATTAAGTTTCAACCATTAATAAAAAAATCTTAGCACTAGTTTAAATAAACTTCTTAATACTTGTTTCATATAAGTTTCTTTAAGTAATATAGTAAATTTATGCCACAAACTAGTAAGTTTTGATGATTAACCAAATTATTATTCTTTCAACAAGATTTACTATTAATCTATAAAAACTTACTATTACTTGAACTAAACTTACTCCCCACAAAACTAAGTTTCGAATGTAGAGTAGTAATTTAATTTTTAAAAAAAGTAACTTTCATTTTTATTTCGATTTACTTTTTGAAACATAAATAGGATAACACTTATATGACCATTTTTTATTTATTTTTTATTTACTTTTAGCGGCCATTTGATTATTTGATAGGCCTATCCACCTAAATAGGATAACACTTAAAAATAAGAAAGTAAGTTTTCCATCTAAAATAGTAAGTTAACAGTAATAAATTAGTAACTTTTATACTTCAAAATGTAAATTGGAATAAATATTAAACTTACTTTTTAAATAAATAAATTACTACTTTATATCCCAAACTTACTTTTTATAGTGTAAGTTTAATTCATGTAATAGTAAGTTTTAATACATAAATAGTAATTCTTACTGATAACATGGTAAAATTGATTAATAATCAAAATTTACTGATTTATGAGACACATGTACTATTTTACTTTAAAACATATTTCAAACTAGTGTTAGGGAATTTATTTGAAATAACGATAAGATGTTTTATTAATGATTAATTTTTAGTACCTTAGTTAGTAAGTACTCATAATATACCTGTATAATACAAGATTATAGTTAACATTTAAAAAAATTTATTTACATATTTTAAAATACTATGGAAAAAAGTTTGACTTTTCACATAATCTCGTAAAATATGTAATAAAATTTTGTCGTATTATAAGTTTTTAATTATTTTCAATTTTTGAAAAGTTTGAAAGTTTGGATAATAATAACAACAAATCTTCCTAGTTATATATAGAATATTACTTGTTCATATATCAAAATTTTTATAAATTAACACCTATGAATATAATAAGATGATAAAGTTTTAATAAATTTACATCTGAGACACAAGAAATAATAAGAGTAAAAGCCTAAACAAAATGAGAAATAATATAATAACAAAAATTATAAATTTAGTATAACAATTAATATAAGAAAATTAAATTAAATTTAGAAGGTAAATTAAATAACAATGTCAAGGTTAGAGGTCATGGTAAATGTTACAAATTTTAGGAGAAATTATGTACTGTAAAAATGGTTTAATAATTTTCTATTAAGCATAACTATTGCATACAAAAGGAAAAGATATTTGATTTTATTTTGCTTTGATTAGAAGAACTTGTACTAGTAATAAAAGAAATTTCAATTCAACAATCAACGTGTACATGATTACAATAATTTTTTAGTCATTTAGACTAATATGTGTCATAAAGTAGTCAGATTTAGTCGTTTGTGAATTCATAATTTTAACAGTTTACATAAAATTCATCTATTAAAAATTATGATTATTATAAAATGCCCTTTTATAATAATTTACTTACCATTTGCCAATAAAAAAAGAGTTTGATAGAAAACATATGGATACAAATCCATAATGTAAATGATACAAAGTATGTTTGAAAGTCACAAAACTTAACATATGGGTAATTTTACTATAATTTTCAAAGATTATTCTATGTTAATACAACTTTAATTTTTATACTTGTAACCCAGAAAATAAATTTATTAAGATTTTACCATTTTATTAAATTCATAGGCATTAATATATGAAAATTGCGTACCATTTTATTATATTCATCGGTGTCCATATATGGAAATTGTGATGTATAGATAAGTGCAATTCTATATATAACTCAAAAGATTTTTTTTTACTGTCATCCAAACTTTTTAACCTTTTACAAATTCAAAAATAATTCAAAATTTATAATATGACAAATTATTCTTACATATTTTATAAGGTCATATGCAAAAAAAAAGTTTTCATAGTTTATTTAAAATGCTTAAAACATATAACATTTATAAATGATACGTACAATTGTGTATCATACATTTACATTACGAGTAATTACTAACTATAATACTAAGTTTCAATTATTAATAAAAAATCTTAGCATTATTTCAAATAAACTTCCTAATACTTGTTCCATATAAGTTTCTTTAAGTAAAATAGTAAATTTATGCCATAAACTAGTAAGTTTTGATTATTAACCCAAATTTACTATTCTATCAACAATATTTACTATTAGTCTATAAAAACTTACTATTATTTGAACTAAACTTACTCTCCAAAAAGTAAGTTTTAGATATAGAGTAGTTATCTACTTCAAAAAAAAAGTAAGTTCCATATTTCTTCAAATTTACTTTTTGAGACATAAAAGTTACTAATTTCTTGAGTTAACTTACTATTTTTAATGTAAAACTTACTAACCATATTTTTAGGTACTATTTTATTTAGATGACCAGTATAACAGGTAATCAAATGGTCGCTAAAAGTGTTTTTACCTGTTATATCAGGTAAAAACAGTTTCGTTATCATAACGCTCGTTACTTCAGACTTTTCCTATATATATATATTTATACATACATCCCATCGTATATAACAGTTGTATAGTGAGTAATTTTTTTTTTTTTAATTGTTCTGTTATGGAGCGTGGAACAAAGGATGACAAGCCAGAGATGGTTCCCGGAAATATCTCACCCCAAGCGGTTGTAGACACATGATTTACACACCCAGCCCGATGTTACCCTCCTGTATGATAATTTGAAGGAATTGGAGGTTAGCGATACGATCCCATGATAGCTCTTTACATACATCAGATCATCCTCAGCTGGTAAACCTAGATGGGATATGCTTGGGGCAAAATACTTGTGTGATCCAAAATCTAAATAAACATTACCCCTATCTAAATATAAACATTCTTCTCATGATATGATGCAAAAGTAGTTGATTTTATTATATGATGCAAAAGTTTAATAGGCTGGCATGTATATACAACTACACAAGCTATTGCTATATCTGCAAAATAAATAATTCGCATTCAAATTTCATATACGTGTCTTGCATCTAAGCCCATTAAATCTATGCAATGTTAATGTAATGTATAAATAAAGATTTTATACCAACCCATGCAATAGCCATGTACACACACATGTAAAGATACATTGTGACGACATACAAAATAGCTTTACATGTATCCTGTTTTGGTGTCATGTAGAAGACTATTACTTTGTGGTTATGCAAGGGTGTGAATTATTTTGTATAGTTGTTTTACATCTTACGACGTTGTACGTCAAAGAAAGAAAAAGGGTGAGGGGAGGAGACAAAAATTGATCTCAATAACAAATAAAATTGCAATTGTGATTCTCATTTCTTAGTTTTACCTCATAAGATGGAACGGAGAGAGGAGTGAATTGAAACAAAGACCTTTTGATTTGTTGAAAAAGTGAGTAAGAATGCATTAGTTTAACCTTTGGGCGTCACTTCATAATATGCATTAGGAAAGTTATAACAAAATGATGCAATTGTTACTTTTGTTCATGCCATTCGACTGCTGCAATTTAACATGCATGTACATAAATCCACGAAAACCAAATGTTACCCTGTTTAAAGCTTGGTTCCTATTCTTCATAACATTGGAGCTATGTGTTTAGGGCAACTGTTGTTCGAGCACGAGCTTTAATTGTGCTCAACTCGGCTTGGTATTAGAGTTGTTCGATATTTGTACTAATAAATTCCTTGAATCATTGATGTACAAGCTCTCAATGGGATGGATGTGAATTGAAGTAGAAAGAAACAAACTTGTTCCACGTCACATCCCCTCATGCGGAGTAACATTTATAGCTATAGCTCCCTTTCTTTATTATTATTTAAAAACTTTTGTTTTTTTTAATGGTACTACAGCACAGTTTAGAACAATCTCGTGACTTTGAGAGAGGCCATCATTTTAACATTGATGTTGCAGCACTTGCTGTTAACTTGTCTGAGGTCCACCAAAAGCTTAAAAAGGAGACCGGTGGTTTGAAGCCCACCCAACATTGATGGGCTGCGTCTGGTAGCAACACTGGATTTTACCGTGTCAAAAAAGTCTGTGCCACTGAAACTTTGGGGGCCTGAAACAGAACATTCACATGGGCTGGGGTATTATTTACTGACTTTTTTTTTCAATTTATTACTTATTTTGATACGATTCGCCCGCTTCTGTAGATTTTTGTATTCTTCTGGCGCTCATGTGGATTGAAGGAAGGGAAGGAAGGAAAAGAAAAGGGCTCTACTAGGAAGTAAGGGTGGGCACAGGTCGAGTACCTGTCCCGAACGGCAAATGGCTGACCCGACCCTAAGATGTCGGGTCACTATGTTTTTTGACCCTAATCCGCTCCGATTGTCCTCGGGTACCCGAAAAATAGGGGCGGGTCATACGGTACCCGCCCCTATTTAAAGAATGCAAATTTTGCATTTTAAGTTAGTCTTTTGAACTTTCGCCTTCCTCCCCTGAAAAAATTAATAAGTCGTTTCCTTGGTCGGCGGCAAAGCCCACAGACCCCGGGCGCACCCAGTCAGCTCAGGAGACATAACCAACAGATTCCCAACACTAAATTATTCTCAAAACCAGAGAACACGCCCACTAGCACTAATCTCACTCCAATCCACCACCTCTCTTCCCCTGTTTCTTAATTTTTTTTTCTTCCCTCTCTCTCTCTGCTTATGCTTACTCTGCTATCTCGTTTTGTTTTTATATAGTTTATGACTAACACTTTAAAGATTCATACAACCAAAAGGCTTAAAATGTTTCAAGTTCCGAACTTTATAAAAGGAAATAAATACATACATCCTATACATCTTAATTTGTGGGTTCAACGGATTTTGGAGAAGGGACCTGCAACGGAAAACAGCATCTCGATATCAGTTGCGAAAACCTCTAAAATTGTAGACAACAAGAATCTCTATCTTTAAAGTTCTGCAAAGCTGATAAAAGCACAAAAATCTGGAGAGGATATCGAAAAAATTATTTCATACAGCTACTTCATTAACTATGACTAACCAAAAACACCAGCAACTAACAAAATCTCAGGAACTGAAATGGATCATCTTGAAATCTTACATTCATGTAAATCAAAGACAACTCAATGAAGTTGAAGAATATGCACCACTTGAGGTGATCACGTTGAATGCAACAGACAAAACCCAAAAGCTACTCTCCATGTAAAGTTCAACAATATCCAAGACTTACTATTTACCCAAGTACAAACAAGAGAAATCCAGCTGCTAATAGACTAATACTCTTACCATCTTCAAAGAGACACATAAACAAACAAAAAGTAGGGTGAAATTGAGGCTTGCAAGCTTGAATCATCTGCTTGAGGCTTGCAGGCTTGAGTTCAACTTGACAAAATTGAAGAGATGGAGAAAGGAGTTGTCGGCTGAAGGTTGAAGAGATGGAGAAGGAGAAGGAGAAAGTGAACTGAGGCATGAGGGACTGTCCGCTGAATTCTGAAGAGTGAAGACCGATGGATTCATTTAGGTTAGGGTTAATAATAATTTAAAATATTATACAATTGCTCCTATATTTTAAATATTTATATATTATACCCTCGAATTTTTACTTTTACGATCCGTATCTGTATCCGAATATTTAGGGTACCCGACCCTATCTAACCCGCTGATAGAAATCGGATCGGATACCTATTTTTTTGTGCGGATCAGATCGGGTTTTCGGATCGGATCGGTTTCGAATTTTTTTACCCACCCCTAGTAGGAAGGGAAGGAAAGGAAAGGAAGGGACTATAGTGAAAAAGAAGGAAAATAAGGGAAATCCGAATCCATCTATCTTGTTTGGATTAAGGAAGGAAAAGAAAGAATATTTTCACGCATTAGTTGCGTTTTTATTCATAATTTAAAAGTATAATCTACAAGGACATGATAGGTTTTAGAAAATTTTAAAATTTTCATTAAGTTGGTATTTTTTTCCTTAATTTTCGTCCACTTTTGAATGAAAAAATAGGTTGATTAAAAAAAATTACTAAACTTTATCCCTCCCAATCCTTTCCTTCCCCTTTCCTTCCCATTTCTTCAAAACAGACAATGCATTTGTCTTTTGCGCTTTGGATGAAGCACTTTTAAAACGTTGCTGCATGAAAAAAGAATGCCCTCTTTATACTCTACTTAGTAATTTCTCTACTTTTCTTGTTTCTTTTTTTTATCAAAATACCTTTTTCTTTTCCTTTTAAGAAAAGTTATGGCTACATAGGTGCTGAAAGTAGAAAAGTTATGGCTACATAGGTGCTACAAGTAGACACTAGACGATTCATCAATCAAAAGATTAAAGGCTTGGTGACTATCGTAGTCTTTAAGGCTTGGTGGGTATGAGGTTAAGGGTTCAAATCTTGTCTCTCACCACTTATCATTATATGTGACTTGTCACTTTAAATGATTTAAATTCATATGGATGCGTAGTGCATCCGTTTGGTCCGATGGTAGATCAGTTTCCGTCGGTTGTTCAGTAGGTCTAGTCGGGCTCTCTCCCATTATAATAGGTTAGAGTAGGAGTAGGAGTAAGTGTAAGGTAGACAAGTGTTAATTGACAAAAAAATATATATATAAAGATTAAAGCATCTCTCTCTAAATCCATACACTTAATAAAACCCATTTATAGGCATTTAGTCCTTATGAAACTAGTTATTATGCATTATATTTGTGGATCTTTGTAGGATTTGCAGGTGCTACTATTGCACGAGTTTTCCTTGTTAGCTTACATTCATTATAGCAGTTTATTTAATACAAATAAGTTTAGATGCATGTCATATAAATATATTTAAAATTAGATTTCTCTTTTTTATAGATGCTAAAATTCCCTTTCGTAAATGAAATTTTCACATCATCAATGTAAGGTTTAATGTTGCGATAAGTATGGTATGGTTATGCTGTACCAATATATGTAGTAGTTAATGCTGTTTATTTTGGAGGATTTGAAATCATACATTTTATCTTTTCTTTTGTTTGGGTTTTTATTTTGTACATTTAAGAAACATATGCATCGCACATGCAATAAATAACCAACCAGAGAGAACCAGCTATTTAGAGGTTGTACATCCATCTAACAATTTACGAGGGTTGGAGGCGAAAAAAAATCCTTGCTAACTGGACATGGATGAGAAGTGGATTGTCAAATAAAGGATCCGAATCTTAAACCCGATAGCGAAAAAGATTTTAAGAACCCTTCCATGACCATAAGTTTAATCCCAATGGTTACAACAACCACCAGCACCACCACTTGGCTAATTTGAGTTTTAAAATTTATTCACCCAATCCAAATTTATTCACAAGATTTGTAGGTGATCCAAACTGGTTAATGCATGGAATAACTTATGCTAGAAGTCAACGATCGAAATTAAGCTGCGAATCATCAGCAGTAGGTGACAGATACTAGTACTTGAACTAGTACTTCAAGTACTTGAATTTTATATATCTCTTTAATTACTTTGGAGGAGGTGGAAAAGGGAATGGGATGCTAGGAATGGAAGGGATTTTTGGGATAGGAACAGGGATTTAAAAGGGTAGTGGTGGGAGTGAAAGATAAAGGAGAGTGGGAATTGTTGGAAATATGGAAGGTAGGGCGGGGATGGCTGGGAAAGGTGGAATGGGATGGAGGAATTGATGGTAGAGTGATGGGTAGGCCTGGGATTGATGGCATGCAACAGTTTACGAGCTGCCATGCACTGGCCGGTGAGGAGGGTGAACAAAACAGCTAGCATGAAAATGCTCATAAACCAACATCCTCGCCATTGTTAATAATTGCTCAGCCGGCTAGCTAGTTTGTGTGAGATGGTAAATTAACCTTGGAGGATCGGAGTTCAATGTGTTGTTGTTGTGGAAGTTTTTGTGTAATAGTAACACATATGCAACTCTCCAATTAAGCTTGGATGATTGATACAAGAATACAAGACAATTGGGATCTCAAGTGCATATGGCCATATGGGTGAGGGTGAGCAGATGGGCACCCACGCGTCATTCATTAAAAACTTGGGTTAATTTCTAGTGGTCAATTAGTAGTTTTGTGCGACTTGGTGATAAAACTCCCAACTTTTAGGCCTACTCTCAAGCAAACATTTAAAGCAGGCTGACAAGTATCGAAAAAAAAATTAGTAAACACATTTTTCAATTACTTTTTTATTTCAAATACGTCAAATTAAATCATTATATTACATTTTTTTTATTTTACTAAATTTTAAAAAATAATAATTCAAACGGGTTCTTAGTTTGCCGGCTTTTGAACTTCCTGTGGGGATTAGGTTTATTTGCGTAAATTCTTACTTCTGTAAGAAAATGTCAGAAAAAAAAAACGGGTTCTTAGTTTTCTAAGGCAGCCTGTCTTTTACAACCCGAGTTTGGATTGGGCCTCATTTTCGAGAAACAAACAAGGTTTATCGTTCACAATGAGCCCTTTGGGAGAGTGGACCTTGCGGCCAGCCCATCTCTCAGGGAGCATCCAAATTGACGGCGAGAACAGAGAAGAATTAGGGTTTCAAGCAGCACATATAAGTAAGTACTCGTAGTTCGTGCTTAAAAAGAGGGCCGCCGTTCCCAACCCTTTTTCACGGTTCTCAAATCAACTGGCTCGATCCTCATATCCTATTAGGGTCGGTAATTTTGACTGATCTGGAGAATTGGGCGGAGGCCGCAACATTTTCTGAGGCAACAACATGAGAGCAAAGGTTTAGCCTCCTTTCATTTCTTTTTCGTTTTTAATTTAGCATTTTTTTAAAAAAAATTCCTTGATCATTCACTAGAAGGTTTATTTGATTTATCAGTAGAGCATGATCAATTGTCGATGTATCTATCATATTGCATGACTTGTTATTGATGTATTGTATTCCATGTAAATATAGCCTTCGTTTAAGATGATAGTTCGAATCTAATGATGAATAGTTCCATTTGTCGAGAAATGCTTGCACACAAAAAGGATGCTCCAATGTGGTAGTATGTATGTATTTGGTTTTCTCTGTTTTTTGATGAGCTTTGCCGTTTTGGGTTTAGGATTTCCGGGTTTTTTTCCCTTATGTTGCGTTGTCATATTACTACGAATTTGGTGCATTTTCTAGGTGGATATAAAAAGGAATGGATTGTACTCCCTGAGATTGACATATATAAAAGAGGGGATAGACAAAAGAAAGAAGTCCTCTACTATGGCGCTAGGAAATCATTGGGCGGAATCATGATATTTTGTGTTCTGTTTTGCTATGCTTTTATTTATTTTGCTTCGCATTTCAAGGATGTTACTTTTTTATTTCTGGTTGTGGAATTATCATTTCTAAATGTGCTGCTGTCCAGCAGCTGTTGAGAACTGGGGAATGCGTTGCATAGTGTATCCCCTTGTAATTGAAGCTGTTTTGTTTTATCCTAATGCTGTTTTTGATTAACAATTGTTGATGTCGTGCATTATTTAATGCAAGTGTTTGATCCATGCCAACTCTGTTTACCAAACAGGATTAGATGGTGGTTGTCGAAAATTTGACATTCTTCTAGATGCTAACATGCTGCTGTTCTAAATTTCCCTAACCTATGTTATCGTACCTACCAAATACACGATTATTTTGGTAAATAGAAAAGTGACAGACGGCTTACACCCCAAGTTTTCCTTCACCTTTATGAACATCTTTATGTGTAGTTAGATATCATGTACCGATAACTCAACCCATACTTCCTTAACCCATACTTCTACTGATGTTTGTTTTGGGCAATTTGCAGTGGAAGAAGAAGCGCATGAGGAGGCTCAAGAGGAAGCGCCGAAAGATGAGACAAAGATCCAAGTAGAAGCTGGATGCCACATGGTTTCTTCATATTTGAACCTGCATCTTTTTCATGACCTGCTTTTGGCTCCTGATGTCAAGCAGCTCTTATGTGTGGATGAAAGTTTAGCTGGGGAAACTACCATCTTATATGTCTACTGTTCTGCAAGACTCTTTAAAACATTTACTTTACTTAGTTGTTTTAGTAACTTTTGTGTCTATTCCAGTGTAAGCGGCATGTTGTGTCTAAAAACCTATTTTTCCCTAATATGAAACTGGAACAAGTGTTTTGACATGGCAGGTATTAGTTTATAAAATATGTATTGGTTGACCATCCAGGCGCAACCAGGGCTTTGCACTTCTAAGTTTCAAGTGGTGCAATTCTGATAGATTTTGACGCCTTCAGCCCCTCAGCTGATCTCCATTTTCTAATCAACAATTCAGTGTCCTGCTTGGTGAATTTGCCCCGCTTGGCACCTTGTCAAGCATAGGTGCGTGTTGGGCGGCAATCTGATTAGATCTCTATCAGAAAAGAGTACCTCGATTGCCTTTTTGTGCGACGGGGTAAAGATGCCTTCTTTCTTGGTGCGTGTATGTGGGAAAAAACTGGCTGGGCGGGCATAATCAGGAACTGTTTGATGCTTACCCCAGTCTAAGTATTGGCCCACGTACAGCTGGAAGGAGCTGCAGGTTGCATCCGTGTTTCGTCTAACACACAATGCAGTGGTAAACTGACAGATTGGATGAGGGCATCAAGTTCTTAATAGATAATACTCTCTTGTATAAACCTGACAACTTGCTTTCTGTGGATGATCTCGGAATGCAATGAAGTGAATAATCTATCAACCAAAGAAGTATTTGATGTTTTAAGGTAAAACAGATCCAGTTTCACTATGGAACATTAGCTCAGAGTAAAAGAATAAACAAAAAGATACAAAGGAAATTGTGAGAATTATGGGAGATCGATCGTTAAAGGGGCTGTAGATATTTCTGTGTTGTTGGATTTTCTGTTTTCACAGCAGAAATTCATAGAAACATAAATCACTAGAGGCCAGGCGTAATAACAATATTATTAATACGCAATTGGCAAAGTATTTGCAACGTTGAAGCTAGGAGTGGATCCCGCTCTAATATATATAGTCAGAAGAGAATAGTGATAAATGTACAGTGTGAGTAGAAAGCTAGGAGTAAGGTTAAAAGTGAAGAGATACAAACTTGAAGCCGACCATTGCCAACACGTAACCAATCACCGTTGGGTTCTTCACAGTCATTACTCTTTACTGTCTTACACTCTGAGCGCACAAGTTTGTCGAGATTCCCTTACATGCTCAGCAGTTCTGCCAACGGTGATTCTTCAACAATCACCCATTGCCTCCTCATTGCCCCGTCCCATTTTAACGTCTTATGCATACAAATTCCTCACCGTATCCCCGCTACAGAGAGCTGTCTATATTGATAACTCTTCAATGTCATATTGCATAACAATCCTTTCAACTGTATTTCTACTGACGACTTGTCTCTGATGCAGCTCTTTCAAAACTACTGCTGCCAGCTCCCTTTCTTCTTCGCGAATGATCCCTTCCACTAAAATAGTATATGTCGTCTCACTAGGCATATAGCCTTTCTCAATCATCATTCCAAAGACTTCCAAGGACAAGTCTGTTCTCCGAGATTTGCATAACCCAAGCACAAGGGCGTTGAAGTTATCCGTGTCAGGTCTGTAGCCACTTAATTCCATGATTCTAAAAACATCTATAGCCACGCCAAGCATCCTCTCCATGCACAGTCCTCTAATCAAAGATGAATAGGTATATGAATCCGGATTAAAGCCGCAGGTTGTCATTTCATACAGCAGCTTAAATGCCGCATACGTGTTCCCCTTCTTACACAGACCAGAAATCACTGTTCTGTAGAAATCATGATTGGAGGAACTCTGCTTAGGCCTCAAACTTTGGATTGTTGAGAATGCCTCTTGCACCATCCCCTCCTCACAAAGCAAGGCAATGGCATTGTATGTGCCCTCATTAGGACTGCAATGACGGTACATCATTTCATCCAGGCATTTAATTACAGCATCCAGCTTCCTCTCTTTGCACAGACGAGCAATGATTGGATTGTAGCTGGCTGCAGTGGGCTTCAACTGCCCGCCTCTGTGCATTTCATCCACAACCTTGAGGGCGTGATCAGTTCGGCCATGAAAGGCAAGGGAGCCAATCAAGATATTATAGGTGACTATTGTTGGGGAGCGATCATCTCCAACCATCTCAGCCAGAAGTTCATTTGCCTCTGCCCACCGTCCTTCATAGCACAAGGTTCTCAACAAAATATTATAGCTCACAACGTTGGGGTTGAATCCCTTCGAAGGCAAATTCCTGAAAAGCTGTATTGCTTCATCGACTCTACCTTCCTTGCACAAACCAGTCAATATGACATTATAACTAACCAAATTAGGCGTTCCACCTTTAGCAATTATTTCATCTAAGAGTCTCATTGCCTCATTAACCCCTCTTTCCTTATAAGCAGCCTCAAGCAAGATTGAGTATGTAAATGCATTTGGCACCAGTCCCTTCTGCATCAGCCTATCGACAAATTGCAGGTTCTGATCCAAGTTTCCTCGCATACAGAGACCTCTAACAAGAGAATTATAAGTCACAGTATTGGTCGGGTATCCGTTTTCCTCCATTTTTTCAACTAATTGCATGGCATGACCAACATTTCCTCTCTTACATAAATGATTCACCAAGAAAGTATACGAGGCTGCATCCGGAATACTACCTGATGCAATCAACATTTCCATGACCCTAGTTGCCTTTCGGAGTTTATTGGACTTGCAAAGATCATACAGCAACTGCGTTGCCTGAACAACATCAGGCATGTGGCGTTTTCCGACCATGTATTCCAAGTACAAGAAAGCATCATTCATCCTAAGCTCTTTGGTTCTAGGGTCGTTCCTGCCAGATCTCCAGTTGGGCAACGTGAAAACGGTATCTTTAGAAGCAAATGCCGTCTGGGTAGAGGCCAACAGTCTAGGAAAATCATTGTTGAGGGAAAAAGAATGGAACTTTAATACTTTGGAAGAGAATCCACCAGAATTTCTTGAATGTTCTGAAGAAGGGTGTTTTATAGGTGATACAGAGTTTAATAGGACTGCCATGGATTCCAGCAAATGCTTGAAGGCTGAAGCTACTGATAGGTCACTTAGAAGTCAGACAAAAAGGGTTGTAAAGCTTGGACTCTGGGTGCAGATCAGAGCTTCGAATTTAAAGCAAGCAATCTGCTTGACTGAACTCTTGAAAGGGAACAACAGGATTCCGTATATTTTCATTTGCTTTTTGATCAAAACCTTGGCTACACCATCACTGCTAATAACTCTTCCCAACCCCAGTACAGAATATACAATCATAAAAAAAAAAAAAAAAAAAAACACTAACTGTAATAAAAGAAAAAAATTGACGGGGAAAAATTATGATCAAGAAAAACGAAGACAAGCGGGATGATGCAGTACGTACAAGAGAGTCTAATCACCAATTCCTTTTCTTTCTTTGCTAATTCCCTCTTCGACCAGAACCGTTGGGCCGTTTTCACTGCGTTTGAAACGCGAATTAAAGTCGGGTTTTCCGTCGCATCATGCGGCTGTAATACATCTCTTGTTTCGTTTCTAGAAAATGTAAAATAGAATGTGATTTATTTCAGTCCAGTCTTGTCCACAGATGACAGTCGACATTGCTGTAGCTTCTATCCGATGATGTTATGTTATCCGGAACTTTGACAAAAAAGATAGACCAATAAAAAAGTCGCTGTGTCCCGAGTGGCTTTTGCTCTCATTAGAAGATACGATTCACCACTTTAAAAAGTTTCCTACACTATTGTTCAGCCCAAGCCCGAGACTCATAAAATTTTCAATTATGGGTCATCGGAAAAAGGCCCAAGTACAGAATAAGCCTAAGAACGTCTTAAGGCAGAAAAGCAGATCTCTATGGAGCTCACAAACTTCCAGTGGTAGTCAAAGTTATCGATCGCTCTGTGAAACAGTTAACTGATGAGTCTGAAGCCTTAACTGATATATATATATTTTTTTTGTTGTCATGATCATGATCTGGTTGCAACTTGTGAGACACGGGACTTTGAATTCCACATTCTGGGATTGACTCCATACGTAGCATTTTGGGTTGGGATATGTTCTCAACGACAGACATGAGAGAACCCATTTTCTATTCTTAGCGTTTTCCAACAGTCAAATCAGAACCCACAAAACCTCGAGGATAAAGCATGCCACGTTACCATGAACGAAGAGGACGGCAGACGGTCTGTTGCCACCCTCGACATGACAAAGCATGCCACGTAGCTAAAACTTTCTATATAGGCTCTCAGAGACGGAGCATGCTTTTTCCAGAATCCAGAAGAGACGCAAGGAAGAACCAGAGAAGTGCTCAATCACAAATTTCGAAAAAAAGATGGCAAAAAGCACGGACGATATACGATACGCAACAGCTCAGGCAAAGGTTTCAGAAGACGATGCATTGAGAATCAGGTACAAAGCAGGCACTCCACTTGAAGGAGGCAAGATTGCCGACTCTGAGCCCGTTGATCTTTTCTCAAGTGCCCACAACATCTCCAGAGCCCAGCAACAGCCGAAGCACCAGGACCGAAGGACAGCTCAGGATCAACAGCCACCCTCTGCAGATCAGTCTCAACGCGACCCCAAAAATGCCCAAGTAGCCATGTCCGATTTCAAAACCCAGCAGCACTAACCATATCCACCCACCCACCCGATCATTTTCCCTTTTTGTATCCCACGTTGTTATCGTAGTTCACAGAATTCCACCGTGATTTCCTCATTTTGTGCAATTTCTTTTTTCTTTGGGTTCTTTTAATTGGTCTTCATTTTGTGCAGTTTAGCGTCCAATGAAACGCGCTTAGTTAATACGCCGCCCTTGAGAGCTCTTCTTCACTCGTCCGCCTCACCACCGATAGTTAATCCACCGTTCTTTGCCTTCCCCACACACAAACACAGACACACACCTCCTCCCCCTCCCTCCCACCCCTCCCCCCCCCCCCCCCCCCCCCCCCCCAGAAACACCAACCGAAAAAAAAACATAAAAAAAAAAGAGAAAAAGCAATGTTATGCCCACTATCATCCAAAAAACTTTTTGCGATTTTTAATCTCAGTAAGTAAAGTGCCTCACAATATATGGTCCTCTCTAAAGATTGCAATTCCTACCATTCGAGGCCGATTCAACACAAAAAATACATACATCCATGTTGAATTAGTTTTTAAGTAACATCAGACCAGTATGGTACAACAGGTGAACATTTGTGTGAAAGAAGTACAATAAAAATCACCGCCCGCATCAAAATTGGCTCATCCCATTAACGCCTCTGCTTCCTATGATCCTCATTTCTGTTAATATACAAAGGCAATGACCGCAAACCTAGCTTTTCACAGCTTCATCTCAATCTTCGCTTAGCCAAAATGGTAGGGTGGCACTGTACAAGCAGGCCTCGTTTCGATTTTTTAATAGTTGCTTCATCCTGATCAAATATATGCAACAATCCAATCTTCAATACCCGCCTCCCCTCTACTCCAATCCAATTATGCAGGGAGCAAGCACGGAATCACAGCTTGCTCAATTTGGATCTTGCTCGGTGCGAGTTTTTGTAATTCTCACCATGCCTGGGTACTACTTACGCTTATTCGACGGTTGCAGTTCTCCTTTCTAGTAATGACTCCAGAAACGCTGAGCACAATGTTGTAAAAGGAGGAAGATTATGAGATGGTCCGTCAAGAATCATCTCCCAGCTCCTTTCAGATGCTGCTGTTGCAATTGATGCACTGCGTTCCCTTTCTATGTTGAATTCTGGAAGTTTACCATATATGGAAGTATACCCATATCTCCCTGCTGAAGGTGGAAAAGAATTTGCACGTGTTTTTAGCATATAAATTGTCGAACAAAACTTTTAGGAAAGATTTCACATTCAAAAAGGATTACTATATGCACTGGCAATGCATAAAAAGATTTACAGGAGACAACAGCCTCACCTGTCTCCCCAAAGTCAACCAGACTCTCCGGCTGAGAGGTACATCGAATAGGGGCCGACTCCCCAAATGGGTCCAAGAGGACATATTCATGAGCTCCGTTAATGTATGTCAGCACCTCCACTGATTTTCTTCCAGCATTGCCATCCTCTAATCTTGAGCTTGCATCAATGAAAGCAAGAGACCCACCCTGAGCCTGCACGGGGAGCTATTCCATTAAAGCTACAGCATAGCTTGCTAGAGCACCTAGGTCTCATCTACTCAAAGTTGATTAACCCCTACTCCACCAATGGACCTAGAAAGTCCCAGAACATACCAGTAACTCCCGTGAATGGCCTTTATTGTAGCTACGCTAGGATAATCAAGGCCAGTCAAACTCAGTACGAAATGCTTTCTCATTTTGAACACAAAGGCTACTAGTTAATATGACAAATGCACTCTGGCGAGGAAAGCAACCAAAACGTTTTCAGACATTAAAGCTATACACGAGTAAAGAAACCACACAACATGAAGTCCTCTATAAAGTGAGTAAAGAAGCTGCTTTGTACTTAATTGCCCTTTGACCACAGGTCCAACAAGAAAACTAGAAATGGTGAAAAGTTAAAAGAGGAAACTTTTACCTTTTGGACAAACCAGGTGGAGATAGGGATTGCTTTGTCTACAGGGAATAACAAGATCACCCCATCTACACCATGTGTAGAGCGATATAAACACTCTGTACTCTTAGATGATGTGGGTAGATGAGCGAGGACAGCAAAGGAGGAACCATCCGTTGCACAGGACACAGCTACAAAGACAAAAAGAAAAGTTCAACATAGTGGAACAACATGTATAAAGTACGGATGACAATGACAAGTTAGCCATAAAAGAGTAAAGCAGACAAAAACTGCTGCTGGCTACAATTACTAAAACCAAATACACAAGCTACAGATTATCAACCCTTTGTATTCTCAAATTCTCTTCGAGGCAGAAAATAAAGATGAAAAACATATAGCCAGTTGACAACGGCCCAATCAAGCATGTAGGAATGGCGATTTTATTAAAAAAATCGATCTCTCACTCTCTCTTTTATCAGTGGCAAGATTGATGATGACTCTTCGTTTGTGGCTAATTCTCTACAGCATTTGATGAGCTACGATCAGCTTATTCAAAATTGAAAAATGCTAATTGTCAAAAGCAGACATTTGGTAGCTTTTAAAAACAGCTTTTAGATTTTCTAAATATTAAAAAACAAATTATTTTCCAATTTTTTTAATAGATTTTCCACATTAACTTCTTCAATTTCAAAAAAGCTGCTTATATCTTTTCATAAGCTGTTGAGAACATGCCCTTAGTCCATCAGACAGACTTTCTACCTACCTATTAACAGGCTACTATGTCAAAAAGATCCAAACCATTAAAAATTTTAAAAGAATCTACAATGACCTTGAATCAGGGTGGTGACGTTAGTCACTTAAAGCAATGATTAATTGCTGAACTTATTATGAAAATTACATGATTCCCACTTTCCCCTTTTGTGCAGATGAAAGAAAAGTAAACACAAACCTTCGGCATGAAGCTTGTATGACCACAATACTGAAAGATTGGACATACTCCAAAGGAACAGTTCAGGGTTTGATCCTTGGGATGCAGATACAAGATAGTCAGACTTTCCCACAAATGAGAGCTTTCTGATTGGCTGCGCAATGAAATAAATTCATATGAGAGAGCAAGATAACTCATATGGAGTAAAGCAACTAGGAATACAATAAAGAGTTTGGATGCCATTTTTGCAGAAATGCTTCCCTTCTTTTCCTTGGAACCGTTATTGCCCATTCCCCCAAAAGCCAATAAGCAGCTGCACCTTTCCATGTTACGTGCTGGTAAGAAATATAACGGGTTTCATCTATTGACCTTTTAGATCATAATCTCCCTATCTTGCCAAACAGGTCAAGGATAATAGCGGCAGAATGTCCCTTAATATCTCTAGGGAATTAAAAATTATGAGGACTTCTCTAAATTTCATGAAACAAACCAAACTGAGTGTTAAACAACTATGCTCAGATATTGATTGCAAATTCTGATTTTTGCAGGGCTATAGTACAAAATTGCCGGGAAAGCCATTGTCTTTCATCCTCATGAACGTGTACCTTCACAAACTTCAACAAAACTTATCCAATCCTCTTTTAGTAGCCAATCGTTCTAACAAAGTTTTGCCAAAAGAACAAGGCTATTAGCTAGTAATGCAGATGGTAATTAGTAAAGGTATTTTCAAGTAAACAATTTGAAGCAGCCTATGTTCTGGTGCATAAACCTATGAGACTATGACCCTACTTGAGATAAACACCAGGAGACAGACTTTTAAGCATTCAACATTGTCTATCAGTCCACAATTTCCACTTGGCAAATCCAATAGAGGTACCCCTTGGCAAGGAATGAGAACAGACCTCCAGATGGTTAACAAATCCAATCTCAGGCATGAAGGAACTAGAGTAGAAAGTAAGAAAAGTCAATTTGTTCAGAAACTCACTTCAATACTCTCTCCAATTACAGCCACAAGAAAATTCCTGTCAGGATCCCACAATGTAATGACATTTTCAGCAGCAACAGCAAGAACAGAACCATCCATAGAGAATGTTGCAGCTGTCATTGGCTTCTTTCTACAAGGGCAAAACTTCTTTTAAGTCTACTGGAGCATATTGTTGATTGATTAAAACACCAGAAAACATGAACAAAAAGACATGCCAACTCTTTAGAACCATTTTAAAGGGAAAATTAAGCAGTGAGCATACTTGTAGGAACCAGCAGCATGGCATGTCCATCCATTACTCTGGGGCTTCTGGTCCTTCCCTGAGACTCCATAACCACATTTCCAAACCTGCAAATTCCAAAAACTTAACCAGGGCTTGCTAACAGAAAACTCTAATACAAGATATTACAAACCTTGAAATCAGCACCATATGAGGAGCTGACAGCCATTTGACGGGTAGGATGGAATGCAACATCTGAAACACCTGCATCCCTATAAAATGCAGCATTTAGCACAAGTCACTTAAAAAAAAAACTTGTTCTCATTGTTTTAGAACAAAGTTGATCAGGGATTAAATATTGGATGTGTTAAGTGATTTATCATGCTATAGCAAAACTGTTCATGCACAGGTTGAAACCAAGAATTTCTACTTAGACAAGGACAAACCTGTGTGGTTCATATACAACAGTGGATAAGCTAAATTCTTTACTTTGAGAGCTACACTCCCAGAATTTTAAACTTACAAGGCCCCCTATTCCTTCTTCAGGAAGCCTAGTTTCAACAGTGCCCATGCTATAACCATCAGGGGAGAGGGCAACCAAATTCACAATCACCTACAAAATACAAAATAATGCAAAAATCGTTATGTGTTTCCAAGAGGTAAGATTGCATACTCAAATAAATGGAATTAGATATTCCTGAAGTAACTAAACTAGCCTAGACCAATGCAGACCCCAATCACAATAATTGTTGCTGCACATTGAAAGAATCTAAATCTGATTAAATAACCTTAAGCTGTAAATTTAATGAGTTAAGGATCTATAGATCATAGATCATTCTATAATTGTAACCTTCGCAGCAATAAATTGGCCCAGTGCAATAACCAATCATTCCATGATTGTTAGTTTACCTTTCCCTATTATAGATTTATATTAGTAAACCAAGAAGCCTTTGCTAACGTATCTAGTTAGTCACAACAGAAAGAAGAATCAGCTTATTCAAAGTTATGCATACCGTGATTTCCTCCCCCGGTTGATGGTTCCTTTCACAGACTTGAACCTGCAAAAGAGTAAAAGAAGATATCACAAATCCCCTGGTTGATGGTTGAAATGGAACCAAAAGAACAGAAAAGAGTATTTTCCAACAAAATAAATCCATTAAAGCAAAGCCACTATCATGTAGCCACAGAAAAAGCCAGAGCATTGGAATAAAATGGAAGAGGAACTACCTGAAAAAAAACTAGAGAGGTAGTAGTTTCAGAATGAACAACAGAAATTTGAGAATTGTAAGTGAAAGGCCAAGAAATTCTAGCGTAATCCACTTATCTCACTTGCAGAAACCAAATTACTAGGTCTAGCATTTGACTGAAGTTGGCATAGAGCTGACTCCAATCGGAACAAGATTACCTCAGAAATTTCACGGTCATCGAACAAGCTGTAAAATTGGATACGGTAATTCTCCGTACATATAGCAGCCAGACCATCAGAGTGATTAAAAGCAACCCCGCTGCATGAGCCCTCATTGAATTGCAAAACTGAACTGGGAGGCTGAAAGTTAAGCATATGAGTTCCCTTATGGCAGTTATGCATGAAATAATTTGTGCTTCACCTTTACATTTCAGCTGAGTTAATCTCCTATGACTCAAGCGTGCAGACCCAATTGACTAAAGAGACATAAATAAAATGCCACATCTATGCAAATTTACCAACCTTGATGCCAGAAATAGATCTCGAGATAACCATTGAAGGCATTTTCAGCAGATGAATGAGATTATCTGCACAGGATACCTGAACAAACCATATGAGTAAAAGCTAATGCAATTGAACCACATCCCAAGAGCTAAACAGCTCCACTTACAGAAGATAGGGAAGGATCCAAAGAATTTGTGAAATACAGAAGTGGAGACCCAATACGTGGAAGAAACTTTCTCTTCCCTGTGTCCAACTGCCAAAGTACAAGGACTCCTTCTTTCCCACCTGTCACAAAATGGAAGAGTTCAATTTGGTAATATAAATCGCTCAATAAAAATAACAGGACTAAAGAATGACCAATCCTAAGGAATTCCAAATACCTGAGAACAAGTAGGCACCATCAGCAGAGAAAAGTAAGACGTTTACTTCAGCAGAATGCCAATGCCATGTGGTGCAAGAATCAGCATCATCATCCTGCCTCACTCCCGGCTTTTCCTCTGCATCTCCATGTGATGCACCATTTACCAAGTTATTATCACCACCAGAAAATGTCTTTTCCCCAACACCTCTCCATACTAAGATTCTCCCAGTACCATCACCAGCAGCTACAATTCTCTCTGTTGGATGAAAAGCTAGAGTGGTGAAGGTTTTTGTATGATGCAATCTCATTTTCTTGAAGGCAACATGATTAGCATCTCTTGCTGGGATTTCCCATATTCGAAGTTTGTGCTTTTCACAAATTCCAATGTAGTTTCCAAACGGACTAATGGTTATAATCTGGGGTTTTAAAGTCTGCAACAGCATACAGAGTTCATTCAATCACATGAAAGCCGCCAGTGAGAAAATAGTGAAAACCTCTAACAAAAAGTAGAAAGGAATCTGACCTCAGCTAAAGTGAATTTATCTAAAAAACGAGACTGAGTTAAATTACACTTGCGAATCTGCCAGAATGCGGAGGCATTCCGATGTCCTTGCTTTTTCACCTCCTCGGTGCATAGATAAGCAAAGAGATGAGATGGCTGCTCACCATGATCAGCCGGTTTACGTAATAAACCAGGAACCACCTGGAAACAAAGACGCAAAGATGCTATGCTTATCCACGACAAAGAAATGTTCAAACTCGACAAACGTGCAACCAACAAAAATTCAAACTTTATACTCCAGAAGAAGCAGAATGGCAGAAAACAGCTGAAACACCCAATAAATAAGTATTGAAGAAATGTATCAGATTACCATGGAGTGAATTGGGACGCGTATATTGATAGTCTTCATCAATTCGGGAGCGGAAAAATCCCAGTACCTAATGGTACCATCAAGCGAAGCCGTCCAACAATAAGCTAATATCTTATTGGCCGGCGAAGTTGGTGGCACCACTACCACCGATGTCACTAGTGCGGTGTGACCTTCAAGTTCATTTATCTACAGAATTGTAACGAAGGAAAATAAAAAATTACAAGCATTATTTACAACATATGTGTGTGCGTATGTGTGTATATATTGAGGGAAGGTAATTAATTACGAGTAAGCCAGTGCAGGCGCTGAAGATAGAGACGGTGTTGCCGGTGCAGACGAGGAGTTTGTTAGTGTCGTTTGAGAATGCCGGCGGCGACGAAGTATAGCTTTTTCCTCCTACCTTAATCATCTTCCCTTTTACAGACAACAGGCTACTACTATCTAAATCTTAATCGTCGCCCCAGTTAAGAATTTGACGGCTTTGGACTTTGAGGTGCAACGGAATAGCCAACCCAGGAAAAGGATTCTAATTCACTTTTCTGTCAAAATAAACCCCTCATTCCTTAAACCCTACACAGCACATCCAACGGGATGCTCGTACGACTGCGGTTTCTTGATTTTATTTTTATTTATTTATTATTATTACTTCTTTTTTTTTTTTTGTGTCCTATTTTGATGGACCGGGTCATATTAGGTTGAGGTGTGTGGGACAACTCACCTTTCATTCCAAGTACTTGGGCCTATCCTAGGACCAGACCATGTTATGGCAACACGCTATTAGTGAGTAGCATTGTGCGGTCCAAGAGGACGTAGAGTGGTTTGATATTGGATTTACAGCCCAACAAGGAGGAGGGAAAAACAAAAACTACGCTAGCCTTCTCTCTGTGTATGTTTCTGAGTAAATAAATTTTATACAGACGGATAATGTATATATTATCACCGTTTGATTATAACATGATGATAAAAATTGAATTTTAATTAAGGATAAATTACATAGAACTTCCTTTCAGTTTCTCTTACAACCACATGACCCCCTATCATTTTAAAATAACTGCATCATATCCTTATAATTTCATATAAAGTGAAAATACACAGAATTTAAGATAACTAATGTAGATTGTCTCTCACGTGAGTCTAATCCTTCAAAAATCCCCATTTATTTTTTAAAAATGAGATTTTTTTTCTCCTAAATTACCCATATTTGAACATTTTTCCCACGCTAATAATTTCTCCCTTTTTTTTCCACGTGAGTATACTTCTTTATCCTCTACTTCTCTCTCTGTCTTTTTCTCGTTTCTACAACACTATGCTTGCCGCCACCACCAACTCCCTGCTCTCCACTGCCATATTGATCTCCATACATTCCATCATTCAAACCACATCTTCTACTAGGCTTCCGCTTCTAATTCCCCAATTTAAACCAATATTTCTTCTTTTTTCTTTCTTTGTTTTTGCACAAAATCTGGTGATGCCCCAAGTTCTAACTTAAGTTGAAACCAAGAAGTTGATGCTTCGTACTTCTTATTTTTCTTGCATTGATGCGATATAGTGAGCAAGTTAACGAGTTATGTAAACACTTGTGGAAAGATGAAAATGTCAAGTTCTTCTTTTTTTTTTCCTCCAATTGATGCTATTAGTCATATTCAATTCCGTCCATTTTTCACGTTCTATAAAACCGCAAAGGCACTATGTAGTCATGGTAAAATAATGGGGTCCATATGGTCATAAGAGAAACTACAGGGGATTATATGTAATTTACCCTTTAATTAATTATTCCCTCAAAGACACGTCCCTTCCCAAAGAAGGAGATGCTAGAGAGAGAGAGAGAGTTTTTAAAAATAAATAAATAAAATGAATGAACAACCGACTCAGGTAACTGATTTGGCTGCGAACAGTGGGAAAAGACCCGCATGTATTGCCAGAAGGCCTGAACCATTTTTTTTGAATTGATTAAGAAACGAAGCAAATTGCTGGGAAGGAGAGAAGAAGATGCTAAGAGAATGAGACGGTCGAAGCAAGCGGTGGTGGGTGTCAGCAGTCGCGTGTCAACGCTCCATCAACGCCTTTATGATGCACTCAATCTCGGTCACTTCGTTAGGTAATTACTACTCTTTTTTTTCAGCTATTCTAAATCTTTAAGAACGCTGAATAATCTAAGGCCGTCTAGTTTTGTTGAATCAGCTTTGCCTCCCCCAAACAATTGGACTAAAACTCGTTTTCCTGGGATTTTTTGGGAGCTTTCATGATTCCCTCTATAGTGATGGATAAGCGAGCTCAATTTTGTTCGTTCCTAGTCTTCCAACTTTGCTCCTTTTAAATGCAGATGGGGTGATGATAAACGACAAAAATGGCATTGCACGGATATTGAAACTCAGAAGCTTGTCCTCCGTGCAATCGATGCGTTTCTTGATTGCGTATCCAGCGAGTCTTTGTCCCAACATCCTCTTGTAAAGGTGAGCATCAGTGACCTTGTTCCCACTAATTATTCTTTGTTCCGACCATTTCCATTTTTAGAGCAACCTTCTATTGTGACACTCATTATAATGTCAGCTTCCCTGTTATTGTTATCCAACCAACTAGTGTAACTCCCCTAACAAAGACAAATGAACAAGTTGTTGACGAACATCGTCTGATCAAGTTTCAAGTTGGTCACAGGGTTTCTTTTTACTAAACCAAGAAAGGGAAAGGGGAAAAAAAAAAAGAGAATTACTTTACGTGAAAATTAGCTCATTTAAGCTCGGAAATGAGGCTTGGATTATATACTGCCTGAATTGTGAAGAAAATTGATGAATTTTATCGTTCAACTCCCTTGGCTGGTCTCAATGGCATGGGACAAATACCCGTTATCTGGAATGCTGAGAAGATCCGAATCTTAACTGGACGGAAATCCTGCATTCACCATAAATCTAAAGAACTAGGTAGGATTGTCTATTTGTTGATTAATTCCTTCCAGCTTTTGATAGCTGCGAGTCTGAGAAACTCAGTTGATCAAATCTCAGGGATTTGCTACTCAACTTTTATTGAAGTTCAATTTATCAGAAAAGTTGAATTCCTTCATCATAATTCTTAGATGGATGCATAAAGTGTCTTGCTCGTAATTTGTAGTACATCAACTCTTTGTACACTTGCATCTTATTATAGTTGTTTGACACTTCGTGCCTTCTATGTTTGGCCTTTTGCCTTTATCCTTCTTCAGGAGTCAGTTGATGATATTGTTGGAGCTTTGGGAAGCATTCTGGAATTAAAAAGTGAATCCCTACTGAAAATGGCCTCAGACGTGGCTGCAAAGATGGTCAAACTTTTACCAAGTTCGGTGCTGCAAGCACATGTTCCCCATCTAGTACACCACTTATTATCATTGTTATCTAACCGACAGTTACATGTGTCCATTTCATGTGCAACTGCCTTGAATTGCATTTTATACAATCTGAGTACTAAAAGAGAGAAGGAAGTTGGGGAGATCTTGAAAGAAGGAAATACAGTTTTTGTTCTTGTAATGAATGTGAAGGATTTTTCTGTTGGTGATAAACCAACCGCGTACTTTCACGAAATGGCTCTTCTATTGAGTAGAATCTTATGGCGTTGGCCACCTTCTAGGTTCTGTGTGTGGAGTGATTCAAAATTTTTGGATGTGTTAGAAATTCACAAACTCAATCCTGAAAGCTCCTTGAAAGCTGCGCTCTTGCAGTTATATTCTAGTTTAGGTATTTTATTTTCTGTCCAAGTTGCAAAAATTTGTCTAGTCCGCTACTATGGAGACACTAATCTTAATTTAAATGCCAGCTCTATGTGGTAATGGGGCTAAGAAGCTCCTAGAAAACAGAAAAAGCCTTCTAAATTTAATGGTGGAGAGCATGAGCAGCCCAGATACTCATTCAGTCCAGATGGATGGATTCAGACTTGCCCAATGTCTAATGGTAGGTATTCTTGTTGTGATTCTTTTGGCTGCTTCTTTTGCAAGTATTTACATCTGAATATGGCCATGTCATTTGTTCATTTAGACTTAAATTCTTATGTACCATTAATTGTTTAGATAAATGAAGGACCATGTCAAGAAGTGGTGAAAATGTGTGGTGAACATGTAGTTAAAGCCATAGTTACTGGAATGAATAGCAGTTGTTTAAGTTCTGGAAAGCTTCCAAAAGATCAGATGTCATTGGCAGTGGAAGCTTGTCGTTTGGCTCTGATCACTCGTTGGGTGGGGAATCATCACAGTTACTTTTGGAAAGCTGGAGTTGGTAGAGCTCTACTTGGTCTTCTTCTAACCGATTTTTGGAGAATTCACCAATCTCTGCATGGTGTGCCACTGCAAGAACAGTTACTGATATTGCAAGAGGCTCTCAATGAAAGTTCTCTTCCTTCACTGAGACCATACATTTGGGATATTCTAGGAGGGCTTGTAGCAAATAGTGCAGAAGATTTCGCCCCCGTGGTGCATGAAGATATACTTGAACTCAAAGCCCTAATTGCATGTGCATGGTAATACTGCTTTATGATGTTATCTAGCTTTGCATAGCTTAGCTTCATTTTCCAAGTTAGCATTATTTCTTATCTTTCCTTCTCTTGTTATTTGATATGTTAAAGGTTCTATCTTTTTCTGTGAGTGTGACGTTGTTCTGTTTTTTTGACCAATCCACTACTGTCTTCTTTCTCCCATTTATTGGCAGCCTTGCCTTTACAGAATCTATAAATATGGCACGACAGATCTCTCAAAGCAAAATCACCAACACAATTGGGAGTGAATCAGCCTCAAGAGCAGTTCTGATGATGGTTTATTCCCCTTGCAAGTATATTGCCTCCCAAGCCAGGTTCATTCTATCTGAAGTATTGAACCTGGATGGCAAGAACTACATTGAGTACTTGGTGAATACCCTGAATGCTACATCCTGCAGAAATAAGGTTCTAAGACCAGGTAACTTTCAAGTTGTCATTAGCTTGATAAGTTTGGCTTGTTACGCTAGTCTGCCAAGATATGGGAAGATGGTTATTGATCATCAAGGGATGCAGAGTCTGTTGATCTTTGTGAAGTGTTGGTTAAGCAACCCAGTATACATAAAAAGGTCAAATTTGGCACCTCATCTCCACAATTCTTACAGTGAAAGAGTTTGTTGCCATCCTTGTGTGGAAGATTGGGAAGGTAAAGACATGCAATTGCTTTTTAGTCTGTGGGCCTTGGCTGGATTGGTACACAAGTTTGCCTCTCATGCTGGTTTCTTAAAAGTTAAACTGGAGTTTGACGAATCCCAGATAGTTAGGGAACTTGAGGAGATCTGCATTAATCATTCTACTCCTGGACCAAGATGGTATGCTGCTTATATTCTTAGTCATTTTGGGATATATGGCTTCCCCAACAAATGTGGAAAAAGAATTTGGAAAGCATTCTTGGACAATGAACTTGCTGATTTAGAACTCATTCTAAGTGACCAATCTTCGTTGTGTGTGAATGAAGTCATTCTTTCAGTTCGGTGTCCGAATTTACTGCCTGTGCAAGGACCGAAGCTTAAAGAGAAATCTAGTACTGGTCCTTTTCTGGAGCAGCAAATGGAGACACACAGGGGGTCTAAAGTAGAAGTTCGTCTCTCTGCTCATGTAGATCACCAAGCACTAGTCAAGTTGTTGCAATATGTGTACATGGGGTATTTACAAGCAGGTGAAGATGTTTTGAAAAATTTGAAAATTTTAGCCAAGCATTGTGACTTGCAGCCTCTACTACACATGCTTCATAGACGAAATCCAAGATATGGTGCTCCTATTCCTACATTTGATCTTACTTCGGCTCTTGGGCCAGTTGGACATTGTTCATCGTATGTATCTTCTCCTTGATAATTTATCTCAGCAATCTTCGGTTTGAATTGCATTAGATTGTGTGAAATGCTTTTCGTTTCTGCTTGGCCTTTGCTGCTATTTGGGCTTGAGATCTATTAAGAGCAATATAGTTTTGGAGATTAGGTATAACTTCTTGTTCCCCAGCAAAATGTTTGATACCATGTTCACCATTGTCTGGGATGAGATGGAGAGATCAAAGTACTTGTACAAGCTGCTAAGTTATATGTTTTAAGATAGGAAGCATATTTTGTGTGTGTGTTCATATGGATGCGAGTCATATGGTTTGTTGAATGTACACTCTAGGATGGATGAAGTGAAATGTGAAAAGCGCTTTGCAGAGTGTTATCCTTTGATCCTATGATTTAAAAACTCAACTAGCTTACCTTTTCATGTTTTTAATTTCAGGGATGTGCTCTTAGAACCTAACACGATCCAACTGCTGAACTGGAGATGCAGTTTTTGCTCAGCACCTAATCCACATTTCCATGTGCATAAAGTTATATTGTTTTCAAGTTGCGATTATTTGCGAGCGTTGTTTCAGTCAGGAATGCAAGAAAGGTACTTTGATGTGAGTTACGGTTTTTATATTGAGACCTCTAGATTTGGAGCTCATTTAACTAGAAAATAACTTTTCGAGATGATAGAGATTAGACATGGAACATTTTTGGCACATTAAATCTGCAAGTGCAGTTATACTAATCTTGTGATTTTCTGTGTGTTAGTATGTTAGTCGGAGAAGTTCTGTTTTGCAGTCACTACAGTTGGTCATGTTTGGAAATTTGTGCTGCTTGTGTGGATGCTATTTCATTTTTTTTGAACTTCTTGGGTCATCTTCTTCTTTGCATGTTTTGTGTTGGATGTTGTATTTATTTTGCATTTGGAGATTTATCTGCCTCTTTCCTCAAAGTGGGTGAGAATATAAGGCTTTGCAACTTGATACTGGCATGTACAGCTTTTCTTTTCCCTTCCCTTCCCTTTTTGTTACCGTCAAAGTTCCAACTGGTGGAAAGGTATATTTCTATCTATCTTGCTGGTAAACTATGATAGTTGACTTTGCACACTAACTTTTAAGCCAGAAAAATTGTAAGACAAACCTCAAGCAGGGAAACCTTTTAGTTTGATCGTGTAATTTTTGAATAATGAACAATTGGATTGTTAAGTTGTTTTATCTCCTAGTTTTTCATTTCAAGATATGACAATCCGCATGTTAGGTGAGATTCCTGTTTTACTTCTTTTTTTTTTTTACCTGACAACTGTAACCTTTGCAGCAATTCAGAAACCATCAAAGTACCGGTTAGTTGGAACTCATTAATTAAACTGGTTAGCTGGTTGTATTCTGATGAGTTGCTGAAGCCCAGTTTTGATTGTTTGTGGGACAATCTGGCAGTTGATCAGAGGCTTAATGAATTGCAACTGTATGTAGAGCTTTGTTGGCTTGCTGAATTTTGGCTCTTGGAGGACCTTCACGAACAGTGCTTCAGAGTTGTATCATCTGGCCTAGAGACTGATAGATATCTATCTGTTAAACTGATCCAATTGGCTGCTAATTTTGCACAGTGGAAGTTGGCTGAAATTGCTGCAACCTATGCGGCCCCGTTGTATCACCAACTACGCAACTCTGGTGATCTTGATCAACTGGAGGAGAGTTTCATTGAAATGGTGCGTGCTGCTTCAGTTCAACTTTCCAAGGAGGATATTAATAACTGAAGTGACATGTAAATGTTCTCAGGCTATCTGAAACCTAGAAACTTTCAAGGCATTGGGCAAAAGGTTTTGTTACGTTCTCTGATACTGTATGAAACCAAGCGGCTCTCGGAAGTTCGCAGTTGCAAGAGAGATGCTCGTAGTGCAGTTATAGCTGGTGCATCCATTTCAAGGAATACCTGGTCTGACATGGAAGGTCTGATGCAATTTTCACTAAAATATGCTTTTCTTCGATTGAATACATTCGATACTACACAGACCAGTACAGTAACTGAGTTATCCTATTATCTTTTACCGTTCCCCTATATGCTACCCGTCTAACAGCATCTGTCTGCTCTTTGCCGGAAGTCAAAACTTGTACTGTAGTGCATGCTTGTAGCAATAGATAACACAGGCAAACGACAAATAGTTGAAACCCCGTCGCAAGCATGCGAAACAATGTACTCACAGCAAATGCCTGATGCTAATGGGTTCCAGTTTAGGTTGCCACTTTGCGAACGATCCTGAACCGAGCAAAGATGGAACTAAGAGCTTTAACAATTTCATCCGATCTTAGACAAATTTAGGAACATCAACTATAGTATGGAAAACGGGTAAAATATACTAGACCATCCAAGTAAATACTGTGGGGCAAAAAAAGCTTGAAATCTCTACTGTTACAGACTTTTAACTGTGGCTTGAATCGAACCAAACATGGAAACTGCTGCCAAACATTTGCCCTGCCGTCTTGATATCAGAACATAGCAACAATTTCCTTTCCACCTCCTTTAAAATTAAAAATAGAGGCGATGAGGCAGAAATCCAAGTGAACTCTGTACATCTCTGGCTTCTACTACCCATTACTATATCAAGGGTTGAACAACAGAGCATCAAAATAAGCTCCAAAGCAAAAACAAATAAGAAGTCACACTGTAATACAGATCCAACATAAAAATTCTTCAACGATGCCTGCATGGATATGGGAAATGAAGGCCTACACTCGAGTCTCTCAGGATTACTTTGGCCTACACTCAACTCTCTCAGGATTACTTCCTCATGCGTCTGAAGCAAGCAGCTATTCAACCAGGCTTACCCTTCAAAAACTTCTCTAGTAACAAAAGCCCAATTGTTGTAGGTAACCACCCACAAAACCTCCCCCCCCCCCCCCTAAAAAAAAAAAAGGAAGAAAAAAGAAAAAGGAAAAAACCTAATCCCTCATTGCACAATCACTGGCATGTCTTCCAGCATGTCTTTAGCTATATGTGAAGCCTCGCAATAACACGTTACACTCAAGGGCCACCACTAATGCCACCCTGATTACTTAACCCTTGAACAGGCACCGACTGCTGTGCAAAATCCAATAGCAGCTTTCTTTGTTGCTCACTGGTATGAGGAAGACTAGCTCGCAAGAGTTCAACCGGCATTTCCTTACTGATGCCTTTGGCTGCGTCAGAACTAACATTAGACATGTCTGGCAGGGTCTGACTAAGAAATGATTGCATAATGGTGTCATACTTATTGAAGCAATACTTTGTGAGAAGACCAAAAAATGCATCAAAAGAGGCCTGCCAAAATGCTCTATTGGGCATGCTGCAGTTGCCAGAAGCACGAGGATCTCGAAGAAGATCAGTTGCCCTCTCAAGAACAGATTTCAGAATCAGAGAAGCCCCATCTCCTGCAGGGCTTCCAATTGGACGAAGAGGAGGATGCTCAGCTGAACAAACCACAGATGCAAGACATGCAGCAAGTGCTTTAAGCTCCATTCCATGAACAGAAAATGCAACCATTTTTGCAAGGTCATTAGTAGTTTCAGCAGCTCCAGGATCAGCAGGGAGGCCCCCAAACAAAAACCTTAAATGACGGAAAATTGCCATGCAGACAACTCTAACAAGTTCATCATCTGGAGGAAGAAGTTGAAGATACCTTGATAACAGCTTCCGACCCTTGGGAAGAGAGACCAACCTCAGGAACACAAGATCATCCTTAGGAGCCCGATCCACTGTGTTGCCATTCTTGCCCAGTGGGTCCACCAGCTGAAGTGATGCTGCCAGACCTTCCAGCAGTACTTGCCGTCTCTGAGTCAACTGTGCTCCACCATCTTGGAGTTGGTTAAATTGCAGAAAACGGTCAATATCATCAACATCAAGTAGAAGACAAATGCCATCCTCAATAGTCACCCTAGCTGCAAGCATAGGTTCCTGGTCCAGGGGTTTCTCGCACACCTTTGGTTCAGTGGTACCAGTACCAGATACATTTGGGGGTTCAACTTCCAGCAGTGGACGGGGTCTGCGAATTGAAGAAAAGGAAACCCTCCCAAGTGCATCAACCTGGAGAAAGGCATGTGGCTCATTATTAGCGCGAGCCCGAGCAGGACCATCCCTCAGGTTATTCGGGCAAAAATGGTGCTTTAACTTTGCACTAGCAGTTTTTTTTGCTAGACAAGCTTGATGGTAATAATCATCTACATAAGGGTCATTGCTGTGTGTAGCAGCAAGCTGCATCCTCAGAATATTCTCAATTTCATCAGCTGTCATGTATTTGGATTTAAACACTGGCCACCCATTGTCACTCTTCTGGCTATTTATGTCAAATCCTGGTGAATAGCGCATGCCTTGCCTACCTCTTACCATTGATTTAATCCTAGGATCTCTCAAATCAGCCAACCCAAGCATATCAAAATTACTTGTCATCTGAGGGGAAGATGAAAGATGGTGATTGAGTACTTGGGATGGCAATCCAGGTAAATGGCCAAATGCTGGCTGGAAAGGGTTCTGTAATCTGTGTTGTTGAAGTTGCTGTTGTGACATTAACTGGGGGGGCAATAGTCCATTTTGATGAGGTAAATGTTGTTGTAACATACTATTTGGAAGGTTAGAATGGTCCCCAGGGTACATATTTGTTTGAGTCAACCACTGGTTTTGCAGGCGGCTACTGATCGGCAGACCTGAAGGACTAAACTGAGGCATGTTTCCACCCACTGGTGAACCATGAGGTAAAGCAGTCATCTGAAGCTGAGGATTAGGAAAGGGAGAAAGATTGGTTGACGAGCGTGGAATTTGAGGTCCACCAGGATGATATGGAATATTTGCCTGTCGTGCTTGGTCATTTGGAGAGCCTTGGTGAGATCTGCCTCCAGGAGGAGGATATGAAGTGAAAGAAGATTTTGGTATAAGAATTGGTTCACTAGAGTAGTGCTGGTGTATATTTAGCTGCTGCTGTGGGTACTGCTGTGGTTGCTCAGGATACGAAGATGTTCTGTAGAGACTCTTAGAATCCAGATAATAAGCAGACGAAGGATATGGCTGTGATGGCCACCTCTTACTGTCCTGTGTACTTTCTGTATCAAATGCATTCTGATCAGCCCAACTAGGAAAATCTTCCTCTTGCACCCACTCAGCTGCAGATGAACCTGATATATAGGACAAGAAAAAAGCCACATACTTTATGTCAGTCAATGGATAACTAAATAGCATCATATCCAAAGGAAATTATCAAATAAGGCCACAAGAATGCAACAGCAAATATAATATAGTGAGCCAAAAAAAAAGGGGAAATCATCCAAAAACAAAAACATCCCTCACATTTCTCCTAATGAATTTGTTTGTCATCTACTTTTAAAATGGTTACTTTACGTTCCTCACAAAATTAAGTTGGTAAAATTTGGTCCCAACCAAGGTTTTCGACCACTTTTTACCCTAGATCTATCACGTGACTCACATATGGTCATTTTTTAGAAGCAAAAAATTAGCTCCCATTTGTAGTTAAACAAATGATGACACAACCCATATTTATTTTTGCCCCTAAAATAAGTAGAATCTGACCGGAACCATATTCATTTTTTCACTAAAAAAGTGGAATCTGACCTAATCAATATTCATTTTTGCCACTAAAAAAACAGATTTGACTTTTTTGTACATAAAAAAATGGCTACATGCAGGTCATATGGTGATTTCAGGCTAAAGAGTGGTCAGAAACTTAGGTCGGGACCAAATTTTGCTAACTTGGACGAAAAAAATTCATTTGGCAAAATGTGAGGCGTTTTGAACGATTTTCCCAAAAAGGAATTTGGCAGGCTGACACCTACATAATCATTGAGGCAGAACATAATTCCTGAAATAACTCTTCACTTTGAAAGATAAAGGTTAGCAGGTATTTGAATGGAAAATTTCATCCAGACACCACCACCAATCCTCCCCCCCAGGCCCCAAAAAATTCCACAAGATAGAGAAAAATGAGAGAGAATATTCTAACAATTAAGAGCTGACTGGTTCCAAGCAGTTAATATATCTATCCAAAAAGAAATGCATATCCCCATCCAGTTACTCACTTTCTCTTGATCCCATATCTCCAATAGCTCCAGCATCTCGTGGGCCACTGACAACTTTGTTCAACTGTAAAGTATAAGTGTTTTTAGTGATACAAAGAAAAATGTACCCAAGGAATCAAGCAAGGATGGAATAAGACATATTACTGTATGTATGCCACCAGATACATTCATTATTGCTGTCCTATTCACTAGGCAGGAAAAGCTAAAATAGGGCTTCTTGGCTAACGACAGGCATTAAAACTGATATATTGGCAGAGGAAATAGAAACTATTAATTTCGAAAAATAGCACTCGAATCACAATAATGAAGAAATTCGGAATGACAGATTGGCCCATCCTATTACTCCTGAAATTACTTTTTGCAATTAGGGATATTATTATTATTTAAGAGTAAAATCCTTTTTTGTGTAAAAAAGAGTGGCATCTTAAATATGGAATTGCAAGCAAATTGTAGAAAACCAATTCCTTAATTTTCTTTCAGATTAGTTTCATAGAAAGTACCCAGTTACAACACAGGGTTTCCTGATCACAAACAAGAAATGTCGAATAGCAAGTAACATGTTCAAAGCTCATTACTTAATATCCTTTGAAGTTAACAGATTACAAACTACAAGTTTCAAAGAAAGCATCCAATAATGAAGGTAGGGGCATGGCCAGAATGAGGATAAAGCCTTCATTTTGTTTCTTCTCGTGTTAATCAGACAATGAGACAAAATGAGAAGTTATTTATTCTGATATCATACGGCCACAAAAGATAAACATAATCTGAAGGAGTAACATCACAGAATGCCTCTCCATAAATATATTTTGAGATAGATGATAAATAGTCAAGCCCATCCTGCAGTTAAAGAAAGTTTTTGAAAAAAAAAAAAACCTATGTAGCGACCAAAAATGGCTAGTTATAAACAGCTGATGCTGATAAAGTTCAATAGTATAATCTTCCAGGGTGATCAGCAGTGAGATACAATTGTGAGCTTCAAATGTAAAAGCACTTACATCCACAATTTCATGTAATTTCTGCACTCAGAGATACTAACCTTTGAAAATGTGCTAGCAAGATCATCAATTTCAGTAAAAGATCCAAGTACTTCACCCTGAAAAAAATAACAAAGATATTTACGGTGGGGAAGTTAGGGATTTGAACACTTAGATGCAAAATTGAAGCTCACATTCAGTAACATTAAATGACATGGAGGCAATTAAAAAAAATCTCCATGCATACGTAAATGCATCTATCATTTGCACTTAACATGTTTGACACAGGATTTGTGGTTACATGCAGATTATTATTCAAGATGAGCCATATAGGTACCAGTAACACAATTATTCAGTATGCTATAGAAATGCAAATGCAAAAAGAAAGATGATGAAGTTAAAAACCAAATACTATACAAGGTGAAGCATCTACAAGTAGTACTTATTCCCACATAGACAAAACAAGAACTAGCAAAAAATCCATCACAAAATACCAAAACTGAAATCAACTATTTAAGTTATAAATAATAAAAACCTCTTCTCTATCTAGTTGATACTCTTCATCAGCAAGACCAACTTGAGGAATCTCATCTTCATCGTCTTCTAAACCCCCGAGTTCTACTTCTTCTACTGCATCATTGCCAAAGAATGCATATTGTGATGCATCAAATAGTGCATCCCCTGCATTATGAAGCCAGGAAAGCTAAACATCAAAAATGAGAATTGCGAGATAAATAATACCAAATGCTTCAGTAAATTCCACCCAATTGTAGTAGTGCGAAAGCAATGACATGTAAATAAAGAAAACAACCTCACATCGAACAAAAGAAGACAATTAAACAGAACATAGCAAATATCATAAGCTTTCACATACAAGGTTCACAAAAGCAAAATGAGAAACCAAAACAGGAGATAGCCTGTTTAAAACGTGAAAATACCAAGCAAAGGACAGGTGGGTCGCAGGATACCAAAAAAACTAACAGCTCAAAGATGAAAAACAAAAAGCTGCTTTGTGAATGGTATCATCCACTCTTGAATTCGTTAATCAGAATTTCGCAAGCAATAAGTCAACCGGCAACAAATGATTAGACACTTAGAATCCGTACATCTCAAAGTATAAAACTAACTTCTGCAATATTAGGAAAGACTGAGGTCTTCAACTTGTTCATCTTAATGTTTTTTCATCCTTGAAAAAATAAGACATGCATAAGCAGTAAAATCTCTGCAACCCACATTGTTATTATTCTTTTGCCATCAAGCAGAGTAAAATAAAGTCAACAGGAGAAAAACTAAACTGAAAACATCAGTATTGATCGAAAATTAGATCTACATACAGTGGAATTTGAAGCTCAGCATCAAGAATGAGCAAAGAATTAATAACCAACCTGTTGGATTTTCACCAAATTGTCCAAGATCCTGAGAATTGGAGGACTCTTTAATACCATCCCCACCTTCAAATCTATCCATAACAAATCCTTTCACTCAACAGTAAAGGAAACCAGAAATCCTTCCTTCGGGAATGAACCTAAAAAGACCAGGATAATCTTCCCCTTTCAAAGCTAATAAACCAACTAACAAAAGCCCAGATATTACTTCCCCGGTCAAAATAAACAACACCCAACAACCGTAGACGAAACCCAGAAGTTTTATGCCAGACAAAAAAGCGTGGTTTGGAAATGAAAAGGTGAGCCCAGAAAAATATAAACCCTAAATACCACAAATTCAAATTGAATAAAGGGGTCAAAGCTAAATCTATGGACGAAATGGAAAGCTGGTGAAGCCCTTTACCGATAAATTCGTCAGGGTTCTCCTGAAGAGAAAAAGATCTGTACAATTAAATTGGTTCGAAAAATCATTGGCAGAGGGAAAAATAAAATAAAATCCTAATGAGTATTTTCTTCTTTTTATGAGATGAGCAAACGGAGGCTGAACAGCTGACCTGCCTAGGCCTGTAGGATAACGATTAAATGCTACTCCTTAGTTCTCTCAACTCTCTCTATTCTCCGTTTAGTTTTTCGAGTTTAGATATAGAAAATTTTGAGAGGGACGTGATTCAGATAAATGGGTCGAAATTTATGTGGGAAAAACAAACAAATTTTTTTTTATTTTTTGAGAAGAAACGAACGAAAGTTTATTAGCCCAGAGAAAAACCAATGATCAATTATAGAGGTCAGAGCAAAGTCGCTCCATGCCAAAATCAAACTGCCGATACTCGATTCTTCGATTACTTTTATTAACATTGAACAGTTTTGTTTTCTTTATTTTATAGGATAAATCTCTTATGCACTAAAAAAATGTATATAATAGAAATCTTTTATGTATTGATACTGTATGTATATATAACGGGTCTAGATATACATGTCTCTATGTAAAGTTTAAATTCAACCCAAATTAAAATAATATGTCATATATTTAAGCTGTTACTGTATATACTCATAATATAGGTAGAGATGTAAACGAATCTAATCAAGCGTAAAATATAGTTTGTTTGATTATTTTAGCGAGTTTGAAATTTTATTTAAGTTTGACTTAATTTTTGGAAAAATCGTTCAGAACGTTTCTCGCATTTTATAAAATGACTTTTTCATCCTTTACTTTTAAAAGTATGATTTTACGTCCCTTACAAATTCATATTGATCAATTTTGGTCCTTACTTATGTTTTTGATTAGTTTTTTATTAGAATTTACTGCGTATTTTGTACATCATCATTTTTTAAGGGAAAATTTGTCAAATTAAATTTCACATAATCCGATACATAGTCTCTTACATTTCACAAAGTGAATTTTTTCGTCCTTCATAATGCACAAAATAAATTTTTTTGTCCTTCGCGTTTCACAAAATAAATTTTTTAACCCCTCACATTTCATATAGTGAATTTTGTCATCCCTCGTTAATCATATGTATGAATAATTTTTTAAAATTCATGTATATATCTATTTGATTTCACCTTATTAGTACGAATAACATGTAACACATCTGTATTTGATTTCACCTACAACTACAATTTAAGTTGTTTATGTGAAATCAAATAGAGATGTGTTATGATGCGGTTGAGCACGAGGCCCAAAGTGTACAAGTAGACCCTGTGAAGGTGCCCCAAGGCCCAGTGACACGAGCACGAGCCAAGAGATTCAAGGAGTCCCTTCAAGCCTTGGTACGTGCCGTCCAAACCCAAGAGAAACCGGTCATTGAAGGAATTGAGTTGGAATATCCTTGCACAACTACTAAAATGCTGCTTACAATTGAAGATGCAAATGTTCAAGCTCCAAACGGCGGGATGAGCCGCAGTTAAGTACCCTCGCTGAGCCGTACGGGGGTCTCGCTGTCCGATCAGCGAGTCGGGGGTCCAAGGGGGCGACGCGCCCCTGGCTTGGGGGCCCGGGGGCGCAGCGAAGCCCCCGGTGGGGGCTTCGGGGGCAACGCCCCCGAAGCTTATGATCTATAGTTAGTTGGGCTAGCTTTCGGTCAAGTGAAGGCCCAAGGGGCTGGCCGAACTTTCCTTGTTATTTTTCCAGTTTATTAGGTCTTAGTCACGGCTATTAATAGCCTCAAGCCGCATGTTACATTCAATTTTTGAGAGTATTGAATAAAATTTCCAGAATTTCGTCCATTCCTTGTGACAAATTCCCTTAACTTGTAAAAGCTAAGTTGAACATCCTAGAGTTGATCCTAGGCTGTTCTTGACTTATCAATCAAGCACACATACTTGATTGTGGCGTCCTCTACCGTTAAATCTGTTCTTGAGTGGTCCAAGTTCGGGTTCAACTCCGTCAAATCTTCATCGTGTTCCTCTAGATCCGAAGTAGCTTCCGCGTCTCGCATCATGTTACATGCTATTTATACTGTTCAGATGAAATCAAATAGACATATACATAGATTTTCAAAAATAATAAAAATTTATTTGTACACATGATCAATAAGGGATGAAATTTTTTATTTTGTGAAAATGTGAGAGATGAAAAATTCATTATGTGAAATTTAAGGGATGAAAAATTCATTGCGTAAAATATGAGAGATTAAAAAGTTCATTTTATAAAATGTGAGGGATAATAAATCGGATTATGTGAAATTTAATCTGACAATTTTGTCTCTAAAAAACGATCACGGGCAATGCACGCGGTAAATTTTGACAAAAACTAATCAAAAACCTAAATATGGACTAAAATTGACCAATGTGAATTTGTAAATGATGTAAAATTACACTTTTAAAAGTAAGGTATTAAAAAAATCATTTTACAAAATATAAATAACATTTTGAATGTTCTTTCCTTATTTCTTTTACATAATCGAGTTTGAATGAGCTTTTTTTTTTATTGAATTTGAAAGTTATCGAACATAAAACACTGCTCAAACGTGAATTTATTAATTAGTAAATTAAATTTAAATGAACTCTGACAAAAAAGAATTCGATTCGAGTATTGAGTAATTTGATTTATTTTTCAATTATAAAAGTAAGAAAAATTAATCCTATTTTATACCCAACTTAACCTCATCTAATAATTAAAGGTCTACATATAAATGAACTATAATATTTAAAAAGTAAAATAATTTAATTTAATAAAGTTGTGGTGAAGTTTTATTCAACACTATTTTAATTCAAGTATTGATTATTGTATTATATGCAAGTCGAGTAGGTTGCTTAGTTCCCTAAATAATGATCAGAACCATTAGGTCTTGATCTAATGGCTACCAGGGAAAATTAATTTCATTTCTAGGGTGTTGGTCAAGTTTCAATTGAGTGTGTTTTTATAAAATATTATTTAAAATAATGACTGTAATATTTTTTATAATGTGATATATATGAGTTAAAAATATAATTAAAAAATATATTTATGATACAAATAAAATATTATTTGAAATAATTTGCTATCCAAATATCATTTTCGCCAAAGTAGTAGTAGTGGAGCAGGCAAGCACGTCACAGGAACAGCAGTACAACGCATCCTCCTTTCTGACCATCCCCTTCTCTAGGATCCTTTATTGCGATAGAATAGGATTTAAAATAAAAAAAGTAATGATCAGAATAAGGGGAAGAGATTAATGAAATAAAATTGTTATTTTTGAGTTTTGTTGGGCCTGCCTTTATGGGGTAGTAAAAGGTGGACCGAAAGAATTCTTGATTACATAAGAAACTAGTGGGAATACCCGTGCTATGCACGGTGCTGACATTATTGGAAAAAAAATAAAATGGTGAACAAATAAAGGTAACAAAAGTTTACCAATAAAATTAAAATATAATATCTGTTTAACAATAATTTGAAATATAATAGAATGAATATATCATTTAAGAACCGTCTTTTTCGGTTGTATGAGAATTTTTTTTATCATTGTATGAAAATTGTTAACAAAAAATACAATAGTTAATATAGAATAGCATCAATAGAATTTAATACAATTGTGTTGTAATCAAATGAAAAATACGCACCAATTGAATTGTTATTAACACCCATAGTTAATGAAGTAATCCCTATATAAATATATTTTGGTACATGTAGTAATTGGTAATCTATAAAATAAAATAAATTGCTAATCTATAAAATTGCTAAGTTGTCTATAAATAGCATCAATCGAATGTAATACAATTGTATTGTAATCGAACAATTGTAATACAATTGTATTGTATTGTATCTATAGTTGATTTAGCAAGATAGTGCAGCCAAAAAGTGTGTATGTAAGATGAGTATGACGATATAAGAATTTGTATATTTACCATGATCACGCAAAATCATTGGTGATGTGGATGCCTGGCGATCTTGAGGACAGTTAGATTTTTCATTTCTTTGATCTAGAAATAAAATATATATTAAATTAAAAATCAGTAGTTTATGTATTTATTTTATGTGTAAATAATGATACATTGTATGAAAACTGTTAACCAAAAAAATACAATAATTAATATAGAAATAACATCAATAGAATTTAATAGAATTGCATTGTAATCAAATGAAAACAATTACAGAGAAGTGGTTACCTGAACTAAGGAATGCAGTTTTAAATGCTCAAAAGTGCCTTGACGATTGCACATATGTCAGGGGCTTGGTGAGTTTTTTGCTCCTCTTGAATCATTTTCTTTTTTCTAATTGTAATATATTACTTGCAGGTGTTAAGTAGGACTTGGCTCTAACCTTTCGTTTAAGTACTTTAAGCAATGAACTATTTATTCTATGAGTTGAATTGTGCTATTGCTAGATAGATGAATCATGTAGTTGTAATTGTCATTGTTGATAAAGAAAAGAAAGGCTATAATGCAACTTTGCCAAAAAGATTTCTGACGAAATTAAAAATTAATCCAATTTTAATAATGGCGTATAGTGCCTTAGTTATTAGTAGTATCTGAATTGTTTTTCTCCAATTATAAACCATTTTTAATTATCAAAAAATCTTTTTTTATTTCATGCACGATCATTTTTGGAATAAAATTATGAAAATAACTATCGTAACACCTATTTTATGTGATAAATGTGCAATAAAAAATAATTAAAAAAATTTCAGTAATACAAACAAATAAATTTTATAATATACAATTTATGTTAGAAATAGTAGAACCCTCAATCATAAATCTATACCATCCGCAATTATATAAGCAAGCAATACCTTTTTATCTTTGCTTTACATTGTAACAATAAGCAAACAACAGTTCATAGGATTTTGTAAAAAATTTTCAGAAATAATGGATGATCAGAAAATCAATGCAATATCATTCATGACAAAAAGCAAAGCAAAAGCACAACATACTTAAAAGGCAGAGGGGACCGACCTGGAAAATTAAGCCGGCCGCAAGAAGGTTGATTTCTGCTGGAGTCTCTGCACATAATATCTTCCACTACTGCTCACAAAAGAAACAAAATCAATACATTTACAAAATCAATAGAGAACCCAAAACAAATAAGAAACTGAGAGAGAGGGTGAGGGAATTAACTCGATAAGTTAATTAAGTCGATCAGTAAAAGGGTTGGAAAAAAATTATAAACATATTATATTATTGGAAATAATCGAAAATAAAAAGAATTACAATATGGGGAATAATTATTAAAGAAAACACGTACCGGAATTTTTAATTTGATGCGAACGACGTTTTAATCAGTGTAGCCTGGATTTTGTTCTTCGGATTTGATTTGAGATTTTTCTTTCGTCAGCGCAAACTTGTTGAAACTTTTCCAACTGGTGTGTGAAATCGTTGCGGTATATGTTTCGTTTTCTAAGCAAATATTTCCTTCTTTGCAATCTTGCGAGTTTGAAATCTAGTTGTTGTTGAAATGCTTGTAGGCGGGCATATTCCATGGTGAGGAAACTTTAGATGAGTTCCCTACAAATTTTGAGTGAAAAATTTTAATATATTAAATAATAGGACAACTTGAATTTGGGACAGCAGATAAGTGGGGCAAAGGTGAAAAAACACAATAATACTAATCAATAGCTAAATGAGCAGGGTCACTTATTGAAAGGTAATCACCGCCGGCTTCGTGACGTCTGCCGAAGGTTCAAGAAAAGAAGTATGATGCGTACTAAGAAGAGCACCGGAGTTCTGGTACCAGGATGGGATAGCTTTCAGGTATTTTCCTGTGTTATGTGAAGACGCAATTTTGAATTAAAAAAAAATGGGTCATTAAGAGATAGTTGGAGTGGACTCTTAATTGGAGTGGGAAACGGGAGAGAATTTGTAGGAGTGATTGTAGGATGAGTTAAGATAGTGGGATACTGGGAGTGAGATAGTGGGAATATTGATTGGTGATAATGTGGGTTATAACCCACTATTTTTTTATGTATTAAAATAAATACAAAAATCTAGAAAAAAGTATGACAAGTTTAGAAGGCATTGAGAGGGTTTCTGCTAAAAATCCCTTCCTGAATACATATAGATATAGATTTATAATCAATCAGGCAACCATCTAAAATTGGGACCCGATATTGGAAACATGTCATCATACGGGTCCGCTACTACTACGTTGCTACAGTTTTTTTAAAATGGAGTATGCAGGAGAAAATGCCAGCCTACGATTTGGCGAAGATTCTAAGTGGAAAATCCTTCAAAACGTTTATTATATTTTATCAAATAAAATTTATTATTTTTTATTATTTTTTATTTTTTAAAATTTTAAAATATTAACTTTACGTTATTTATAAATTCAAGTTATTAAAATTTGGTCATAACCTACATTTTTTATTACTTTTTAACCTAAAAATCATCATGTAACCCGTATGTGATCATTTTTTATATACAAAAATCAAATATGACTTTTTAAGAGTAAAAATGAATATGTATTGGGGTAGATTCCACTTTTCAGATGAAAAAATAAATATGATTCTGGTCATATCTCAAATTTGTAGGTGCAAAAAAATGGATATAGGTCAAGTCATTTGTTTTAATTAAAATGAAATTTAACATTTTTGCTCCTAAAAAAAATGATCATGTGAAGGTTATGTAATTGATTCAAAGCAAAAAAATAGTCAAAAACATAGGTTAGGACCAAAATTTGTCGACTTGATTTTATAAGGGACGTAAAATTGCTATTTTAAAAGTGAATGATAAAAAAATTCATTTAATAAATTATGATGGATATTTGAACAATTTTCCAATTCTACCCAAATACACGCATACATGTATATATAGATTATTCTATGAAATGTAAACATTTGATGGTACAATTAATGGTGGGGAAAATAACAATTCAATACTTGAATTAAAATAGTGTTGGAATAATTTTTCAGATTGGACTGTCAAAACTTGTGGGGAAAATGAAATCAGAAGATTCAACATTTATAAGAAGGGTATTAAATTTGAGAAATTTTGTTGCTAGGAATGGGCTAAGGATATGATCATAAGCGTAAAAAAAATGTTTTTGAATGAAAAAAAAAATTTATTAGCATACATTCGCAGTCATATGTGCATATTCAAGTACACATATGTACACATAAATTACAATGTACACATACAAATGTACGCTTATGTAAACAAAAGTATACATAGTTATTTGTCAAGGTGAATGTTTTTGCTCGACAAAGTACATACTATTATGAGGGTGAATTAGCATTTAGCAAAAAGTTTAGAATAAACTTTATATACAGTGACAGTATATATGTATGTATACACACACATCATCATTAATGGATTCATGACAAGTGTAAAAAGTTAGATTTCAAATTCAATTTTTACATAATTGTCATTTATTTAACACCTATGGTGTGTACACTATCAGGATTAATTCATAAGTTTAGTTATTTTAATTTGTGAACAATGACGCATCCCTAATTCACACATTTGTGGAAATTTACATCATATTTACAAAATTTGAAATCTTTTGTTCCCATTCTCCAAATTTTCCTAAATTTGTATTACAAATATTTCCCCACATAGCAACACAGCATTTAAACGCTTCAAAGTTGTTTGTACCAAGTATTAGTGGTTTTATTTTGTCTAAAAATAAAAAGTATCGGCGGTTTGATGCGAAAGTGTGCGACTATGTCTAATATATGTAACTACATTTATAAGCTAAACATTGATTGTGTTTTCACGACTTGCGAGAACTAGCTTAAAGCATTGGATTTATGCATTAAAATGGTTTTGGTTTTTATGACTTGCGAGGCAATGATGTTCATAGTTTATAAGTTCAGATGCATATTTTATCCTAGATTAAATTCAATGTAACAAGGATTTACTTGATACATTCTTTATTTTATTTTTTCGTGAGAAACTTGCTTGGCAATATCTTGTTTTATCAAGGACAAAGGTGTAACTTGGGCTTGGAAGACATATACAAGACAAAATGCCTACTCTACACAACATACTCAAGAGAACATAATTTAAAATAACTCATGGCATAATATTGAGCACTAATTGCAACATACATCAGTTTAACTTTTTTTTAAATAATAAAATTAATGACCTAAATTTATGATATTGTATAAGTTTAACTAGAGTGTATATATATATATATATTTTTTTTGTCGACACAGGGGTGTCCGGATCAATCCTTACGGGGCCCGATTAATTCCCTGCGGCCCGGGAGAGGAGGCCTCACTCCACACCGAACACGTTAACAGCGGGACTCGAACCCTGGACAAGCCAAGAAGGTCGCCATATCCTAAGGAGGGGGAACGGACCGCTCGAGCTACCCGCGGGGGCAACTAGAGTGTATTATCAAATAAAGAAGTTTGAATTCTAAAGCAAAACTGCACATTTTTTGGGCAAGAAAAAAAAAAGCATCAAGATTCTTTATTTTTTAAATACTAATGAGCGTAATGTATGATCGGATTCTGTTTCTTTGCAATCGCACTAGTAATTATAGAGTGCAATTAATGGTGATAGATGGTGTATTTTGAAAATGCAGGGAAGGGATTAAATTTTGGATACAAATTTTAAAGTGTCAAAAAAATTATTGTAATTTTGCATTTTTGTTGTTATTCGTCTATTTTATTGCATTAATATCTAACTCTGCTAGTATGTATATTATAATGTGCAGTTGTAACGTAGTGATTGCATAATCCTTGAATCCTGCATGTATTGATGTTATATCTGTACCTATGTTACACTGATCTAGGATCAAAAAGTTCCGCTTGACTAAAAAAGCAAACTTGAAGGACCAAAAAGTACAAAATAATACTCGGAGGACTATCTCGAAATTTTGGAAAATACTTTAGGGATTAAATTCAAGTTTCTACAAATTGTCCCAGCAGGAAGGAAAGCATTACTACTATTAGAAACACGAGGGAGACAAATCGACGAACAGTGGTAAGTATTAAACCCAGACCCACAGTTAAGAAAGAGAAACGGGAAAAGGAGCTTAAAAGTTAAACCCCAAAGGAGGAAGAGGAACCATCGTCTGGGCGTGGTTGCCCCTTTATGTAGAATAAAATTTCCGGCACTAATGTCGAGTTTCAGCTCAACTGAATTATATATTTGAGTCGTTTTCGAGGTTTAAGAAAATTGTCCAAAAATGTCTGTAATGATTGTAACGAGCCTGGGAGATATAGTTGTGGATTTGTTCACCGACCGGTGTCCTCTCACTTGCAAGAACTTTCTCAAGTTATGCAAGTAAGCTCTTGATTTCTATTGTTTTCGAATATTCTATAGCTTAGATGATTGTAGGTGATTTTGGCTCTATTGTTTCTGTACAAATTGGATAGCACAAAAAAAAAAAAAAAAGCCCTAGCTTATGCATTTTTTTTTTGGTTTTAATACTTTGGAAGTTGTATTAATTGCGTCGGTAATACACAGAATGTAGATATTAAGGAACCGGAAAGGCGAATTAAGTAAAAAATCTGCAGTTTGAAATCATTTATACGGCGAAAATTAGGAGTTTTTCTGAGTCGTTTTTTGTGGTATTATTTATGATTCCGGACCAACCAATGAGTTTACAACCAATCTATAGTAAACGTGACTTTAGTGCTATCAGTAATGTTATCAGTTTTATAATACCCACTCGTCTTTTATTATTAAGTGATTTAGTTTGGATATCTGAATCTGAAGTGGCTTGGACCTGAAAATTTAGATTTACATTTGATTGTTTGGGAATCATATGCATGTGGCAGCTTGTCACGTAGAAGGACTTGTGCCCTTCTTTTGTAAACAGGGTAGTCAGAAGTTAATGGATTGGAGTGTGTTGTTATTTTTCATTCAGTAGTTTGCTTACAGGTTTTAAAAAGTTCTAACTGAATTGGTATGACTCCTTTTCTGTTGCAGAATTAAGTACTACAATGGCTGCCTCTTTCATACCGTCCAGAAGGATTTTACTGCACAGACAGGTGATCCTACTGGAACAGGGTCTGGCGGTGATTCTGTGTACAAGTAAGGGGAATTGGCACAAGTTTTTTCTGTAAGTGGTTAAAGTAGGTTCAAGGTTAAGAGTCTAGAGATAATACATAAATGGTTGTGAATCACACACCGATAAAGTGAAAATACCTAGACACTGAAATGAATTGGTTGCTAGAAACCAGAGAAGAACTTAGTAGATCTAATATTTAAGACAAGATGCTGTGGCATCTTTCTTCTAAAATATATTAATAGATGATGCATTAGGAGTATCTGTAAGTTGACACAGTCCTTAAAGACCTTGCCTGACAAAAGACTCACCCACTTAAGAGAAGAACGGCTCTTGACGCACCCTAGCAACTGAAAGTGTGAAGTTTAGAATGAATCCTTTCGATGACTTGTGTAGTTTGAATACAGATGTGGAAGCCCATTTACAGAATAATTTAAACAAAGATGTAGCATTCCAATAACTCAAAGAAGACATATGGTGTTAGAGTGTTTTCACTCTCATTTCTGCACAATCAAAAGAAACAAAGTGCTTAAACTTTATCTCTACTCTTGGACCGCATTTTATTTCCTCAAAAAGTTCAATATACTCTCGTCATCCCCATATTTGCATAATGCACAAAATTTAGCAGTTCAAGTCTTATATACTTCTTCATCCTTGCATATGAGTCTTTCAGCATTCTTCACTGGGTATACTTGAAATTACCCATATCATTGTTTCCATATTATTCAGTTTCAAATTACCTTAGCCACTTGATAGTTTGATAACAGAGGATCTGCAGTCTTCTCAAGTTGCATGCATGTGCGGCTTCTGGTTGCAAAGTTCCTCTTTCTATGCAGCTAGTGAGAATACTGCCATTATCTTAGAAGACAGAAGTCTTGCATATCTATTTCCATAGAAACTCATGAATCTTTTTATCTCTTTTCTGTTTTACTCATAGCTAAACTGATCCCTTTGATGCATGTCTGGCAGGAACACCTGCTATTGTTTAGTTTTGTATATCTAATTAATACTTTTTCCAGATTCTTATATGGAGATCAAGCTCGTTTTTTTGGTGATGAAATTCATTTGGACTTGAAACATTCTAAGATGGGCACTGTTGCCATGGCTAGTGCTGGAGAGAATCTCAATGCTTCCCAGGTATTGCTTTTCCTGGTAATCAGATTTTCTGACAGTTCTCTTTTATTTTCTTATGATGCCTTTATTTACCTTTTAGAAATAATTTTTAGTACCTTATTTTCTTCTTTTTACTGAACATGTTTGGTTTATATGTAATGGTTGTAAGGCATTTTCTTGTTATTTATTAATGTAGTTATATTTTCACTTTTTCAGTTTTATATCACGTTGCGAGATGATCTGGACTATCTTGATGGGAAGCACACTGTGAGTATTCCCATTTACATTTCAATTTTCATGTTTTCCTGTATGAAAGTTCTCTTGTTGTGCCTATCTTTTGCTCTCCTTGTTTTACATGCAGTAGTTAATTCTTGTTCCTCTTGGTTAATCATGTTTTTCTGCATTAACATATTGCACTGCCAGCGAACAATTTAACAGGTGTTAATCACGATTTGTTCTTCATATAAAAAATGCTGGATTGTTGGGATATTATTATCAGGTACTCATGGTTATAATTTGTCTTAGTGCTTTGTTGACCTTGGGATTTTATAGTCAAGATCATAAATTTCAAAAGAATTAATCTTCGGGATGCAAAGATTATGTCTTGTCAGGTGAAGTACTATTTATCAATAATGAGCCGGGCTTTTGTGTGTTGTATAGATTTTATCTCTTTGATTCGATCTGATTGTCTTTAATTGTTGAGGAGCTGGTGTTCATGCTTCTGTTACATGATATCCAATCACCTATTTGGAGGTAAATAAGAATAAGGGAGTGGATTCTATCAATCCTTATTAATGATAATGTGTCTTAACTTTGAAATGGTAGGTTTTTGGAGAGGTAGCAGAAGGGCTTGAGACACTCAGTAGGATAAATGAAGCTTATGTGGATGAAAACAGTAGGCCTTACAAAAATATCAGGTTGACTTGTATTCTTTCTTGTTTATTTCTTTAATTTTTAATCATTATACACGAAGTTTCTCTGCAATTGCTTTGTTACCAATTCTTTTTGTTCTGGCTAACCTACCTACTTTCCTATTATTTTGAACAGAATTAAGCACACTTACATACTGGATGATCCTTTTGATGATCCTGCACAATTAGCTGAATTACTTCCAGATGCTTCACCTGAAGGAAAACCAAAAGATGAGGTAACAAATAGCAGTAGTATGTTCTTATAGACTAGAAGTGAAAACAAAAATCTTATTTGTTTTATATTCATGTTGTTACCAATGCCAGTACTAAGATGGGCATAAAAGTGGAATTCTTTGTTCTTGCTATTTGGGTATGTTGCAATACATGATGGATGTGGTTCTTTAGATAAAAAATCTATAGGTTAATATGACTACTTACTGTCATAAAGTGTTCTTGGTCTTTGTTTCTTGTTTTGTTCCTTTTCCAAATTTAACCTTGATAATGACCTTGCTTTTCAAAGTGTTTTTTGGTCTTTGTTCTTCTCTTGATGTAACCTTGGCAATGACATGTTAATGTAAAGGAGTTCTTCATGGTCCATACCCTATTTCAATTTTTTAACTGTGGATCTATTTGCTTTATAATAATCCTGCTGTGTCAATCATACTGAAGTTTGATATCTTAAGATGTTAAATGTCGATGAGATCTTTTGTACCCACCATCTAATTTGCCATCTTACCAAGGAATTTTGACATGTTGATGCATCTTTCAGAAGAAGAAATTTGAAGCCATTGACCTTAGGAATTTTGGTTAGAGGTTCACATTACATCTTATGTTGCGAGATGTTTGATATGCTTATGACCTAAATAAATGAAAAATAAAGATGCTTATTGGCCGAAATTGAACATAAGTAAGCTAATAAAATGTTGTGAGATAATTTGGAGTCTGTCGATACAACTTAAACTTCTGTTGATGAGACATTATTATAGCTATATTAGTCGGGTAATGTCTACTCAATTGGAGATTTATCTATGTCTAGATACTTAATTATTGCTAGATTGCAAGTTATTCTTATTTTGCAGTATCCCATGACATATTAAAACTTATAAAATGCGTCTTTCTTGCAGTTAGCAATTGTTTTATCACTATTTCATGCTTGGAAGAATGATAAGTCCATGGCTGAAGAATGAGTCAGGCATTGACTTTTTTGCAATTTAACCATGTATTGGGTTTTGACTCTAATTAGGTTGATGATGATGTCCGACTTGAAGATGACTGGGTACCAATGGATGAAAGTCTAGGTCCGCAACAGCTGGAGGAAGTCTTGCGTGCCAAAGAAGCACATTCCAGGGCTGTTGTGCTTGAAAGTGTAAGGATTTAATGCACTTTGATCTATTTTTCACTCGTCAACTAAATCAAGATTACCTCTTCCTTCCCATTTTTTCCTTGTGGCCATTATCAAGTTGTAACTGCTCCTAGCATGTGTAATAGATTGGGGACATTCCTGAGGCTGAGGTAAAACCTCCGGATAATGTGCTGTTTGTTTGCAAGCTCAATCCAGTTACTGAAGTGAGTTTCCTATGTAATTGTTTTGTTCTTATTGCCTGTTAAATAAAGATTTTTAATTATACTTTTTATTGGAGTTTTTCTTTGAAAGTTTTAAGTCATTTATGTGTCTGTCTCCCTTTTTTTGTCTTTAACAGGATGGGGACCTTCATACAATATTTTCACGTTTTGGGACTGTTACATCGTGAGTGCTTGACACCATTAATGCTTTCAAACTTCTTTCTTGCATAAATTGCTTGTGAAATGTGTTTCTCACAAAATTCCGGTGGCAGTGCTGACATAATTCGAGACTACAAGACTGGAGACAGCTTGTGCTATGCTTTTATTGGTAAGTGACGTTGCTTTTTGCCCCCCAGCTCATTTTGAGTTACATCATTTTCTGAATTATTTGAATTCTATTTCAGTACAGTACACTGTCTGAGAAAGAAATATGTGCACATGCACCTTCATTTCTAATCTACTTTGTTTGTGTTAGTTAAGTTCTTTCTTGCTTTGTCTGAAGTCTGAACTCTTACAATACGTGTAAGAATTCAGTTCATTGCCAGAAGCAGACAAATTCTATTGCTGTCACTGCATTAACACTTACTTTGTTGTAGTGATTTTTTTTTTTCTCTCTTGAACTAACTATGTCTCTTTGTTGCTATATTAGCCACATTACATCTGGTAAGCCTAATTAACACAGAAATATTGGTTTACTCTTTCATAAACTGATGGGTCCGTTTGGATTCTTGTTTTTGGGCCTGTTTTTGAAAAACTGTTTTTCACAATCCAAATGCTACAGTAAATGTGTATTTCAAAAACAACTCCAAAAACACCAATATCCAAACAATATATCAAAAACAACTCCAAATACATATTTAATATGTTTATTTCAACTTATATATTTCAATTATGTATAGGATATATATATTATATTAATTTAAATATATTTATTTACACATATTATAAATATTTTACTTTATATAAAATATATTTTTATATATTTATATAAATATTATATATTATATAAATTATATATATTATAAATATGTTATTATACATTTATATAAATGTTATATATTATATATATTTAATATATACATAATATATATTATATATTGAACATTTATATAAATGTACATTTAAACATAATATATATATTTATGTATATTTATAATATACATTTATATTATGTATTATATATAATATAATTCATTTATACATTTATATTAATATACATAATATTAATAAATGTATACATTTATATTTATTACATTAATACATTTATACATAGTATTAATATATATTTATAATATATTAATTTATACATTTATATAATATTCATTTATAATTTATACACATTTATAATAATATACATTTATATATTTATAAATATATTTATATTATGTATTATATATAATATAATACAATTATAATACATTTATATATTTATTTATAAATATAATATATAATAAATAAATATAATACACTTATTTATTTATATATAATTTATAAATTTATTTATAAATATAATATACTTATTTATTTATACATAATACATAAATATATTTATTTATAAATATTTATAATTGTATTATAAATGCATAAATGTATATAAATATAAAAGCATAAAAATTATAAATTATAAATTATAATATACATTTATATAATATTCATTTATAATTTATACACATTTATAATAATATACATTTATACATTTACAAATATATTTATATTATGTATTATATATAATATAATACACTTATAATACATTTATTTATTTATTTATAAATATAATATATAATAAATAAATAAATATAATACTCTTATTTATTTATATATAATATATAAATTTATTTATAAATATAATACACTTACTTATTTAGAATAATATATAAATATGTTTATTCATAAATATATAAATATATTTATTTATAAATATTTATAATTGTATTATAAATGCATAAATGTATATAAATCTAATCCACATATAAATTATAAATTATAAATTATAATATACATTTATATAATATTCATTTATAATTTATATATTTATAGTAATATACATTTAAACATTTATAAATATATTTATATTATGTATTATATATAATATAATACATTTATATATAAATATATGAATATATTTATTTATAAAAGTACAAATATATTTATTTATAAAAGTACAAATATATTTATTTATAAATATTTAAATATATTTATTTATAAATATTAATAAATTTATTATAAATACATAAATGTATATAAATATAAAAATATAAAAATATAAAAATTATAATTTATACATTTATACATTTATATAATATTCATTTATAATTTATACATTTATAAATATATTTGTATTATGTATTATATATAATATAATACATTTATATATTTTTATATAAATTTATTTATTTATAAATATTTATAAATGTATAATTATATATTGTTATAAAAATATAAAAATTATAAATTATAAAAATACTCGAAAATATGTTTTAAAAATACATTTAAAAATAAACCATAAAACATCTATAGTAAAAGTTTTTTATATAATTTTTGAAAAATAACCCCAAAAACAACTAATCCAAACGGACTTGTATTTGAAAAACGAAATGCTACAGTGCTGTTTTTGAAAAACAACCCCAAAAACAGCTAATCCAAACGGACCCGATATTTCAATTGAGAGATAGCTTCGACAGATGGTATCTTTTAATCTTGAAACATGTAGTCAATAGCAATCCTTAGAGTAGACATCGAGGTATGGAAATTAATGGCAACTATTTGTTCCATCTGATCTCTATATGATCCTCTCTACATGCCAGAAGTAATCCTTTTCTTGGGCTTTGTCTGCTAACTAGATGGATGTGCTAGGCTCTGTGATTTAGAATAGTTCAACTGTTTGTGATTCTATATGATGCGGTGTCGTCATATGTGCACTATTGTTTAATATTTTCTCCTTGTCAGAGTTTGAAGATAGGGAGGCCTGTGAACAAGCATACTTCAAGGTAACAATGCCAAAGTTGAAATTTATTTGTTACATTTGTTTTTGGCCCTGCAGTGTGGGAGTTTACAGCTCTGTGTTTGCTGATTCAATAATTTTTGCACATGTATTGCAAGAGTTCATCACTCGTGGTCTCTTTTAAACTATGGACAAATCTTATTTGCTTATTGGATGATGCTATATTTGGATTTCGATTTCTTCATCCTATCCTTCTTTTGTCCACAGGAGTGGGAGGAGTAAGAAGAATCTTATATTTCTTAGTCTAATGTGTAGATGATGATCAATGAGTGTGCTTTCAGTGACAGAGCTCATTGAAATTAAACTAGATACTGAATGCAATAACAGTTTCCAATGTCATATAGCTGGCTATGAAGTCGGCATCCCATCTCCCCCTGCTACCCTTTTCCTTTGTACATATTTCACTGGTGGTTAATAGTTTCTGTACTGACCCCCTTTATTTCTTCCAAATTTCTTTTATTCCGCATATGGCAGAAACCTGTATGGTTCAAAATTTGACTCTTTCATTTTGTATTAGATGGATAATGCTTTGATTGATGATCGGCGGATACATGTTGATTTTAGCCAGAGTGTTTCAAAACTTTGGTCCCAGTATAGGCGCGGAGGCCGAATGAATAAAGGTGAGTAGAGTGAGATACTCTCTCCTCTTTGTTGCCTTTGACTATGGATACAAGTTGTCCTCCGCGTAGATGAACCGTTGCCTTGATTCCTTTTCAATTGTCTAATGTCTGGCTACGTATTTATTTCTCTTTCCTGTTCCTTTCTAGCTAGTAGTAGATATCATTTCTTGGGGGTGTCAAGTGAGAGGCTTGTAGAGTTGGATGCTTGGCAAAGGTGAAACTACAGAATTGGTTGTCAGTTGTACGGCAATAACCTCTGTAACATGATATGAATGATGCATGGTAGTTGTCATGACTGGTCACAATACTATGCTCAGCAAAGCTTGAATTAAAGGAAGTTAGCTGCCAATTTACAATTAGGTTTGTTCCTTGGGCGGTTGTCGAGATTAAAAAAGTTTAAAACTTTAATCTGTTCTCCACTCGAGGGCTCGGTTTTGAATTTTGGAAACCAAACTTGAGCTGTTTAAAGTTCAGATTGTAAAACTACGTCATTTTGGAAATACAGTCTTTGGTTCCAAAGTGATCTGACTGAAGTTTATGAATGAGTCCTACCTTCTGTGTTTTCTAAATTTTAAAGGCCCATTTCATGTTTTATAAGTATTCTTTAAGAAACAATAGCAGTACGCTTTTCTTATAAAAAAATATTCTCACCCTTGACCTATGTAGAACTGATCTCATACTTTGAATTAGACTGACTGTTTGAGCAATCAGTGGTTTTAGGAAACCAGAAAGGACTGGCTAATCTAATTGGTTTTGACAGTTTACTCATCGACTATCCAGATTATTTATGGCTCGTAAGGGAAAAAGAAAATTTAGGTTAAGCCAGTGTTTCAAACTGATTGAATTGGTGCTCACTTCTTTTAGTTTTTGCCATTAAACTAAGGTTATTTTGAAATTTTTGTGTTTTGAGTACTTTGTTTTGCGTGAAATGTTTTAAAAGAAAAAACTCAGTCAGTCTTGTTTTAAACAATTTGTTGGTCATCAGTTTCTTTTCTTGCAAACTATTTTTAACTAATTTATCAGTTCTTTAAACATGCTCATTGTGTCTGAAGGTTGAGATAAACTGAAATTAGTCAAAGACTGATAAAAGACGCTGAAAGTGATTTATAGTAAAGTTGGGTTTCTCTGGTTTTTAAACCTGTGCATAAAGTTTAGCAGCCAAAGGTCCTTCATCTTGCTTTTTTTTTTTTTAATTTAAATTTGTTTATTTGTACAGAGAGAATGGAACGGGAGTTGTTTAGGGGCACAGGTTGCTCGGAGCAATGTAGTATTCAGCTAATTGTCTGCCAATATGCTATAATTTTAGTTTAAATAGTTATTTGTTACAGGAAAAGGCGGCTTTCAGTGTGTAAGGTGGGGGTTGTCAAGGGGAAAAGGTCATCGGAAACATAGAAAGTTTTACGCCTTCAAGACAAGTATACAAAATTTTAGTTTCAACTGTTTCTTGTTGCAGGAAAAGGTTGCTTTAAATGTGGTTCTCTTGATCACATTGCTAAAGACTGCACTGGAGATCCAACCAATGCACAGCAGCATTCAAAATACATACTCAAAGATGGCAACACCCAGCACGGGGGAGATGATAATTCAAGGTTGGTCAAGGCATTGTTGGAGAATTCTACTTCTGCACCCCTTTGTCTGAACATGCTCTAATCTTGTCAGAAAACATGTGTTTGTAGGTATGAAATGGTATTTGGTGGAGAGGACCTTGGCAGCCCCAAGGGAAACAAGAGGGAAAGATACAGTGAGCCTGAGAAGAGTGACAGAAGAGAAGACTGGAAATCGGCAGGTCTTGATAATCAAGAGCGGGATGGGACTAAAGATTCCCAAGAATTGCGTAGTCATCGGGGCAGAAGTAAAGAGCTTAGAGAGGATGACAAGTATAGAGGAGACCGAGCAAGCAGACATAGTGGCAGGGACAGAGGCAGCACAGCAAGCGATGAGGGGGATTATAGAAGGAAAGCATATGGTGGTAGTGAGAGGGATGGGAGAGAGGGCGTGAGGTATGAGAAGAGGCATAGAGATGATGCTAGTCACAGAGACAATCAGTATGGGAGAGAATACAAAGAGAGGCGTGCAGGTGATGTAGGTTGGCGAGACAGAAGGGACGAAAGAGATTCCATGAGAAGAAAAGGCGGCGATGAGGTGAGACGGAGTCAAAAGGTAGATGAAAATGATCATAATAGTAGACACGAGTCAAAGGGTAGAAAGCACTATGACATGGAGACCAGGAAGGGAAGAAGTGAAGAAAGGGAATCTGGAAAGCGAAAGGCAAAGGTTGATGATGCTGCCGACGTTGGTGATTATGAACGTGACCGCAGTAGAAGACGCTAACTAGTCCGTGAGAAATTGTTGAGCTGCAGAACGCTGTATTTGGTTCTATATATATTATATTTATAGCTCGACAACAATCCCCTCAAAATGAATGTATTGGTGGCAATGGCAGCCACTGTGTGCTTCTTTCCAAATCAATCCCAAGTTGCAGGTGGATAGATGTCATGAAAAACTATTATTGACTAACCGTAATTGCCTCCTCACCTTCTAATTAAACCTTTGGTAAAATTATTGAATTTTTATAAAGTACTCCATGCGGACTGTGTTAATGTTTGAAAAGTTTTTTTTTTGTTTTGTTTTTTCGGTAGAAATTTTTGAAAGTATAAATATCAAGTACTGGTAAGATATTCTTACGATGGTAAGAGCAATTATCAAATTTTAGAAAGTTTTATTAGTTTTTTTTTGTTTTTTCCAAACGATAAAAGATTTATTAGTTAGTGGGGCAAAAGGCTGATGTCCATTATAATATGATAAGTGCAAATAATTACCGTATCCAGATTCAGTCCATAATACTGAAAATCGTAGTACTGGATGTGGAACCGCGAGGAAAGAGTCTGACAATGTTACTGCGCTCATAGGACCTGACAATGTTCGGCTTCGGTTTAGTTAAGGTTAATATGGTTCAACTCTGGATTAATCAGGATTAACCATTTTTATATTTTGTGTTAGGCATAAGGAATTACAAATGGTTAAAAACAATTTGAATTTTAAGATAAAGCATTTAACATTTAGATTTGAAATCAGTTTAAAATCAGTTTGAAATCAGTTTAACATTTAACACCTGGCTTCTTATTGTAAAGCTTCTAAGAGATGTCATGTCATTCAAAAAAAAAAAAAAAAAAAAAAGCGAATATCAATTGCCGTGGGGAAATCTCTAAACATATCGGCGCCTGATCCTCTTCTCTTTCGACTGTCTCCTGATTATTATTAAAAAAAAAGAAAGAAAGAAAGAAAAGAAACAAATGGCCAGAATAGCTGCAGTAGCTACTGCTTGCTCTCACTTCATTCCATCCAAGCTCGCCATTACTACTAATACTACTCTTCTACTCTCCAAACCGTCTCTTCAACTCCAATGGTCGCTACATTCGAACTCTCTATTCTTCAAGAGGAGGCTGTCGTCGACGGCGAGAATAGCTATGAGCCTGAAAGCCGGCATCGTCGGCCTCCCCAATGTCGGCAAATCCACTCTCTTCAACTCCGTCGTAAGTCTGTCTTCCTCCTTCTTAACTTTCGCCGCCACTTGTTTGTTCAAATTTGGACCTTCAATATTATATTCTTGGACATTTGTACGCAGTTGAGCAACGAAAACTAGTTCAAATTCCTTAAAAAGCATTCAAGTTCTTGCTTTTAACTTCCACCCGCCACTTGTTTGTCCAAAGTTGGACCTTCAATATTCTAGGACATTTGTACGCTGCAAGAACTAATTCAAATTCCTTAAAAAGCATTCAAGTTCTTGCGAAATGAGTGCTCTCTGATAACAGCCATGCTTAGTATAGTTTGGTGAATGATTTGCAGGTTGAGAATGGAAAGGCTCAGGCTGCCAATTTCCCATTCTGCACAATTGAACCTAATGTTGGGAAAGTAGCTGTTCCTGATCCACGTCTTCATGTTCTTTCTCATCTTAGCAAATCCCAGCGAGCCGTTCCCACATCTATTGAGTTTGTTGATATTGCTGGCCTTGTCAAGGGAGCCAGTCAAGGGGAGGTGAAATTTTGATACAAACGCTTCATTTGCTGAGTCTTCTCGTTTTTTCTTGAGTTTCATACTGGTGTTCACGTATTGCGCTTATTGGAAACTAATATCTGATTGCAGGGTTTGGGTAATAAGTTCTTATCACACATTCGTGAAGTGGATTCCATACTTCAGGTGTGTACTAGTTCTTCACCTATGATAATCTTAGCTCATAGTATCTGCTATTTAGCAGGTGTATTAGTTCTTCGTTCATGATAATCTTAGCTTATAGTATATGCTATTTAGTAGGTGAACACTTGAATAGCTGTTATCAGGATGCAAAAGTTAGTTCTTTCCCAGGGTTGGATGCAGTTCGAGTATTGGGGACCTACTTTGTTACATGTCTAACAGTGGCAAAGCTGCATTTTTTCTGTCATCTATTATGATCATTGTAGTTGCTAGGACAAGAAGATAAGTATCCACTGTATCTCAAATAGAACTTTTGAGATGAATAAAGTTGTCGCCTTTAAGGGCATAACATTCTATATAGCGTTGTCCCATCTGACTCAAATGGCAGTCCAGGTTTTGAGGATAGCTCTGCTGACATGTCTGAGCCTTCACCCTGCTTAGTTGACCAAAAAAAAATTCTCTATGTGTATGTGAGGGACCCAAAAAAATTAATGCTTTTTGGTCATTCTCTGTAAATTCAATATCCTACTGCTTTTAATTTCTAAGATGATCCATTTACCATTCTGATTCATGATAATTCGGCAGTTGTTTTGTTGCTCTTTCAGGTTGTTCGCTGTTTTGAGGATAATGATGTTGTTCATGTGAATGGGAAAGTTGACCCAATGTCAGATGTTGATGTCATCAACTTGGAGTTGGTTTTCTCGGATTTGGATCAGGTTTGCTATCATCTTTTTTTAATTATTTTTAACTTGAAAGTTGGAACATCACAAGTTTGAGGCTTACGAAGAAGAAACTGTAACTGTGGATTTATTATTATGAGGGCACAATATGATGGAATTACCAGCGAGTGATGTATGTTTATCTTGCTGAAACGTTGTTTCGTATTCATCCTAAAAATGGAAGCGAATATTACTGCAGCAAATGTTTTCATTGGAAAATTAAGGAATGGCCTAACCAATTCATGACAACCGTCATAGTTATGCCTAATTTTTGTCCATATAAGTTGTCCCCTGGGGGTGCTTGAATCTTATCATACCTTCATGTAGTGTACTGCAAAAGAACAAATGCTACTCTAGATTGTCTTACATGATCCTAGCTTACTTTTCTTTAGTTAAGTATGCTTACTTGTTGCTTACAAGAAGTACAGATTGAGAAGAGAATGGAGAAACTCAAAAAAGGGAAAGCTAAGGATTCACAATCCAAAGTTAAGGTAAGAGTGATCTTGGTGGTTCCAACTTCTAAAAATGTTGTGAAGTATCCTCTCTCGAACATACTCTAAAATCTGTGACTTCAGGAAGAAGCAGAGAAGTCTGCTCTGGAAAAAATTCAGCAGGCACTATTGGATGGAAAACCTGCACGATCAGTTTCTTTAACAGATTTTGAAAAAGATGCTGTAAAGCATCTTTGTTTGCTTACGATGAAACCAGTCATATATGTTGCTAATGTAGCTGAATCCGATCTATCTGCGCCAGAAAGTAACCCTTATGTTGCAGAAGTGAAGAAATTGGCTTCTGAGTTGCAGTCTGGGCTAGTAACTGTTTCAGCACAGGTTTGGTGATTTCTTCTGGCAGAAGCCCTTTGACCTTATAATTCCTGCAAGTTCTTTTCTTCTTTGGCTTTCTTTTCTTCCTCATCCATTCATATTGATGTAGTTCAAATTTGCGGATCTTTCTCATCCTGTCCTTAGTGCCTTACTTCTGAGTTTTTATCTGCCCTGAGCTATATATGCTTTATTGACCAGTCAAGCTTGGTAATAAACCTACATTATCTGACTTTGGTGGATGAAATGTATAACTGAATTAACTTCAAAGGAGGCCTTTTTACTTTGTTTGTCCCTGAAGTTTCCCTCTGGGAGGGTTGGTAGGATATGAAAGCTTAATTACCTGATATTTTATGCTCAGCTTCAGCAGTTTCTTGGACTATAGCTTAAAACTGACTGTAAATTGTGTTATCCCAGGTTGAATCAGAGCTTACAGAGCTTCCACTTGAAGAAAGGACGGAGTATTTAGCATCACTTGGTGTCAAGGAAAGTGGCTTAGGAAATCTTATTAGGGAGACCTATGGACTTTTGGGTTTGCGTACGTACTTCACATCAGGTGAAAAGGTAATGTACATCAGAAACGTTGCTGATTGAGATAAAACTGTGTATAGCTGAAAGTCATATTTACTCATTCTGCTTTCAGGAAACCAAAGCATGGACCATACAATCAGGTCAGTAAACTATTGCCTCGATGTTGAATAAAAAGCTATGCTTTTCCTTTTCTTCTGAATACCATGCTGTAGTGGGATTTGTCCTGCTGTTGCTCTTCCCTGATTAAAATTTTGTTTGAAAGGTCTGAGTTGTTCTTTTTTCTTTAGTGACTATTTTCTGATTATTGGATAGACAATAGTATCTACGTGTTTCATAGCCATTCTTCTTCTGCTGGTTAATTAATTTCTTCTCAACCTTTCAGGAATGACTGCACCCCAAGCTGCTGGGGTTATTCATTCTGACTTTGAGAAGGGTTTCATAAGAGCTGAAACGGTGAGCTTACTGAGAAAACTGTGCCTTCTGGAGCACTGCTTTAGTTTTTCTTTATAGCACTTTTTTTAATTTTTAAGCTAAAAGACTGAGGAGCCCACTAAACTATTATCATTGTAAAGTTTTTGGTGACTGAACTATTAAAAGCTTCATATATTCTTTAAAACTTCCAATACTGTAAGTGAATGATCATTCCATCCATTTCAGCTGTTAGGTTTCTCTAATTTAGTTAATTTTTAGGGAAATTTTTGTCCAAACATTTTTATTGTAAGAAAAGCTAAAAAGAAAACATGGAGCAAATTTGCGGTCCTTTACTTTATTCTGGTTCTAATAATTTTCTGTGTCTCTTTTTGTTATTTCTTATCCATGGTATAGGGTAGTTGATAGTATTATTTCCTTTTACACATGAATTGTTTTATGTATAGACATAACTGTCCCTATACTTAACAGAATAAAAAAGACATAAAGGTGGAAACAGACTTAGTGGTTAGAAGTTGAGTGAGTTGTTTGAAACATTTAATATTTGAATGGCCAAAACTTTAGGATCACAATTGTTTAGTGGCCGTCTGCATACTTTGCACTAACTTTTAAGATATAGGCATTAAGCTGATTTGTGTAGTGCTGATAAAAGTAGAAGATGAACCCAACATGATACCCTGCCTAAATAAATAGGTGGCATACTTATTGGTGGAACACAAAATATGCCATGATCACTATCAAATGATAACCTGTCTTTCTTACCCATTCGTGCTTGTACTTGTTCACTGCACTTGACAGTCAGAAATATCAGTCTGCATGTTTGTTGCCAAATCTTGTTTGTGCTAACAAACTTTTGATAGGTGAAGGATTTCACAGAGCTCTCCATGTGATAACTTCATGCACTTCTCTAGTTCGGTTTTGTGTACTTTAAGAGAATAAATTTGTTATATTTGCCAAGTGTGGAAAACAATTCCAAATGTGGCTATGATGCATACTTTCCATTCATTTGTCCATTTTGGTTGACCTATCTACTAACTTGAATAACTTCTTGCAGACTTTTTAGCCTATAAATGTCTGTTTCACAAACTTTATCAGCTATATGACTCTGAGATCCAGATGTTTCTTTCCTAGGTTGGTTATGATGATTTTGTTGCTGTCGGTTCTTTTGGAGCTGCAAGAGAGAAGGGTCTTGTAAGCTTGTTCTTTCTTGTGTTTTTAAACCAATTATTAGGTGGATTGGTCTCTTCTTGCTAAATATGTATGCAGTAAGACTGATTTCTTGGAAAACAACTTCATCTTCGGAAAAGAGAAACCTTAACCTCCTAGCCCCCTTTGGCCTTGGCCTGCAAGAAAAGAAAACAGAATATGATTTTAATCCTTTTCTCTAATTAAGAAGCTTACATGAGTCCATAACATGATTATCCGCTCTTGTGCAGCTGAGACTAGAAGGGAAAGATTATATTGTACAAGAAGGGGATGTCATGTTGTTCAGGTTCAATGTCTGAACGGTATACTAATCAGATTCTGGAACTGCATTTTTTTTTTTTTTGGAATCCTCACGAATGATGCATGCAATAGTTCAAGAATACAATTATGTGGGATGGACTATTGTTGTGTTAGAGATAGACATGTGAACTCCTGGTAAGTTATACACTTACAATTTTGGTCGAGGAGAAAGATCCATGGTACATATAGTTGGTCTTGTGGTTGCAAGTGAAAATTGATGCAATTGCGGAAGTAGACGAAGGTGACGATATAAAAAAGTGAGAGAGAAGAATCTGAGCGTGCCTTTTATCCTTCACTCTTCACAGCAATTTACTTAGCAGTGGAAACGGTCCAGCACAAATCCCAGAGTCCAAGTGTTTCCTGAAAGATCTCCTTCCCCAGGCCCAGCATTATGTGTTTAGTTTGATGGCTGTTGCATTAGCTTGTAAGCAAAATCAAAAGCAGCTACGTTAGCTTGGAAGCTAAGATGGATATTAAGCTTCAGTACTCGTCCAATCAACACACTCAATTCATTTCAACATTCCAAATCACTGCGCGCGCATTAATGAGGCGGTGGGACATGGTGTAAGTGCAAAAGCATCTCCTTTGTTTGTTCCTAAAGCAGCAACTCCCCCCCCCCCCCCCCCCCCCCCCCCCCCCCACAAAACACCCCAAAAAACAACACCCCAAAAAAAAAAAAAAAAAAAAAATTGTCTGGATTGTTGAGGATTTGGAGAATTTTTGTTTTGAAATAATCTCTTAATAAATTTTTACATAGCATGCATTATGTCTCAAACAAAGGCACAAAAACTAGTTTCAAAAATCCTAAAATCGGCAGGGGGAGCAAATCCCGACATGATTGAACTTCAGAATATATCTCAAGGCCAATTGCACATTACAAACTTCATTGGAATTGTGCATTAGAAATCAACGGACCCAGTTTATGAAAATATCAACAACTCTATGGTGATGAGAGAGAGATGATAAGGTTCACGAGCAGTAGTCCCTAAAGAAAATTGCAAACAGTTTGTTTGTTGCTAGAGAGATACTATATGGCAGCAGTTCTGTAGAGTGAGTGAATGCACGTGTACACTTCTTGTCAGTTTTCAGGAATGCATTCATATTCTTTTTAAAGAAGACATTTTTTTTTTTTAATAAAAATTATATGGAGTAGTGCTTAAACTTTTTGGAAATTTAATCACTCCTCTGATCAGTAGCCGCACGTCCATTACTGAATTTTGGACACACACCATACGCAACATTTTTATCATCACCGGTTCTTGATGATTGATGCATTTAATTAATTAGGAGGATGTATTTAATTAGTTACCGGTTCTGTGCATTATACTACTACTATTACTGGCACTGGAAAATGCTGTTGCAGGAGGATACGTTAGTTAGGACTTAGGAGGAGCAGTGAATGGAATCGAAGCGGCAATAAGTAAGCTCTTCTGGGCTTCCACCAGATTCATTATGCATACGCGGAAACGAGAGCTGAGGACCTGACAATACAATATACAATATACAATTTTCCTTCAGGGGTTTAAATAAAACTTTAATTAAAGGAGGATTCTTAATTTGATGTCCAGGAACGGTCGAGCGGTTGATTTGTTGTTTCGTGTCTCTATTCATCGAACATAAAAAAAATCAGATATTTAATGCTGGGATTCATCATGATGACCAGAATGTCAGTATCGCGTCTGCCCCACAACAAAAGAAGAACAGAGAAGATGGCCTGTTCTCTGTCATTCGAAAAATTTCGGTTGCAAGTGGGTCACGCATCCCAAGCACCGGCAAGCAGGAAGAATGACGACCTCCCACCCACTCCACCCCGCCCCACTCCTCATCCCTCTTAATTCTTTTATCGAAGTGATCAGGAGTATATATGAAGCGTCCATGCATGTCTGTCACTCTCCAAATGAGTAAATTCCCTATCTTCTTCCTTTATCTTTACAGAATTAGAAGATTGGACAGTTGGAGATAGAATGAAGAAGCTGAATCTGATGCTCAAAAGGTGCAAGACACTGTCTCGACAACTGGGCAGGACTTCGTCCTACAGTAGCCTGAGGTCCAAGTCCGCTAGAGATCATCAAGCTGATGATCATATGTGGGGTTCTGCCCACATGGTACTGGCACAGGATGATCACGAAAAACGAGATGCTAGCACAAATCATGAAGATTGTGAAACAGTGGTATTTGTTGGGAGTTCGAGAAGGCGATTCCTGGTCAAGTCTAAGTACCTGAACCACCCATTGTTGAAGGCTATCATTCAAAAATCCAACGAGAATCCAGCAGGTGAGGATTTGTCTGTCAAATGCGAGGTGGTTCTCTTTGATCACCTCTTATGGATGCTTGACAATGCCGATCCAAATCTCGCTTCCGACGCTCTGTCTTTGGAGGAACTTGCTGATCTCTACGTGTTTTAGTTTTGAAATTTGAGATTATTATGAATGTGTTGATATTGAACAATTATCAATGCATTTGGTCTGCCCTACAGATGATGATAAATTAGTCATGCATGTACCTAGAGGTTAATTTGCCGCTGCTCCTCGTGAAAACTGAGAGCATAATTCGGTTACATCACTTGTAATTGTCTTTATCTCTATTGTCATTGAATTGATGATTCAAAGGATCAAGAAATCAATAAAGACTCGCGATTTTATGTAATTCCGCTAGTCAATCAATATTCTTCTTCTCTTCTCTTCTTTTATTCCAAATTTTGTTTTAATGGTGTGTAAGATGGCTCGTACATTGTGTTCATTCAACTGACCCAATATAGGAAATGAAAATTGCAAAACAAAAATGGGCTGAGGATAAAAAAGAAAAATCCAACTTATTAACGCCGAAGATGAGCTCCAACCAACTTATTAACCTGGTTTTCTCTCCCGGTTCAACCTTTTTTCTTTTTTCTTTTTTGGTGTCGGTTCATGGAAGGCTCTCTGAAGCGTCCAGAGAAAATCTCTCCATAGTAGAGCTAAAAGTTTCACTTGACTGAGCGTGATTGCCAATTGAATCGGATACCAGAAAGAATTCTATGTCGACGCAAATAAATAAATAAATATATATATATATATATAAGTGGGCTGGCAAGGTTTACATGGAGCCACAGGTCCATTTTGAGGTGAGGTGATTGTGCCAGACCCATCTGATCAGAACTTGCCCTTTCCCAGCAAAGGTACTGTTTACAGCTCAATCCAAAGCCCATCCGTGGGACGGACATAGAATGTTGGGGCAAAAATGTCATGGCGCTATCAATATGTGACCCGAGGTTGTGACGGGGAAATTTGGGAGGATCCAGTGGGGAACGGCAGCAACCGTCCCAAAAAGTTTAGTGAACTTGAACAAAATGTAATGCATTTGTTTAAAGATTAATCTCTTATACATTGATAGTGCATCACTAAAACTATGATACATAATTTAAATTTAAATTTTACGTATGTGTTATGCATCCAACTGTAATAGTATATATATAATTAGTGTATATAAAATTAACTCTTTGTTCAACTATATAAAATACTTTAAATTCAATATAATTTTAGAACAATTTTTTTAAAGTCTCACGCGTGGCGTTTAAAATAATTTACATCATATAATTTGAACCTCATAATTTTTTTCCAGCCAATCTTCATCATCAATCTTTGAGAAATGAGTGCATTTTTTTTTTTTTAGCCAATATTTATGATCTGCCTTTGAGAAAGGGGTGCAACAGCAACCGTTGCTACCCCTAATTCGATCGAATGAGGCTTCCCATTGCCTCATTAGTGATTATCTTCCAATCTCTTCTTCAAGCGCCCCCCCTTAAATGAGGCAAATGGATGCTTAAGTTAGAAAAAAGGTATATACATTCACTCCCAAGATTCATACTTAAGACTAATAATAGCTTAAGCATGCTGGTGATGAAAGTCGAGTTGTTACTATATGTTAGGTTGGTGGGCTTCATGTAATAAAGCGCGTGCTTTTTGATTCATTTCATATTAGCTTTGTTGTAAAAAATAAACTGCATGAAAATGTTGTTATGTTTTGTTGAGTTTTCCATGAGCCTTCCAACTCGTGTCGTGTTCAATAGAAATGAATAAGCCGCCACTCCTTTTTCCTCCACTTACCTCTCTGTCAACTCACAACCTTAGCCCTACAAAGTGAAGCGCTGTGATTATGCTGTACGAAGTTTGCTAATCAATAATAATTAATGTTATGAACACAACACTTGGCTTTACTTTTCTACTGTACGGAGCAAGCATTGGGCTGATACATGTCTTGCTACTGTTTTTGACGCAACACATACGTGTATTGGTATGCTAAACTGATCTCTTGAATGCTAGGTTTTCACGGATCAGTAATTTTTCTTCGAAGTGGTTATCAGATCATGTGCTCACGTCACTGCTCTCCAACATTACCATGACTTATTCAACCTCCTACACATTAATAAGTGTTTTGCTCTAAGCATGATCCTAATTTGTTTTTCTTTTGTTGTATTTAAAGTGAAGAGCTGAAATGGTTAAGGTTGAGTTGATCTTTTAATTTCGTTTTTAGAAGGTAGGGGTGTTCAATTTTATTGTTACAAAGTTGGGACATGGCTCCTCTCCAGTAGATCTTCTTTTTATTTTTTGCAGTACATACTTGGTAAATAAAAACACATGTTATACGTTCAAAAGAGCACGGTAAGAAACTTCGTGAAGATTCTCCGGAGGTGTGCCATTCAAGGGAAACACCAATGAATAAATTTATGCTGCCACGCTTTTTAGGGGCTTGATGATTGATGTTGTCGAGTGTCTCGCTGCACAGCTTGATGATTTGCAAGACATTGGTCGTTCGGCCAACCAATGTCTTAGATGAATTGGCGAAGCATGCTTTGGATTTTCTCGGTTATCTCAGATTTCTTAGATGCATTGACATGTTTTCCTTGTGGTGCATAAAATGCATTTTTCTGTTGTTTCTTGTGATGCACAGGTCAGAGGAATGATGAAGAAGATGGCTGGAGATCTCTTTAGTTGGTTTGATACTATTAGAATAGGTTTTTATCGGAAATATGCTCCGAAAGCAATTGAGTTTGTTTGGATAAGAGTTTATTTGAATGATTTATTTGATTTAATTACTGTATCACTTTTTGTGATGTGATGTATGTGAGATAAAAAGGTGATTGAAATTTGTGAAACAAATTATTTTATCTGAAATGATGCCAATCCAAACAAATTCAACGAGTTCAAAGAAGTTCGTATTGGGAAAATGATTTGCGCGCGCTCGGCCTTTCCAAAAGGGCAAATAAATAGTTGTGTGGTGTGGCTTGCAATGAGAAACATGATGATTGGTCAAACGACTTACATCGGACGGCTAAAACGTGTAAAAAGAAAGGTCAGACGACCACATAGGAATGATCCAATCGCTCGTGCACGATTATTTATTTAAACCCCCCAACACCCAAAAAAGAAAAACATAAAAGCACTAAGAAACACAGTAGTGCTCTCTCACTCACTCCCTTCTCCCAAAATGCACTACTGAGAGACAAAGCCTGTGTCTTTTTTGCTTTCCTCATTTCATGCGCTTTCTGCATTAAATTGCTCTGCTTTCCTCAATTGGGCTTCATTGCAACTTGCAATTCATGATTCATCCAAGCTGTGGTGCTGATTAAAGTCTAAATTTCAGTTAGTTGTCCTGGTCATTCAATCTTTCTATAATTCTTTTTAAACTTGCGGGTAATTTTCTTGAATTTGCTATCTTTCAGCATGCTTATGAATTTCTTTTCAAATCGATAATAAAGTTTTGAACTTTAAGGAAAAAGGGTTTAGCCAGCAATACCTTTCATGCTAATGTTTTGTCAACGATATGGTTTTATTTTCTGGTTTGATTTTGCCATTATATTATATCTATTTTCACGCCTTTTTTTTAAAAAAAAAAATTTTTGTTGGTGGGGGTTGGGGGGTTTTGTTTGCGCAGTGGCTTGATACGAAAATGCAAAGTTCAGGCCTTTTTGGCTGTCTTGTGTCTAAATTTGTATTTTCCATTATAATTCAGGAGCAGAACCTTTGATTTGCATGAGGCCTGGTTTCTAACGTAGTCGATTGTTCGGTTAGTTGGTTATCTTGTGTTTATTCTGTTGTTCTAAAAGCTAAAGGTCATTTTCTTACTCATAGTATGTCACACTCTATATATATATTAAGGATTGGTCTTTCGGAATACTACTTCGTTGCTGGTTTTTCTGTATATTGTTGCAAAAGAAATTTGGGGATTTGGAAAAGGATGCATTTTGGTCGAACCTGAATTATGATTAGGCAATCAAGGATGTCTACTGGGTGAAAGTTGTGCTTCACATCAGGGTTGTCTCCAGACTTACTGTTCATTCTTTCTTTTCCTGAAAAGCAATTATTCACTGTCCTTGTTGTCAACTTGATAAAGCAAATATTTACTCAAGGATGAAGCTTAACTGTTTGGGTAGAAAGCATTGTATTGCCTGTTCATGCATTCTTTTAGTGTTGTTTATACCAAGTTTATCATGTCAACATCATTTGCTGCTGTATAATCCACATCGTGTATGAAGATGTTTAATCTAAAACCAACAAGTTTTTCTATTTTGTTTTTTGTTTGTTGGTTTTGGTTATATTAAGTTTCATTACTTTGCAGGAATCTTTCTTCTTGTCGAGTTTCTCCCAGTTGAAGTTTTAGATCAAGAACGAGGTTGAATATGAAAGCTCGTTACTCAGGTTCGATCCCATCTGAAGAATCAGCACTGGACCTCGAGAAGAACTGTTGTAGTCACTCCAATTTGCCATCATTTAGTCTGCCAACACTACAACCTTATGCATCAGCTGGACAGCACTGTGAGAGCAGTGCTGCTTACTTCTCGTGGCCTAGTCGATTAAATGATGCAGCTGAAGAGAGGGCAAATTATTTTGCAAACCTACAAAAAGGGGTCTTGCCTGAAACTCTTGGACGACTTCCAGAAGGGCAACGAGCAAATTCGTTACTTGAGCTTATGACTATTAGGGCGTTTCACAGCAAAATCCTTCGCTGTTACAGTCTTGGCACAGCTATTGGGTTTCGTATCCGACGAGGCGTTTTGACAGACATTCCTGCAATACTGGTATTTGTATCTAGGAAGGTTCATAAGCAATGGCTAACCCCTATTCAGTGTCTGCCTACTGCCTTGGAGGTGATGGCGTGATACTTATGTTCTCTGCTTCTTTTCAGTGGTTATTCATTATAGTTCGTGACGTCATTGCTTCTCTCTCTCTCTCTCTCACACTCACACACACTCACAGCTGTCCTGATTGTCCCACTCTTTGTTCTAAAGTTGAAAGGTCGTGTCTCTTCAGGGACCAGGAGGAGTGTGGTGTGATGTGGACGTTGTGGAATTTTCATATTTTGGTGCACCAGAGCCAACACCTAAGGAACAATTGTACACTGAAATAGTAGATGACCTACGGGGAAGTGATCCATGTGTTGGTTCAGGTTCTCAGGTGTGCTCAAGCTCTGTATCCATATGCCAATTTTGTTTACAATTTTTGGCTTCCTTCTTGTTCTCTGTGGGGATAAAAAGGGACATCCTTAAGAGTGTGCTTTTAACTAGATGTTTCCCCTACTATGTTGAATACTATGTTTGAACTTTCCAACGGTTGTTTTTCTCTGCAGTACCTATGCAAGTTAATGAATCCAAACAGCTTTGTGACTAAATTTTTTCTCATTTGACATTTCTGATTTGACAAATCTTCTTTTTGTTGTTAATATTTAATCTTAGACCTTCATACGTAAAAGAAATGTTGCATCTTGAGCTGCTTCATGATAGTGATGCATTTTGGAGTAATCAGCTCATCATAGACTAGGGAAGGAGTGTATTGGAGCAATCAGCTTATTGGATGACTGGGAAGGAGTGTGGTGCTCGCACCATTTTCAAGTAGGTTCAACCATACGAGTAGAATTGTTATTTTCCCCTGTGGAAATGTGCTGCAGGAAACCTCTGCCTTCCCTTAGGGGTGGCCTTTAAATTCTAAAAGTACATAAAAAGTTTCACAACAAATTTACAGCAGAAATTGTTATAAAATTTAGTAGTCCAAGTTTTTTAACTAATACATGCAAACTTTTTACAGCCAAGTAGTTTCATTTATCTAGCTACTTTTTCGTTTCAAGTATGTAGGCTGGAAGTTCTCGCTGTTTATTGCTTAGATTGACAAAATGATGACTACTTCAACCTCCTGGAGGTTCTCTTATCTTTTTCAAATTCATAGTTTTAAAACGCATTCTAATCTAATGCAGTAAATGTGTTAAAGAGTGTCCAGTAAAGTATCAGGTATTGTTTATGTAAAAATGTATCCTCAGCTTGTAGCTTTCCTTTGCATTCTTGTCGAATATATTTGGAAATTGCTCTCTTGCTGTCGTGTTCCATCAACAAATGATTGATTTGGTTGGAAGTATTGAAGGTTGTGGGGTAATATTAATTATTAAAATCTGTGAGGGACAAGATGGAAGTTTCTGCCAAGACACCTGCTTCTGGAGATCCAGCTGGGAAGAAGTCATATATACTTATCTTTCCTTTTGCAATTTCTTGTTTAATTTTCATGAAACCCCTATTTGTTACTCGCAATCTTTTTTTATTGTTCTTATTCTAAAAGTTAAGTTCATATTACTGGACAATTTTCTAAATATGTGTTGATAAGTTGATTAGGTTGCTAGTCAAGAGACCTACGGAACCTTGGGTGCTATTGTTAGGAGCCAAACGGGCAATCGGCAAATTGGTTTTCTCACTAACCGGCATGTTGCCGTTGATTTAGATTACCCGAATCAGAAGATGTTTCATCCTTTACCTCCCACTCTTGGACCTGGGGTGTATCTTGGTGCAGTTGAGAGAGCCACTTCATTCATTAGGGATGACCTTTGGTATGGCATCTTTGCCGGAATAAATCCAGGTAGGGATGTGCTAATGAAAATAATACTTCCTTAAAGCTGGTGCTACTGGTTTCTTGCTGTGTATATTTTCCGCAACTAATTTCTCAACTCTCTAACATACCGATTGCTTTTGCTTTCTTACTGCATAATATGCAATGTATGTCTTTGTGAAAAAACACCAGTGAATTGGTTGAAGATTATTTTGGGCATATTTAGTTGATATATACACACAAAATTTGGTCCATTTGCAGAGACATTTGTGAGAGCAGATGGTGCATTTATTCCTTTCAGTGATGATTTTGACATGACTGCTGTAACTACTTCTGTTAAAGGCATAGGAGAGATTGGAGATGTGAAGATTATAGACTTGCAATCTCCAATCAGCAGTCTTATTGGGAAACAAGTGACAAAGGTAGGAAGGAGTTCGGGTTTGACCAATGGGACTGTATTGGCATATGCTCTCGAGTACAATGACGAAAAAGGGATATGCTTCTTGACTGATTTTCTTGTGGTTGGCGAGAACCAACAGACATTTGATCTTGAAGGAGATAGTGGAAGTCTCATAATTCTGAAAGGGGAGGATGGAGGGAAGCCGCGACCAGTTGGAATCATTTGGGGTGGAACTGCCAACAGGGGTAGGCTAAAACTAAAAGTTGGTCAACCTCCAGAGAACTGGACTAGTGGGGTTGATCTTGGGCGGCTACTCAATTTTCTTGAACTTGATCTGCTCACTACGAATGAAGCGCTGAAAGGTTCGTAGTCCTATCCTATGTGAATTTTGTTGTACACCGTCAGACATCACCTGCATCTGTGCAGTCCTGACGCATGCTAAATGTGAAAGATCCAGAGAAGTGACAACTGTACTCATCTGTGCTGTCATATTATTTGTTTTTCTTAGAAATTCCCCTAGTTCAGGGAAGGAGTCTCAATCTCACTCATTCTTTGTGGCACAGTTGCAGTGCAAGAACAAAGAGCCGCTTCAGCAACGGTAGTTGGTTCGACTGTAGGAGACTCTTCACCACCAGATGTAATGCTCCCAAAGGACAAATCAGAGCCTTTGGGGCTTCGCATTCAACAAATCCCCTTGGAAGATGGTGCGTGTTGCCCAGATATGAATTCATCACCAGTAGAAGCTGCATTTCTATCAGAAGATGGGTCGAACGTTGGTCCAAGTGTGGAACATCAATTCATTTTTGGAACATCGAGTGGGCGTTCCCCACTTCACCGAGATGATCTGCAAGATAGGCCTGTATCGGAGAATCTGTCTGCCTTGTGGAATGGTTCCGACGAGGATATCAGGTTTTCGCTACAATTGGGCGATAATGAACCTAAGAGAAGACGGTCTGAGCCTTCACCAAGCGCACAAGAACCAAATTGAGTTTTTCATTGTACTCTCTCTGCACTGGTCCCCTGACTTCTCTCATGCATGCTCGATGGTTCTGTAAAATGCAAACTTTTTGCTCGCCCCCTCGTCGCTTTAACATTTTCCGAGACTGATAAAAATGCACGGTGAAGCCAGCATCTGTCCCAACAAAATGTTCGGGACTTGAGAGAAACAATCCCCGAGACCGGGATGACAATTAAAGAATTTAGAAGACAAAGCTGCTACGTTCAAATTGCCGGACCGTAAATAGATACTTCCTTTCAATTTAACAAACGCGTCCCCTCTTTGGTACGAATATATGATGACTATTTAAAACATTTATTACGAAAGCATATTATTCTAATGTAAAATTAAAAAAAAAGTCACCTATTTCTTGTAATTGTGTAAAAGATTTTTCAAGAAAAGAAGATCAATTAATTTGCTTCTTCTAATTTTCTATCATCATTTCCGTAACGTGTGAGTAAGTATACACTTTTTTTTTTTTTTTTGTCTTTTGTGCCCACGTGTGTATGCTGTATGGGGGAAAATGAATCTCTATAATAATGGGGGAAAAAAAAAAAGAATCTCTATAATAATGCATAGAAAAGAGGGAACAAAAAACCAAAACGAAAAAAAGAAAAAAGAAAAAAGAGGGACAAAGTTTTTCCACGTGACAGTGGGCTATATCTGGGCCGGACATAAGTAGTACATGTATGGGTCATTTCAGTGAGAAGCCCAAGCTTGAGGCATAAGGGCTTTTAGCCCTCCAATTCCCAAGACTCGGCTGGTGTAGCTGAGCTGAACCAAACGTAAAATTCGTCATCCCTCCCAATTCCCAACCCGTTGTCTTCTCTGAGTCTAGGGTTTTTGTTTGGTTTATCTAAGAGAGAGCAATTCCTAAGTCACCGTTAAGTTATGGCGAAACCAGGCCGAGGCCGACCGGCTACACCGTCGGGCTCTGGTTCGGGCTCTTCATCACGTTCCCGCTCTCGCTCTCCATCTAGGTCAAAGTCTCGCTCGCGCTCCTACTCCGGCTCCGACTCTCGCTCTAGTTCCCGCTCTCGTTCTCTATCTCGGTCGCGCTCCCGTTCCCGTTCTCTCTCTAAATCCTTCTCTTCTTCGTCTTCTCCTTCTCGTAGCGGCAGTTCTCGTAGCCCTAATCCACCTCCCCAGCGGAAAAGGTCTCCCTCCGCTTCCCGCTCTTTTTCTGTGCTGTATACATACTCTTTTTTTTCCTGCAGAATTTTCAAAAGTTAATGGCTAAGCTAATTTCCTTTTCACTGTCCGGCGTTACTTTGTCAGCGGAAGTAGGAAATGAGGCATACGCATATATTCAATATTTCTTGATTCTTTTCTTCATTGGGGTGAGGGGTTCTTGTACCTTATGCTAATCTTTTAGTTGGATGATAAGTGCTTTTTCATTTTTTTTTTGGGAGGAGGGGGGGGGGGGGTTTGTTTACGCCATGTAGTAATTTTACAATCATTTTCTCAATGCTATTTTAGCACTGTTTCTTTGTAGTACGCAATGGCTGTCGTGATTTTTTTCTGATCAATCTCTTCTGTGCCAGTCCGGGTGAAGGAGCTAGGCGTGGTCGATCTCCACCTCCGCAGTCTAAGAAAGTTTCACCACCTCCAAGGTAAATGGTTTACACTGTTTAGTTTGGTGGGAATGCAACCTCTTAAAGGCATCCTTTTGGGTTTATCTTGTCACTTTTCTTGGCCAAATGGTCTTGATGTTAAGTATTGACTATCTATTACGTTTTTCACTCGTTCATACCCTTCTTTGGTAAATTTTTTTTTAAATTTATCTCGGTGCTTCTACCTGAGTTTGATTCACTTTTCAGTTTAGCCCTTTTGAATTGTTTGCTTGGCCATACCAAATGCATTAATAGCCTCCTGTGCGAACATTTTTCTTGTCTTTTTTTTTTGGGGTGGGGTATCATGTAATGTTTCCAAAATTAGTTATCAATTTGTTGCTCTTGGTTACTCCTTTTTTATATGTGCCATTACCTTGTGCCATTTGGGATTTAGTTACCTAGATTTATTTGTACTTTTCTTTCAAGTATCTTTTTGTCTTCTAATTTTAAATCTGATAAGGATTTCAGGAAAGCATCTCCAGTCCCTGAGTCACTAACACTTCATGTTGATCAGCTCACCAGGAATGTCAATGAAAGCCATCTGAAAGAAATATTTGGTATGGTCGTCACATCTAATGGTGCCTTTCTCTCTTTGGTTGAGTTTTACCACCCAACATTTATTTGAAAAGAGTAGAAGAGAAAAGGGAAAAACAGATAGTGTAACAACCATAAGGAACAATTAAGCAATGGAATGATATTCCATTTGTCTAGTGGCAACGTCATGCTAATTGTTTTGTGATTTGTGGCTTATAGGTGGCTAATTTCTTCTGCTCCCTACATTGTAGGTAATTTTGGTGAAGTTGTGCATGTGAGGCTGGTAATAGACCATGCGGTACGTGCCTGCCACTCTGAATTTTGTTTTTGCGGTGCATGACTAATGCTTCTTCCCTTTTAAATGTAAACAATGACCATTCTTATTTACAGGTTAACATTTCAAAAGGTTCTGGATATGTCGAATTTAAGAACAGAACTGATGCTGAGAAAGCTCAGTTGTACATGGATGGAGTACGGATTTCTGATGAATCCTTTGCTAAAATTTGTTCCTGACTAAAAATTTATGTTCCCTGAACTTATGCTGTAATCGGTGTTAATTCAGGCCCAGATTGATGGGAAAGTTGTTCATGCCAAATTCACTTTACCTGAGAGGAAGAAGGTTTCCCCTCCCAAGGCTGTTGCTTCGACATCTAGAAGAGATGCTTCTAAAGCTGATAGTGCTGGGCGTGACTTGGACAAAGACGGGCTGAAGCGGCCGAGAGAAGGTATTCTGGTTTTATGATGAAAATTTTTGCTGTTGATTTGTAAAACTAGGTATTGATGATTTATATGATGCTCAGCATCCCCTCGTCGGAAACCCCCCTCGCCACCGAGGAGGAGGTCTCCAGCAATGCGAAGAGGATCTCCTAGACGTGAGCTTGATTCTCCTCCTCGTCGACGTGCAGACTCTCCTGGTCGTCGTAGACCAGATTCCCCTTATCGACGAGTTGCTTCACCTCCTCCTAGGAGACGCCTTGCATCTCCTGCCAGAGGTCGTTCACCCTCCTCACCTCCCAGGCGATTCCGTTCACCTCCGAGGTTAGCTACTTTTTAACAGCTTTACTTATCTCTTGTGAGGCTTCTTTGCAGCTTATTCTATGTTGTATCTCGTCAGGGCTTCTCCCCGAAGGATACGTGGTAGTCCTATGCGAAGACGTTCTCCTCCTCCTCCTCCTCCCAGAAGACGGTAAACAAATTTAGTGTCTATCTGGAAGTCTGTTTTTCTCTTGATATGATATGGTTTTGATATAATAATCAGTAAAGAGAACATGTTATCTGCTCCTTTTTTTTTTAATTTGGGGATGCTCTAATGATCTAATAATCTGTGAGGAATGCAAATTGTTGAAACACCTATTATTGTAGTTTTTTCTAAATTGATGCCCAATTGCTTGATGGTATTTTTTCAGGTTTGTTGGGTTGAGGTTATCCGTGTTGAATGCATCTCTACACAGAATTTTAGCTGTCAGGATTAGTATATGTTATGACTTTGATATACATGAGTATTTAGTTATTGAATGTATCTTGTAAGATGCAATAAATGGTTAAGTAAATGTTTTTCTTTGAATCGTTTTGCATTTCACCTAGTCTAAGAAGTGGCATTGTTGTTAACGAAGCTTTACTGTCATTGGTAGATGGAGAAATTTTGGGGAGGGTACATTGAGAAAATTGAATTCACCATTAAGCTGCTAAGCCTTCTTGAACTACTAGTAATAGAAGTCAGTACTGAGGGGAAGTAAAGAATCTAAGTCAGCTTCGTAGGGAAGAAAAAAATTTGTGAATTGTGTTATTCTGTGGAGTTGGACTGAACCATGATTCATGCCTCATAGTGAATTCATTTTTAGTGTAAATATTTTCTTGAGTTTTTATTGGTTATTTTCTAGTTTATAAGCATACTTTGGCTTGTTCAGTTCCCCCCGTCGAGGTCGAACACCTCCTAGACGTTCACCAATCGGTCGCAGACGTTCTCCTGCTCGTAGGCCTGTTCGTTCAGTTTCGAGATCATTGTCTCCAAGGAGGTGAGTTACGCATGATTTCTTGTACTTTTTCTTATTTAGACATGCTAATCTAATAAGCTGATTTTTTTTCCCTTCTTGATTTTCCTTATTTCTTTTTGTTGCTATTTGTGGGTAGCTTCTAGAGTAATTGCTGTTACTTTCTCTTACTTTTGATGCATGCAATGTTGAACAGAGGCCGTGCACCCCCTGTCAGACGTGCAAGATCATCATCCTACTCATCATCTCCTAGTCCTCGCAAGGTGTGTGTATGTGCCATGTCTTTGATTTCAAAAGTTTGACTTGATCAAATATGTTAGTTAAAGTGTATCAATTGATTCTTGCAGGGGCCCAGGAGAGCATCGAGGAGTCGCAGCCCAAGAAGGTAGTTATTTGTGTTTTTGCCTGTGATAACTTAATCTGATATTTTCTTCGGCGTTCAAAGTTATCGTTGGAACATTGCATATGAGACTGACTGTTTTATGCTATATATCATTAAGCACATCACCATAGTGAAAGGAGAGGGACTATATTTAGTGTGGTTACTGGTCACCAATATTCATGCCATCACAGTATAACTGTGGTATCATGTCACTACTTCGATCAACGTCGTTTACATATATTAAATTTAAGCAGTCGTCAGCTGGCTTAGCTGGAACATCAATGATATTGTACTGTTATTTAAATCCGTGGTAATTTTCTGATTTTGTCTTTCTCTTAGGCCTTTAAGGGGTAGAAGCTCAAGTAATAGCAGTGGAACAAGTGGTTCACCACCTCGTAAGCCCTGAAGTCTGCAGGGTTGTTTTCTTCGTCACTTCTACCATGCTGTCTCATCTTGTGATGGTGTAAGGTTGCTCCAGAGTACATGTATATGCTGAGGAGGATGGTTGAACCTGCCCCTGTGGTAGCTTTAGGAGGTTTTCTTGTGGTTAATATTATGATCATTGGGTGCTTTAGGCCACTCGTGGGCAGTGGTTGAGTGGATTTTATGTTTAATTTTCATCACTTTTGACAGCTAAGAGGAAAATATGTGTATGCATCTCTATGCGAACTAAAGCATTTTTCTTGCACCGTCTCGGTACAGCAATTTCAGTTCGAAGTATTGAGACTAGAAATGCGGTAGCGGTACTCTTTTACTTCAACAAAATAACAACGGCGGGGTTCAATCTAAGCGATGGAACCAGTTTGTACCTACAGTGCATGTTCGAGGCCTCAGCTGCCCTGAGAGGTTCATGTTTGGAGGGTCTTTTAAAGTATATTATTAGTCTTCGTTACAGCGGCATCTCTATAATGTTCTCATCGTGTGGTTTTAAGTGAGTCTTACAGAGTATTGAAGGCCTTTTAATGCAATTAATTAATAATAAATAGATGCACTCTTGTACTCATCCCTTAGTTAACTTGATTGCTCGAAGCCGATTTCAAGTCCACTCGCAGTATGAGCTTACCCATCTAGACTTTCGCCTCCCTTTATTGATTGAATAATTCATATTGTTATAAGATAAAAAATAAAATATTAGTTGATTAAATGAGCATTTTTTTTGAAACGCAAGTGTATGAGATAAATTGATGAATTACTAACTAACTAATATCTTTTTAAATTCACAAAATATGTATGGTTTTAAAATTATTAATTTATAGAAATTTTACTATAATTCCTCCACATTTGTTTGGTTGTGAAATGAAATTTATTTTATTAAAGAGTTGATTAATTTGAAATTCAAGCTATAATTAATTAATGAGCGTCGAGGAGACTTGAGATCTAAAGAGAAATTTTAAATTTTAAATTTCTCTTTTCTTTTTAATTTTTAAAATTTCACTCCTTCCTTATTAAATTTTTTTTTAAGAAAAGAATGATAGGAGTCCAAATTTAACACTTGTATTTCTATATTAGTTTGTCAAACAATAGATGTGCATCGTGAACTTTAATGCCTGTCCCTGCATTTGTCGAACGCTCCGAAATGGATAAAACTATTGGAATGTTGAGGAAAAACTTCATTGAGCAGAAATTTTTCAGGATAAAAAAGAAAGAAAAAGAATTGAGCGTAGGATAAAGAAAATTTTTAAAAAAAGTAGGGTAAAGAAAATTAGAGGGAGGAAGGAAAAAAAAAAAAAAAAAGGGAAAGAAGATAAAAAAAAATTTAGATGAGCCTGTTTTCAACTGGAGAAAAAGAAGAGAATCCACTGATGAACATCGTTTAAGCAGGAGTAGCTTGGTTGGGGACGGATGGTTGAACAATAAGCTTCACCCTATCCTTCGTGATTTTTCCACTTCACTCGGAGTTGTCCCTCTAATCTCTTCCACTCCATTCTTAACCAGCCCTAGATAAATGATTCCTATACTGGTCAGTTAGCTTAATTTCTCTTCATGCCTCCGTATTTTTTCTCCTTTGTTTGTGCATTACTTATGCTTGTATTGATTAATTAGGCGGGCCTCGTTGGATTTTATTTTTTTTTTTGAATTTCTTCATTTAGAAATGTGGTGCGCAAATTGATTCTTCAGAAATGCTGCTTACAATTCTGGAAATGTTACCATCGTATAGAAAAAGATAATTTTAAGTACATAAAATAAAATAAAATAAGTAGTGTTTATTTGGCAAAACATTAAGTTAAATTTCCTGTTATTGATGTGTGCTTGTGTAACCAGATTAGATAGAGGGGAATCGGTGATTTTGATTTTGGGTTTAGCTGGGAATCTGTGTTGGGTGAGTGAGTTCCATGGCAAGTAATGGACTTGCAGCAGCAGCAGCTTTGGGTCGAGTGAAGCTGAGTGATCTTGTACCATCTGAAGGCCTTCCGTCCGATTCTTACAAGCTCTCAGTTTCGACCTTGTCTCAGTCACTAGCTCAGTATTCCGCTGCTATTATCCAACTGCCCGCAAGTGATGCCGCCCTCTTGAGGTCTTGTCTTGAGTCTGCTCGTCTCTACTTCAACCAAAAACCTTCTTACCCTTCTGCTGATATGATTCACCCTGATGATCTGCGTGAGTGGTGTAAGACCTCTGGTTATCGTGCAGATCCTCAGCTCTGGCAAGAAATATATGATTTCAGACCTGGGCTTACTCCTGCTGACCCGACTAACGAGATGGAATTCGCTCCTGCTGGCTTGTTGGATATATTTGCACTACTTGGGAAAGCAGCAAGAGATATACTGGATGCTATTAGCTTCTTCTTGAACTTGCGTAGTTCTCCTTTTACTGAAATACTTGATAATGTTCCCCTCAGAAACCGTGAAATATCATCCTCGGCGCTCTCTGTTTGTTGTCATGCAAGGCCTTCTTTTCAGGGAGCCCAGCATCATAATTTGACAACCCAAGAGGATGGTCAACTTGTGATGTTTTCGGACCAAGAACATCAGGTTGATCGAAGCCTGATTACTCTAGTCAAGTCAGATAAGGCTGGTTTGCATGTGAGGGATTTCCATGGTCGTTGGGTCCTAGTGGATGGTGATCTCGGTCCCCAGGAAGCTATTGTGTATCCTGGTCTTGCTCTGTACCAAGCAACTGCTGGATATATAAGCCCCGCAATGCATCGTCCTGATATTGGTAATCTACAGGGTAACATGTTTGGGCGATGCTCTTTAGCTTTTAAGCTGATGCCTAAATCCATGACCAACCTTAACTGTTCAGAGATGCGAGCTGCTGGTCATGGGGTTGAAGCCCAGTTCCAGCTTCCAGTACCAGTTGATGACTTTATGCAAAGATCCACTGATCAAGTCCTCAGTAGGAATAATTTCCCAATGTTCACTTTCCCCACAGCTCAAGATGGTGAGAAACATCATAATGCTTTGATGTCTCTAACTTTAATGAAATATAATGCAACTATTTTTCTGTTATAGCATGTCAAATGTGTTGAAATTCTGAAAATGTTTCTCATCAATTGATTTACTTCATGACTTGTGTAAATGAAATCGCACAGCAGATTCTTGAATAAGTTTTACATGCTTTACCCCGGTAGATTCTTGATATGTAAACTTTTACAAGATGTCTGCAACTTGGACATCTTGTGATATTCGAAGTACAGGAAGATGAAATTAAAGATGAATTATTCACCTCTCTAAATACTTATTCACCTTTATTTTTATATTTAATATGAATTATTTATATCATTGAGGTGAAGCATTGTGAAATTGTCCATTTAAAAGAGCAGATTGGGCTTTATCAGTTCATGGGTCTTTTTTTTCCTTCGAGTATTTTGTCTTTTCTTTAGTCAGATGTCCCTGGACTTTGTGGACCAAGTCCTTTTTAGTAACTTTCCATGCTCTACTGTAGGCTGCTACAACTAATCCAAAATTACCATGTTGAGGCTTTTCCCTTCAAGTTCTGCTTTAGTTCCAAAATACCATTATTGCTAAGTTAAAATCATCGGCATATTAAAAGGTACTGCTGTTACTTTGAGAGGAGAGGGCTGGGCAATTCGCCTGTAATTTTGCTACAAGAATAACAGTTTGTAACACTATTGCACCCTGTGGATTTAAGTGTGAATGGAACAGGAAGCATATCCTGCTTTACATGTGGTTTCTGCAGCCATTTGCTTTAGCAAGTTGGTCAAAGAAAACCAGATAAACCAGCTCAGAATTTACTGCTGGATTGATCTAGAGCCGTGTTGCTTGCCTTGCATTAATGTTATAAAGCTGATTGTAAATGGCTTGTCAGGAATTTATCTAAATGTAAAGAAAGTGAAACAAGGTAATTAAAACGGACGGATCAAAACAGCAGTCGGAATCTACATTATTTAATGCCTTCACCTTTCAAGTTAGCCAAGAGTGGGTGAGGGTTAAAAAAAAATGGGAACTTTGTTTTTTGTTTATCATTTTTAACTTTCACATGTATCATCTTCTTGGCTTTTCTAAGTCAGCATGGAATATATTGGGTCTTTTTTTTTGCCTGTTCTGAAATAAGAATATATTGGGTCACAATGAATGTTGATGTGAATAGTTCTGATATTTCATGAGGTAGCACTTGCATCTTTTCCGCTTTCCCATTATCTTAGTGAGTAGTTTTTAACAGCAGGTCCTTGGATCGATGAAATGCTGGTACAGGATCTATGAAGCCTATTATTAAGAAGAGGAAGAATAGTTCAAGATGTAAACCTCTTCCACCTTCAAAGAGGCTACGGCTTGAGGCCCAGAGAGTTCTCAAAGAAAGGGTTCAAGATATAGCTGATAAAAAGGGCATCAAGCTGCGGTTCTGCACCCTCAAGGAATGTGAGAACCACATCCACTCACTTGATAGTCCATGCGCAAATATAAGGATGGAGATTGGATGGCCTGCTGGAGTTCCATTTGTTCACCCTCACGATCTCCCAAACAAGGCAAAGATTGGATTTCTTGAAACTTATGAACCTGGTTGGTCTGCAACTCATGATATGGAGTTAAGTCTAATTGAACCTGGACAGCCAAGTCAGCACATGGCTAATTGTAATTGTAAGTCTTCTCAGCATTGTGCTCAGGACTGCTTTTTTTTTTTTTGATGATGAGTTAAGTATGGCTAATAAAACTGAGTTTCTATTGACTTTTAACCAATGAATGGCCATTGTTAAAGAGAGGAAAAGTTTATACAGTTCTAGGAGTTTAGAGCCTTCTGGCAACTAGGTTGACATTATTATTATTTTCTAACTGAAGTTGAGAAAGCCTCGTAATTTCTCGCTGAAATATTGGAGTGGAATAAGCATATGTGAACTTTGAGGACATTTAAAATGGAAATGTGTTCCTTGCATGGATGTATTTGTAGGTACTAATAAAATGTAGCATAAGGGATGGACAGGGAGAAAGGAGGAGGGGTTTTTTTTTTTTTTGTGGGGTGGGGGGAGGAGCTCTTTCACTAACTCTCCTCCATGAAGAAGTCCTATGTACTTCACTTTTTTTTTTTTTTTTTCTCTGAAACAACTTTCGTGAGACTGGCCTTGATATAAACAGCTCTAGCTAAACAGTGAGTCATGTGTTGTTCTTGCAGGAAAGCATGTTCCTTTTAAGAACGAGGGGACTGTTTTGTGTGCACTCTTTGGGCCAATACGGGTCTGCTTTGAGGGCCTTGGTCCGCTATAGGGGCAGCATGTGCTGATCATTGAATAGGAATTTGAATCTCTGTAAATACATCAATTTTGTTTAAGAAAAGCATTTTTTTTTTTTTGGGGTTTGCCCTTTTTGTACCGTTAGTTACTTCTTTTGATAGTTTAGATCTGCTTTGAAGGTCGCAAGCATCTGCTCCAAAGAAGAAAAAGTATCTGGGAAGGACAAGGCTGTTATCCTCTGCGATGAAATCTATGATGTCACATGCACATCAATTACCCTAAGAATGTTGGGTTAGAAGTGCCCTCCATTATATGAGACAAGGGGAAAAAAGAAATGCATTAGATTCAAATCATTTCTTTTGCGGTGCTCATGTTCAAATTCTACTACTAGCATTTTGTACTGTAATAGGGTGATACTTTTCTCAATTAGATATAGTTTTAACGTGCGAATATGGAATAGTGAGAAATTTCCAGCTTCACGTTTCATGACGTTGATCCCCCTTTCAGGCATTTTTTTAAAGTGCAGTTAAATTCTCCTTTGCGGTTCGGTATCCCTTCTTTATGCAGAAACTACATTTAAAAATGATCTTTCAGGACTTCATCGCTTATGAGTTATGTCTGAAATCTTTTTTTTTTTTTTTTTTTGAAGTTAATTGAATCTGATTTCAGACGAAGACTGGGTGATAATGCTTTCGTTTACTTTCAATCTTGATGAACAGTTCTGTAATAGAAAGACAATTTAAGACGTGATTTTTCCCCATTTCTTTCAGAAATTGTATATAAAGGGTAAACTGATTACATCTAAAAATTAGTTTCTCTCTTGGATTGAATTATCTGAGTACCGATTTTGAATCAACTTGAACTAAGGATCTCATCTACATGAAGGAATACTAGTAACAGAAGTAGCAGAAAGGCTTGAATTTCCCAAAGGCTCCGCAAGAATGTGGTGAAGCCAAAATAGCCAATGCAAAGATGACATGCTACCTCTTGATTTGCCAGATATTTTTAGAATCTCTGATTCATTTCGTAACCTGGGAACATCATCGGTTGCCTCTTCACTGTAACATCGTTGTTAGCTTTGGAAAGGTAGCTCAATAACCGTTGCATTACCATAGAACTCTTCCAAATTGTAGAAGGCTCGTTGCTGAGGAAGAAATATATGCACCACAACATCTCCTGGGAAAAAGACACACACAAGTGATACTTTAAGAAACTTCAACAACATTAGTACTTCCGGTCAGCACTTGGAATGAATGTCTGACAGACTGCAGCAAGCACCTCAACAACCACCACAACCCTCCCCCCCTCCCCTCTCTCCCAAAAACAAAAACACACACGAACACACTCACCTCTCTCAAGATCTGATCATGTTCATAGGCCAAAGCACAGAGAAGAAGAATTGTATGAATATTATGGGTTGCAGAATGTCAGGATAACATGCCAGGTTCTTCATTTGAACTTCAGTACAAAAAATGATAAAACGCTAGCAGGTCTCCACAATCAGGAATTAAAAATAGGATCCCTACTCCCTAGCATGTTCTTAGTTCAACATTTTTTTTCTCTAGTTGGAGGATGCATTGCCTCCTCTGGACATTGTTTATTCATCTTACTCACAGAGCAGGCACAGGTACTGACAACCAAAGCATTTCTTGTTCAGGAAGACGACTAGGAAACGGCAAGTGGTTCTGTCAATCAGCCTAGACCTTCTAGAAGACAAGGGAATTGGCACAAAAAGCTGATGGCGGCTACTATTGAAACTTAACAAGATTGTACAGAAGCTGATTCTTTGAAATGATTTAGCTTGCGGAAGAAAAAACCACCACGAAAACTAGAAAAATTCTTCCAAGGGAAAAGCACAAGCCTAAGTGGTGAAGGAACAACCTCAAATCTGTCTACTGCACAGCTCTGTGTTGGCTTATGGTGACATATCTTAGCTGTGAATCAAGATTTATATCATGCGAAGCTAACTTTGATATAGTCTAGCATAAATAAATGCCTGAACATCATTGTTAGTAATTCTTCATTGAAAACATAATGCAGTGTCAAAATAAACCATGATGACGCGAACCGCACAAGGGTGATTTTCGACAAAGAAGTGCGATGGGATTGTTGTCCATCATATCGCAATCAACAACAAACACTCACCGAAGTCCAACAACGTCCATGAATTAGGTTTTGATTCCCCGGCAGGACCTCTTCCAAAAGATTTCGAGTCCCCAGCAGCAAATCTTCCATACTTATTCTCAGCCATGTCTCTTATTTTAGTCCTGTATACCACAAACAGAATCACTATTTCAAATTACTCAAACTAACTCTCTGTTTATTCTGTAAGCAGTAATGAAAATCACTTGGTCATGCATGGTTCATTTGTAAAAGCTCCGGGTAAATTAACAAGAAATACCCAATAGCATCAATCTGAGGCCGAGAAAATGCCGTGGCAATAATAAAAAACCGAGTCCAGTAGACTAGAGGTTTGACAAAGAGGACCTTTATGTCACCAGCCTTGACCTCGCTTGCTACTTTTGCTGCAGCAACAGCAACTACAAAAAGGGTAGAAATTCTATCAAATGCTTTGTTACATGGCCAATTAGAGACAGGGAGAACATCCAAAAACTAAGAGGAAAAAGAGGACGCTACAAGAAGGAGGGTAGATACAGGTAAATTAAACCAAAAAAAAAAAAAAAAAACTTGGGCATGCAGAGCAGAGTAGAAGTGGTTTGAGCGTAATGTCATTGGCACTGAAGACAAACCATGGCTGATGCAACCGTTTGACATAGCAATTTAGAAGCCTAAAGCTGTAGACAACTTCTTTTTTTTTTCTTTTTGGGTGGGGTGTGGGGGAGGGGAGGGAGCTTACAGGACAAGCTTTCAGCATCATCATCTATCTCTGCAGCAGCAGACTTGTGATCGCTACTTCGATAGATTACCTTTCCATGTTTTTTGAACAAGTCATCGAACATATCATCAGTGTCTACACTACTTGCATCCTGCAAGAATACTACTAGTACACATCATTATGATTGTCAACAACAAGCGAAAAAGCACCGAGTCTGAGAAGTTCTGAATTGAAGTTCTTCCAACAGCCAAAATGGTTGCTTTCTCGCTTTTGCGTCTCAAAACTTGATGATAATTGGGGCCATTAATATCAACATATACAATCTTGAAACTAGCTTTCATACACTTGGTCATGAAATAAAAAGGGAAAAAAGAAGAAGAAGAAGAAGAACAGTAGTCACAAGCTGAAGATAAGAGCAGTGAGAAACAGTATCAGTAAATACTAGTAGTGAATAGTGAATTACCGAGCCGAAAGCCATAGGGGAAGATAGAAAAGAGGGTGTGGAAATAGAGAATTGGGGGTTGGCAGAGAAGCCCAGTTGCAGGAGGGAGGCATAAGCACCACGACAATGATGAGGATGATGGAGAGGCGGGCAGGAATTAAACATTGCGGGACGGCCCACCAGCGGAAGAAGCATGTAAGCTTCAGGGGTGCATAAATGGCGGCGGGGGAGGTGGACGGGGGGAGATAATAGAGTTGCTGAAAAGGTAATGGAAGAGGGGAGAGAGTTGGGAAGGTGGAGAAGAGCGGAGTTGAATTCCATGGTAGTTACTCTGCTCCTTGTATGATTGTAACATAAAGCTAAGCTCCTGAACTATTTCGAGTTAAGCGAGGCAGAGAGACAGATGAGGGAGATTTGGGTGGGGATGGGAAACCAAGAAGATACTTGGATAGTATTTTTCTGCAGATGGCTTTCCTCTTCTGGGCTCTGGGGGTCCAGGATGGTATTGGATCATCGCAGCAGGCAGCAGGAGGCTAAAGGGATTTTCCACACAGTTGATTTGCACAACAACAAAAAACGGGTTTGGATTCTGGTCAGGCCTATTGATGAAATGTTCGCTCTTTGAAGGGGAAAAAAAAAACACTTGAGGCTCCTCCTTTTTTAAAAAGAAATAAATAAATAAATAACCATTGCTAACCTTAATAAACAATAAAAACTGATTCAACCATTGCTTCCTTTTCCTTTAGAGGAAGGAATGGCGGCTGCAGGCTTCACTGCTTCATCTTTGTTTGCCTCATGCCAAAAAAGTGTGTGATGAACATTTTTGGTGCCCACAAATAAATTCATTGTTTAAATCGGTGCTGTAAAAATTTGGAAAAGAAACATACCATCCTGGACCAGTGGTTTTAGTTTGTGCCCGAATTGAACGCCTCAAATTTAAACAATTCCCAGCGGTGACAAGATTAAAGTAAAGAGTAAATCTTATATACACTGACGGTGTATACACTATCACGGTTAGATATACGACACATATATAAAATTTGAGTTTTAAATTCAAATTCGACTTATGTATCATGCATCTAATGGTGAAAGTGTATACACTGTCAGTATATAGAAGATTAATCCTAAAGTAAAAGCAATACTACTAATGTGTTTCTTGCTTTCTTCTGGATTAAAGTACGCGTTCTCCCGTCTGTCTGACGGGAATAGCTGAAGCCTAACTGGCAAAGTTATTTCGCAACGAATTCTAAAAGTCAAATTTCAGGTAAAATTAAATCCTAAAATAATGACAACCCAGCAAAAGATTAAGATATTTGTTGGTGCAAGCCATATGCACACCACACCATGAAGCGATGAGTCGATTTTGTAATGCTAAGACGCAAACTCACGGAATCACTCATCAAATTTAATTGACATCATCAACAATAAAGGAGCTGAGCAGGTAGGTCGTTCGGTTCGGGAGGAGAATGAGCATTTGTATTTTATTTTATTTCCAAATTCGAGGGGATCGAAGCTGGGATATAGGAGCACTTGTCAGGAATTCTAGCTGCCGAAGCAGAAATCCAGGACCCAGCAGCAGCAGATAATAGGTATAACTTATCAGTTTAATATATGCACTTGGTTGGTATGGTACTACCCCATACATACAACGAAAATACTACTAGTATATAGTATTTGCTTTTGGTACTGCATAGTAGTAGTATACCAATATAGGGAAAGAAGGAAGGAACGCTGTAGTCGAAGAAAATGAACTTTTACCATCCTTTCCAAAACCCTTCGCCTCTACTGGATGTAGTAGCAGTATGAAGCTCATGGCCATCATGGCCTTGTCCGTCTCTTGTGGCCGGATAACCAATCGGGGGAGGTGCCATCACGTTTGAGGAGTATCCGGCCATTCCCTGATCCGTTGCTGCTTTTACTGTTGGGGATGGTGGTGGTGGTGGAGGATATGCAACTACTGCATCATTTCATTTGCAAACGAGCATCACCAGATTTTTTTGGTTGAGAAGCATCTTTGGGTTATGGACACACACACACGCATATATATTGCATGATCTTAACCAAAGCTTACCTGGTTGATTATAGTTACTCATGCGTGATGGCTAAATTGATTATGCGGTGATCACTTGCTGGATTGACAAGGGATGATCACGATTCATACAACTCACAAGCCTTCTTGTCGGGGGCGAAGAATGGAGATATGCCCGGCTCCCATGTATAAACACACATATACGGGCCAAAAAAATCTGGATGGCCCTCAAATTATTAAGTAGGTAGATTTTTAACCCTCCAGCTACTAAGCGTATAATTTTTGTCCCTCACACTTGGAAAGAGGTAGAGCTGGCAATTTGTCCCAAGTCCCAATGGGCTACCCATGCCCAAAGGAAGTTTGGGCGGGATGGGTATTATAATTTGGTATTGGGTTTAAGTTGGGACACATCCCACCTATACCCATTAATGAATGGGAAAGGATGGGAAATACTTGGGTACCCATTGGGCTCAAATGGCAAGGGCTCCGTTTGGATTAGCTGTTTTTGGTAGGTGTTTTTGAAATATTTTATTGTAACAGTGTATATGAAAAATTTTTACTATAAAATTTTTTTGAAATATTTGATATATTAATATGGATGGGATGTTTCTTGAGTTATTGTATATTACTGTAACATTGTATTTGAAAAACTTATTTTTTGAAAAAAAAGTCAATCCAAACGGAATCTTAGATTCAAAAATTATCTTTAACAATTTTTATAGTTATACCAGTGAATATAATCTAGTAGTCTTCCTAGTCATTATCCACAAGAATTTCCAGCATTTCAATTAGTTTAGACCTGTCATCCTTGGACAATGATAAGGATAAATATTCAACATCCTAAGGACCTTGGCCACATTGATATATGTTGGAATATGGCTGTATATCTATCTTTTCCTTTATTTGTTAATCCAATTTTTGGTGGGAATCTTGAGTATAAAGCACTTGCATGTTTATTTAATAAAACTAAAAGAAATTTAATAAATCAAAAATATTAAAATTATATAAAAATAAAAAATGAATTAAAGGAAAAAAAATATGTAGAAAATGGATTTGGGTATTGGGCGGGATCAATCTAAACCCATCCCAAAATGATCCCGCCCAAGTTAGTCCCAAAACACATATGGGTAAGGTTGGGCCCAAACCCATATGACTCGGTTCCATCTCAAACCCAAGCAAATCCCGCCCATCCCGCCCATTTTGCCACCTCTAGAAAGAGGGCATATTTCTCACCCTTTTGGCTAGAGATAATTTTAGAAACCTCCCCTCAGATTTTTGCTAATATCACTTGGCATTCCTAAAGTTTCAAAAATATTACTAACATCTCCTAAAATCTTTTTTTTTTTTTGTAACGATCTCAACCTTGCATCATTAAAATATTCTTACAATAATCATTTAATGAGAGAGATATAGTTTTCTCCCAATTCAACATTTTTTTGTTGTCTTATATTGAATTTTCTACCATATTGATTATAATATAAAATTTGTATTTTTTGCTTAAAAATTTTCTATTCCATAATTTTTTGCCTAAAAGTTGTTAAAGTAGCAAAAGACAAATTTGAAGTGATATTATCATGAACTTCAGGGGAGGCTTTTAAAAGTATCTCTAGTCAAAAGGGCGGAGAGTATACCTTTTTACAAGTTCGAGAGGCAAAAATATGCACTTAACAGCAAGGTTTAAAAGTTGACTAACTACATAGTTTGAGAACCATTCAAATTTTTTACCCTATACATGCACACTAGTATCATCAACGTTGATGTAGAAGAAATTTGAGAAGATGTTTTGATCAAAATAGATCGCACGAGTGGTGGAAGGAAAGAAGAATATTATGGCAATAATACCATCTGAATATTTGATCACATATAACCATAATGCCAAGATATGATGAGATTTGGTAGGATTTTATTTTATTTGACTGTGATTTTATCATAATAAATGATTGATATAATTAAAATAATTAATTGACTTGATTGGTTGTCCTGACCAACAAGACATTCCTTTTTAACTCTCTTGTATTCATTCAAGCTTATAAATATGCCCCTTCAGCTCTCTTGTATTCAAGCCAGCAAATAGGCCTTGTGTTAGACATTAATTTATCAATAAAATCCTCTTTCGTTCTTTAGGAATTTTCTCACGGTGTGTAACAATTTGGCCGTGTCATATATCTTCCAAATATTTCATACAAGTCAATTTGTGCATTAATTCTTTTACTACTAATAATTTTTTCAGTATTGGTATATGCTATACAGCGTAGCAAGGAAAACTCCGAGATGTTTGTCATCACATTCACATATTGCTGGTGTTTGGATGCGGTGCATATGTAAGTTTTTGGAAGACAACGGACGAAGACAGAAAGAGAGTTTAGACAATGAGGAAAAAAAAAACACTTCTGAGGAGAAAAATGTTAGAAATCGAAGGACGGAGAAGTATATGAATGGGCCAAAGTGATAGCAAACCTACTTTTCCAGCAGTCCAATAGATGGATCCAACCAAGCAGACGCAAACAGACTTGACATACAAAGTGGGCCGTCAGCAACATCAGATCCACTACCATCCGTCGAGGCCAAACGCCAGGTTGCATGTTGCAGATCTCAAACGCCAAACTGGAACATGGGAAAATCTCGACAGGATTTTATAGAAAAAAATGCTATACAAGTACCAAAAATTATTCCCCTACAGTTAGTTACAAGTTATAACAGTGGACTTAATAACTGGAATGCCAAATAAGTCCGTCCCCCTCTAATGGTTACAGCAGAATATCAAAATGCTACCATTACAAGAAGAAGAAGAAGAATGAATCCCTACCTTGGTAACCCAGCAACACCGCTTGGATCTCTCTCTTTCTCTATACATGTCTAAATGGAAGCATACTCTAATTCATCGTACTCACTCATTTAGTCGTCTAACTGTCGAAAAATCCTGGCCCAGCCTTTGAGAGAAGTTCCTTGCCCGCATCCTTGCCCATGGCAACCATTTCTTCAAAAGTGTATGAACCTTTTCTGGAGGTTTCAAGAACTGGAAAGGACAGCAGGAATAATACAAAGATGAGCACAGAGCTGTGCTAAAAGCTTAACATCTCGTTTGGCAAACAAAGATATGTCAAAATTTTGGTCTTTACCTCGGGTACCATCTGGGGAAGCCACCAATCCTCTAAAGAGACAATTACCATCCTCGTCCCGTGAAGCATATCCAGCTATTGGCGTGCGACAAGACCCATCAAGCGTTTCTAGAAATGCTCTCTCACATGCAACAGCCAACCTGGTTTCGTCGTGGTTCAGTGAGGCAATAAAACCGGCCTGCATTAAACATGGTTGACTGAGATAAACACGCAACAGTGGACATAGAATCTTCCAAAAGAACTACGTGAGAGATTCAAGATACGCTAGAAACCAAGATAGAGAGCCTCCCATGAACCGTATCAACTATATACTTTCTTCAGATTTTGAGCGAAAATCATTAAAATAAAATGCAGCAATATAGCAGCAAAGATCCATCACAGACTACGATAGTTTACTCTTAATTATTGCCAAAGGTAAAACACTATAAGCTCTTGAAAATCAAAGTTAAAAAAAAAAAAAAGCATAGAATCATTCAGCTCACACAATTAATGCATTTTACACGTACTCTCTGCAAACAGTTTTACTTGCACGAACCCAGCCTATGCCTTTCCCGACATCTAACTAAGTGATGAATCCCATTATATCAGCAGAAGATATGTACATCTATTCAAGAGACAGGAAACTCTTCTGGTTTATCAGGGAGATTTCCCGAAGCAAAGCACAATGCAACAGTAACACGCATCAACGTAATCAGATGCACGTCCAATCGTGTAACATTTTCAAACCGATGATAGGATATGCATCCAAACTCCATCTTAGCAAGGTTAAATTGAATGAGAAAAAACAAGCAAATTGACAGAGGAGAGGAGAAAACTAGAAATATCCAGTAGAACAGCACATACCATCTTCTCATCATCGCTTCTACATGCAATTCCAATGGCCCCTTGAGCAACAGCTGGAAGCATATCATCCATAGAAAGAATAGAAGTGACATTTTCTGTCATATTTAGACGTTTGAGGCCAGCTAATGCCAATAATGTTGCTTGGACGACTCCATCATTCAGCTTTCTTAACCTAGTCTGAACATTCCCTCGAAAGTTTTCAAGCACCTATGGACAAAAGCTCAATCAGGAGCAATAAAAACAAGCAAAAGAAAGATAATGGTAACCTTGTGCCCAACCCTAACTTCACTAAGACTGGATGCAAAAGCATTGAAATAAATTCAACTGAACATCCTAGATAGTGAACTTCTCTGGCTTAAAAGATCAAAAGAGTGTCAACTAGTGGTGGAAGTAGCTGGTGCCTACGAATTACTCAACTGCACAAGGACCTGTTGATGAAAATTGATCACTTCCTAGAATATATGCACTTATATCCTAAAGTGCAAACAAACAGAAATTGATTTGGATTTTAGGATACAAAATGCTCTAGTAAATTAACTTATCTTAAGTTAGTCCAGAAAAAAGCATCAAAGAAGGATGAGATTTGATGTTTGTTTGTGACAACTATAATAGAAATTTTCTGCCAAAAATGGAAGTCAGAATACAAACTTTTTTTTTTGTTGGGGGGGTGGGGGGGCTGAGGAAATTAGAATTTTCCCTAAACACTCTTTTACATCTTAAAATTAGATTAAAAAGGAAAAATCCTCCTGTTTAAATGCACTTTCAATTCCATTCAAAGAAACAGCTTCAAAGATATAAATGTCACTCTTGCCTTTACTTATGTGAGCTTCAAATTTATTGCCAAATATAGCATGCATAATATAAGAAGAATTAACTAGTTATGCTTCTCGGAAAAAATGCTGGTAATATTAAGTGTCAACTTGATAACAATTTCCTCATCTCTTGGCGAAAATAGTAATACTATTAGAGACCCTCATCATGACAATCATCCATATCGTGCTCACCTTAAGAGATGGATAACGATGAAGAATTTGCGATTTCCTCCTCAGCGAAGCAGTACCCACGACTGCTCCAGCTGGAAGATCTGCCAGTGAAGTTGCAGTTAAAGAAATAAATGCATCACGTACATCCTCGCGGGGAAGATTGCAAGGCAAAATTGTCTTATCAGGCAAATATGTAGGAACATCTTTCATTGAGTGAACAGCAATATCAATGTCTGCATTAATGAGAGCCTCATCTATTTCTTTGGTGAACAAGCCCTTCCCACCTATGTCTGCTAGTGGCTGGCTTAAGATTTTATCACCTGTTGTTTTTATTATCACAATTTGAATTGACCCCTCTTCAGCCAGTTCTGGATGAGATGCTATCAATTTGTCCCGTGTCTCATGAGCTTGTGCAAGAGCTAGTGGACTGTCCTACACAATGAAGAGTTGTATATGTGAACCATAAGAGAGGCTACATAATGACTAGCGGGTGCCATTCTATATGCAGGTGGAATTACCCAATGGCAATCAGAAGTGCAGAAATAAAAACAGGAGGGTGCATATATAACACAGAAGCAGTATAGTGTTCTAGGAGTCAAAACATCACTTTGTACTTTCTTGCATCGATGCTATGGACATAAATTGGTCAATTAGTGGCAACAATTAGTTAGCTCAAGAATACATGAAGCAGCTACTCATTTTCCAGTCATGTTTTGGTTATGAGACACGAGGGGGCACTTTTGCTCATTATTTTTCATATTTCCCGAGGATCTGATAGTACAAGAAAAGGATAAAATGATAAATATGATGGTTGTCTTTCTTATATGTCAACCATGTTAGAAAGGAAAAAGTGGAAATTTTTATTCATATTCTCTTATTTGAGTAGTAAATTCTGGATCAGGATATGCATCAGTGTCATAAGTTAAGGGCATGGTCTCTATGTTCCAAGGAACTGGATGAAGGATCTGCCTCAAATCTTGTGTTCTTTTCAAGTGACCACTTGCAAGTTAAAGGTGTCTTTGTCTTCCTCTTGAAAGAAGCAAGAAAGGAACCAAGGATAATTAAGCGTGTCAAAGCAGACGCGACACTCTTCAAGGAACTCCAAAATCCTAAAGGCAAAAGAGGCTGTCAGTAGATTTTATTTATCCTAAGCCAAAAGAAACATGGGTTTCTACAACACTCCAAAAGCTCGGATCCAAAAGGTTGACATCTTCTGAGCTCTTATAAAGGAAGAAGAGAAAACTAAAATTCTAACTCATGTTTACTATGTACCATGGACCCTGATAAATAGTACCAACGTAAACAGGGAACAACTGCCAAAAACAAAATCCTACCACATTGATCCTTCCATATGCAATCCCCAAAAGTTTGATGAGCAGATCGGTGACTTCAACTTAAAGTCTTTGACTAATGTGTTAAGCAAAACTAGTTCCATCCAACAAAATATGCTCGCCAGATACATTAACCAAATAAGTTCGACTAGCCTATGCTTCTATTTGTGTCACGGAAGATTATTTTCCATTAACCATAGTTCATTTGAAATATCCTAGAAATGTTATCCAAAACCGGCAACAAGATCCAACACAACAGAACCAATCAACCGAACCCATGTTTTCTTGAATAACAATAATCAATAAGGAAGCTGCAATGAGCATGACACAGAAGAAGATTCAATAATCCAGTTGCTGCTGGATGTTTTTTTTTTTAAACAATAATATAAAAAAAAAAAAAAAAAGCTTGTTCCACAAAAGAGCAATCTTTAAGCAACAAATGAAGAAAAAGAGAAGCAACAGTACCTCCCTCTTGTTCCAATTCTTATGACAGCAGTCTTAGTCTGAGTGTGGTGTTCAACAGCAATGGAAGAGCTAGTCACCAGAGTTTTCCTGCGTTGATTTGGAGGGGCAGAAGTTTTATGGGAAGAAGGCAAAGTAAATCCAAGAGCTGAGACGGAAGAGGCATAGGCGAAATTGGAGGCGAAGGGTCTTGGGTTACTAGTGAGAAAAGGATGTTGATTTAGAGTGCAGGTGGATACGGTCTCCATCGGATTGGATGGGATGGGACGGACGGATGGATGGATAGGGAGGTTGAATTGAAGAAGGCAATGAAGCTTGAAAGAGCTGAGGGAGTTTGTTTTTATGAACTATACGGAAGTGGGAGTGGGGTTTTGGGTTTGATAGCTTATCCTCCAGCTCACCCACCTCTTCCACGACAATACAAATACTCTACAAATACTATGCCAGCCGTTGAGAAATCTTTAACAAGGGTTGGTTACTGTTAGGCCAGCCATCAGTTACTCCGTCATTTTCCGCAGCACAGCTCAACCGAATCCGGCCTTTCAGCCACCTAGGCCCATTGAAGATTTGTGATGACAATCTCTAGTCCGTCCTAAACACATTGGATACCTCTCTCTGGTCGATATGGGCGGCGTCACACCAGAGTCCAGAGGGCCCAAAGCGGTTGTCATTAGTAAAACCAGCAAGCAATTTTGGCCCAGGAATGGCTTTGTGTGAGAAATCTCATCTCCGACGAAATGAAAGTAACAGTAAAAATAAAAAAAGTAGGCCTTAAAACACAGGTATCGCAGAGCCCACAATTTGTTGCCAATCTCCTTTGTCAGATTTTATACTTTAAAAACTAAAACTCCGTTTGGATTAGCTATTTTTAGGGTATTTTTGAAAAAATTTTCTGTAACAGAGTTTTTAGAATATATTTTAAAATATTTTTTAGAAAATATTTTGAAATATTTAAGAGTAGAATAGTTTATAAAATATATTTTGAGATATTTTTTAAAATTTTTAAAAAATTAAAATTAATTTTTAGATTACCTTTTAGAATACTTTTTAAAAATTTTTATTATATTTGAAAATTAATTTTTAAAAAATACTCCCTTCCAAACAGAGACTAAAGTGTTGAGATTTAAAGTTAAAGAGAGTACTTCAAATATAGTTGAAGAGTTGCAACGTGAAATTAACCCTTGCTCTTACACAAAAAAAAAAAATAAATAAATTCCCAACAAATAAAAGGGAAGAAGAAAAGTGAAAACGTGCGTGCGGTTCACAAGTCATACAAAAATAGAATGAGCAACTCAACTTAAAAGGTTGGATATAGAGAAGGCAAAAACAAAAGAAGGTGTAAAGATAAAAAGTTATAGTACTATCAAGAAGTCAATCGGTGCTTCAATTGGCCTCGAAAGTCGAAAGTGGGGAAAGCACGAACGCACTTGCATTTCAATCTACATGCTGCCCATGTATATTTTTAGAGTTTTTAAAGCACGAATGTAAAAATATTAGTAAGTAGCAAAGTTTTTAGAGTATATTTTGAGATATTTTTTTAAAAATATTTTAGAATATTTAAGAGTAGAATAGTTTTTAGAATGTATTTTGAGATATTTTTAAAAAATTTAAATTAATTTTTAGATTACTTTTTTAAATACTTTTTAAAAATTTAATTATATTTAAAAATTAATTTTTAAAAAACACTCCCATCCAAACAGAGACGGCTCGAATCACGGATGGGAATCCTTCTGGTTTCGCACAGTTTAAATAATTCAATGAGCATTGTACTTTTTATGAATTGTGACCCACAAACCCCTTATTTACTGACTCATCTTTTTTTGTACATGCATATATGCTGGGAACTCCCTTTTACTATTGTGCTCTTTTATATTGGGAATTCCCTGGTACGGTGTGGTGCTTAAAGAGAAAGGAAAGATATTTTGTGATTTGGCTGAATGGGGCAATAATAATGGAGGTTGGAAGAAAGCTGATTCCTCGTTTCGTTTGGGTGGAGGAATCCACCGATACCATACTTCTTTCGACCTTTCACTTTGCGTCTGGTCGATCAGCACAGTACCATTACATTTCTGTCACTCTTCGCTCTTCTTCTTCTTCTGCTTCTGGTATGTATTTTTTTTTTTCTTTGACCCACTTTAGTTAAAAGGATCACAAAACTGGAGTGATGATGAAGATTTCTCTGCCTAAGCGCATCAAATTCATCGATTCTTGAATTGTTTGATGTATTGGATGCGGCATAAATGTATGGCGTCCAAACTTTATGAAAACCAAAAATGCATGGAAGAAACACAGGGTGCGTAATATCTACCGTACGTATTGCTAGGTGGTAGCTCATCTAGCTACCAAGTAGGTACTTAGTATATAATTTGATAAGAGATGGTAATAATAATAAGGGATAATTTCACAAACCTCCCTTGAGGCTTCTGACACTTGCACTGAGACCCCTTTAGGTTTTAAAAATTTCACCTAGCTCCCCTGCTTTTCAAATTTGGTAACAATTTAGTCCAATTAGGATTAAAATATTACTATCATGATAGAGATGACATTTATATTCTATGAATACCCTCTTCCTCCCTATATTAGTACAAGATTGTTTGTTAATAAAAACCTACTAGTTTTCCTTTCGTAATAATATTAGTATAACACTTTTTGAATTTCACTTATAAACATTTATGTATTTAATATAAATTAAATGATTCAAAATAAAATACTCATAAATAACTAGTACTTTATTCATATAATGGAAGAAACTCGTAAAGAACTAGTATGTTATGGACAATTTTTTTTTCTACTTTCAAATACTTCATTTATATTAAATACAATACATACTAGTTTTCCTTTCGTAAAAATATTTGTGTAACGGCTTTTGAATTTTATTTGCAAATATTTTTGTATTTAACATAAATTAAATGATTTAGAATAAAATACCCATAATCATCTCTACCTTTTTATTAACAAGTAATCTTGTACTAATATAGAGAGGAAGAGGGTATTCATGGAATATAAATGTCATCTCTATCATGATAGTAATATTTCAATCCTAATTGGACTGAATTGTTACCAAATTTGAAAAGCAAGGGAGCTAGGTGAAATTTTTAAAACCTAGAGGGGTCTCAGTGCAAGTGTCAGAAACCTTAGGGGAGGTTTGTGAAATTATCCCTAATAATAAATTTTTTTTGGTTGAACTGATGATGATCATCATTATCATGATTATTATTATTTTAGTCAGCTGTCACGCACTAAGAGTAATACTGCGTTAAGAGTACAGATTGATCCCACAAAAATTCTTTTAACATCAAATCATCAAATGAGCTAATTGACAATAATCAAACTGGTGGTGCACTCGTACACTTTTGAGTGCAAGAATAAAAAGCAACCTTGATTAATTATGGGCGAGAAGCCACAAGCGTGTGGAGTAGGAAGAAGTAAGGGGGCAAAAGATCAACTAGTATTCATTATTGTTTTACAGCGAAGGTGAATCGGAAGCAAGATCAGAAGAAGATCGATTCGAGGCCGTATAATTTTATTTGTGTTGGTCGGTGTGCAAAATTAAAAGGCCTGGTCTGATGATGCGTGTTAATCATTCTTGATCCCAATTAAAATAATATATTATTGTTGCCACATGGGCCGAAACAAGTACACTAAGGGAAAAAGTAAGAAACGACAACAACCATTTTACTGTAATTACTGATTACTGGCTAGTGGCCAGGAGGATAGGAGGGTTAATTTATTGGCTCCAAACTATAATTAAGGAAAAAAAAAAAAAAAAAAAGTCTGTTCTGCTTGTCTCCTTAACTGCAGCTACTTTGTCTGAGCGGCGCACGGTTGATGCCCTCGTACTATATATTATATCTGTGGACATTAAAGGTGCATATAGCTGGATTTATTTTCTACCTCAGAAAGGAAGGAAGGTACACCTGGCAAGCATAAATATATTATTACTATTCTATCTCAGAATTGTTTCTTTACTACCAGTAGCAGTTTATTATATATATATTATTATAATAAATAATGATACGGCTGCGTGGTAGGATTGTATTTAATCAAGAACGAGACAAGTAACGTCTTGGTACATCGGGTTAATATTAATTACTATTGGTGTAGGACAGCGTCCTTGCGGGGTGGGAGGCTAGAACGGATCTGACAAATGCTGGCAATAGAAAATAAATACTACTACTAGTACTCAATTACCAACTGACACCGTTTTGACAAAAAAAAAAAAAAAAAAAAAAACCAACTGACACGGACGTATATGGCTACAAAATCAAACTGAGACACTACCAGTACAATGTAGTCCACTTGCAGGTTAACTTTTCCTGCACCGGTATGTGTCATCAGAGAGAAGCGTTCTGGATTGGATATTCATATTCATGTTATATAGAATAGACCGGAACTTTTGGTCCCCTCTTCTTTAAGTACGTACTATACTTAGCTACTGCTTAAAAAAACATCGATGAAAGAAGAAACAAGAAAGAAGGAGAAGATGAATAGAGTATTATCGGGGTGTCAATAATGGCAAGTTACACTAGAAAACCATGTAAAAGATAAAAATAAAACTGTCGAGGATAATCAATGCCAAGTTTGTCTGCTATAAATTTTTTAAAAATTTTAGTTACAGCAACCTCAAAAAGCTTCTTAAAGTTTTTAAACTATACATTTTAAAATATTAAAAAAATATATATTTCAAAAACTTTTTAAAAAATTTCTATAGTAAGTTACAGTAAAATTTTAGACAAACACCCGAAAAATTCACTTGCCAATCGGCCAAGCTGTACTGACACTGGAGTTGTGTTTCATAGAAATTTCCTTCCTTCCTGAATCGGTGGTCAAAAGATCATCATAGTCGTAAAAGGCAGGATTTCGGGTGATATACTCTGCTACTAGTAGTCACTAGACTAGGTGAGGAGTAGTCAATTAACCACGTGTCAGTATATATATGTATAAAGTATATATAAAGTGTGAGCTGGAGGAGCATAGTGTGACTGCATACGGCCATTACGTAATACTACTACTTTGTCCTGGAATGGGCAGCAAGAAGCCTGCCAAACCCAAACAGCGGAAACAGCCGTCGGAACAAATTCTCCTCCATCCTCTCCGCTGCTAAGTGCTGCTAACTTCGGCTGCTGTCCTGCCCCCCCGTCAGAATTCCACTAGTAGAAGCAAGCCCCACGCACCCCCGGCCCCCATCTCTCTTTGTGGACAAAAACAACAGAGAATTCCCATTTCATTCATTCGCCATTCTGGCCCCGCACTACCCTTTTCTCCACTGCACACGTGACCCATCCCTCCCACTGCCACAGCAGAGCAGAGAGGAGGCACTCCTACTCCATTAAAATGGGTGACTTGAATTAAAAGTAAACAGTTCCGTTTGGAGGACCGCCTTTCCATATCAAGTAAACAGGAGCTTTTCAGTCCTTCACCATGTCCCCCCCTACACGGGAATATGTCAAAATTATTAATTTTGAAAGTTACAAATATTTATAAATTATAAATAGTGTTTTAATATAAATTAAGCGTTCAATTTAATTATAGTCTTATTCTTCAACCTTCCATATACAACCCCTCCCTCCTGAAAAGAAAATGAATTCTAATTGCTCTACCTTAACAATGCATCTTCAAGTATTTTCTGTCATTAGTGTAAATTGTTTTGTCAAATAAATCGTGCTGGCCAATTTTCAGTTAGTTTATTTATAAAATTTGCTTTTATTTTATAAAAAAAGGTATCTTGAAAAATAAAATTTTGGTAATTTCTAAAAGAAAATAAGGTAATACGCAATTACTGATCTAATAAATGATGAAGATTGATAATTGATGGAAGATTGTGTGCTCCGACAAATGCTTGCCCAAGTCTTCCAAAAGCAAGCAAAAACAAATCCCTAAAGAATCGCACATAAAGTAATACGGGATTGACACAAAACTCTCGTGTTGTTGTTGTTGTTAACATAAATTAGACTGAGTCAAGAAAAGGGAAGTGCTTAAATAATCATTATTTGTATACAAATTATTTACTTGTATTATAAACATGTTTTTTAATATATATATATTTTATTTTACATGTATCACATTATAAAAATATGTTATATTAATTATTTCATATAATATTTTAAAACACTCTCGAGAGGAGGGGTTTTAGAGCAACCGCTGAATAGGAAAGAAAATAAAGACAAATACAAACATTAAAAAAAAAAAGCGAACAAACAAGGAAAAAAGGAAAAGATATATAGACATTGCCCTTTTACTGCTGCTTGCCATATTTAAAGAAGAAAAAGAAAAAGATTTTCCAATTCCCTCGTCCCTCCTCTCTTTCTTCGTCTTCTTTATAAAAAACAGAGCTTGAGAGCTACTAGTAGTTTATACGAAAAGTCCTCTTCGAAAATATTTTCATTCAAGTACTTACTATATATCGGTGCTAATGTACGGATTCCTCGACCTCTCGTACGTGTATTTGTATTTGACCAGAAGCCAAACCCTCAAATAAAATAATATATATATGTATATATGTATATCGAACCTCTAACCTTAAACCGCCTTTTGCATTGCATGCTTCTCTTTTGCCTTTCGTTCTCTCGCTTTTCTCTCTACCCTCGCAAATCCCCCACCCAACAAGTTTCATGACTCAACAAATCCAACTATACGCGTAGAAGAAGAAGAACAGACAGATCAGGGATATATAGTAATCACGTATGTTGGAAAACCATCCGCCTGAATTACTGATAAAAGGTCAAGGGCGACTCGTCTCCAAATGGCCGTTGAAGCTCGGCGTCTCTGTCTTTTCACACCACAGATTCTTGACAACAGGTGCCCAACTCTTCGTTTTTCTTTTCCTGGTAGACTGACTTTTTTTTTTTTTCCGTTTTCTCTTAATGTACACTACCATATGGATTTGATTTTGGGAAGCTAAAGGTAGAAAATCGTTTGTGGCCTTATGGATTGGTTTTGCTTGTGCCAGGGGAATGTTGAATGTGATTGAAGGTGTGAATAATAATTTTAATACTATTAATAACAACATGATGTATGGCGAGCCCTTTGGTTCGACGACCACCACCACCGCGGCTGATGCATTGATTCCTCCTGCTTCCATCAACGGTAAGACTGTTGCGGCAGATTGGACTCCGGTGAAAACGGCAATGAAGTCGGACAGTGGCCTTACCTGCTCCATCCCTATCCTGGCGTCAAGGAAGCGCCCCAGAGATCCCTCCTACGCCAGAATCGCCAACTGCCACCGCAACTTGCTCCCGTTTCCTGCCAATCTTAACAGTAGTGAACGCTGCACTTCCGTTGCGACTTTCTTGGGAGAAGACATCTCCTTACGCACCCAGCAACACCAATTGGAAATCGATCAATTCATCTCCCACCACGTGAGAATCCTGCCTACTAGCGTGTTTTTGGTTGTTTATATCCAGTTGATTTAAAATTTTTTACCCTTTTATTTTGAAATCTTGGGTGTTGGGCTATTTGATTGTTTAACAGGCGGCGAAGGTGAGAAAGGAAATTGAGGAACAGAGAAAGGATTATTCATTGAGGGTAATAAGGGCGGTGGAGGAGAGCTTGATGAAGAGACTGAGAGCGAAAGAGGAGGAAATCGAGAATATTGGGAAATTAAATTGGGCATTGGCGGAGAAAGTTAGGTCGTTGTGCGCAGAAAACCAGATATGGAGAGAATTGGCGCAGAGCAATGAGGCCACGGCAAATGCATTGAGAAACATCCTGGAGCAGGTGGTGCTGGCTCAAGCCCAACAAGTCGAAGCTCAATTGCATTATAAAGCGGAGGGTTTGATGGATGATGAAGCGCAGTCATGCTGCGGAAGCAATTACTATTTGGATATGGGAAAAGGAGGAGGAGAAGGGGCAGAGCAAGTGGAGCGTAATCGTAGCAATAACGATGACATTGGTAAGCGTGCAATAAACGAGGAGGAGGAGGAGAGCGGCAGTGGCAGGAGGAGGAGGAGGAGGAGGTGGTGCAGGGTGTGCAGAAATTGCGGCAAGGAGGAGGCGAGCGTGTTGCTGCTGCCGTGCAGGCACCTGTGCTTGTGTTATGCTTGCGGGCCTGCCCTCGACTCATGCCCCGTTTGTCTTTCCACCAAGAACGCCGCCCTTCACATCAACTTGTCCTCCCATTCCTCATCCACCTAGTTTTTTTCAGTTTTTTTTTTTCAGTCTTAATTTGTCGACTGATAGACAGAAGAGATAGAAAGAAGAAGAGAGGGATCTTGGAAGAAATTTTAGATATGGTAAGAACCAATAAAAAAGAAAAGGAAAAAGAATATATTCCATTGACTTCCTTAATATTTATATATATATATATATATTCCTTAATTAATTACTATGATTCTTGGTACTGTTAGATTTATGTGTTGATTTTGTTTAGGAGGAGGAGGCGGACTATTTTAAATTTGACCGTGTGTGCGGCATGGCATGTGTTGCTCCGCTTTGTTAGCAAGCAAGGGTGCGAGAGGTAGTAGTAGTACTCAGTGCTGGTTTCGAAAGTGGCTCGTTCAGAATAAAAGTCTGACACGTAAATGCGCGAGCAAATGTCGCTGGTGTTTCGAGCAGCCATTTATTATTGACCCACCGCGAGAGGCTCTCGGATTGACGTCTATTATCCTATCTGCCTCTTGCGTTTGGGTAATTCATTGAAGAGGGAAGGAAATAGTAGGTGCCTTCAATCTCTAATCCAATCTCATTGACCCAATTAAAAAATACTGCTCTATGTCTAACCCCGGCTCCTTCATGCAAACAATAATCATGCTTCTTCACCTTTTTTGTTTTTGTTTTCGGGACTAATCTAATTTGGATTTGTAGTCTTCAATGTCATGTGGCGGTAGCACTACAGTCGGAGTGAAAAAATAAAAAAAAAAGGTGCAACCACAAGACGATTATACTCGCACTAGTTACAGTAATAAGCCGTGCAACCAATATTTTCCAAATTAAGTGCGGTTGAAAAAGAAAAATCCTCTTTTTCTAAAATAGCACCCAAAAAAGATTTTAAAAAAAAATGTGTGACCATGTAGTGGGCTTAACGCGTGGGTTTGTTTGGATTATAAATTATTTGATATATTTTTACTGTAGCACTAGACTGCTAGGACTCTGTTCTTAGCAGGGATGAGACTAAGAGATACTCAACGGGCGTAACTTCCGAATGTTTCTAATCTAATTGTGTATGTGTGTGTGTAAGTTTATTCCGTTTCGAAAAAAAAAAGAGACTAAGAGATACTCAAAGAGTAGAATGCAGATGCAGGAGGAGGACGGGTGAATTGTGAAGTATTCTCTCCGTTTCAATTATTATTTTGTCAGTGTTATGTTTTGAGATTTTAATTTTTTAATAATAGTTAGTGATTTGATGGTGATATTTATAAATTTATTTTTATAAATTTAAATAATAACATACATATGATTAAAGTAAATATGTTTATATTAAAATGAAAAAAATAAAAAATATTATAACTTTCTCAACACGATAAATATTTCAAAATAAAAAATATGACACTTTCAATGAGAGCGAAGAATGTTTGTAAATAGATGCACCATTTAGCAATAAATATATTTATTTATAAATATTTATAAATGTATTATAAATGCATAAATGTATATAAATATATAAATATAAAAATTATAAATTATAAAAATACTCAAAAATATGTTTTAAAAATACCTCTAAAAATAATCCAAAAAATATCTACAGTAAAAGTTTTTCATATAGTTTTTGAAAAACAACTAAAAAAATAACTAATCCAAACGGACTTGTATTAAAAAAATGAAATGCTACAGTGTTATTTTTGAAAAATAACCCCAAAAATAGCTAATCCAAACGGATCGATGCTGCTACGTAACTACTAACGTCAAAACTTTTGGAGTTATGCAGAGTCGCAGAGCCCTGAACGGTCAAGAAAAATAGGGGCCGACCAAGAATATCAGTTGGTGGTTGTATTTTCTCTGAACATCGGCTCGCTACGAGTGCCGCCAAAACTAGAAAGGCTGGAAACAGACATGTTTTCAAGCTAGCTATTACAGTAGTACTAGCTTTTCTTCTTCTTCCCTTTTTTTTTTTTTTTAAATAAGTAAAGGTCTGCTGTTGCAGGTTGCACCCTTTCCATTTTTTGTTTTTTGTTTTTTAATTTTCCGCATTAGAGCATGCAAAAGACGCTGTTGATGGTAGTCCCTCAGCCACAGCTATGATCAGCTGCCCAAACAGGCAAACACAACCCCTTTGTTTGGTTTTTATCAAAAGTAAAAGTGATCATCAGTACTGAAAAAGACACAGTAGTACCATACCATCTAAAGAGCATGTCCACGTCCGTTTCCATGTACAAAATGTGTGTATGGAGTTGAAGTATTCATGACATGTGTCTGTCAAATCCCAATTTGAAGCAGCAAAAAAAAAAAATAAAAAAATAAAAAATTCCCTTCTGCCGATCGAGCCGCAAACACGTACCACTTAGAAAAGCAAAGAAAGGTGATCAGGCATTAAGCGGGGAGATTACGTATCACGCTGGGGTTCTGGCACAGTCAAGCATGTAGTAATATATAATTTGGGTGGTGGAAGCCATCATGGCGTTTCTTGGCGATTTGTCATTCTCATTTGCTGGACCCGGACAGGACACACAGACTTCTTAATACTCCCAGATGGAATTAGACATGAGACGAGACAAGGACACTAACAGCTCCCCCCGATGAATATGATGATGATATGCATGGTTGGACTTGGACCAATTGTGCAGACAATTAGACTTAGTTAATTCGATTTAGACCACTTAATGTATTCTACCGTTCCATCGGTTGGACCTCGAAAACACAGTACTACGACTACAAGGGTACAAAAGAAACACGGTACTGCTGCGGCTACTAGTATAAATGTACAAAAGAAACGAATTGACGACCGACCGATTCATGTCGCGTGGGTTGTTTGCATTTTATACCAAGTTGGATCAGCACTACTTTTGGTGAATTCTACTTCTACTTTGAGCTATTTTTAGAATTTTTAGAATTTTATTTGATTAGCTTTGATACACAAATAGTAATCAACTAAACTTAAATAATCTTGAAAAACGGTCCAGTTTCAACCAAAGTTTGGCATCCGGCATACGGCATGCGTCAAGATCAAATACTTGTATCCCGATTGCATTGAGATGACAAATTCCGATCCCAAGCTGTAAAAGTTTTACGCCAAGTCACCATCATGGTGCTGAAAAAACCGAAACATATACTGCTGACAAAATCACATGCGGCATTATTAAACTTTGACATTGCATCATGTTTCTTACATAAAAACTTCATCTCCTAGACACAGTATTATCTCCTGTATGGTAGGCCTCGCTCCAGTGGACTTGTTTGTGCATGCCAAACCGATCTCCAAAACTTGCAAAGCTTGATCTCTCTCTTTTCCTTGCACACAGAATTCAAAATCCACATGCCCCCCGTCTCTATCATTCGTATAATCCTTATTAGGCCCTTGCAGCAAGTCCAAAATGATGATCCCAAAGTTGTAAACGTCACTTTCCTGGCAGAATACTTCACCGTGCTCGAAATTCGGCTGGGGTTTACGCTGCCAAGCGTCGCCGACTTCCACCCTCTCAGCCAGTTGGATGAAGCCGTAGTCGGACAAGCGAGCAGTGAAGTCTATATTGATCATGACGTTAGAGGCTTTGACGTTCCCGTGCACATTCAACTTCAAGTGCTTCGTCTCTTGCAAGGAATTTCTTGAGTGGATAAATTCAACTGCTCGTGCAACGCTCAGAATTATTTCAAGTCGTTGATTCCAAGTTAGAGCTGTTTGATTCTGCTCCCTTGCACCTTCACAATGGAGAGGAATTTTATTTTATTTTTAGAAAAAAAGAAGTAATTAATTTAGAACAATAGGTAGAAAGTACCATTTGAAGTGCATAAATATAATGCCAATTAATCTTGCATATCCAAAGGAAAACATTTTAAGCCTCGCATGGGTATCGCTCTTAATGTTTGAAAAAAAATAATGACAAGAATGCGGCGTCTCAATTTGTTGCTATGTAGGGATGATATATAAGATTCTACAAAATACATGTTAAGTGTATTCTAACTGTACTCTAAGCTATATGCTAACTACGAACACCAGGCACAAACCAAATCCCTATTTATTAGTCATAAATAAGAACACATTCCAACTAATTCTCAAAAAAAAAAAATATAAATTTGTATCAAATTCGAATTAGTAACTAATTCTAACATGGAAGTACTGAAAAGACCCATATAAGCAAAAAAAAAAACTCGAATGTGCTTGATCACGAGCCATATAATTATCACCATAGATAAGAACAGTAGTTATTGATATTGACATAATTGAAGTAAGCAACTCTAAAGAATAGAAAGATTTAAGACCATACATATTGATAATCAATGGAATTGCTATTTATTTGTTGAATAGAAAGATTGATTGAAAGCACCTATTAGAAAAATCCTTGTTTATATAGAAATCCGAAACGAATTGAATTCCAAGCTAAGAAAGATAAATTATTCAAGTAATTACGTTTCCTTCTAATTCACAGTACTGTAGGACAATACGCACTGATCTTTTTAATATTAAGGGATTACAGGAAGAGAAGAAGCCGGTTAGGTTGGTTATTCATCAGTAATTTGTACTGGCGTCATATCTCTGATTCGTAAAACTTACTGGCCAGCAAATCAGCAAGGCTTCCCATGGGATAATAATCAGAGACAGCGAACTTGATCCTCTTACTATAGAAATAAGCTGTGACAGGAACAAGATAGTCGGACATGCTGCTCGCTAAACCCACCCGCACGATTCTCCTCCCAAACTCGCCCCTCCTCAAACTAACCTTCCGAAACCTCTTCAGTGCACACATCCTACCATCCGGCAGCACCACTTTCTCCGTAAACCCCAAACGGCTCTCGCCCACCACTGCCACCGATGATCTGAGCACCTGCCGAAGGGTCAAATGCTGCGACTCGGCCCAACCGCCCTTATGATCACTACCACCACAAGAGATCAGTGGGAGGTCATCCATGAACCCCACCATGAAGCCTCCATACTCGGAGAGTATGGACGCTGCTGATCGGCAGCTATCTTCTTTCTCCACGCCGTGAAAGCTCCTTCTAGGCTTGCTATTCAAAGCCCTTGACAGCATTGCTTTTTCCCTGGAAGGGTTTTCATTGGCCCGAGTTTAAATGCAGTTGTTGTTGTTGCACCTTTGATTGCATCGATACGCGGCCATTGTTGTAGCAAATGCGCATTGAAATCCACTCCAAAATGTTGACACTGCTGACTTAGCAGTATTATTGCATTTGGGGTTTAATGTGTATATGGGATCTTCGTCTTCCTATAAACAATTGAATACGAGTAAATTGTAGATGAATGAGATCAGAGGAGTGCGAAACTATATGGCAGAGGAACGAATTAAGTACTACCATTGCTTTTCCGTCTTCTTAAGAGTTTTCAGGGCAAGTTTTTTCGGGTTTGCTACGAAAATGATTTCCATTGCATTATTTGAAGAAAAAGTTTTATGATTCCTTTAGAGTACAATTCCCGTAATGTATATCTTTTCAATGATGATATTAGTTTAAATTTTAAAATTTTTTTATATAGGGCCAAAAATATTTATTTTACCATTCGATCGGCAGTGGTTTCGATTCTCAGGTCTGATACTAAAAAAGAAAATCTCCCTGTATAGTACAGAATTTCATGCGACTTGTTAGGATGATATTAAGGTTGGTTCGGTGCTTATTTTCGTTTCATCTGTGTGATTGAAAGGTCTTTTGTTGCTTTCACGACAACCTATTCTCGAAAGACACTTTTGAAGGTCTGGGAATTGTCTTAAAAAGATAAAGACAATCAACCAAATCCCCTATCCTATTATTCCTGGTTGATTGAGAATCCAACTTTAGCTCGATGGAACTCCGTCCTACCAAATTAAAAGCATTGCAACAACTCGATACAGCCGACCATCTAATCAAAACAATAACAAAGCGAATACTAATTGACAAGAGAAGCATTGACGTACAGTCGGTAAGCAATTTCTTTACCTTTCTCCCCTTTCCTGTGGATTCCCATATTTAATAAAGAAGAGAAACATGGAATTTTGTTTTTGGTTATTGATTCTTGCACCGTACATGATCTCATTTGACAGTGAGTTTTCACTAGGGGTTTACTCCTGACGCTTCAGCAATGTTCAATGCGGAATAAAAGGTAAGTGATTATTGATTATTCAGCTGTGCTCTCACCCCTTTATAACTGTATGGTAAGTGAGGACGAGTATCTGCCTATCTTTTGAAAAATCATATAATACTAGTAAGAGAAGATAAGAATCCACAGTCGATGGCATGGCAATACTAAAAAGGGCATAAAACCATTCACTCAGCTCGGAATTACACCACAAACAACGACATCTACTGTTCGATTATGCTACTCCACTTTACAATAATGGATTTGGCTCATAGGTAGAGTGAGGCTAAAGATAAAAGAGCTTCTTTTCCCTTTTTTTTTTTTTTAACTTCGAAAGGAAACACTCCTTCTCCCACTAAGGATGCAGTATTGAATAGAAAAACAAATTAAAGAATCACAAAGAAGGGCTGTTTCAACTATTCCCTACATGTCTCTGTTATATAGATTGGTTGTGAATAAGTGTAAACATCAGCCTTCCCCACTTGGACGAAATGCATGTGCAAAGACTATCAAGATTCAGAACTCACTCGTCCCATTAACGAGAGGGCACTGGGGATTTGCGGTCGCGATACTCAACTCAACTTCCCCCCAATCTCTCCACTTACATCTGCCCAGCCCCCCCAAAAAAAAAAAAAAAGGTGTGATTTAGTGGTGGTTAGTCTTTTTAGTGTTGCCCAATGCAGACGAGGAGGAACACAAAGACAAAGCGCTCATGTATGCGTGTGTGTGCGTACACTGTAAACTGCATGATAGTCGAGAAAGATTTAGTGGGCACACGTTAGGGCTGCAAACGAATCGAACCGCTCGCGAGCGGCTTGAGTCAAGTTTGACTCGAGCTCCATCAAAATCGAGCTCGAGTCGAGTTTGAGATGGCTTGAGTCGAACTTGAAACCCCGTTAGCTCGCGAGCTGGCTCGAGAGCTCGAGTATATATATATATATATATATATATATATATATATATATATATTTTATTTTTTTATTTTAAGTATATATATATTTTTTATATTTTTTATTTTAAGTATATATATATTTTATATTTTTAAATTTTAATAGTAAAATTACATATATATCCTTAATATTTTATTATTTATTAAGAAAAAAATATTATTTTATTTATTTTTTAAAAAATAAAATAATTATTTTTTATTTTTTCGAGCTCAAGTTCGACTCGAATCAAGTCGAACTCGAGCTCGAGCTTGAAATTGTCAACTCGTCGAGCTCGAGCTCGAGTTCAAGTTCAATGAAATTATGTTGAGACTCGGCTCGATTAAGTCAAAATTCGACTCGATTAAGTCAAAGTTCGACTCGACTCGACTCATTTGCAGCCCTAGCACACATGACATGACATTTTATCGATGAGAATAATCTTACCCATGACCAGTAGAAAGATGTCCAGCGTTTTAAATCTTGCATCCTTTTCTCTGAAAGTTGCCCACTCGACAGCAAATTAGACCTTTTGACCAAAAAAAAAAAAAAAAAAGACAGCAAATTAGACAATGACTTGAGAATATGAAAGTGGCACCCAGAAGGAATCAGCTGTAACCAATACTACCCGCCAAATTTGCAGGCCATACGATACGTAGTAGTAGTACTGTATGTCATGATCGCCAACATTGGAATACAATTAAAGTTTTGTGTCGTCAAACTAACTACTCAACGCGTAAATGGAGGGATCTCTTGAAAGTCGCAACTAACTGCTACTCAACGCATAAATGGACGGAGCTCTTGGCCCACCACTTATTTGCTGAGTCATAGAATCTTAGAGAAACGCGTGCCTAAACTGTTTCATTAGTGTTGATTTAGTTCTTGACTTTTATTCCTAGCTAATCAATTTGATACTAAACTTATTTTGTGGTTCCAATCAAGAATCTTCGTGTCGGCACTACCACTTAAATCCGATTTGGCTCCCTAATTAATCAACTAAATAGAGCAATTTTGGAAACGTCACTCATGGAGCTATAATAGATCAAGTAAATCATGTAAAAAAAAAAAAAATTCCTTATTTTGTAACGGTCCCGTGAATGACATTTCCATAATAATCGTGTTTAGATAGTTAATTAAAAGCTAAATCGATTTTAAGCTGCAGTGTCGCCACGGAGGTCTTTAGTTAGAAATGCAAAATAAGTTCAGCATCAAATTGACCAAAAATAAAAGTAAGGGACTAAATAGGCACTAGAAAAAAATGTTTAGAGACAAAATTGACCATATATCCTAGAATTTTGCAGGAAAAATCTTTCTTTCTTTTTTTTTTTTTTTTTTCTGATGTTTGATGAAAGATCACCAACATTTTGGTGGTCCTAATATAATTATTTCATGGTCCATAAAACACTTGGTTTGGTTGGATACGACGAGAACACATAATTATTATGTTCAACATTTACCAGGTAAGTATGAAGCTGGCCAACTAATTCATCAGCATATATACGTATAGATGCATTATAGAACATGTTCACTCAGTGGACCGGTTGAGTAATTTTATCCATAGATCTAATTTTCTCAGTATGACCTGACAAATTCAATCCATCATGGTTCACAAGTTGAAAAATTAGAAGTACATGTTCTATAATATGCCATCGATCTGCACTTAATATGAAACTGATGTCTTACCAAACAAATCCTGATCCTGTTCTGTTGCAGTCACCATCCCATTTATGTCAGTCCCTGCAAAGCAAACAGAGTCGCAAACAGGCAAGGTCAATCATACCTTGTGATGCATGTACATCCTCTAAAGAAAACTCGAAGGAAGGAAAGTGCAAGTAACTTATCCCCATTGAAATTTGAAAAGATTTAGTCCTCATCGAAACATCCACCCACTGCTTCCAATATGAATTCGCACTTTCCCGCAGAAGTCCAAGAACAGCATAAAATGACTCTATTCAATGCATCCTTCTCCTTACTCAGCATTTCGTCCTAATATCATCAACCGAATTCCGAAACTTTTATTTGTGGCTACTTTGTAATAATATCATCAACCTACTGAGTGTTAGGGATGAGTAGTAGGAGACAGTAAGAGCGAATGATAGGTCATTCAACTTCATTACTTGCCTTTGAATCCTCTAATTTATCATTTTGTTATTCTTTCAGGTTCTGTGAGTGTCTTGGACACAGATCAGGTTCAATGGGGGAAATTTAAAAAGCATTTAAGTTTAACTCTACGAAGAAAATGGCCCTCACGATATTAAATGTTGCTTCATTTTATCAAACACGCCTACCATGACAATATATGCTCCAGTGACGAAACTTCAGCACAAAAGCAAATATACACGACGATGAAGCAGAGCAGAGCTCCAGAACTATTCTGGTCACCAAAGACGCGAGAATAAGTTGACGTCTGAAAAGTTCTTTATGAAGAGAACAGAGAACCCTTTTTTTTTTTTTTTTTCGTAATTCCCTTGCAACCAATGAAGTCTAATTTCTATAAAAGTAAAAGAAAGGGCAAATGATACGTAACTAATTTTGAAAAAAAGAACAATGTTCTCGAGGTCAAACTTAGTTATATTAAAAGATTAAGGACTTCAACTAAATTATATAGAAGTCCCTAACCTATATCTAATTTTTGAAACAAACGCCCTCACTCCCAAATTTGGGCCATTTGCACAAAACCTGATGATACGATGTCTTCGCTCAGATGAAAATATAATCTAAATCGACTTGAGGGGAAGTCCATTCCTCTTGTGTTCTCTATCAACATTACCAAAGCCACCTTGAGAAATCGACACTGGATATTGATTGTGCTTTTAAGATTTCGGTTGTTCTACATATAGAAAATTAGCAGTTAGAAGAAGCTAATACTATGCCTAAAAAGGAAAGATGACCAATTCGACCGTTTATGTGTACGATTTTTTAAAAATACTTTGTTCATAAAACCCTTTGTGTGACCCTTGTGATTTTCTAATAGCATTTAACTCCTAAATTTAATAGAATGACCAAGAAATTGCGTTTGTAATAGTTGGGTGACATTTTTGGCTAAGAAAGTAAGTGACATTTTTTGGGTAAGAAAAAAGTTAAGTGATGAAAAGCGATAAAAGACAATAGTTTGATGACATTTTACATTATTTGCTCACAATGACGGAGTAAGGGGGGCTGATGAGGGCCATGACCCTCCCTAAGTTTCAAAAATTTTAATTTATAATACGTAAATATATATGTAAAACAGAGTTGATCCACTTTAAATTTTTACAATTTTAGTTTTTATTGTGAGAGCTTATATATATATATATTTAATTAAAGCTTTTAATTAAAGTGAATATTTATTTTTTTTAGATGTCATATATTTAAATGAATGGAAATTATTTTGAACATAACATATTAAGAAAATTTTGGATCCTCCTAAAAAAAAAATACTGGCTCCGTCACTGTTTGCTAAGAAAAAAAAAAAAAAAAAGAAGCTCAGAAACTAGCACGATATCAGGATTGTATCAGGATTGTAAAGGATACGATTCGGTGAAACAAATAAACGTGCATCAATCAAAACATCGACGCAATGAAATCTAGTTTTCGCACTTGCAGCGTTCACACGTCCAGGAGCAACCAAAAAGGTGCATACGGCGTCACTAAGTCTGTTCAGTTGATGGAACAGACACCGGTAAATCCCCTTAAACATAAGGAAAGTCCAGCATCCTGACAAAATGTGCGTATGGAAAGGGAAAAGCAAAAGAGATTTGCTGACAGCCAAGCCAGATTCAGCAATTATATCCAGTTCTGCAGCTCTTTTATTTGTTGCACAATTTTGTGATATCCGCGCCACACAACCGTCTGTGCACAAGAGAAAAGCCAATCTCCAATCTTGCATCTAATGATGGAAAAGGCTCTGCAGATGCTGTTGAAGAACATCATTGAACTACTTAATCGCCAATCAATGCACTTCTTCAGTGACTGTAACCTAAGAAAGCTACAAACAAGGAAAATAAATATATTTGCATCCAGATTACCAAGGCCCCAGAATCTGAGTTTATATGAATAGTATTATACAGAGGCAAGCATTAAACAATTTGAATGTTGAAATCATATCATGGAAAAGTAAAATGATTCTAGAATAGGCTACTCTGTACGACACCATACAATCATGAATACCATAATGTGATCATGCTTTCACAGAAACCGTCATGTTTTACATAGATAGTTGTTAACCATCCAATGCTAGTACACTGCGAGGAAGCATTCCTTGAACCCCATGAATACTTGAGGTATTCTGGACTAAAACATGTGCCTATCTCTCACTAATTAAAAAACTTGTGGCAGATAAAAGTCGAGGTAAATGAAATCATAAAGCACCATTGAATTTTTTACCAGCTACAGTAATCCAGAAGCAACAATTAAGAAATGACACTAGTATTTATAAGAAAGGCACCTAACGACCAGATTACCACGTGGAATCTAGAGAAGAATTGTAGGATAAAAAAACCATAGAGCACTGTCAATTTGCAGAGGAACTCAAAATAAAAGCTAATGCAAATGTTACGATATAAAACACCATATGCTGCATTGCCACATGCTTAGAGATTTCTTCTACTCTAGTGAGTTTTTTAAGAAAGCAATTAAAAGAAGCAAGCCATCAACCAATTTGCTACATGAATGTAAGCTTTTTCCACTAACCAATGAGTGGAAGTTGCTTGCAACTAAAGATTCTTTCCCATTTGGAGGGTGAGTAGGAGTAAAGAAGTTCTTTGAGCTTCAAACAGATTGATGAAGTAAAATGACATAGCTTGCATCTAACATCACAGCAAGAGGACCACCGCCAAGAAGCATAATTCATCTCATGAAAGAAGATTTTCAGCTAATAGCAGAAGAAGATAATTCGAGAGCTGTATCAATTTCCTTCCTACCAGTAAGAGATATGAATTTATCCCTAAATACCAAAAGAGGACATTTGCCAACGAGAGTTGACCCCTCGTAACCCTCCTTGAGGATTACAGTGCTCTTTGCACCCTTATTAGTGAGGTAAAAGATGCCATGATGCTTAATCAAGCAAAGCAATAGTCTAGCTGGTAATTGATACTCTGAATGGAAGGCTTCCAATTGACCAGATGTCAACCGCTTCTCCATGGTCAAACTCAGGAGCTCATGAAGCACTCCCACGACTCTCTTTCGAGCTTTAGGATCAGCGATGTTAAATCTACTTGCATTCAAGTATGGAGAAGGAAATTCCATTCTCTGCCACCTCTCAAGTTCCTTGAGATAACTCATATTGGGCCTAAAACCAGCAGGAAACCTCAACTGAAATGCAAAGGGACCTTGAAAATTGCCGTCTTTGGATATTCTACCCTTCTCTGAATGGCTACCAGGGTACAAACTGCCCTTACAAGCCAACCTCTCCTCCCTAACGGTTACAGCTAACGAAGAATCCCAGTGCTCCAAGTGAAGATAATCCCTTCCATCGACAGCTTTCAATGAAAAAAATTGCGGGTATTTTGGAATCAAAGACTCCTTAAAATTACTAGGCAAACCCAGTTCATCCTGAACCAATTCAACTGTTTCCATTGGCACTCTACAATTAATGGATAACATTAACAACTTCCTTAAATTCTTAACCAAAATGGGTTCCATTTGATCTCTTGCCGCTCCTTCCAAAGCTGCAATCTTTCCAGCTTTGTGAGTGAGCATCACCCTAGGCGGTGTCCTGTCGCCTCCAGTAACATGAAAAATTGAAGGGTTCTTCTCAATGACGGCCACAAAATTCCATTTCTGCACAAAACCAACTTCTTTTTCAAGGTCTCTGAGAAGCAGGGACTCGTCTTTTTGAGACTGGATAATAGATTTGAGCCTCAGTATCATTGCAGGTTTCTTTTGAAGGTCCATAACTTTATCTAGTTCAGGTGCTCTGTAGTATATTTTCTTCTTTGGCCTACTTCCTCCACTGGATATATGCATGATCGACACCCTCATGAAGCCTGTTTTCCCAAATGAAGTGGGAGAATATACTCCAAGAGTCCCCCTCATATCAAAAAGGAAGGACTCGAGAGATTTATGCATCCGCCTGAACAATGAATTCTTCCCCATTTTAGTAGGCGGGAAACAGATTCTTTGGCGCCAAAGTTCGAACAGTTGGACTGCAAGGCAAGCTAATAACGGTTACAGGGTACTTCTAGGCAGTCGTTTCACAGAGCAAGGTCATATTCATCGCCGAATCTCCAATTAATCTAAAGTAATTGCAGTAGGATTCAGAAACATGGCAGGCTTCTACCTGAAGTATTTTCTCATGGACCATGGTCACGCTATCCGCAAGCAAAAAGAGAGAGAGCGAAAAGAAAACAAAAATAGGGAAGTAGTAAGCTGATCAAGAGACTTTTTTGAGGTTTTACTGGAGAGAGGGAGTGGGGGCTTTCTGTTAGTTAGCTAAGCCGATCCTTGGTGAGATGCTCAAAGAGTAATTTGTAGTAATATAATAGAGAAGCAGCCTAAGGTGAAAACCTCATCCGTTAGTATTATGAGGCAAAATTGAGGTTTATTACACGCAAACAATTACTGTTCCCTCAACTAGCTTAAGATGAATGATTTTCTTCTTCAAGGACAAAAAAAATAAAATAAAATACGATGTCCATTTGGAGCCAAGCTCTCGTACATTAACCAAATATGAGCGAGCCAGTAGTATAAGAAGAAATTCTACAAACTAAGCACAAATTTTTGAGAAAGAATTCCATTTGGTAAATGGGTCAATGCACTCAAAGACACAAGAAAAAATTCTACAAAACCCACCACAGATTTTTGAGAAACGATTACGTTTGGCAATCTGGTCCCTGTTCTCAGAAAATTAGAGCCCACTTTTTCAGAATTTGCAACTAATTGCAAGGCACAAGTCATGTACCACAACAAACCAAACCATTCCATTCACCCGGTAACAAGAGCTGTACATTGATCTTCTAATATTTTGGACTTGGCAATCTCAAGTAAATGCTAGTAGTATTTGCCAACTCCAGAGAGTCTTTTCAGTTCAATCCATTCACAAAGGAGACCAAGACCATACAATAGAAGTTCTTCCATGCAAAAATGACACCTATGGTGAACGTTGCAGCTGTCACTCATTTGTACATTTGTCTGATACAAAGTCGAACGTCTTCTCATCAGTTAAGGCAAAGATTTCACCAAAAAACCCATTCTTCAGTCTGAATCTTGTAAAAGCACAGAGCAACAAGGGACTCTCTTAGGGGTTGTCGCTGCTACAAAGCTTGCAGACATTTTTGCTTTTCATCCACAGATGCACACCTGCAAGCATGATGGTAAACAACTTTAAATTCTTCTTCATCTGAGAGTCCATCTTCACAAGATCATGACTTTGACAATGGACATGACGGCGGAACTAAATTTGCTTCATAAAAGCTTCTTCACCATGGGGATTCTTGCCATATACTGTGGATTTAATTCATGGAGGCTCACTAAATACCTTCAACTCTGTTCTCATCTTTTCTCTTTGTATGCCTAAGTTACAACCCTCAACTCCATTAGCAATGGCGGCATACAAATTATGTGAACTAGACCTAATCTGAATAAACTTTTTGATGATACAAAACTTGTAACCAAATAAACTTATTTGCCTTCAATTGTGATTCGATTAAAAAAACTGGAGTCTTAATTCTTAAACACTAAGTACTTAAAACTTAATGCTCGTATTAAGCATGCATAGAAAGGGTGGCTACCAACTCTGTAAAGACAGTAGTGTATAGCCCATTAGGGCTTTGGTTCAGAGAGACTCGGATGTTCCAAATACAGTTGCACACCAAGAGGTTCACTGTTCATGGATTTGATTGGGGTTATCAACGGAGGTTGCTGCCACTGCTTTGTGTCGGTAGGAATCCAAATGAGTTCAGAATCTTTGCTTGTACTAGCCTCAGGGAGAGCACGAAAATAGGCTGTTATCTCCCACCTGCAACCTATCAGAAAGCAAAACAGTAATAGCATTGGAAGAACCAGATTTCCAATTCTCTGGCACACATCACATGGAAACTAAAGGTACAAACCAGTCAAAGATCAATATATGCATCAAAATCTCACGTACAAATTTTAGTAAATTTCGCAGTTAACATCGCTATTTGAATCATCTAGACGTTGCTCAAGCGTAAAGCACATTATTTCTCCCCCATCTTTTCATGATTGAGTTCGAAAGTTGGTAATATTCTAAGCTTCATTAGTATATCACACAACGCAAAAAATTTGAAAAAAGAAAGAAAGAATCCAGACTCACCTCGGGGAAGAAGCTTAGTCAGAGACTCAGAAACAGGAAGCTTGATCAAGAATGATCTAAGAGAAAACTCCAGGTCAGATTGTTCCACCTTGGAACCGTAGGAAAGGTTTAAATTAACCTTAAAAACAAATCTCTCAATGGGGAAATCCTCATTATCAAAGAAAATTACCACCACCCTCTCCACCAATCCCTGCATGGCAAATTTAGCACAGTCTCCCTCAGTTTAAAAAACGTAGAAATTTAAGCTGCCCCCATCAAATAAATTAACAAAAAAAGACGATACATAAACCATTTTTATTCTTCTTTTGCAGGGGTGAGTGAACTAGAGAAAAAAAAAAAAAGAACCTTTTGTATGAAGGGAAGAAGTCCATTGACAGAGGAATGGATGTAATCTCTAAGCTGAGGATGTCTGGCTCTGTGAACCACCACATTCATGTATCTCCGCCTCTCGAAAGCCCCTTTTCGAAGAATCATTCCATTTTCAAACCCCAACACAAATTTACCATTACTCAGTGAAGCAATCATTCGGCATTGAAAAACGTCAAAAAAAAAAAAAAAAAAACTTTGTTCGGTTTTTTTTTTTGGAGTACCATGTGGATAAACTCCTTTGAGGAAAATTATGCAGGTGATAGCAACCTCCAGAAATTCTGTTAATATTCTAGCAGCTTCTCCTGCACCTCGAAGATGAAGCGGATAACTATATGAAACAAGAATTTTTATAACAAAAAACCAGAAAAGAAAAGATTAAGTGTTGGAGACCATTTTTATAGACTAACCTTGGGGAGCCTTTGCTTGATTATTATCCTTGCGCTCCATCAAAAAAATTTTTTTTTAAAGAAAAAAAAGTTCAGCAATTCGCCTCTTTTCTTTTCGGACTCAATTCTGTATCTCCTTCTTCTTACAGTCACAGGCGCGGCGTATTCAGCAAACTAGTAGAACTAGTAGAGAGAGAAGGAAAAACAATAATAATAATAGAAAACTGCGTCGTTTTGCTCCAACACCTCGTTGGGTGTAATTTGAACGGGTGGTGGGGTTAAAAGCGTAATTTACCTCATGTTAAAGTAATAAGTAAAGTACTCCGTACCCGAGTCTTTTGATGAGTTTCGAAGTCTAATAAAAATAAAACCCCGCGGGGGGAATCCAGGGTTGGCTTGGTAGATAGGGGGGCTTTCCAAAAGGCAGCTGGGCGGCGAATGGCGATGGAGGAAGAGAAGGAGGAGCGAAAGGCGGAGGCGAAGCCTAGAAAGCACAAGGGCAAGCACGATAAGCCAAAACCCTGGGACGATGAATCCATCGATCACTGGAAGATAGACAAGTTTGATCCTTCCTGGAACGAGACCGGCATGCTTGAAGTCAGCTCTTTCTCCACTCTCTTCCCTCAGTACAGAGGTCTCTCTATTCTCTTCTCCTCAAAATTACTTTACTACTAATTACAGAGGTCCCCCGATACTGAGCATTCACTGTTGTTGGGTTATTTTTGTAATTGTTGGTGAATTTTGCAGAAAAATATCTGCAAGAATGCTGGCCCATCGTAAAAGGTGCTCTCAAGGAGTTTGGGGTTGCATGCGAGCTCAACTTGGTGAGTCTATTATCCCCGGGGGAGGGGTTTGTAATTAGTCTTCTGTTTTCTACTACTTGAGCTCGTATGAATTGTTTGTTTAGCTTCTTTGGGGAATTAGTTTGCTAGGCTCTTGTGGATAGAGTATACCACTTGTTAGCCTCTGCTATTTGTAACGTTTTTCATTTCGACTGAGCCATATGGTTCCCTGTTACCTCTTGTTTGTATCTTACACATTTTTTCCCCGGTTGGCTTCTTTTGGGCTGTTTGTGCGGTCAGGTTGAAGGATGCATGACGGTTTCAACAACTAGAAAGACTAGGGATCCCTACATCATCATTAAAGCCAGGGACCTCATTAAACTTCTGTCAAGAAGTGTTCCTGCACCTCAGGTCTGTTGGCAATCTCTTCCTTTTCTGTTACTTTACACTAGTTTGGTGTAAGGAACTACTTTTTATTGGCTTTGGGTCTTAGATATTATTAGGTGCAATATTTGTTCTCATTAACGGCTATGCACATGCACAACATCGGTATAATCCTGGAGGATCACACCGCCAATAAATATTCTCCTGTGCCGAAATTTTATTTCTGGTATTTGACCTCAACTGATGCATAAGTTCATGTGCAACGTTTCTGAAATTACAGGCAATTAAGATACTGAATGATGAGATGCAGTGTGACATCATCAAGATTGGCAACTTGGTTAGGAATAAGGTTCGTATTGTCTGATCTGCTGAAAGTTATTGCTGATGATATGCATATCTCATGTTTTGTATGGCATTCGGATCTTTTTACATAATTCTTATGTATTGTGGCTCAAACTGTAAATAATATATAGGCCACTAAAATGGAAGTGCTAGAATTTTCAAAGACACTTGCACCGTGTCTCATATCAGTATCTTGCAGTTACTATCCCCCTCTTCCCTTGAGCAAAAGAGAATGTAAAGATAAGGAGAAAGGATTATGACGTTTTAAGACAAATAGATTTTGAACCTCAACATTTTATCAGTTTCTGGTGCTGTCAAAGCTAAAAGACCTAATCACATTAAGCTGCATATTTTCTGCACACAAAGACCTTGTCAAATCAGTTTTTTTATGATTGTTGCAGGAAAGGTTTGTCAAACGACGGCAACATCTAGTGGGCCCAAATTCTTCAACACTGAAGGTTTGTGGTAAAAATTAGCTCTGATGGATTGCAATTCTGCTTTTTTAAATGCTAATGCTGTGTTGCTAATTATAAAATTGCAATACAGGCGCTAGAGATCTTGACTGGCTGCTATATTCTTGTCCAGGTTTCCATCTAACCCCAATTTACCATCAGTCTCTGTTTTCATCATGCAACTTGACCTGTTCTTGTCAAAGTGAAAGTCATTAGTTCAAAGCTTTGAATCTTTGAAATGTGTAGGGGAACACTGTTGCTGCTATGGGCTCGTTTAAAGGTCTGAAACAAGTTAGGAGGATTGTGGAGGACTGTATTCTCAACAAAATGCATCCACTATATCATATCAAGGTTTGACTCCTGAACAGTTTATCAAGGTGAATTTGCTGAATTTCTTGGTTGTTCTTTGTTGGTTTGTACTTGAGAATCTCATTATGTACTTCCGGTCCAACCTTCATTCGTGATAGATCCTCATGCTGAAGTGCGAGCTTGCAAAAGATCCAGCACTTGCAAATGAGAATTGGGATAGATTTCTTCCAACATTTAAAAAGTAAGCAATGATTTATTCATGTCAGCTTGTTCTCTTGTTACTCAATCTCAGATTTGATTTATTATGGTATTTTTCCTCAATGTCATTTTTAGGAAGAATGTTAAACAAAAGAAAGTTAAATCAAAAGAGAAGAAGCCATATACTCCATTCCCTCCATCACAGCAATCCAGTAAGGTGAGTTGAGTTGTTAAAGCAAGAACCTACATGGATAGACATTGTGGAGACTTGATTTTGCTTCTATAAAGAGATTTCTTTTTGGTTTTGTTGATAGAACACTATTGGTTCAATGAATTTTAGTGTGCATCGAGTCCGCTGAACCCACCTCTTTTATGTTTGCTCAGTACCATATACCTGTTTGAGATAAATGATGAGTAAAATAATAGTTGCGTACTTATAGTCTCGGTGATGAATGATAAGCTGCAAATGGTTATAAAGCAACTGTCTGCAGTGTTTATCGACTCTGGGGCACATGATGCACATCCACTGCAGAGAAAAGCCAATGCTAAGACGATTTTCCTGCAGTCTAATTTGATTAATTTCATTGTAGATCTTCACTTTCATTCCCTGCTTAAGGTGATTCACGTGTACCCAACTATCCATTTTATGTTTTGTTTTTCAATTTTTTCAGATTGATCTACAGCTGGAAAGTGGTGAATACTTTTTGGCTGATAAGAAGAAATTGGCAAAGAAGTGGCAAGAAAAGCAGGAAAAACAGGCAGAGAAGACAGCTGAAAATAAAAGACGGCGTGAAGAAGCATTCATTCCACCTGAGGTTTTCGTAGTGACATATGCTGCTTATCACTTAGTTTAGGTTAACCTCTGCATTCTAAATGTGAGAATTCTCACATATTGCTATGTGCTCATATTGACAGGAAGTGAAGAAACACGGCTCGCATTCTCCCAATGCCGACAGGCATGATGACGTGTCCGCCATTGCCTTGTCTTTGAAGGTAATGCTTTTATTTGACTGCATCAACATTTCTCCTGGACTGGATGACTTCACCACACAAGCGTCATTCATTATCTGACCTTGGTTGTGATGCAGAAAAAGGTAAAGGAGTTTGGGAAGAAAAAGTCTGCAGAAAAGATTGATCCTCAGGCCTACATTGCAGCTGTTGGCAAGCTATCGGCGAAAAAAAAAATCTGAACACAGAGACTGACGAGTCTTGGACCTGAATTTATGTCGCCGTCCAACTACTATATAGAGAGTCAATGCTGACCGAAGTGATCTCTATATCACTGACTTGTAGCTCGTTCTCCTTAAATTTTGATTTGCTGGAATTTGTATTTTTTTAGGTGAACGTAGTAGTGTCAATCTTGTGAAAGAAAATGAAGGAACCTCTGCTGTTACATGTTTTACCTGGCAAACATAGTAAGTCTGATTTTTGATCCTCACGTCTTTGCCTGTTTTAAAACCAATAGTCAATTTAATAGTCAATTTAATTAGCAGGATTCCGCTTAGCTCTCAGGTTTGGCGGTAGTTTTGCAACCGGAGGGCGGATTGGATGGCCACAGGCCAGAATGCACTCACTAATAAATAATCTAGGCCGAGGTAGGTCCACATCTTTCATGATCCAAACTTTTTAACAATTTTACCCATAATTGAAACACAACCACCACTTAGCATAAATCGCTATAATTGATGCTAATTCAAGGAACAAAAATTTTAAAATCAAAAGACTCTCTTGTCGCTATAGCTATAGGCATGTAAAAGTAAAGCAACCTGCAGGACTTCAGGATAAGTGCAAATTGTTAAAACAAAATAAAAGTATAGTCTCCGAGTTGACATGCTACTATACTCCCTTCCAAATCACCTTACAGTTTATCCTCATAGTCAGAGAGTGGGGTGATCTGCTCCTTCAAACCCTTTCTCTTGCGAATAACAGCAACGTGCTGAGCTGCTTGGGTTCCAGATTCCAGTGGATCAGATGGTATCATGTCCCAGTGATCAAACACACTTTGTGGGAAAGCCTGGCCTGAAGTAGCAGCTCTCAAGCTACTTGAGAACCCAAACGACTCAATGACGGGAAGATATGCCTTAATGTTGTAAAGTGGTGTACCGGGCCTCTGCAATTCCTCAAACACATGTCCCCGTTTCTGGTTCAGAACACTGTAAATGCCACCAAGAGCTTGCTCAGGAGCTTGGATCTCTACCAAATAAACAGGTTCCAAAAGCCGCGGCTTCGCAGTAAGCTGGGAAGCATATATAACCCTTCTAGCGGTGGGAATAACCTGACCTCCACCTCTGTGAATTGCATCAGCATGAAGGACAACATCACGAATTTCAAAGCATATGCCCCTCATGTTTTCTTCAGCCAATGCACCTTCCCTGGAAGCCCACTGGAATCCAGCAACAACAGAATCTTTAATTTCATTCAGGTATTGTACTCCCTTGCACATATCAACCACCATGTTGGGGCCAGTAGTCTCAGGACCAAAGCACCAAATTTTCTTCGCAAGGTCCTTGTCCCACCCGAACTCTTCAGACAAAATCTTAGCGCGATTCTTTGGATCGTCTCTTGTACCAATACGCCCATCATCAATGGCCTCAGCAAGACCATCCTCCATGGGCCTGGCTTCCATGTAAAGGCGATTGTGCTTGTTGGGTGACTTGCTCATAACAACACGGCAAGATTTTTCTAGTACAGTCTCACGGAAGGACACAACTGGATCAGACTTTGAAATTTCAGCACCACCCATGAAATCTTCTTGCAAATCCTTCAAACATATTTCAAGGTGAAGCTCTCCTGCACCAGCAATAATATGTTCCCCAGACTCCTCAATAGTACATACAACCATAGGGTCGGATTTTGCCAAACGTTTTAAACCTTCAACCAGCTTGGGAAGGTCTGATGCAACCTTGCACTGCACGGCCACGCGCACAACAGGTGACACAGAGAACTTCATTGCTCTGATAGGATGAGCATCAACTTCCTTCTCATTGGTCAAAGTGGCATTCTTGGTGATAAATTGATCCAAACCTACCATAGCTACAGTATTCCCACATGGCACATCCTCGACAGTTTCCTGCTTCTTACCCATCCAAATAACAGTTCTCTGTACATTCTTAACATACAAGTCCTTTCTCTCTCCAGGGACATAGTTGGGACCCATAATTCTTACCTTCAAACCAGTTGAGACCTTGCCAGAGAATACACGACCAAAAGCAAAAAATCTACCCTTATCAGATGCTGGAATCATCTTGGAAACATAGAGCATAAGAGGTCCCTCAGGATCACAATTTCTTATAGCATTAGCGTAAGGATCATCAAGAGGTCCTTCATATAAGTTCTCAACGCGATACCTTTGAGCTTTAGAAGGAGATGGGAGATGGAAGATCATCATTTCCAGAAGAGCATTACTGGCAGGAAGCCAGGTCTGCATTACTCGCTTCATCAGGGCCTTCCCCATCAACTCTCTCTCTTCAGACTTCATGGTGACACCCAACTTCTGCAACATAGGCCACAGCTTATCTTTCTGATCATTCATGCAGGTGTTAATTATCTGTTTGATAGGTTCATAACAGAACTGAACAAAACCACGCTTGCAGGTGGGAGAGCCAGTATTTTTGGTGGTCCATCTTCTGGTTGCAGGGTCAAAGAAATTCTCCCCCCAGAGCCTTTCCATCATCTTGGACTCATCAACACCAAATTTGGAGGCATACATCTTGGCAAAGTTGGTAAGAGTAAAAGCCCAACCATGCAACCCAGCAGAAAAAGCAACTGTACCTTTCTCCGGGTAGACCTGGACATCACCCAGGAGGGGATCTTCGTATGTAGCCATGATAACATTTGCATTCTCAATGACTCTTTGGAATGTCTGGTAAGCTTCTTCTCCATCAACCTGGAGCTCAAGGAAACACCTATCCATCTTATTTACCGTCAAGACTGGTCGAATCCTTTCACCTAGTGCTTGCCTCAGGACAGTTTCTGTTTGAACACACACACCTTCGACACAATCAACCACAACAAGTGCTCCATCAGTGATACGAAGAGCAGCCGTGACTTCAGACGAGAAGTCAACGTGGCCGGGAGAATCAATAAGATTGATCAGGTACACATTCCCTTGTCGTTCTCCCTTGTAGTTCTTCAGAGCCTCATCAGACATCTCGTAGTACAGTGAGATACCAGTGGACTTGATGGTAATACCTCGCTCAGCTTCATCAGCACGAGTATCTGTCATTCTAACATCACCAGCAACTTCTTGGGCAATGATACCAGCAGCAGCAACAAGGGAGTCCGTAAGAGTAGATTTCCCTACAAGGAACCAAAATTTAACAGTAGGTCCAGGCAACAAATTGAGCATCAACATGAAATTAGGAAAAAAGGAAAAAGACTATTATATCTACCAATGTATATATATGTAGCAACAATCTTTGAGAGCAAGTTCATGAAAAGCTTTAATCATAAAACAATTACAACAAACAGATGAACAAAACTCTGAGAAGAACTTCATACCATGGTCGACATGAGCAATAACAGACATGTTACGAATGTTATGCTTCAAGTCCATAATCTTACGAAGCTCTTCAGCTGTGAACTTCACCTGCAAATTTCAAACATTGTTTCTCGTCACAAAAATGTTTAAGCAACCTACAAGGCTGTTAGGGGATTGAAATAAGTGGCACACTTACCATTTTGACACGTTTTTATTTGTCCCTGTGATCCTCCAAATGCCTAACAGTCGATAATAAGTATCAGAAATTAGGACATCAATGACAAATTATTAGACCTAAATAAGCTGGCAATCTCAAAAAAAATAAAAAATCGATAAAATAGCAAAAGTTGTGAACTCAAACAAATCTTGAAGACTACAGACAATCAAATACTACTGTAAACACTTCCAACAGAAGACGAAAGCCAGATTGCAAACTTTTCTCATGTGGTCTGCCCGGTAAGTACTGCAACACCAATTTAATGTGAAAAAGTCGTAGGAATTAGCATAAAAATCGTATGAAAGAATCTGGTCCTTGAGCTAAATATTCTAAGTTAACAAGGACTGCTGTCAAGGCCTCAATAATATAATACTAAAAATAAATTAGTCGATAATTACAATAGATAAATTAGATAAATAAAATTAGAATTTAGAAGTACGTAACGTTCAACTATAGTGATTTCTAACTAAGAGAAAGTAGTCCCCAAACACAGCATCATAATTTAGCTAATTAAACGGGAAAAGGAAAAAAAAAAAAAAGGTTACAGCTCCGAAACTAAATTAAACTAAAATAGCACGTTTTGATTCACGTATCAGCGAACAGACAGCTCAACGATCGACAAAGAAAAAAAAAAGAAAAACATTGATCTGATGAGAAGCAAGCATGCTATCAACTATCGGACGTGTACAATCAAGTTTCAGAACACAAAAAATAATTATCATCCAAATTTTACCGGTAAATACATGATGAAATCTAAGATGCTTAGGTCAACAACCAAATAAAGTTATCCAAAATCTCCTACTAAATCGCCATGGGGAACAGAGAGAGGTAAAACGTAAAACTACATAAACAGCTGCAATGTCACAGCGAAAGAGAAACGGCTCAAAAGTATAAAAAAGAGAACGTAGACGATCGAAAAGACTTATACAAGAAAGAGAAGACGAAGAAGAAGACGACGCCGGCGGCGGCTCTAAGTTGGCTTTGGCGGTTGAGACCACTAATCCTCACCACTCTCAGCTCTTAAAGCCCTGGTCCTAGTACTGGAGCTACTACTATATAAAGGGTTTAGATGATTCTACAAGTATTTCCCCACCGGTATTGTTGTTGTCAGTAGAATCAAATACTTGTAAAAAGGAAGACAAATAATAGCATGCGTTGCACCGGATTTCCTCCTCCTTTTTGTTTCAGGTCAAAGCTTAGTTACTAAATAATTCCGGTGAAAATAATCTGGTCAATGAACTCTTCTTTATTATTAATTTTTTTTTTTTTGGCTTTTTTATTTTGGGGGGACAGAACGAACGATGACATTGGTCAATGGATCCATTAGGTAATCAGAAGAAAGGTGGCAGTGAGTTTTCTTACCAAAATTGAAGAGAATGTTGTATAGTAATTTGACATGAATCTAGATGATTGATAGTACGCTTTATGTGGTTCTACACTCGAGAGAGAGAATTGTGTAATTTGGTCCATCTCGATTGCATTTTAATATTTCACATTTTTTACCGTCGTTGTTTTTATGAATTCTACATGATCAGTCTTGAATTCAGGGAGGGACTATGGTTTGGTAAAAACAAAAGATTAAACAAAAGACCTCAGGAAATGTTCGATGGCGATTTTGCTTGAACCCGCAGTGAATATTGAAAGGAAAAAACCCAAAAAAAAAAAAAAAAAAAAAAAGACAAGCGTGCACGTTCCAACAAATGATTTGTTGAATGATCTTTTTTGTGGCATCTACTGACGAAGTATTAATGATAATTATCATTAAAAACAGACAGAGTAGTACTGTCTTATTAAGCAGGTGGAAAATCTTCTTCTTATTCTTATTAAGCAGTAGTAGCAGTATAATTTTTCACTCCAGTTGAAGGGCATAGGAACGTGGTGGCGTAGAGAAATTCTGGTCTTACTTGGGCTGGAATCTTTTCCTTGGGCTCCAAGCACCGCGAATTCTTGTCTTGTGTCAAACATCCTCAACAAATTCGAATATTATTATCCATGTAGTACCATTTTGCCAACCCCAAGGAACAAAAGGTGGCGGCGGCTGTAAAACTTGCGCTCCAAGCTTGAGAAATTCTGGTCTGGTCAAACAAGCACCCGGCTCTAAATCCTACCTTGGCTGATTTACACGTACGCCTCCTATTTTTCTTGCACTCTGTTTCGCATAGCTATACCGCCACCCTTTACGTTGAATCTTTTACGTATACCTTCTTGCAAGACCCGAAAAGCAATTCTCTCTATAGTATTTTCGTGCCCTCACTCCTCGTGAATCTAATTTTATATCATATTATTATTTTTGTCACGTAGTAAAACAAGGCTCAATTTGGCAGCAGCATCTATGACATGCTCTATACGATAGAGACCTTGAGATGCAAGTTTTGTCAAGACCAAGAGGGCCGCCAAAGACTAAAGTTAACTGTGGTTCAAACCCAAGGCAGGCAATTGAACGCAACATTTTTGCTTTTTAAGTCTGTAATGCATCTCCAACAAAACTGACAAAGATGCAACCAGCCTTCCCGTTTGCTATATATGACAAAGTTGGCAACAAGATATTCATCCAGAAACGAAGCATCCCATCCATGTTGTGGAAGGGACATTAATTGAAAAGAATCCAGAGAAAGAATAATGCTGTTCCACCGATCCAAGCAAAGCCTCATCAAGCTGTCCCAATTCACATGACTAGGAAGGACACCAGATTGCAAAACCTACTCTACTTATTTGACCTTCTTGATGAGGTTAGATGTTCGGAATTCTGCATCATCCCTGATGAAACTCCACCAAATGAAGGTTAGAGGGACAGTTGTGGCGTGCCAAAGAGCATGTGCATCAACATATCCTTTGTATGGAGGGAAATCATATATCTCCAGAAGCATTGCCAGACCACCTCCTACAACCACAATCCACAACTTCCAGCGCGAAGGATGATGAGTCACGCCAGCCCACACTGCCCAGACAACAAGCTGAGTGACAGCCATTACAACGCATACTTGCATGTTCCAACCTGAAAAGAAAAAAAAAAAAACATAACAAGTTATAATCGTTTCAAGCCAGAGAAACTGATAGCAACAAAATGCAGGTGAACTTGGTAGGGAAACCAAAACCGGGTGGTTCATACCATAGTCCATTTTGTAGTTGTTGAGGTACAATATATGGGTGGTTATGAAGGCAAGAAGAGGTGCAGCAACCATGACTCTGCCAGCCTCATCCCTAACGTTGAAACTTCTTAATATGGCCAAAATAAGAGAGTATCCAAGTAAGGCCACTGCTGATGAGTAGTCCAGCCTTTCTGTTAACACCACATCCCTGTGCATAAACAGGTCAACATGTATACTTAAATTGTTGGTGCAATAAAAGCTGTGGTATCTGCTAACCAAATACTCCTGCGCAACTTGTACAGGATCAGTGGTCAGTGACACAAACAGCCCAATGAAAATGAAGAGATTAAGATGCGTAATAGGAGAATGCACTCTCTGCCCCAAGTAGTCACTCACCGACTGTGGAAAACAGCACTCCAGAACCATGAGTTCATGGATAATAATGCATAGATGTGCCAAAGGCCAGTAAAATCATAATATGGTTGCTTGTCTTGCTTTAGCGGCAGCTTGTAGTGAAGAAGGATGAAGAAGGACAACCAACCATGGAAATGCATTGCAAGGTTGAGGGCAGAAAAGGCTACAGAAACAGGCTCCTGAACCACAAAAGACACTTATTCAGATGCAAAAAGAAAAACAAGGGTCACGGGCAGCTTCCCTCTGAACAATATTTTCATTTCCCATCCACATCGTGAACAATCAATTGCATTTACTCGCCCCCTTAAAATCTATGAAACCTCAAAATTACTAATGCTGTGGAACACGATTAATGAAAAGATTAAGTTGTCGCTAAAAAACATCCATACAAACCACAGGACTTGCTTTCAGAAATTGGTTAGTTCTGCACTAAGCATACCTGTAACTACCGAGATTAATAACTGTCATCTAATGTTAACAGGCCTGTGTGTTTGGATTGTAAGTTATTTGAGATATTTTTACTGTAGCACTTTTTGTGATGTGATGTATGTGAGATAAAAAGGTAATTGGGAAGATAAAAAGGTGTATTGGAAATTGTAATGGTGATGTAAGCAAATATATTTGGGCAAATAACTTACAATCCAAACACACTCGGGTAAAAATTGTAAATTAATTTATAAAGAGTCCCACTGATTTCATCAAGTACCTGAATGCAATTTAGATATGGCTGTTAACTCTTACAATTCAATACTTAAATGGAACGATTCAGTAGAATTAACAGTTTCACAGAGAAATGCAAGAGGCAACTATACTTCAGGAGGGCAGATTGCATGTTCTAAAAAATGCAAAATTTAATATAGAAGATAATTAAGTTTCCTTCCATCTCCAGATTTTTTTGTTGTATTAGGTCTTAAAGTACAAAATATTACAAACCTGAAACCCATAGAGACGTCGGAAGGGCCATTTACCATGATATTTGACAGGCCCTTGATTAACTGCTGCTCTTTCTTTTTCTCTCTCAACCATGCAGTGGTAGCGGCAATCACTTTGGCAATCCCATTGTCTCCAATGCAAGAAAAGAGGTTCTTGCATATACCATGGGCCATCAATTGAAGAACCATTCAACAGGAATTTACAATTTGTAAAACATCTTTCTCTGACACATCCTGTAGTTTCACATTCTCTGACACAATCCCTGAATCCCTCAAAACAAACGCACCTCAAGAAATTCAATATATGTATTTCAATTGCATTTCCTACATTCTTCTAATTTTGCAGAAAGTAGTCCAGCGTGACAAGGCTAGCAAGTGCTCAGAGAAACTCACACCATACGTGAGGAAGCATGACAAAATAACACTCATCTTTCTAAATAACTGGACTTAACTTATTGGTAAAACAAAAGAGATAGAAAATGCATATAATAACACAAAGCAGTGTCCTATTTTAACTGCATTGTACATGCTACCATGCCAGAAACTTGTAGCATCTCAAAGCTTGTGAATGACATACATGAAAAAAGCCCATATGATGAAAGAAGCACAATAAAATTTAATTCCAGTAAGAAACTGGACAAAACGCAAAAATACTAATGACGTGGAACCATTTTTTTCATCACTTCAATCAACTTCAGAACCATAAACACTTGCAACGAATTGTATTATATGGATGAATAATTAATGAAAAGACTAGGTTACTCTTCAAAAATTTTCAAAAAGTGTCCTGCACATCTATCTTCTAAATTAGGATTCAAGGATGAGGGTTTTTTGGTATTACTTTTCTTTGAACTAAAGTGATTTCAAAGACTTCTCTTCGAAGGACTTCAGCTGCAAGGAGTGATGTTTTAGATCAAAGAAAAAAAATGAAAATTTATGTGATGTAAATTTTCATAGCGATAATAAGAAATGGGGAAAGATTACCTGTATAAGGGGTCAGCATCACCAGCACTAGCATCAAGTACTCCCACAAGACAAGGAAGCACTATAATGAAGGTGATCCACCGAGGATCCACCATCTGATTCAGAGACTACTCCAAGTCAGGAAGTAATTCTAATATGAACACAGGAGATGGGACAAAATTCAGACAAATTAAAAGATGTTTAAAGCTGAAATTTAACAGTATGTAGAGATTCCCTAGATAATTTTTGTTATTCACTCCAGTCATATTTCAGTTAATGAACAAAATGACGTAACTATAGGAGCCATCTATAAAGCTCATCCATGTAGCATGCATGAGAGCACAAATATAGCAAAGAGACTTTACAATTGTGGCTTATTGGAAGTGTCTTACACAGAAGAAGAAAGAAAAACAAGTTAAAATGCACAAAAGACATTATCAATATCCTATTAAGCCCATCTATCAAAACAAATTCAAGTATCCAATTATCTTGAAAATTTTAGAATACTGTTCCCTTCCAATGCCTCATTTCAAAGGTCAAAACACCTAAACGCAGCAAAAAGGCATAGAACCTTAAAAAAGTCATGCCACTTTTAAAGTCAATTGTACTTCCCGTCCTCATCCACACAACTCTAAGTCTATTGAAAAGAAAAAACCACAGACAAGCAAGATTGAAAGGCATGAAATAGGACAAACATACATAATCTTGCCAACTTGTTGCATAGTTTAATTATTTTCAAGCTATACCCAAAACTGAAATAGTGGATCAGTAGTACACACTTTACAAGATGAACTAACTTATATCGATGCTAAGAAGCTTCATTGTGAAGGTCCCAATTTTATAATCTTACTTAAATGTAATGCTAATAGCATGCACAGCAACTAAGTTTGCTTTCTTAATACTTTCAAAAATTTTCAGGTTCTGGATCATTTTTCTAATTTCTCACATTTGGGAGCTCAATTCCAACCTATAGTGCTATTCAATCAATGCTTATTGGGTTCTTCAATTTAGATATTCAAACAACTACTATCCTTATTACATTCACAAAAACAGCAAAGAAAGCTCAAGCATCCCTATTACATTTGGCTTCAGCTCATATCCTCTTCAACATGACACATACCCAATCTCTTAACCGGCTCACCAAGGAAAGAACTGTCAGGCCGACTGTCATCCATACCATACTTCACCATCTTCATGAATTTACTTTACTTCCCAAAACTAATCCAAGGGCCTTTAGTTCCAGCTAATAATCACAAGGCTTTTATGTTAGAGGTATTTTTCCTATAGTGCAACCCTTATCCACCTCCAATATATATTTGATTATAGTAATGCTGCAAAACTACCAATACAACCATAATGACCTGTCTAGATAACTGTTGTTGCAGAGAGAAAGAAAGAGGTCGGCTATTAATACACTCTGCTTACAACATATATAAATAAAAATCACGGATCCGTTCTACCATCCACATTAGTCTTATCTTCTATGCTCATACAGATACTATTATAATTCTCCAAGAACGAACAGCAATTTACATATAGGCCCCGGGAAGAGATTTAGAGAATCAACATTATTATATTGCTACCCTAAAAGGAAGTAAGCAGAAGCTTTTTCCTTTTCTTTTATTTGATTTTCCCCTTTTTTTGGGAATTCCTAGAATTGGCATCTAGCAGAAGTTTCCTCAAATCCGCCACAGCCGACAGATCAAGAAAGTTGATAACTTTTCCGTATAACCTAACTTCGACAAATTTAATAATTTCTACAAACTGAGATGCGAATATTTAATACAATATCAATCTTATGAACCAAAACTATCCCAGTAAGGGCCACTTCATCTGAGAGAAGCCCAAAAAATTTAATCTGAAGATTTTCCATAGGAAGGATTCAATTTTGAGAGAAGCCCAGACGGTAAAAAAAATGCTAAAATAGACCGCCGGACATAGATATGGGTGTCAAAGATTACCTTTCGACGATAAATGCAGGCACCAGAAAACAGAAAGCCGAAGCAGCATCCAACGATTACTCTGCTGGTTGTGGCTTGTGCAAAATTTTAACGGGAAAAATAAAAATTTTGAAAACGGGTATGGACGGAGACATGGGCCGTGTTACTGTATTGGTTTTAAAAACCAACCTATCACATCCAATACTAGGAGTTAACCACAAATAGTGGCCCAAATTTAAACCGGCGCAAATGTATTATGACCCTGTTTGGGAGCGTGGTGATTTTGTTAAAAAAAAAATACTTCTGAATGATAGAAGTAAATTATAATATTATCCCATAAATTTCTTTTAGTGTTAAAAAGCACTTTTAACAAAAAAAATTAAATTTGGTGTTTTAGAATAGTTTCTGTGTTTTAAAGAATAAAACATAATATCTAATCATTTTGTCCTATAAATACGTTAATATGTTTACAAGATTTATAAGCTCACATTAGCCAATGCAATAAGCACTCATATGCATGCATCCAAACAACACACTTAAACACTCACTAAGTACTTTTATTCAAAGTACTATTGAGTAAATTATTTTTTAATAACCTACTGCAATTTCAAATGGATAATTAGTAGTAAACAAAGTAGCACAATATTATAGGCACTGCCATTTTTAATAATGTAACTCCATATCTTTCATGTATTTTTGCAAAAAATAAATAGAATAGAGCTAGAGTGTTATTACAATAATTGAAGTACCATCACAAAGTTCAAAAAATTGAAACACGTGAAGCAAAAAGAGAAAGTTGTAGTTGTGTTCAGATTCAGAGATTTGACGAAGTATTTGAAATTCTTGATTGTGTAGATTATTTGAAAAGTATTTAGATTTGTAAATCACTAATTATTGTAGTGTTCAAAGTAAGTTCAAATAATAATTGCATTACAAACCTGAATAGCTCTAAACAACCTAAAGGCACAAAAAAACCTTCAAAAAATTCAAAAAGATTTCAAATCTTTCATCAAAACCCTCAATCCACGTGCAGCATAACAAAGCTATGGATTTCAAATATTTTGACTAACGAGACAAGGGTCCAGTCAATTTCCAATGATCAAAGAAGAGACGATATAATGCGAAACTTCACCTATAAACTCTAAAGAAACCATCTCTCTCTCTATCTCATTAAACCTAGTTAGACTGTATTCGTTCTTTTTTCTCTTTGAGTGGTTAGAACCGGAGATTAGCAGGAAGAAACTATCAGTTTACATATTTAGTTAAGAAAGAAAAATTATTCAAGATAATAAGCCCTAAGTCCAAATTCACACTTGGAATCTGAAAATTGCAACTTTGATTCTAGTATTTAAGTTTGTAAACCTTTGAAAGTAAAAGTTAATTATAGCTAAAAATTAAATATATGGAGTCCAGAGTTTGAAAAGAAATACAAAATACCAGTTTTTAAAAGTGACATGCAATTTTTTTTTTTTGTTTTTATAAAATTACAAGGAACCCGCGATACACTTGGAAGAAATTCATATGTAGTTTTCTAGACCAATACCAGTTTTTAAAAGTGACATGCAATTTTTTTTTGTTTTTATAAAATTACAAGGAACCCGCGATATACTTGGAAGAAATTCATATGTAGTTTTCTAGACCAATATCTCACTAGCTCGATTGCAATATATACAAACTCCAACTAAATCCACTATTTGGATTGAATATTATTTAAATTAATTTGTTAAATTAATACTATAATACTTTTTGATGTGATGCAAGTAACATTAAAATGTAGTTACAAAAATAAAAAATCGATTTGAAAATATATTTATGATATAAATAAAGCATATTTTTTCAAATAATAATACTCCATCCAAACACATTACATTGGACAGTCAAACGGTACTAGCTAATTTCAAACGTTGTATAAGTTTCAACCTAAAGCTGCAAAGTCATCAACATACTAACAGCTAGAGGTGGCAATTTGTCCCAAGTCCCAATGGGTTACCCATGCCCATGGGGACTTTGGGCGGGATGGGTACTGAAATTTGATATTGGATTTAAAATGGGACAAATCTCAATTGTATCCATTAATTAATGGGAAATCTTGGGAAATACTTGGGTACCCATTGGGCTCAAATAGCAAGGGCTCCGTTTGGATTAGTTATTTTTGGGGGGTGTTTTTGAAATATTTTATTGTAGTAGTGTATATGAAAAATTTTTACTATAAAATTTTTTTTTGAAATATTTGATATACTAATATGGATGGGATATTTTTTGAGTTATTGTATATTACTGTAATATTGTATTTGAAAAACTTATTTTTTGAAAAATAGCCAATCCAAACAGAGTCTTAGATTCAAAAATTATCTTTAACAATTTTTATAGTCATACCAACGAATATAATCTAGTAGTCTTCCTAGTCATTATCCACAAGAATTTCCAGCATTTCAGTCAGTTTAGACCTGTCATCTTTGGACAATGATGAGGATAAATATTCAACACCCTAAGTACCTTGACCATCTTGATGTATGTTGGAATATGGCTGTATATATATTTTTTCCTTTATTTGTTAATCCAATTTTTGGTGGGAATCCTGAGTATAAAGCACTTGCATGTTTATTTAATAAAACTAAAAGAAATTTAATAAATCAAAAATATTAAATTTATATAAAAAATAAAAAATGAATTAAAGGAAAAAAAATATGTAGAAAATAGATTTGAGTATTGGGCGGGATCAATCTAAACCCATCCCAAAGTGATCTCGCCCAAGTTAGTCCCAAAACACATATGGGTAAGGTTGGATCCAAACCCATATGATTCGGTTCCATCTCAAACCCAATCAAATCCCGCCCATTTTGCCACCTCTACTAACAGCACAAGAGATCAATGCATGCATCAAAGATATGGACTTAATACATGTGAAGGGTTCGATTTGATTTAGTCCTCCTTTCTAGATACTATGCTCTTCATCTACTTGCACATATATATTCTGAACATGACTTGTCGTGTTCTATTAATAACTGACTTCTTTATCTCTGTAATTGTAAATACGTACTGATCACAACGACCTTAATTAATTGGGTATAAAATGAAAACAAAGCTTCAAGCGTTCATGTAAGTCAAGCATGTATATATGGAGAATTTTAAGACAGACCAGTCTCGTAGACAGATGATCGATTTTGAAGGCTCATAGCATGCGCAGATCATATCATCACATTATTTTGAACCCGTCCAAATATTGAATATGAACGTCTGCATACACAATTTATTTTCCAATAAAAGTTGTAATTGATGTACCATTAATTCTTTTTGGTAGTTGATGCGTGCAATCAATAAATGCACCCAAATTCAGTTAACTAGTTTTTGTATCATGCTCTGGCAAATTTCTTTTTGTACTAATTAAGTATCAAAAGAGGGAGAGTTCTAGTGACAACCATCCTTCTATAGAGAAATTGTTCATTACCGCTTTCAGTTCATAAATAAATTATTATGCAAGAGAAATCGTGGTAATCATTGGATTGATACTTGTGTAGAAGGTGTATTATGGTGAATGATTTGTAGACTCGGTTTGGATTTAAGTTCATAACGCCAATAAATGTTCTAGTAACGTACGTAGGCTTGAAGAAGTCCAAGGAAAGGAAAGGTCAGGTTGAGAGTTGGACAAGTATCCAGAAACCAATTCAAGCCAGGCACACCAATACTTTTGCCGGCTGATTTCTGACATACATTAGTTAAAAATTAAAATGAAACCAACCACACAAAATCCACAGAAAAGAAAAGGACATAAAACATAACTTCAGGCTGCTAATCAAGTTCTAAAACTGAAGGGGCTGGGATACCATCAAGGTTAAATAGATCAGTATTTGTACATCAAAGTAGCTAGGGGGGGGGGATTATAGACTCAAACATTAATTAATTTCTACATAACATATATATAAATGCCGAGCATTATTATATTACTTTTAGTTTAGGTCACAAGGCAATTTAGGGTACTGTTACTAATCTTCAAAGCGAATAGCAATTAGAAAAACGTTGGACCGGCACCAAATTCCACCATTGACCTCAGCTCATCCCAGTCGCCATGTTTCAAGAAATCCGTCGCGTCTGAACTGGCAAAGCTTGCATAAGATGCAGTAGTTGAGGATGGAGCTTGAGAAAATGAGCTTAACTGGCTCATCAGCAGCTGATTTGTAATATCAACGTGGCCAAGCCCGTGAACACTATTATTATTATTATTGATCAAGGGTTTCTTGTCATTCTGTCTTGTAATTGCTGGAGCAACGTTAGCACTGAAGCTAATGTAACTTTGCCTAACATTATCAAACTCCATGCTGCATGTTTTGGAGCTTGCATCGACTGCATTGTTCAGTCGCTTGCCGGATATTTCTTTCCAGTCGGGCGTGCACTTCCTATACGAAACATTGCGCTTGAATATTCGACACAAGGTCCATACTTCCTGCATAGTTTTTAAATCCCATGATATTAGTATATATTACAACGAACACAACACTGTATAGATAAAAATGCAACTAAAGTGAATTTATTAGTACTAGTATGATGAAATTCCATTAGTTGTAATGAGATCATGATCAGTAGCAAGCAAGCCAGGTAGGTTCTTACAGCTTCTTGAGCAATGTTTTTAGCATCAATGTGCTTGGTGCTTTTGATATTGTCATGTTCAGCTGGAAGGCGAAACTCATGCATCATCCAATCAGTTTTGGTGCCTTTTCCTGCACTTCCACGATAGTAGACCAGCGACTTCTTGAGACCAATACAGTCACGACCTTCTCCACCGGCGGAGTAAATAGGTCTGTCTATTCCAGTGGCCTTCCAAAATCCGGACCCCGTCACTCTATTCGGTCTGATGCTGTTCCTATACTTTCTTCCTCTCTTGCAAAAGAAGTACCATTCCTTGTCTCCCACATTACTCGCTTCTGAAAATTTAATAGTTAACAATTATCCGTAAATTAATTAGCAGCACAAGATCAAGGGATCATAAAGAAAGAAAGAATATGCATGTGCATGCGGTGGAATCAACTGGATACAAAACAAGAATGGAAGATTGTTTCCACAAACTACTTAGTTTCCACAATCTACTTCTAAGTTCTAGAGCGCTACAAAACAAGAGCTTCAACTATGAATGGAAGATTGTTTGACATTGGTGATTTTTAAAGAACTGCCACTAAGAGAGAAGAAACTTCAACAAATGGCGGTTGAGAAAATCAATAGCTAGCTTGGAGCCTCGGAGGCTCAGACTAAATAAAACCAATCTTCTTCTGCTCTAGTGAATTATTCTACGTCGATTAAGTCAAAGTGAAAGCCTTTGCAATCTTTATGGCGAAACCGAAAGGTAAAGCAAAAATTATGAAGAAAGAAAAAGGCATTTGAATTTCTTGTGGCCGGTGCAAATATATCAAGCTACTTCGTATCTGATGTATTCTCATTATTGGAGGTCATTTCTTGTTGGCCTGTACAAATACATCGAGCTACCTTGTGTGTGATCGATCACTTCTCATTTTTAGGGATCATTTTACAGAGAATGTATCTTTACTCTCGAAAGTTGTGATATCACCAAACTGGTCGTTGAAAAGACCTTATTCTCTTGCAGTCTTTGATTTATCTTCTGGATCTTGATTTGTTTTGAAGCATACTACAGGAAAGAAAATATTGAAAATAGCAGGAAAAAAAAAAAAGCACTATCTTTTACAAGCTAAATCATACTATAATCGCATGAATACCGGCTATGTTTTCATTTCTCAAAAGGTAGCCAAGTTTTATTAGTTTTGCTGGGCAATTATTCTACTATGAAACTGCATAAAATTATACAGATCACGGAAAGTTCCCCCTCATCCCCCTCCCCCCACCCCCGGAAAAAAGAGAAAAATTAAGACCCAAAACAAATTAAAAACCTAAGCTACTATTATTGATACCATATATAGAAAAAGTGAAGGATATGAAAATAATCTTGTAGGTAGCTGTAGTATGACTTACTTGGAAGATCCCATGGATCATACTTGTAGATGTCGATCTGTTTAATGAGTTCAATACTGATAGGTTTCTTCCCAACTTTCCTTCGGAGATAGAACCCTACAAGTTCTTCATCGGTAGGATGAAACCTAAACCCTGGAAGCGGAACATCATCATCTTCATCTTTGCTATTTGTTGTCACTATGCTGCTCATGGTTTCCATTTCCATGGATTCTTTACAAATTTGGTCTCCTTTTTAATTAATAGTAAAGAGATATGATGCTCTCCTTTGATTGATCCCTCTGTCTGTATTGACTTTATATGTGCTGGTTAACTTTTGACGTTGGAAGTTGGAAATTGGAAGAACATTCTTGTTCTTGTTGTGTATATAATAGATGCAAAGAAAAGAAAAGGGTGATGTAACTCGTAAAGAGTTTTTCAGATGGTGTGCTGTGCTCGGTCAAGTCTTGAGTTTGACTTGTTTGTTCCAAAGAAAGAAAGGAGGTGATATTACTTCCTTGAAGAAGTCTTCAGTCTACGATGTGCTAAACCACAAGTTATCCATCATTGTGAAGACTTGAAAATATGTAGCAATACAAATCTAATCAAAAAGAAAAAAGGAAAGGAAAAAAACAGAAATGATCAGATCGGAGTTAAAAATAACTGAGATCACACATATTCTGGTCAAATGAGTAGAAGTACAAATTTGCTGCTTGACCCCGGATACTCGCACTCGCACTCTTACTCTTGTGGTTTTAAGTTATTGTCGGCTGAGCTGCTCTCTCAAATTCGAGGTGGTGATGACCATTACCCACCATGTATTTCTCCGTAGTATCACCAGTTTTGACACCATACTTGAAAGATGAGATGGAATGACGCATAATTTCCGGAGTTTCAAAAATTACTCAGATTTGGTAGTTAATTTAACTTAAAATTGAAGTCCAAGATTTTGAAATTTGTGTACGTACTTAATTTGAAGAAGATGAAGTTATAGTCTTATGGCGGGTAATGTTTTGTCAGCAGGGCCAACAACTACTGGTGACTCCGGTTGGAAGGTTAAAATTGATCATTAAAACGTGCGTATGATGGAACAGCTCAAAAATATTTTGCATGCAAGTGATAATGGCAGTTCCGTGCATTTATAAATCTACTATGCGGACGGGAATATTTCCGTGGCATGCAGCATTCAGGAGCCATACTATGCGTACTCGGAAGGTTTTCTAAACTAAACACTTTGATCAAACTAGTGCAATTAATTAGATGCATTAATTATCTGCCCAGATGGAGAGAAGAAGATCAGTAGCATGCCATTCCAGTGTCAATATTAATGATCTCTTGAATTATAACTCTCGATCAGGTACATTAATTTCTTATCTCCTTCTTTCTTTTTCTTTTTTCTTTTTTTTTTTTTTAAATCTCGGTTATAATTTAATTTATTTGTTTAATTTTTTGGTGAAGGATATAAAAGAGGGTCTCTCTTTGATGTAAATTGCTATGAAAAAGGGTTAAATATAATGAAGTTGGGAATTGGATAGGTGCAAGCAAGAGCCAAGAGCAGAAACCAGAGGTCAAAATGCGTGGTGGGAATGGGATACGACGAGGTCTCTGAGGACCTTTCTTCTTTTTTGCCGTAAAAAGTCAGCACAGTGAAGAGTTGATTGCTGTCTTTGGATTCTCATTAGAGTTTCAAGCTCTCACAGATGGATGGATGGATGGATGGAGTCGGTCTTTTCTTTGATCAGGCGACAAAATTGATTTGTATATGTATTGTCAGACCATTACCAGTATGGTCTTCGAAAGTTCCCAGCTGCATTCGGAATTTCTATTGCTTAGCTAAGGCCTTACTGTACATATAGTATATATATATATATACATGCCACTGCTCTAGTAGATGATATAGATATAGACAGGCCGATGCCTTCCAGAAGCGCGCGATATTTTGACCCAAGGAGGGGAAGGAAGGAACAGAGCTTCCTTTCCTGGAGTTGGTCTAAGGTCATTAATCCTTTTTCTTCTTTATTCCTCCCCCGAATTCAATAATACATGTCTTCTTTGACATGTGCTCTTTGTCTTTTTGGATCACCATATTTATATATTCTATCATTCTGTCTTAATTATGACTTAATATTACAAATGAATACGTTCATCTTGGCGTTGAAATTTCTAGAATTCCTGTCTCAAACATATTTAAAAGATTGATCTAGTAAAAAGTATACTACTATCTATATACGTATTAGTAGAATTAAGGAGTTTTTTTTTTTTTTTTGCAAGTGAAAGAATCTGAACGAAAATCTCTTACTTACAATTCCTCCCATCTTACTATCTAATCCAACCCTCTTTCACATAGACAGAACAGAATAAAGTAGTAATACAATGAAATTATACTTCCTAAGTATCTTCTTATGGAGTAGAATAAGCTTGCAGTAGGAATTACTTGCACTTAGCAGTAAGAGCGGTGGCTGCGGGCAAGAGAATAATGTTGGTGACATTGGTATGCCTAACTGCTATACAAGAGGGGGGCGGGGGGGGGGGGGGGGGAGGAGGATGGAGAAGGAGTCAAAAAGACGATCTCAAGATGTTGATTTGTGAACCACATGTTTGACGTGTTGAGTCTTGACTGGCTGATGGTTTTCATGGAGCGTGCATCTCATGCGCTCCAGTAAAGGATTCATTATTGTCAATTTAGTCCGCAATAGCCTGCAACTCTACTAATTATTCCAGCACTTCAAAATATTACTTCCTCTTTTTTTTTTTTCTTTTAAAAATTCAGTTCATTTGTTTAAAAATATGTTTCCATGTAAATTCACTCATTAAATATACTAAACAAATCATCCCATGTGTGAATTTGAATTCAATAGTGAATCGACACACCATCTATCATCTATGCTAACTTGTGGAACCACCAGATGGAGAGAACCATGTATAGATTCACATGGATGGAATGTTAGACGTTTTCACATACTTCCAACCTTTGTCTTTTTGAAGGGCAAAGGTTGCCTAAAAGAAGAGAAGCATATACTTTTGTAGGGGTCTTGTTTCTATTTTAAATGAGATGATGAGATATGAGGAGTGCCCTAATTGTTAGTGTTATGGAGCATGTCTAGTTGGGTGGCCGTGGAACCCTTGGGCCCGACAGTGGCCCACGTCCCCCTTGACTCTTCTGCTGCTGCCCAATATGTCTTCTAGTTCTAGGTCAGTAAAGTAAGTTCATTCACATTTGGAAAGACCGGATCTTCAAAAATTCAATCGTGTCATACTATGATACGTCATAATTTAGGTTATGAGGTCTTTGAAAATTGAATCTATCCAAGTTTTGGTTAAATACTACTACTACAATTCTTTTCTTTTCTTTTTTAAAATCATGGGCCAACGAGTTTGGTTTCATCTAGGACCTGATTGGTTTCGATTGTAAATTATTTGCAAAATTTTATCCATTACATCATCAACATATTTTCCGACCATTTAAGTATCTTGCGTACATCACATTAAAAAATGTGTTATGGTATTTTTTTTTCAAAAAAATTATGTCAAATAATCTACTGTCCAAACACTCTCATTATCATCATTATATGCATAATACATATATGTAAAATTTAATTCTTATACATCAAATGATGACAGTGCATACAAGATTAATACATAATGTCACATCGAGTGCAACGAGTCAATAAAAAAATAGGAGGGCCCCCGGGGGAGACGGGGGAGGGTGTTTGGGGACGACTCTTGAAAGCCCACTTGGTTCCAAAATTCTACTCTTTTGAAACATAATGGTAAAGGCTGCACATTTTTCTTCTTTTGGTCTCGGCAGACTGAGAATGTTCAAAGGACACCACGAATTTTAATTTTCATTATATAGGCTGAGCAATTTTCAAGTCATTGTGCGATCGAGTCAAGCTGTGCATGCGAGAAAACCGCAACTTTGTTGGAACCAATTTCTGGATTGTGGAAGAGTAGTAGAAACTACCTCATCTAGCTAGCATGCCTGCATGCAAATCGACAACTTTTTACGTGCATTGGTTAATTATTGGTAGCTTTGTCCTCCGTACAAATTATTATTACCTCCTCACCTTTCGATCATTTGTTTCCAATGCAGGAGTTAATTAATCATCCCTTCCGTTCCGTCGCCGGCCGGTTACGCCCTCCCCACCCTCAAAGAGAAACAAAGAAGAGACTGGAAAGTCTCCATGACCACTCTTGTAACCTTTGAACTCTGCCTCCGGGGCTAGCTAGAGATGAAGACCAAGAGTACTACTAGTGCCTATTTTATGTAAACCAACATTACCCCCCCTTCAAAGCATAGTTATTAAACTCGATCCAATCCAGTGATTGAATCGGTGGGCTCGGTGACTCGAGCATCAAACCAGACTGGGTCTTCGAAGTACAAAAAAAAAAAAAGTTGCCCGCGAAAGGGTAAAACCGGATGTGATTAACAATCACTTTATGAGTAAACTAGGCGAATTTAGCCAAAGCAAGAGGCAAGCAAATTAAGTCATGCTGTTGATGTCCCTTACAAGTTTTGAACAGCCACTCATTTTAATTGACACTAGAGGGAAAATTCAACCGTTGGGCCAAAAATGGCTGATTGCGGCCCTTACAGGAGGCAACAAGCTTCAAGAATTCAACAAGAATGGGACCCGATTTGGCTGGGTGGCTCACTGGGTCCAAATAATCGTCGTCAATTGGCAAATCAACTCACTCCTTGGTCTATCACTTTACTTGCCAATCCATTCTCAACTTTGAACAATTTCCATGCCACTAATAATTTCTCATTTTTTCTTCAGAATCTCAATCGCAAATGGGCAGCCTGCCAGAGAGTACGTACGTTTTCCAGATGCCCCGTTGTATTTGCAAATTTTTTTTTTGTATTAAAATTTTTCAATTGAAGTTTTACGAATGGACAAGGCAGATTAAGTCTTTGCTGCACGGCACCAGTTAAATGCACCTGATACTCTTTTTAAAAAGAGTTTACATTTCCAGATCCTTAATATTTAATGAAGCATATTGTAAGGAATAATCCAATTAAGTCAATTAGTCACTAGCAGATGGCGAGGGATATGCTATAGCGAAGAAAAAAAAAAAAAAGAGAAGAAAGTTCTGGCTTTGAATATGGAGTATACCTTTTCTGGAAGATGGATTAAGAGATATATAAAATGGGCGGCGGTGCGTAGATTTCGCTAAGGAAAGATTCACAAAATGGACTTCTTCTTACATATATTTTTCCCCTTTTGCTTGGTTTACTTCAAATTCAAATGGTCAAATTGACCGAGCAAACATAACCCTTCTTTTTTTTTTTTTTTTTGGGTTTGATTTGAAGACGTGTGCATTCTATGACTTGGTTTCAACTCGTAACATGCTTGTATAAAATTAAAACCAACACTGGATAATGATTGCTTCTAGAATAAGAAAATGAAATGACGGACTGCTGCGTCATAAAATGTACTAGTATTACTATGGATTTCGTGTTCAGACAAGTGAAGTAAGCCGATGATCAAAAGGGATTGGAAAAAACTTGGGATTTGTTTATTCGACGATGGCACCGTTGGCAATGCAACTGATTCCCTGAAGCTGCGAAACAACCTTGGCTGGACTTGGCGGTTATTTTTGACTGTAATCTCTGTTAAAGGAGCTCGTTTTGAGTCTTTTTCAGTTTTGTTTTTCTCCGTTTAGTTTTGAGTTTAATGGCTATCATTAATTATATATATACAATATATTTAAATATGATGCCATAGTCTTTTTTTTTTTTTTTTTTTTTTTGTCAATCGTCATCCCTGCTCCTACTCTATCCTAATCTAATTACGGGGAGACCCAACTGGATCTATGGGAGACCGATGGGGACAGAACCACCACCGGACCAGTCGGGCTTGGGTTTTAATTGGATTTTTAATCCAACCGAAAGCGACACCGTTCTCTCTCAATATCTTGTCAATGCTTTGATCAATATTACCAAGTAAACAGAGAGATATCATAGGATGATTACCAAGTAAAGTAAGCCAGTTTTAGACTCCGCCACGTATTCTAGAAATCAGATTGTTTAACATGCATTCATAGATGTAATAACCACTCCTAATAATAAGCACAGCAGCAAAGGTATCTTTCTTCCTTTTTCGTTGTTTTACCCGGCAACAAAGTTTCAAAATGTTAAAAAAAATGAAACCCTTCTTTTCTATCTTTTAATATATATCCTGGACCGTGTAAAGTGAGTGTTGGATTAAGGTCCAAACTGAGTACCAAGAATAGTTGTGTGTGTTTTTTGTTTTTTAACAAGGGACAATCTTTTATAAAAGAAAAAAAAAATGGATTAATCTTTTATATATACTATTCACTATGCGCTAACGAGTTTTAACGGTGCTTGTCACGTAATATAAATTTAAGTTTAAAATTCAAATTTTGCATATGTGATGTACATCTCGACGACTTGTTAGTATACACATTGACATTATTATATGAAGGATTAATCCCTTTAAAAATGCAAGATACATCTCACATGTTACCAAAAATACAATGCATAAAAGTATACAAAGAATAATAATAATGCACAAAAAGTATAAAGCTCGAAGACTATTTTGTGTGTACAGTAAGGTAACGATCATGTGGAACCATCCATCCATGCTTACGTTACGACATGGAAATTGATTCCAACCCTCCTCTGCCTCATTCCTGAAGCAGAAAAGTCGAAATTAACTTATTGTTGCGGTGCATTACCACATGTTTAGTGTGGCTAATTATTTGGACGACAACAAAATTGTTAGTAAAAAGAAAAGAAAAAAGAGGATCGAAGACTATCATAATCATCCCTGGGGACACGCAAGCAGAAGCAATCTCTCGTGTTAAGACTTTTGTTAGGCATTTAGCAACTCAATTTATCCACGACTAGAAGACCTGAACAAAAAGAAGCCAAGTACCAAGAACGACACCAAAAAGTCTATAACAGACGAGGTCAAAGTCTTTGGTCAAGATGACAGGCCTCCTAATTCAGATTTTAAAATTTTTCTTTGACAAAAAAAAAAAAAAAATACTTATAACATTAAAAATCTACAAGCACATCATTATCCTCAACCGGTCGAAATACTGGCTTTTAAATTTCTGTTTATGACTGAAAGATCCACGGAGTTTGACACCGTATCAACCCGCCGCCGTTTTGGAAGCTTCTTCGTACGGTGAAGGGCCATTTTAAAATAAAAATAAAAATAAAAATAAAAAAATGAGATCGCATCAACCAATTCTTGTAACTGGAACTTGAGCGTGTTTTTTTGTTGGCCAAAAGGACTCCGCATGTTGCCAATTATGGGCCAGCTTGAGCGTTCTCTATCTCCATTCTCCAGTAGAGCAGAGCGGTCAACAAGTTACAACATGTTGAACGCAACAGTGTGTAATGAATGCTACATGTTTAAAGCCTCGAGGTTTCTCTACTTCTCTCCTTTATGTACCAAAAGAACAGAAAACAACTCCCAAGGGAGACTGACGACATGATGATAGGATTATTAAACACACGAAGGAGAAATATAAATTATTAGTATTAATTCCCAAAGCCTTAGCATTAGCTTGCTAATTCAGAATTAGTAGTAACCTGAGACTACCAGAAGAAGGGATTTTCCCCAAAAAACAGAAAATAATCAAATTACCAACGAAAATCACCATTTTCTTCATTCTTCAAGGCACACTAAAAAGAGTAGTAGTACACTCTTAACTGATCCACCACCCCCATTGTTCATAAAAATTTTCATCACAGGAGGACCAGCTGCCTTCTTTCTCGCATGGTCCAATAAATGTTAGCACCCTTGTACGCCCACATCTCCCCTGACAAGTGTTTCTCTACTTTGACTTGCATTCCTTTATTACTTGGTTCCAAAAAAAAATTACCAGAATCAAGCTAAACTCGCATGGATTTCTTCTCCTACATGAAGCCATGCATCTGAGTGCTTTCCAGTGCTATCGTCATGCCTCAGCAATATGCCAAAAGTTATTTTCCCCTGTTCCCGTAGACAAGTACACAGAGAGATCAAATCTGTAACTGGCCAATCAAGTGCTCTGATTCTAATGAAAGATAGTTTAACAAACCTTCGTTCTCCTATACTCTGCTAAAGTAGCCAATGGTTCATTTGACCTTTGCACCTTGCCACCTTGAAAACTCAAATTGATCATTTGGCAACGATTGCAACCACCCAATGACTGCAAAATTCCAGAATAGCTAAATATCAACTCCCAACAATTCATAGACATTACAAATTGCACAAAAAAGAAACTTGGTGCAAAACTAATGTGAGGTGGTAGATGATCACATTGTATATTCTGTCTATCGGGTGAACATTAACTGCAAATTTATAACCAAAACCCAGGAAATGAACCATCACCAGTCTAACATGCAGGGGAAAAGGCAAAAAGGAGATTGAATTATAAGTATAACCTGAAAAACAAATATCTATTGGATAACACCTTCTAAAATATCACTTCTCAACATTGCAGACTCACCCATTAACAAGGTCAGAAAAGCAGTGCAGTTAAGCATTTTGACTGCTCACAAGTCAAGAGAAGTCAGAGCTGCAACTTACAATGAATTCTGTCTTTCCAATTCTAAGGCTTCTCCATCCATCTTCTGCATATGCTTCCCCACCACACACTACCAGGTTGGGTCGAAACCTTGATGTACTCACTTGAATTAACTCTCCATCGAACTGGTGCTGCACATCTGATACAGCAACATGGGTCAAGAGAAATTTTGGCGATAATTTAAACAATTACAAATTTACGCAACTGTTTAATGCACCTCTTTCATTTTCAAGAGCATTGTACAAGGTCAAGTTGGTTGTGTATTAATGCTAAGAATGCCTCGAAGCATGCATGGAGCATAGAGATATTGTGTAACTAAGGTGCATGTGACTATAGCTGTGGAAATACAAGTTACTCGTGTCCATAACTCAGAACTAGCAGAATACTGAAAACTTTATTTGGTGGTTATAATCTTCTCTAGTTTATTATATGACAGAAAAAGTATTCTGGGATTATTTGCTCAAACAAACAAAGCATTTTAACAATTTTTCTATACTAGAAATGGATTTAGTATACATCCATGACATGTACAAGCGCGGCTAAGCAACTAAACTCCAGAAATAAAGATTGGTGTTCATTATGTTACTCAACATACTTGATCTCAACCTAGCATTTAGGTCATTGACACTTTCCTCAGATACCAGCAAAAACTGTGCTTCATTCACAAAATTCATTTTGGTCTCAAGATCTCTACACAGCCTTGAAATCCTGTTCCTGTTTGAGCAAGCATAACCCTGTTGACCTGAGCACCTTAGTAAAGTACAAGGTCGACCAACAGCATCACTAAACCAGATGTCAATCTCATCGTGATAAACCTCCACTTCGTACCTATTAAAACAACCATGTTTCAGAATCACAAATCATTGTCTAAACCGCTAGAAAACCATACAATTCATGTAGACTGAAGACATCTGACGACCAAAGCATATAACAAGAAACTGCAAAATAAGATAAAAATGGGCTTCCCTGGCGCATGGTTTAATACATTTTTCGTGTAAAAGCAAAAACTCAATAGAGGTCTTGTTTTAGTTGATCAACATTATAAAATTTCCAATTTCCGGTACATGTTGCTCAAATCAGAGACAGCAATTGGGACCTAAAGTACCTCACTTAAGCGATTTCATCATAAAAATACCAAAAAGAGGGGGAAACATACAAGAGCATGTTTGACCATTTAAGTGCATGGAAATATTTTAAAAAATCAAAAGCAATTTTGATTCAGAAAAACCATCAGGTTCAGCTTATCCTCTAGAACCAATAGAAATTACTCATAACTTCTTATTCTCTGAAATCCCAATAAAACATCAGAAAAGAAGGCATCTTGATTTCTAATGCAATGTTAACCCCTGAGATCCATGTCCACATGAAAATACTCAATAATACCACAACTCTGAATGATGCATTTAACAATTTGAATGCACTCGGTGTCTAAGATAAGCCTTTCTTGTGCTTAAAAGTCCCATCAAGTTCTTAACATAATGATGCCTAAATTTCGAAAACTGCTAAGAGTATAAACTAACCTCTGAGGATGAATGTTCACTTCATCTTTTCCTACAGGAAAATCTGATTTAAGTTTGATCTGCAGCTTCTCTTTACAGCGGGGTGACTCCACAAACAGTATTCCCAAATCAAGGTCGATAAGCGTGGTAACATGGCACATATCTGGAACCTACAATCCAAACATGGAAAACTTGGGACGCCTTGTGCATAATAAAGAATATCATGTAAACTTTGCAGGTTACAAGGAAGATAGCTTTCATCCACAAGGCTTCAGCCCAAGTTAGATAACAAGGTTCCAAACAGGGGGAAGTCACTAGCAACCACAACACATGGCCATTGCTCACACAATTACTTGGTTGTTATTGCTCACCAATCCCTGACTAATTGTTCTATGTTTGTCAGGGTCTGTTTGGATTGTGAATTATTAGAGATATTTTTACTGTAGCACTTTTTGTGATGTGATGTATGTGAGATAAAAAGGTAATTGGGAAGGTAAAAAGGTGTATTGGAAATTGTAATGATGATGTAAGCAAATAATTTGGGGAAATTGTGATGTGATGTAAGTGGATTTCGACTTTACCCATGGAATGGGCTTCTTTGTGGAGTAGACATCTCAAGGGACCAAATCAAACAAAATGCACTTGCTAGTAAAACCAATTTTTCTTTTCTGCAATTGCTGTTGAGTTCTTAATCCTTTACTACCTAACTAGCTTAAACAGGGTTTTCAGTAGGCAAGGAGACATTTCTTGTACTCTTCTATGTCTATTATCTCTCTTTGTTCCCATTCTCATTTTGCATCTTTTGTGCGTTTAGAAAGTTTTGAAAGAAGATCCCAGGTAGGATTCAAATGAAGAAGACTGTCTTTCTAGCCCTAAATCAGCCATTGATTGTTGGTGAGCTTTCAGTACAGGAAACAAGGCACCCTTATCTAAGCCTAGGCCAGGGAATCGAACACCTAATTCATATATATTTGCATGATAGAACAAATCTCAAAGTAGAGAAAGAACCTTCTTTTGTGTTAAGATTTCACCGCTAGTGCTCCTGAGAAGCCACTCTCGATCATGTAGCAGTCCTGAAAATAACAAAAGGCCGTAAGCTCTTTTATCTGAAAAATCCTTATGGACATGCCGTCCATAAGTTAATGACAATAAATCCCACAATCCTGGTAATAAGAATTTGAACAAACAATGGAGGTGCCTTCATAACAGAAATTTTATTGCTTCATAGGATCATTTACCATACAACCTGAAGCCAGCTAGAATAAAAGAGAAGCAAGATCCAATGCAGTAAATGTAGAATCAACGGTCAAAACTATTCTAGGTTCTTCAATCTAACACAGTACAATTAAAAGTCAAGAAAAAATTTCTAAATATGCTCTGTTAAAGATCAAGTTGCCTAATCATTTTCTCCAACATTTATTCTTGATAGATGAGAAATCAAGAATGGTAACTTTATAAATACAATAGCATAGAGATAATGTCCAATAATTAATTCAGTTTGCAGCTTACAGAAACTACCGGTAGTGGTAAGGGGCCAACTGTTGACACTAAAGCCCAAGCATGACTTAATAGGATATATGGAAATAGATTTGAGCCTTGGATTAGCTCTCCCAATTCCTACAATATTAAAAATGGAAAAGAAGTTTAGCAGAATAAGAGGAGCAAAAAGGATAGTTGCATGAGGTCAGTGAATGTAGGAGATTATTGTCTGTAGATTATATGTTTAGAACCAAAACAGAGCCCCTAAACATCGCTATAAAAAACAGAAACTAAACAAACCTTCAATGGCAGGAGAAATAGTTGTTCCTCTTAATGTATTAACACCGGGAGTTCGAGAAGGTAATGACACAAAGGAAGCCTTTATGAAGTTCACAAAATTCTGCATGGCAGGTTCTATAACATAAGGCAACAAATGAAGAGCTATATAAAATTGTAAGGTGTTAGCTTGATCTAAAATAAAGCAATTGATGTGTTGAAAGAATCCTACTGAATAGACTTCCCCCATTTAACACTTTAAGAACAATCCAACAACCAGTAGCTGTTTAGAACTAAATTTTCTGGAGTTTCCAACAAATCCTGAAGACAAACACATGCAGAGATGGTATAGGTGAAGAAATTATTCCAAGAGTTCATGTCAGACGGCACAAGTGTATTAGCAAAAGATGAGGAAAATGGATAATTGATTGACTAAATCTCAACACTTCTTCTTTTACTTGTTTACAATTTTTTTTTTGGGTGAGTTTGGGAATCCGATAATCACCAGCACCTACTGCACTCCTGCCTTCCTCCTCAATTCACTAGCAGTGGGTGAAGAATAGAAAACCGACGACCAGAGTGAATCGACAAGAGAAGTACAAGTAAAATCAACAAAAATAAGTAGCTGCATACACTGGCATCTTCAAATGTTGACATATAACCAAAGGATGCTCTAACAGCCCCAGTTGGCTTTCCACGTAACACATCATGATCATCCCAGCAAACATGCCCAGCCTAGACAAGAAGGAAAGGAACATATGTGAGGTATATATCACATTATTTGAGCCAAAGCTAATGGGCATAGCAAGGGAATGACATTTACCTCAAAGTTGGAAAGAAGATCCGAGTGAGACAAACCAAGATATTTGGCACATGCACCAGGATTGCAAAAACATCCCGTCTAAAATAGATATATAATGAATGTTAAAGTATACTTTCAAAAACAGCCAAAGATAATGAATTTCAACTCTCATGATAACAAGTTGCAATTTCTCCAGCCTTAACATCATATGCATAAGCTTAGCCAATGAAAATTCAACATCCTATACATACTTTTTACAAGATCTCAAGGTTTTAAACGGTAGAATCGAAATTCATATCACAGATCATCAGCACATTTATGCTAGTATACAAGTACCAAGCACCTTGAGAAAATTCAATTTCTTCTCTCCACTCTTACCCGTAACTGAATCCCAGCTAGAGATGCAAGTTTTTCCACCTCACGGTAGCCAAACCATGACCCATCTGGCCTTCTCAAGTTAAATGAAACTATAGGACCCATTCCTTCAAATAGCACCTGACAAATACAGAGATTCAGAAGTAATCAGGAGTATCTCAGGGGCTTCATGCATGTAATAAGCTCTAACAAAGTTAATAGTAGAGAACAACAGAATTCCACATTAAAGCAACCACGTATTGATAATTAACTACTTTGAAGAGCAAAAGGTCCACAATGATTTCTATCTTTTCAGGACTAAAAAGTAGTCAATAAATTCCATACAGGGAAAGAAGAAGCTTATTTTGAGTCCACAGGATGCTTCAATATCAATAGTAACAAAAGGTTATGGGGCACAGTGAGTAGGAGAACAGAATTAAAATAATTACTCATAGATACAAAAATTAGCTTGGTTTGATAGTACTGAAATCTACAATCAGATTAAAGATACTAAAGACTATTTGGAATTTCTACATAAAGGAGAGCTAAGGTGTTAATTTTAAATAATGGAATGTGGCTAGGAACTTTTTCCATGTTACTTGCTGGATAGGAAAGTTAGTTCAGCTTTTCAAGGCTACTATTTTGGATTCTAACCAATAAAATACTTCTATAGTTTTCAAGCCATGCTAATGTTAGGAAGACTATGATTTATCAATTACTTGAAATAGTGTTTTCAATTGCTGCTCTTTTTTCTTCACCATATGCACTTCTTTCTTAGTGAAGTGCTACATTACACAGGAGGAACTTGGAAATTGCCATTAATCATGAGTTCCGGCATACATAAAATTTAACTGAAACAATACGCATGTACTATCTTTTCATAAGCCATTTCATCAAAAGTGATGTACTCGCTTTCCGTTTGGCCCCTAGAACGATTGCATAAGCAATACAGTTCTCAACATGCCATCAAGACCTTATCCATGAGCAAAAGCCATGCAACCACAATAAATAAAGCAGACAACTTCTCAAAAAGTTAAAAAAAAAAAAGAAAAAAGAAAAAAACTCCTAGAAATCTCACTATATGATCGATAATTAAGAATAACATACATACAAACCTTCGAAGAATTTGCCCCATAAAGTGTGCAAACATGAGTTCCATTTTCATGCTTCATAGCTGAAAGTGTTTTCCTCACAAAAGTTGCAAGAGATGTTGTGTGCCTTGAAAGTAAAAACAACTTTGACTTATTGCTCAAATATATGATGTCTGGTCTAAATTTCAACTCCCCAGGGGGGGGGGGGCATCAAAGAGGACAATAACTTCTTAAACAATGTAAGCAGTAAGAAACAAATACAAATTCATCTCTTCCCTTACCCTTCCTTAAGAGAGAGATTGAACGCAAAGGTTTTTAATAAAAAAAAGAAACACAATGACAACACCACTGCAATGATGCTTTTCATAAGTACACACATTTTTCAGAAATCAATATGAATGCTAAATATTATGGCAGAGAAATTAAACCCAATAATTTGCATTTGAATGTAGTGATCATCAATTAAAAACTCAAATATCCTTCCATTGAGATGCATTGACAGACAATGTTCCAATGGAACTGTCATCAGTAGTTACATACATCACCCAACTGAGTAGTGAAATCTATTAAGTTTCCGTGATTGCCTAATATAAATGACCAAATAGATAAAATAATAAGGGAAGTTACAGTAACTATTTTGAGTCAGCTAGATATGAAGATAATTTTAAAAGATGCAAATTCTAAATGACCACATCATGTTGCTGATGTTGGGATTATGAAGGTCATGAGTGATCATGTATGCGAGCGTCTAAGACTGCCAATATTTATCTGTTACTGACACAATAAACATTTCACCAAAAGAAATAGTAACTTTTAATGTACCGGGATATAGCAGACATGGTTAAAGTGTTAAGTATTCTGAATCCATGGAGAATTGATGCAATGCTCAAATAAGAAATAGTGCCGTCCTCAAAAATTTCTTCAACACCAGCTCTTCTTTTGACAAAATCAATGTCAGCAACAGATGCAGCCACTGTGCCTAATACAATTAATCATTTGAAGAAATTTTAATGACATTCAAAAACAAAACCAAAAAAAAAAATGTCAGAAGCAGATTTAATGCGAACCTCCACTGAAGTATGTCTTCTTCAATAACTTAGCAGTTTCTGTTGCAATTCAGTGGATGGAGGGAAGGGAAGGGAAGAGAGACAGAGAGGTCAGCAAAATTTCCTTTGATATAAGAAAGTCAGACGTGTTATAAGTTCATAACACATAAGATTGAAAGTTTCCGCAACAAAAATTGCTTTTCTACATCCTCCTTCAACATGTGTAAAACTTACTTGTCCAACTTAACAATGAATGTATTATAAAATAGAATGCGAGAAATTTAATAAAATGAACCACCGTAAGTTACCATTTCGAACAATGAGCGCGCCGAGGCCAGTTGGATAGCCAAATATCTATACAAGACATAAAACAACAGACGTTAAGTTCATATAACACGTGCATAGGTATACCAAAGATGTCAAGCTGGATACCTTATAAAATGAGATCACAACAAAGTCAGCTTTATGCTTAGATAGATCTGGTGGTTCTGTGGCACCCCCCTTCGCAGCATCAATCAAAACCATCCAGCATCCACTGTTTTCAAAAGATGAGCCAATAAATTTTTCACAGACATGCCACAGCACCTTTGTTACACAAAGAAACAAACACGGAAAATAGCACTCCATCCCACAGAAGACTGATATACCTACAGTGGTACACAGAAGTGCATAACATGAAGTCTTGATGCTGAACTTTCAATCAAATATTACATATTGATTTTGATTGTACATCTTGCATACTTCAGCAAGTCCAAATTTAATAAATTTCAACAGAGTGATAGTCTGTTAGTAAAGACTTTAAAAGAAGGTTCTATTCATGAAGAATGGAGCAGAAGTAAATGGAAACCAGCTTACCGTGAATAGGTGGAACCTTCCAACGCATTATGTGAATCTTCCTTGATGAGCTTCACCAGATCGAGGTTGAATCTGGTACCTGAAAAGTTGCATTCTGAAGGGAATGCGAATAAGTTGTAGACATTACCTGAAATAAAAATAGAAAAGTAAAAAAATTAAGTGAAGTGATAATTGTAGATTTCTAATTGGAAGCAGAAGAAGCATCATTACACTGAGGGTAGACATTAATGTGGGGATATTTAAAAAAACCAAGAGCAATAAAAGAAGAGGCACTTATTATATGTGAGAGTACCACAAGGTATGAATACTGTTTTCTACCAGTTTTTGATATGTTGTTCTCTAATTGGAATAGTGAAGCCAACGAACTTTCTATTTGTCACTGAGAAAGAAACTTATACAATCATCACATCAAATAGGATTTGCAAAGAATGGAAATTGACAACCCAGGAACATAAATAGGCTTTGCAAAGAATAGATGGGCGCATTGATTTTATTTTCTAATTTGCAAAAAAGTAATACAAAAAACTTTTTTATAGACATTAGTGCATTGCTATAGGGGCTTGGCTAAAATAAGCATTACCAGTAGGATCTTCTTTACTTAGTCCTCTTTCACTTCTCCGTAGTTCATGGTGCCGAAAAAGTCGAATGGCCGAGTTAGCGCCTCTAGAATTGCGATAATCAGCAGTCTCTTCAACATCCACAGCAAGAGCGGCAGCCCCTTGGTCGAGTGCATATCTTGAGATTGTTAAGGAAAGACGTCCAAGAAAAAATGACCAAGACAATAATTAGGATCCATAGCATGAATTTTGGTTTTGTTTCCACAAGGAGAAAATATTGGTGCACATTATGACCTTATTTTCTACTTCTTAAGGTAAAGCTTCGCATCCCAGGAAAATTAGTAAAAGGGTAAGCTTGTACGTATGCAACTAACAGCAAATCCTGCACATTCACATGTGTAGCACTGGCCAACAGAATACCTTTATGTTCCAACCACCCAAAGTTCTCCAGGGTGTTGCCTCACCTGATAGTAAAAATGTTCGTTCAAAATGCACTGGTCAAGGTCAATCACAAAGATCAAGTAACGTCACTTGTAAAAGTAAGCCATAAATGTATATCACAAAGCTGCAGCAAGTTAGTAATCTCAAACGCAATGTCAGGAGTCAGATGCCCTATTAGAGATAAAGAAACTTCGAGATAGAAAATCTTCCACTAACAACAAAAAGAATCTGAGAATTTTGTTAACCATCTTTATTCACCCTGCTTAAGTCCGCACCCAAGCTTCACCTATTTATAGCAGGTAGTCTGTTAATTTTCTTCATATTTGCTTGATAAAGGTGATAAAGGATACTCCCTTATCCCAAGCACACTGTTATGATTCTCCATCGAATACATAAAACAACTCTGACTGCTCCATGGAAAGCTCTCCCCGACAAGCTTTAAGGCTGCTGTTGCCCCAGAAGTGAATATGACGCTGTACTCTCTAGAAGATGCATTGAAATAATCAAGGACCTAAAAAAAAATCAAAATTCAATGAAAAACAAAAGAAAAGAAAGTTAATATGCACGAACCCAATACAAATTGACGAAATGTGACAGTTCATTAATGCTATCAGACAAGCTATGCTTTTGGTAAAACATAAAATTCAGCCAGTGATTTCTGAAACTAGTTGCCACACAATCACAGTCCAAAACATATGCTTATATGCAGGTGGATACAGAGAAACAAGAAAGGAAGTGTGCCCAGCACAAAATTGTCACCTGTGTGCGCGCTTCCCCAACTCTGTCACTGGTATTCAAGCTGCAGCTGCTCTGGCTATCTAGAATACAAGTTGGAAGTTAAAAAAAAAAATCCTTGCTTGTGCAGTCCATTAGGATTAGCACAAGAGAGCAATGTTTTTTGTCTTCTCAAAAGATGGGCCTTCTTATAAAGATTAAGGAAATGGAGTACGCTTAAATAGGCGACAATGCGCAAAGTGAAACAGTGAAAGCAGAAAAACAAGTTGGTGGAAGTATACATATCAATCTGAAATCAACGGTCTAGAGGCCTTTCGGAATATACCAGTGTATAGAAGGAATGCAATATCCAGAAGCAAACTGTAATAATACTAGTATGTAGAAGCAACTACCCCATGTCACACAAGACACAGAAGAGAGCTGCTAGATTATGAAATATAAGAAAAAGGTTATGAAATATGGAAATAATGCCAATTTCTGCACGTATGGATAAAGCAAAATAGCAGTATGTGTATACTAGAGGAACAGAAGAAGAAGGAGGCCAATAAAAAAGGGAATCCTCTAAAAAACTGCTGGACATGAAGCACATAGACAAAAGAAATTACACGTTTTCGACCAGTAGTACGTGTTTTACAGACTCAAAGCCTCGTAGCAAATGAGGAACACAACATTTTTTTAATACAAGTAGTAGCAGTAGTATGCATTGAAGCAGTTTAAAATTAAAAACCAAAATGCTTTCTTTTTAAATTATTATTAGAGTACCTAACGATTATGTTGATTAAAAAAAGAAAAAAGGAAGGAAGCAAAAAAAAAAAAAAACTGAGGAGCCGAAGGAGGAAGGAAGGATACGTGGATTTGCATAGAGATTGGAATTCAGGTCCTTGAAGACTGATTCCAACTGTGCCTCGGAGTACAAAGTCGCCCCAGCATGATCCAGGTACACCACCCCTGCACATATATTCAACCTCTTCATCCTTCTACTAATACTAATACCGCGTTCATTCCTAAAAATTATCAGCTCAAAGTACCCATTTGCAACTACTGAAAAGTTTTCCAATAGAGTCAATTGCTTTTCCGATTTAAGTATTACTGCTAACCAAAAAAGAAAAAAAAAAAAAAAAAAGAAGCGAGATAGAGAGAGAGAGAGAGATGTGACCGGCCAATCGCTTGAATTCTGTAGCTCGGAGTTGATCAATGTTTTTGGGGGCACTTTTATAGCCGTAATCATCACCAAACTCCCTCAGGAATTCTTCCTTCTGCTCGTCCTCGCTATTCTTCATTCCGGCAACACAATTATTTTATCTTTCACTTTCCACCCAAAGAGAAGCGACTGACTGGTTTAAACAGATGCACTAAAAAAAAACTAAAGCAAGGCGAAGACTACTAATTGATAATACTCTACAACAAGAAGAAGATAAAAAAGATCGCAGCGTGTGTCAAACTGCCAAATGTATATTGAATTCTCAGTTCGGCTGCCGGAAATTTGAAGAAGATTGGCAAGCAAAGTAACAATTGAAACTAATGACCTCTAATTGGTCAACTGTTGAACTTTCTTATTCATTTATTAGTGGTAAGTACAGGCACGAGTTCCACCATCAGAGTTTTTTTATAATATACTACATATATTTATATTTTTTTTAAAATCCGGAGCGGATTCCGTTACGTTTCTACAAGGCGCGAAGCTTGATTCTTCAGTTTTTCAAAAATTAGTTTTTCAAATGTTTTCGTTTGGATTAATTGTTTTGGGGGTGTTTTTGAAAAAATTTGTTGTAGCAGAGTTTTTAGATTATATTTTGGGATATTTTTAGAAAATATTTTGGGATATTTAAGAGTAGAAGAGGTTCTAAAATATATTTCAAGATTTTTTTAAAAATTTTAAAAAAATTTAAACTAATTTTTAAATTACCTTTTAGAGTATTTTTTAAAAATTTTATTGTACTTGAAAAACTAATTTTTAAAAAATACTCTAAATTTTTTTTAATATTTAAAAAATATCTCAAAATATATTTTAAAAACTCTACTACTCTTAAATATTTCAAAATATTTTCTAAAAATATCCTAAAATATACTCTAAAAACTCTGTTACAGTAAAAAAATTTTAAAATATTCCAAAAATAGTTAATCCAAACGAAAAATTTGTTGTCAACATTTACCGGTGAGAGTGCCCATTCCATTCTCATTATTATGGAGCTAAGAGCCCATTCCATTCTCTTCCTTTTTGCTGGGTGCTAGACGCCAAACCAATATCACATACTGCTACTACTAGAAGTCTAGAACAGACTTGACAAGTAAATTTGAGCCCATTAGACTTGAGAAGCCGTCGTGCATCAGAATGCGAGCACGAGCAGCATTTCATCTGCTCGAGTCTGGACTAAAAATGAGCCACAGCCTCCCGAGGTTGGCCCCTGATGCTTTGCCAATTGGGTGGTTCTGGAGGCCCATTAGAGAATGATTACTCATTAAAGGGCAGCCGCTACGTGACAACAAACGGGAATTTGCCTCCTGCTGTGACTTACGCTACGTGACAATTCATTTGCGCGGCGGCGATAAAGATGATCGGATCAGTCGACAAAAATTGTGTTACGTGGTTTATGTTTCAGAAGAATCACAAAAAAAAGAAACTCCTGCTGCATGCTAATGATGATAAGGAACTTTATTTATGGCAGTAGTCAAGTATCTGGGCTAACATCTGAAGCAAACGATAAATAAACAAAATTTAAAAAAAAAAAAAAAGATGGATTTTGTTGTTGGAGGGGCTGCGGTTTACACTAGGGAAGTAATCGAATCGAACTGCACTCGAGCTCGGTCAAGAGATTGACTCGAACTCGGTCAAACCAAGTTCGAGTCGAGTTTCGAGCAGCTCGATAAAGTTATCGAGTCGAGTTCGAGCATCCAGAAGTGATGCTCGAAGGATCGACGAGCCTTATCGAGTATTTTAATTTTAATTATTTAATGTTTTAATTTTAATTATTTAATATATTATTATTATAAAATTACCCTTATACCCAAAAGAATTGTCGAATTTACGAAATGTTTCAAGTCATAAAAAAATTTTAAAAGGGTAATAATGTCTTTTCGCTCAAAAATTATCAAAAAAATGAAATTTAATAACTCGAGCTCGATAAGACTAGAATGGACTCGAGCCCATACGAGTCGAGCTCGAGTATTGCGAGCAAGTTTCGAGCTCGAGCTCGAGCTTCAATAATACTACTCGCTCGAGCTCGAGCACCCCTATCTGTATGTCGAGTCGAGCTCGAGTATCGTGCTCGAGCTCGATTCGACTCGATTACGGTCCTAGTTTACACGCAACGGCGCCGTCACACACTAGCTAACAGACATACAGACAGAATGCGGGTTTAGTTAGTAATAAATATGTCTGTCTATGTTTTGAGTACAAGAAAATATTGGTGTCAGCTTACGATTGGGTGGTGATAGAACTAATGCCAATATGTCAAAACAGTCGGTCAATATGTTGACTTTGGTTCTGTCTCCTTGGCCTTCAATATATCTGCAGTGGCTCAGTTTTCTCCCTCAAACAAAATACGGAAATACAGAAATACTCCTACTCCTTCCTTAGGCCGAAGAATCCTGCAGCTTGTTGCTATCGACAAATCAACGCGGATAATCCTCTTCAAGTGCACGTGGGATGCAAATTGTGAGCCGCCATTGTACATTATACATACGTATAGCATAAAGATCAAAGATTTCTTGATATGCGTAGTGAATGGACAAGATCTAAAGAAGTGAAATATTAGACCTTTCAATTATTTGTACTATCTCCATGGCTTCAATTGAAAGTACCATTTATCTCCCAAAAAACAAAAAAAAAAAACACCTAATTTGTTCTTCATGGAAGGAAGGATGTGATTGCGGACATAAAGTTGCTGATTCCATTTGTTTGCTGACCATTTCTTAAGCACTAAAGTCACCCGCAATTATTCGTTCTCAGGAAGAATGATGGCACACTGCATCGAGCAATTAGCTATCAAGGAAGAAGTAAAGCTTAAAACCCTTCCCTCTGTGGCACGGGAAAGGGAAAAAAATGACATTCTCTTATTTTGCCCGAGGGTCAGCACATAGGCTTTTTTTAAAAAAAAAAAAATTTATTGGTTATCCCACAATTTCAATTCTTATTTCTTTAAGTATGAGCTTTAGATGATATTTCCAGTTATCATAAGGACAAAAAAGAGCCAATTCACCTCCCCAACTACACTACTGGGCCACATCCTGCAAAAGTCCCCAGGTAACAATTACCTCGATTTCACAACACTTAAAATGGGGCAAATTTCTTAGATTATAGTCGAAAAAAAAAGTCGATGAATTGTTGTTATGTTCTCGTACTATATTTGCTGTGCTGACGAATCGTAACAGGGTAATCGATTTTTTTTTTTAAAAGGCAAAGGCTATTGTACTTAGACGGCGCGATAGCCGATAATTAAGCCACCAAGGGCTGCCGTGTCATGCTTGCTAAGCATGGCAGCCAACAATTGTTTTTTTTTTTAATCTCTGGTTTAATCAATTGCTCTTAAAAATTAGTTTCTAATTTGTATCACAGTTTTATGCCTTGATCATATTTAGGCTATCTATACCCCACTCCATAGAATTTGACTTGTCCCTTTGACAAATAGGCATGTCATACACGTACACTGGTGACCCGTGAGAATTGACACATTTACCTCAAACAATCTTCTTGACTGAGATTAATGGTATGGTGGAGCAATTAATTGCATAATTTCCCCAATTGGTGGAATCAAATAACATCTTAGGTGTTATTAACGAAACTAAGTAATGACAAAACCAAAAAATCCTCTCAGAGTGTACATACATAACGTAGAAGGCAAAAAATGTTCTCAACTTTAATGAAGATGTGATGAGAGAATGTCATTTTTTTTTTTTTTGTATATTTTGATGAAACAGCAAAATCAGAGCTCGAACTAATATGATTTAATTCAATAGTTAAAACAAACAAATGTTAGAGCTGATTAACCAGTTACAACAAGATAATATACACAAAATTATCTTCAAACTGTATGTAGAAGTTCATTGGTAGACTTCTTTATGACCTACTCATAATCATTTCCTTCTCCGAGTGCATTATAGCTTCCACAGCACTTCAACAAGTATTGTTAAACGAGACAAAATCCTATTCACAATAGTAATTTAGAAAGACGTAAGGGGTAGTTTTGATGGAACTTATATGCAGAAGACAGGACGAAAACTAACAGAAGTATTGATTTTGAAAGTACATGCAAAAAAAAAAAAAAAAATTTGTTGGCTGCCGTGGTTAGTAAGCATGACACTAAGCACAGCAGCCCCTGTGGCTAATTATAGTCAGCACAGCAGCTTTTGCCTTAAAAAAAAAATGGTTGCCCATACCGTGCTGACAAAACACGACAGGTATATAGTATAAAAACACAACTTTGTCAGAGTAACAATTCGCCGATTTTTTTTTTTCAGCTATAATATAAGGAATTATCCTTAAAATGGGCAATCTATGCTAGGTGAAGTGCTCCACTTTGGTTGTTGGCAACAGAATCATTTCAGTACTCTGTCACTTCAACTTCTCTTCAGGGGACATGCTTAAATGACAAGATTTATTTTACATGCGGTTTACTCAAATCATTAGAACACTGCATTTTCAGATCAGTTTAAAAAAAGAATTAAATTCGATGATGCTAATATTGCTAATGATAGACTTCACACGATAGTATGCCTATTAAAAGCGGATGCGGAGGCTCTCTTCAATTTGCTCAGGCCCGTTCTTCCTTTTTTTTTTTTTTTTTTTTTTAAAGTAAAATAGAAATTAAACAAAGGATAAAAAGGACCAAGAAACGAAGGTCTATGATCACGATGATCCTCAGATGCTCAAACGAAGAGTTTTGTGTTTTGATTATGGTCCGTTGACTTTTCATGTCGGAGTTACTGTGTCTTTTCCTTTTTCGCAACACGAGTTTCTGATGACTTGGAGGAAGCTCAAGAAAGAAAAAGAAAAAGGACTTGAATCGCAGAAATAGTCCCTCGCATTCACATTGGAGCTTTGCACCTTTTGAGTCTCTTACTTTTTAAAATAATGATGCGTTTTGTTACCTTATATATTTCAGCTTGTATTTTTTTTAGTCCTTTCACTTTTAAAATTATGGGTTTGGTCCCATACATACACGGAATACAGCATTTTCCTCCCAAAAATCAATTTTGATCGCATTTTCACCTAAAATAACCATAAGCAATATGCCAAAATATTGTGAACATATGTGTAGATTCCTGAAATGATCATTAGAATTAGTACCGGTACCATTTGAAGCTAATTTGCAGCAGGAAAATGCCTTACTTTGAGCAGGACTCTTGAAAATCACCCATAAGACGTTATTATGACGAAAAATTATTTTTTTTTCCAAGGGTCATTTAATTAAATTCAGCAAACGCCAATGACATGCATCACTTCCCCACAATGTAAGATGCTGGTTGCTGTTATTATCACCATATATATATAACCTGATGTAAGAGGTCTTAAAACGCGGTGGATGCTTCCAATTGGCATTTGTGTAGCAAATAAGATTTTCTTAAAACTTACAATTGCTTACATTTGCTTAAAGTTTAAACCTAGGACCTTTATGCTCTCTTTAAAAGAAATAAATAAAAAGAAAAACAAAATTCTGTCTTACATCGGCACGCAAATCTTATCTTGATCATTCTGACGTCAAAACAAAATCCTCTAGTCTTTTCCTTTTGGAACACGTAGAGAGAATGAATAGGCCGTCGAAATTATCCAAGCAAACATCCATATAAAGGGAGAAGGGCATTGCCAGTAGGTATGTAATCGAGCCGAGTCGAGCTCGAGTATTGCTATACTCGAGCTCGACTCGACCTATAAATAACTTGGCTCGAGCTCGATCGAGTCGAAAAATCTCAAACTCGAGCTTGACTCGAGGAAATCTTTAAAAGCTCGAGACTCGACTCGATAAGGCTCGACCTTTAGTCAAGTCTTATCGAGTCAAGTAATCAAGCTTTTTGACTCGATACCTTACTTGTAAATTCAGTATAAATTATACCCATAACGGTCAATTTATAATTATAATACATATATATTATTTAAATTATATATATTATTTAAATTATATGGCTCGATGAGCTACTCGTCGAGCCACGAGTTGCAAAATTCCGACTCGAACTCGACTCGAATGTGTACTCGAGTAGCTCGAGACTCGGTTTGACCGAGTTCAAGCCAAGCCATTGACCAAACTACTCGCAAGTAGTTCGGCTCCCTTACATCCCTAATTGCCAGTGCAATTTTCTTTGACAAGCGTCCACAGTTGGCCTATACATTCAAAACACAAAGAGGGTTTGTCTTTAAGTATTAATTTTTTCAAAACAATAAATTATAATAAGAAATAGTCTAAATAAATGTAAAATGGAGTTAATACATATATAGTAGTGGCTAAGGGGCACTATCGCGTGCGTGCTTAAAATTAGGAAGGTAGGTTAGTAGACAGTGAAATTTCTTTCTTAGTCATGGGTGTCGTGGGTATTTCTGGTAATCTCATAGTGTTTGATGTACGTAGGAGTGAAAAAGGTAATTAATAAGACAAAACATGATTAAAAAACAAAAAAAAACTTAAGTAGCTGCACGGATAATGGACAAGCACTATATATTTTAAAGATCCAATTCAATTAGTAGAGACATTTTACTGTAAGATTCAAATTTGACTTCCAAGAACACACCTTCACACACATACACACACACTCTCTCTCTCTCTCTCTAAAAAGAGAATTTGAATATAGTATCATAGTAAAAAAAATTTTTTTTTTTTTTGGGATCCGGAAACCATGCATGGATAAACGATCATGATTAGCTTGGTGAAGCCATGCCAAAGTCAATGAAAGGAATATCTCTTAATTATATCGCCGACCCATGGCACAGATAATTGATTTGTTGAAGTAGTGGACTTGCTTTTCCATAAAATCAAAAAAAAAAAAGGCGATTCGTATGACATATAGGTGAGGTGAGGTGAGGACTGAGGACTGGGGAGGTCCGTAATAGATGCAAAAACGCGAAATAAGGATCAAAAGCTTGTCAAATAAAGCATGCCCCCATGTCTTAGGATTAAGATAAAGCAGAGAAGTCGCACTCCTACGCCAAAAAAATATATTCCTTAAATTACTTTGGAAGTAAGCAAACTTTTTTTTTTTTTACATGGCGATGGCGTGAGGGAGTTTGATGCTGATGTTGGCCATGTTTGCTGCTTTGTGTTTGGAAAAAGTAGTTAAAACCCCTTTCATGGAAGAGGAAGACGAAAATGGGCACTACGGGGCAATTGAGGTCCCATGCAAGGTAGAAAAGTGGTGACTTCGTGAAAGCTTTTCCATTAGAACTTGGAAGAATTAACAAAGCCCGAATTTCTCGTATGAGGACGGATTTGATAGCTGATCTACTCCCCAAGATTTTGAATGATCTATGGGTGCTACGTGTAATGAACAATAGCAGTGTCTCCAGCTCTGGACAAACGTCAATGGACAAACTTTCAAGCTCAATTAGAGAGACGCGTTGACAAGGATGCAATCACAAAGCTCAGCACCAGACAAAGTGGTGGTAGAGACGCCAACAGCAGTTGCGGCCCGCTACGTTGAATTTGCATCAAACTTTTCGTTTCGATGGATCAAGCATCAAAGAATATCGGAGACTAATTAAGGAAGATTTCCTCAGTATGTAGGCCAGGTAGAGCCATCAGATCACCCCTGCTCGACGTGGTGCTTGGACACAAACATGCCTATGCTTCTCAATCGTACGTAATTCAAAATCAATCAATCATAAGTTGGATCGATACCCTTAGAAGATTTGTTCACTGCCATATTTGGCTCAACAACTATCGTGTTAGTTAGCTAGTTGGGTGTATTTGAATGTAAGATTATTTGATGAGATGTTCCTTGAAATAATTATTATACAGCTTTTTATGATGATACGACAGTGAAATGAAATAAAAAAAGATAATTGAGAAGATAAAAAAAAAGATTAGTTAAACAACACGTTACGTTTGTAATGCAAGCAGATAATAATTATTTTGTCAATATTAAATGTGTAGTGTAATAGCCAAACACACACTGGTATTCTTGCTCTTGGAGGAGCTCCATAGAGTTGCAATAGAATAGGGTTGTAACTGCAAGGCCGCGTGTGTGTGTCTGTGACAAAGATAGGCCGTAAACTTTCAATCGGGAGGAGAGAGCGGCTTAGTTAAAGAGAGAATTAATGTTGTGAGGTAATTAAGATCTTAATTAATTAGCCACCATTGTTAAAGCTGTCTTGCTTGTTAGTAGGACCCAGTCAAGATCTCCGGCCCTCATGACCACCTGCCATCAATCCATGGCATGGCACGGCACGGGCTAGTGTATATCTATTCTACTAGCTAGCATTACTAAGTACTAGTATATAAAACCTGATTAACCAATCCTTTCCTGGAGCCTCAGACTAGTCCAATATTCCCCAAGTGAACAAGAAAGCTGCTTAACTTGAAGGAGAGCGGAAGATTAAGTAAATATAATAAATTAACAAGAATGAAAAATTAAAATGAAGGAGAGCGGTAGAAAACAAGTAGGTGTGGTGGCTGGGGGTTCCCCTTGCGCAGCATGCAAGCTTCTAAGGAGGAGATGTTCTCAGGAATGTGTATTTGCTCCCTACTTTCCAGCTGATGAGCCGCACAAGTTTGCCAGCGTCCATAGGGTGTTTGGTGCCAGCAATGTAAACAAGATGCTTCAGGTTTAATCATGAATCCCTTTTTTCAATTCCCTTTCCCTCTTTGTACCCCCAAACCCCCCCTCCCCCAAAAATAAAAAAAAGAAGATTAAGTTTGCACTTTGCAGTTAGCTAGCTATACTAAAATGATGCTGATGTATATGTACTGGTATTTGCTAATTAGTTAAAGAGGCAGCAGCGCAGTGCCTTCGATTGATTCAAGTAATTATTGAAATCCCGTTTTCCTTCATCCCCGAAATTTAACATTAACTTAGTAATGCAGGAGCTGCCAGAGCATCAGCGAGGGGATGCAGTGAGTGCGATGGTGTACGAGGCAAACGCGAGGATGAGGGATCCAGTGTACGGGTGCGTGAGTGCTATATCTTCTCTACAAAACCAGGTTGACCTCCTGCAGTCTCAGTTGGCACTTGCACAGGCTCAAGTTCTCCAAATGCGAATCTCCTCCTCCTCCTCCTCCTCGCTGATACCTATGTCCCAGGATCAGTACTATAACAGTACCACTGTGCCCACTGATCACAACTCTGCGCCACCTGATCATCATCATCAGAATCACTCTCCCACCGCGTCCAGGGATCATCGCCATCTTGAGCCCATCTCGTCCCATTTCAACGCCGATACGCCGCCCATGATGCTGGATGAGGGCAATATTGGGGATTCCTTGTGGTCGTACTAGCATAATATTGCATATACATGTCATATACCCACATCCCAAGCTAATTCCTGTAGCTGTATACATTTCCATGTACTACTACTATACTACTATGGATTGACTGCCCTGTCCCTCTTCTTTTTTTTTTGGGAGTTTAATTGCTCACTTTCTGAATCCTTTACCTACCTGACTCGTGAGTTTGTTTAAATTAACTTGATATACCAATCACTAACCACGCATGCCATAGGATATACACTTGTACCTATCTCTTGTGGGGTGGAATGAGAGATAAGGGTTTAAACCTTGCCTCCCATTAAAATTGCCACTTAATATGATTTTTCTTAAATTCATATGGGTGTTTAGCGCACCCGTGTATAGTCCGATGGTAGTTCAGTCTTATTGGTTCCCCATGGCCCTTCCCTTAATATAGATAGGTGTAGATGGTGTAGTGCTAGAAGTAGGAGTAAGTGTAAATGATGATAAAAAATAAAAAAAAATAGTCCGAGAATAGTTCAGTCTCGTTAGTTCTCCGTAACTCTTCCCTTAGTATAGGTGTAGATGATATAGGACTATGAGTAGAAATAAGTGTAAATGGTGATAATAGATTATAAAAAAAAAAAAAAAGAGATATCAGGCTTTTGGTCTGTGCCGGTGAGTTACTTTTAAGGCGTGACCATCGGAAGAAGCACGCGCGTGAATTTCAAAACTGCAGGACTAGCTGGGCCTGTTTGTAGTTAGTATGATTTAAACCCGCATTGTTTAATGGGCCAAAACACATTGTTATAGGATACTGCATGGGCCATCGAAGCTATCACTCTAACAAATTTATTGGATAGCCGCGCCCGAGAAAAGCTAATCACTCGTACTAAGAAGAATCATTACGAATTTATTGTTTACCCGCGCGTCGCGTGCATGCAGCCATATAATTATCATGTACGTACTGCTCCAATAAACCTACTACTACTAGTCTATACAAAGGCTTTTTTTTTTTTTGTCTGTCAACATTCCGTTATACTTATCTCCGTTTAGAAGTTTCCATTCTGATTAGAGACGGGTTTTTTTGGCCAAGCACAAAACTATAGATTGCAAAATGTTACTTCACAGGTACTGTTACTACTTCCAATCTTGTTCAAGCGCAATGGACCTTTTACATCCCACTAATCGACCTATAATTATGATAGCAATCTGAAATAGAGAATCCTCGTCTGCAAAAATATGTTGTTCAACTAATCGGTGTAGCTACTAGCTTCTGAGGGGACCAGCTTACGCACTAGTGTTTGGAGTCAAAGCACAGGTCACTGTCCAATTCACCTTCATGGCCTCTCATTTTTCTTTTTCCTTTCGCCTTCTTCTTCTTTTTTTTTTTTTTTTTCTCTACAAAAACCTCATATGCATTTTGCAAAATCTATGAGTAGTCAAATCAGTCCCTAAATCGAATGAGAAGATTCCAACGGCCAAAACTTTTCAACTTCAGAAAATGCGGAAATGATCACCTGAAAGAAAGCTGCGCGCTGCTCGAATCTTCTGTATGTCATTTCCCCAGTACCCTTTTTTTTTTATAATAATTGTACTACAGTAAGTAATTATTTGGACGTTATTCATGGATTCATTGGTTTAACAACCGTTCTGTACTAATAATTTAGTTCTTTACACGGCCACACATGTACACTAGTGTATATATATCCGTTTGGTAGACAGCCAATGAATGCGTGATCATGAAAGTTAAAATCCCGCGTGGTTAGGAGCTTCCGATGATCAAAGAAACCTACAGTAATTGATTTTTATGCTTCATGGAGCTAGGAGTTGATGAGTACTCATGTTGGAATTTATAAGTTGTTTTGTGTTAATAGTCAAGAGCACAAGTGAAGCATCTTGTTTCCGCATTCCATTACGATGCAAATTACATCAAGTATACTAAATATATAGGAGACCAAATTTATAAGACCAAATTTGGCTTGTCCAAATTTGTCTTGTGACGGAAGTCATTTGACCATTAATCAATGTGTATTATTTGTAATAAAGTCTTGTTTCATGCATTGGTCCTCATGACCCAAAGGAAGCTTAGCTTAAGTTACCAATCACAAATCTCTTTGGAGATCAGTATCAGTACTGTGACCATTGGGCATAGTGATTATTGCTCACAAGATTATGCTGGAGATTATTGACCTCAGAATGGCGATTAAAGAGCGTTAGTGGTCAACCAATAGGAGAGAGACGCTATTGAGTTTTAATCAACTGTGTGTTGGGGGCCTGGAGGTGGTACTTGTGGTGGTGAGTGGCTTCGACTCCCCAGCTTTGTGGTCACAAATAGGATTGCAAGCCAACTAGTTATCGCCGACAAATCTACTGGGGATTGATCGAACCCTTGAACATGAATTTGGAGCTAGCCCCAATATTCATGCAACAGTAGAAAATGGATCGGAATCATAAACTGTGCTGCCACTGCTAAGGCCTAAGCTGAGCTATCTAGTAGGCTCACAAGTCACAGACTTTTACATCCCACTCAAGACATAACAACCAGTTAGCCCTACCTCAACTCCAAAGGACGGACACACTGATTTCTGTATTCCCTCTCATTTTGTGTGATTTCGGTAATGATTGCGCTGCTGCATCGACAAGGACATCACTCCAGCCCGCCACCATTTCCATTAATTTCCCATCTAGTTGCAGGGGAAGGGCTGGCGTATTTGTTTCCATCATGCCTGATTTGATCAAACATATTACTGCTATCTCCAACGAAACCCGGCCAGTGGATTTAGTTGCAATCACATGCAGTTCTCTAATGTTCTATCGCACTGCAACCCAATTCTCTGGAGTTTGGAGTAATAATGCCGCCCAAAAAACGCAAAAAAGTATTGGCATTGGAATGATTAAATTGGATTGCAGGGTTACAGTAGTATATGATCTTGCGATGGGGACAAATTTGCAAAGTTGATGTTGCAGTCACCTCAGTATAACAATCTTTAGTGCCTTCTTACGATTAGGCGAATGCCTGCTTGTGACACCTATCTTTTCCTTCCTCCTCCTCTCCAAGGAGGAATTCTTCAGAAAACTTAACTAGGAGGGAGCCTCTTTCCACCGCACTTGGCATCTTTTTGTTGACTTTCGTGCTTGACTTTAAATTTGCAGAAAAGATGAAAAAATATATATATATATATATATATTTTTTGTGCCTTAATTCCTGTTCTTTAATAAGTACAGAAGATGGTGCTTGGTAATGCACTATTTACCTATCAAACAAATATCGCAATCATGCAGGCTAAGTGCGAGTGATGTTTTTAAACAGCAGTACTCAGTACAGTAGTGTATTATCTCAAATCACGAAAGAGTTTTTCTCATAAGCCAACATCACTATGCTTTCGAATCACTAATTGCTTTGAAATTAGTATTAGCATTAGCTCAACTAGTGTGGCGCTGGTCAACTTATTGAACAGAGCAAGGAATTAATGGCTCCCAGCGGAAGTAATCTGCTCATTACATTACATCATATGTGTTCTCAGCCAGACAATCAGTAAATAATTATACAATATCTATTGCAGCTATATATAATATATATGAAATATTAAAGTTTTGTTGGTTAAAGTTCCATTCTATACTAAATACGCAGTTTTTTTTTTCTCGTTTTTGCAATCCCTCTCCAGCTTGCAACAATCCGGCACGAATCGCTATCTTTTAATAATTCATTAACACTTGATAATTGTTTTTATTTGATCATCCACAACAAAATTTCCTCTTTAATTTTTTTTTTTTTTTGTCTTTCTTCGTATTCATACAAAATTTGCTTTCATTAGTTTCAAACATAGATTCCTGTCTGCCAGTTTGGTTGTTGGCCATGCACGTAAAACTTAACCATCTAGTCACACGTACCAACCATTATATAAAATAGTAGTTCCAAAAGAAAAAAAAAAAAAAAAAAAAGGGTGCTTATCTGCAGTTATTCAATATTTTAAGCCTGGGAAATTCCATAATAAATTGCAAGCTAAATTGTTTCTTAAACTTCCAATTTCAACCCCAACTGATCGTTGTTCCCGGTCTTGTATATAGCTCGAAACTGAATCAAAGTGGGGTTTGGTCATTTGTGTAGTACCTGTGTTTAAATATTACCCCAAGCCCAGAAGATATTCTCCCTGTCTCCCGCTTCCCAACTGATAACATAAGACTGGAAATGGTTTGTAATTTTGGGAGGTCAGATGCGGTAACGATTCGTTCTATAACTTTTTTCCCCCCTCAAAAGTTTATCGCACATGAAAGATGAAAAGTCACGTATTAACTTAAAGAATCCAAACCGTCTTTGATTAAAAATATTTGCACGTATGGTCAAATAGCTACTACGTATGTATGGTATATTGGAAGTATCCAGCATGTTTCATCCGAACTAGCAATCGCACGTATGGTTGTCCAGCTAATTAAGCTCAGCAGCAGGATATATATGGATCTCAACCATGAACAACGAATGGAGATACTAATCGCGCTTAAGCCACAGAAACAAGAAAAAAATCATGAACGGGCCAAATATATTAGTATTACGTACAATGATTTATCATGAGGGAACCAAAAATAAATAGCATGAATCAGCTGGCTTCCCAGCTTGGAGAAAGATGCTGCTAGTTCATCAAGTACTTGTCCGGAAGCTCCAGTCCATTATCCGGCGCTATACGATAACACATAAGGCTGGCAATAGCCTCCTGCAGCCATTCCTCGTCATAGGATTTCATGATCTGTTCCAGTAATTAATTAATGTAACTAACAAGCACATATATATAGTCTGTATATGTGGCCGGTCAAAGATTACTTTTTAGCAACCTGGCCCCGGCGCGGAGTATGATAATAGTATAATCAACATGAAGTGATGATGTGCGAGCGGTGATGGTTTTACAATTAATCAAGCACCGCGTCAGTTATAGTTAATCTGTTACCTGGTCGTCGACAGGAATGTTGTAGCATGAATCTGCTTGTTGAAGATTGCTATCTGTCTTCACCAGTACTAGCGTTTGATCATCTTCGCAACATTCATTATTCCTGGCAAATCTTCCACGAACACGGACCCTCTTGTCAGCCAGGGTTTTGCGACAGGCATACTGCACAAGCGGTACAATATTTGAGGAAAAAAAGAGAACTATATATATCAAATGCTGAAACCTTAACTTTTGGTACATATACAGGGGGAAGGAAAAAAAATTCATGGTCCATTATATTATATATACATAAGGACGCATGTAACTGAGCAAGTAACCTTGATAGTCTTGTTGAAATTCCTTTGACTTCTCTTCTTTAAATATCTGAGAATTCTGTCTTTCCTCTCTTCAGCTGAATACCGGGAGACCTTCAACGTCGGCTCTTCCATCCTTTGTGCTACCCCGCCTTGAATTTCCTAATAGATGAAATTTAACCTGTAAGCTATGTTAATGAACAAGAAAAATGTTTGAAGACTATTTTGTTTTGAAATTTAAAAAAAATATATATGACAAAAGCTTGTGAATTAATTGCACGTGGTGAAGGATTGTTAAAAAATTACTACATAAATTAATAAAGAAGAAAAAAGTACTAGCACTAGTAGATAAACTGGATACCCAATTGTCGGAGGTCATGGCCCGCGGATAGAGAGGCCAGAAGTTCGAAGCCGGGGCGCCGCATTCTTGATCTCCAAAGTCATATGCCCGATCATGTTGGTGGCAGTAATTGGCGGCACCACTGCTCAAACCTTCGTTTCCGGAAATGCCAAACAAGCTGCCTGATAATGTAGCATAACTAGTGGGCCCTACTAATGCTGGGTCATGGGTTGTATCCGAAGGCCCAAGCGGTTCAGCTGTTGGGAATGATAATGCTGCTGCTATTGACGACAAGGATGATGAGGAGGCGGAGGAGGAGGAGGTGGAGGAGCAGCTGATATCTGAATCAAAAGGGACCATACTACTAACTGATGCTCCATTCATGTCGGAGGAGAAAGGTAAGGTTAGTTGAGGAGCAGTGATGGCGGAGGATGTGATGAGGTGATCGGTTGGAAGCTGGGTGGTGAATTCATCAGAGCACACGTAGTTATCAGAGTAGTAAAACTGAGAAAAGGAAGCCATTGAGAGAAGAGAAGAGAACAGGGGAGGTGTTGTGGCCTTGTGGGTGGTGTCAAATGCTTTATATGCCCATTTAGTATTTATAGCATATGTAGTAGTAAAAGCTTTTTAAGGCAGGCAACTTGTTCTCCCTGCCACTGTTGCCTGGTGCCACCCACCATGCATCTATATATACATTTTCTTTGCTCTACAGTACTGTTGTGTTACGAGCTTTCAGTCAACAGTTGAAATGTTAGTAAAAGGAAGTCCTTAAACCAAAATTTAGTTCGATATTATGCACTCCACTGACACGCTGTGTAGTAAGTACTCCATAACATAACAGTTGTTGGGGACACTATACTGTGTAGTGTAGCCGCAGGGTAGCAACATTTTGAGATGGCTAAATACCACCACCTTAGCACTTAGCACTATGCGACATGCCTGTATTTTTTCTTTCAACAGCAGCAAGAAACACTCACACACACTAACCTAAAGCTAATCCACAGCACTACCCAAAAGGCTAACTTTTGGATAGCACTGAGACCCTTAAGTAGTGAATACACACATCACTCACAACCGATATGGGATAGGGAGTTGGGGGAAAGGGAACACCGACTCTATTGGGAAACCCTCAGTAGCTTTTACCTCTCCTGTATAAAAATGAAAAATAAGTCATAGAAAACGAACGAAAGCATTAGATCGAGTATTATATATTCCCCTGCCATAACACAAACCTATAAATATATATATGTATCTGCTAATCATATGCATAGTTCCACACTAATCAGATATCCTGTCTACAAAGTTGATTAAGGTATCAGTTTTGGGAGTTTTACGTGATACTCCTTAGGCTCTCAATCCTTCCCCGTCCAGAAGGGATGGAACCAAAAAAAAAAAAAAAAATTTTTAAAAAAAAGTGACCTCAAGGATGCACTAAAACTAATAAACTAAACTCAAAAGTCCTACCCGATGGAATAAAATTCGATCGGGGTCTAGCTGGGGTTGGGTTCTAAAACAAAATTCCAAGAGGAATCATTGGGCACCTCACAAACATGTGCACAAACAAAAGGCAATTCTCAAAAAAAAAAAAAAAAACGCAAAAAAGATGCATGCATAACATAAGAGGTGTTTTTTTTTTTTTTGGTTAAAAAAAAAAAGGAAACCCATATTCCATAACCATAAGAGGCGTCCTGTTATTCTGGCGGTAAACTTTGAAGACTTGGACTAGAACGGTAGTGTTATCGGGTGTTATCTGGTGATTGCAAAGATGTGACCTATTCCTTCCTTTTAGGCTACGAATCCAACACATGGGGTGGGGCTGGGGGGCCTACTCACAGATTGTGCATTAACGCGCCACAATCCACACATATATTATGCCCAGAACGAGATTCCACATTTCCTGTTCCTTCAACTGTTGCTCACTTGCCAAATCTACAGTCTACAGCACAATACAAACCGCCTCTTACCAAGTTTTCTTTTAGACTTAAAAAAAAAAAAGCTTAGCTTCCAGTTCTCTTAAATAAAACTCAATTGGAACAACCCTCGCTCTTTGGAGTCCTGATATGTCGAATTAAAATATGTGTTTTTTTTTTTTGGCTTTAATTATGATCAACTTCCTTTTTGCCGAATGGTGAATCAACGAACGAATGAATGCATTCATAATTGGGCTAAGGAAGGTGGAGGCTGTAGTCCCCGATCTTTGCGAGACGAATCAAGCAAGCATTTAGGAATGCCACTTCCATGCGGGCCACTGCTCCCCTTTTCCACTTGGTAGAATTTTTCTTACACAAGCTTCGCCCTATTCTCCGCGCCGCAGAAAGATGCAGGAGAAAGAAATCAGATTAAAACAGCTTTTTGAGTTTCTTTTTTTTTTTTTGGGGGTGGGGGGGAAAAAATAAAAACAGCCAAAGATGCATCATCATGTACATATCGCCTGCTGCTGCTGCTGCTGCTTTTGGATTAGCATCAGGTGCTGAGTAGTACGACTACGTCTCTTCTGGCGGGGCTTCCATATTCCATCATCACAGAAGTTATCCAGCTAAGCTTAAAGGGGAAAAAAAAAACCTCGGCCTTTTTCACCCACCCACTAGCCCCCAGATGCATTCCAACTTCATCGAATTTTGATTTCAGTGTTTATCCTTATCTGACATGCTGGGAAAATTCATTCATGTTTAGCAGACTACAAGGATGGTGCCGCCATTCTGATAAACTTGCCTGTCAAGTTGTTACACAGCACAACTTCCAATTCAACGCCTAATTGATCTATAACCGAATCTGGTCCACAACAATTTATTAATTAGTCATATATTATTCCTGAGAATGATTACGAATATATATATATATATTTCTTTTTTCATTTCTTCAATTCCCACAGAATGAAGAAAACCGCTGCTACTAACTAGTACTACTACTGAAGCCTAGCAGGGAGATGAAGAGCAAACAAATTGCTATAAAATTCCTCAATTACAGAAATTGAGCAACTAGCAGGGAGATGAACATTTTTTGGTATAAGTTTGCTTGTTCTCGGCAAAGATTAACTACTGATGTGATGTGAGAGGAAAGGAAGCGTCTGGAGTACTGAATTGGAGGCAGGAGAAAGCTTACACTTGCAATTTGAGATGGACCTATGTTATCCTAATGCATCACTACTACTGCATCTATAGGTTACTTCATGTGGTTCACACAATCTTTGAATGCATCTTAGAAGACAAAATTTCCAAATGATTTGATGGAAATCTTCAAACTTTGGAATAAAAGCGGAGGAAAATATCTCTCGCCTCCGAAGAAAGATCCAAACGCGAGAGTTGCTAAGTACACGGTACGCTTTGTTCTCTGATCGCTCGACATCTAGTCTCCTCTCCTCTTTTAGTCTCCTCTCCTCTTTTAGTCTTTTCTTTTAATCCGTCCGCTGCTTTGAAAGTAGATGGAATTCATGTGCCAACAAGGTCATGTTGCACCAACGTGTTGCCTGACAAGCCAAAAAAAAAAAAAGAAAAGAAAATGAATGAATCTCGAGCGGGATTTGAGGGCATCAGATCACTGCAGATCGATCTTTTGCCAGTTTTCCTTTTTTTTTTTTTTTTGGTTCATGATTTACTACGATTCTAGAAGTATTCCTTGGTTTTTAGGACAGTACACTTTCTTAGTTACCCTAAGCAAGATGAGATTCTCTAGTCATAGCTTTGTCAATCCTTTTATCTACATGTTCAGTTCTCTGTTTACCATTAGGTCGGCATCCCAATCCTTTCTGTCAAAACGAAGATCAGAACTTAAATTTTTTTTTTTTTTTTCATTATAAATTGCCTAGAGTGTGTGACTTTTATATTTTTAGCCAAGAACAAGGCATGCTTCTGGCATTCTTCTGGCATTTAGCCATTTAGCATCAGCGCCCTTCCCCCACAGCCTCACACAACGAGATAGATGCTTTATGTCTCTTCAAATAAATTCTTATTTCGATAAACTAATATCAATATATATTTTTAGTAAAAGGATTTTTTTTTGCTTTAAATAAATACAAGCAAGCAAGCAACAACAGGTGAACGTTCGAATTCATATAGCTCAAAAGACGAGTTTTGATGCATGCAAACCTCAATGGAGAAGTCGACATGCATTAACCCAAACACAAGCATTTCATCATTAGAAGCAGCAACAGAAGTGAGATTTTTGTTAATACATACATAGGCTCGTTTTTGTCCTCAAATATGCCTTAATACACAAGTTATGAAGTCGAGCAGCTAAATGGATCACAGTCGTACATATAAAAGAGAGAATCCCGTCCAATGTGAACCAGGGTCAATACATACCATAGTACGTACAGCCAGTGCTGATATAATTTCAGCGTATCACTACCAGGCACCAAGGGGGCAAAAATGGAAGTTAATTACATGCCACCCGTGCATGGGATTCAGCAATTAGTCCTAGAAATATATATATATATATATATATATATATATATATATATATATATATATATCCTCACTGGTTCAGTCCTTGCTCATTTGCACTTCCACAAATTTGTGCAGTGAAAAATATCTTGCGGCGAAATTCAGCTGTTACCAGAGACTTGACCCCCAAACTGTGATACAACAAACAGACTAGAGATAGACAAGTCACAAAATATTCAATTATTGAATAAATATATATATATATTTGCAATTTTGAAAGCACCTGAAGGATGGTGAACTTAATTATACCTCCTCTGCAAACACTTCCCAGAAAATTCCTTCTATTGTACGTTTCGATTTAGCAAACCTTGAAAAGATAGGTATAGATCTTTGTTATCCATACCAAAAATCTGTTCCGCTTTCCTCAAAGTTTCCTGGTTGTTTGAAAGAAAAGAGATTGTGCAGTTAACAGGGCCACATGAAACCAGGATAAAAAAATAAGATTAACTTCCGTGGTTTATACCTCACGGGATTGCTTTTGCGCATTTAGTTCCTTTATGTTGGCCAGAAATGCACTGAACTGCTCATAGGATAGACGGCTCCTACATAAACAGTCCAGAAGCAATCAAGTTTATAATCCCTTTGAATTAAGCAATCAAGTTAGAGTAACAGAAAGATCAAAAAGTTGGTAGTCACCTTGCTTGACGAAAGAACTCTTTTCCATCAATTCGAGGAGTGCGAGCTTAAAAGTTCCAAATCCATAAAAAGAAAATGCAAAAAGATCAGAAGCTGTCCAACCATATTAAAATGCACAGAATTCATTAGCTACCAGACAGGGCAATTAATACAGCTTCCAATCAGATGTCCTTCCTTAACGATGATGATATGACTAAGAACAACCCCACATCACAAAATATTTTGCAGATTGATAGGCTTTACCTTTAAGACTAGCTATCAATTATGAAATCTAATATCCAGAATTCCGCAGACCTGGCATAGGGCGACCACGAGGGGGAGAGTTTGCTGCTGATGACTGCTGGCTTGATGGGTACCATGATGATAGTGAACCCCGCACTTCATATTGGCTTTTAGTTGGAGAGGTAGCACCAGAAGTTTTTTGAGGGGATCCTGCAGCGGAATACCTCCCAGGGGACACACTAGCAGAGACGATTTTTGGAGTTGCAGTAGGAGTAAGACGTGGAGATAAATACGGTGTCATAGAAAATTTCAACCCACTTTGTTTCGAGGCTGTGGTACCGCAAGCCAAACAAAAAGTAGCAAGATAAATCAGCTAAGCGATATAACCTAAGCAGGTATCCAAGGTGATCCAGAAGAAGGATTTCATAGCCCCTACCATCATCAGAAATGCTTGCAGTATCTGTTCCAGAGGAAGAATAATGTTGTGTTGTGTAGCCATTCACCTCCTCATCTGCAAGGTGGAGTAGGTAGACGTGTTAATAGAGGAGCACATAGATCTAAATGCCAAAGTCACCATTTGGAGGGAACAACGATAAACTTATAGATCCTGAGGCTCGAATCAGATTTCAATGCAGAGAGAGAGAGAGAGGGAGAGAGGAGAAGAAGAAGCAAAGATCTGCAAATGCAAGAATCCTTTTGTCTGTAGGTCCAGCCAAATGGAACCAATGTTGGGAAACAGAAAGGATACATTTTCTCATTGTATGACGTAAAACATTTCCAGAAAAGGTGGCAATTCGCGAAAGATTATAGACCTGTATTTAGTGTTTCTCAATAAGAAAGAGACTTGATATCTTTGGGAATGACTTTGAAACATTTAGGTCCATGAAGTCTTTCTTTAACCAAAACAACCAAATTCCAAAATGCTTGTCAAGAACACATTGGGGGTTTTCCTTTTTCCACAGAGAGAAATGCAATTAAAAAAAAGGGGCAAAGCTAAGTTTACCTTTTGCAGGACAGGCTTTTGGAACTGATTGGTCATAAGTCCCAATATCAACAGTGTCAGCTTGCTGATAAGGATGAGCTCAGAGTAATTTGTAGCAATACACAACGTGAAATGTTATATAGAAGTTGCAAACAAAATAAACCATGAAAATACGAGCAGGAAGACTAGTTAGGAAACTTACAGATGAATTGTCATCATTAAGTGACTGCATCAACTGCCTCTTGAATGTCTCCAACTGTCAAACAAGATCACCAGCCCGAGGATTTTAATAAACTTGAGTATCATATTCGAGCAAGTTCAATGTAGAGGCGGTTTGAGACTGTAACTCTTTGCACACAATTGATGAGTTAATGAATTCCAGGACACGCACAAGATGCGGTAAAACAGGCAATTGGCAACACGCACTCACATATCAGCTCCATAGTTTACAACGACTTGGATAAAAAGTTTACAGCAACAATAAATGATAGCATTGGTAAAAAGGTTGAAGTACAGTTTTTAGCACCCAAAGAAAAATGCATTAACAGAAAGTAAACACAGGTAAATGCTAGGCAAAAAAACAAAAAAGAAAGCTAGTACAAGTTGTTATCAGCATGTAGAAACAAATATTACTAGTAGAAGATAATACAGGGATGGAAGGGGGAACAAAAAGAAGTAAGAAAACTATACCTTGGCCAAGTCACGGCTCAGCTTCTTGGCGGCTAGGGCCAAGGAATCCCTCTCCTTTGTCAGCTTCATCTTCAATAGTATGAGAATGAGAAGAACAAAAATTAATTCTTTACAGCCTCTTTTTTTTTTTTTTATATATATATATATAAGTAACGAATTCATCAGACCAGAAGAAAAACAAAGAAAGAAAGAAAAGATGAGAAGTGTACATTGTCGTCGAGAGTGATTTTGAGACGCAAGTCGGTCTCCTGATAAGCGTGCTGGAGCTGAGAAAGCTTATCCTCGAGGTCCACAACCCGGCGGTCCTTGTCGTAGAGCTTCTGGCGAAGCCTCCCCAGTTCAGACTCCAGCTTGGTGACCCGGGAGGCAATGGCCATGGACGTAATCTTGCGGGCCAGATCTAATTGGTCGTAGGGGTCGGTGGGAATGACCGATAATATCTCGTCCGGTAGATAGAAGTCCGGCGACCCACGACCGCCCTCGCTGCTCGACATCTCAAACCCGAAAAGAAATTAGTTTTAATCCCCGGGGGCTGGGGGTGGGGGAAATTCTCTCTTGGGAGAGAGGAGAAGGAAGACTGGACGAGGACGCGGACGAGGTGTCGGAGAAATCTATGGGGAAAAAAGGAACAAAAAAAAAAAAAGAAAAAAAAGATGGAAGACCACCTTTTAATTGATTCAACGAAATCAAATGCACCCTTTTGTGAGTACCACTGCTAAAATAAAATTCATAACACTATACTACTCTACTCACAATTTATGACAAACTACTCCCTCTTCTTACCATTCAAAATTCAATTGCAAGTTCGTTAGCCCTCTTTTATAGCAGGTATTATTAGCCCTCTTTTATTTTTTTTTAACCACGGAAATAATACACTACTAATTGTCCAAACTATAACAGAGTACTCTTTATCGCTATATTATACAATTTATAGCTAGTAGTAGTAGTAGTAGTAATCCTTTTGAAATGCTGCTACCACTACCACTACCAGTAGCATACTTTCTCTTTTTGAAAAGCTTTTGCGCTTTGAGTTTTGGGTGGAATGTAGGGGTGCAGAGAATTCGAGTAGCTTGAATCGAGCTCGCGAGTAGCTTGGTTAGCTACTCGAATCGAGCTCGAGCAAATTCGAGCTCGAGGCGATTTCGAGCTACTTGCTACAGTAAAACGAGTCGAGTTCGAGTAATTAATGGCAAGAAATTTTAACTCGTCGAGTAGCTCGAGCTTGGTGGCCTATTTGTATATTTTATATATCAATTTACTCTTTTAGGTTTGTTAGTTAGAATATTTACGGGCTTAACCAGTTATGTTGTAATAATAATGAAGGGTGAATAAGTAATTTTGGCTCGTAAACTAAACACGATGAAATGCATTGCAAACTCTGTCCTGCATTCGCCTTCTTCGTTCCTCTTCAGTCTTCAGAGTTCAGCTTACCTCTCAAATCCCAATCTCAGTCTTTGGCTCATCTTCTCAAATCTCAATTGTCACAACTCAAAAAAATTGGGGGCTGCTGCTGCTGCAATACTTGTAATGGTTTCTGAGCTCTTGAGTCTTGACTTAGAGGAAGCTCTTGAGTCTTGCGTGCTGCTGGCGCACGCCGTGGAGGAGAGGGCGTCGCGCGCTGGCGGATGACTGCGCACCGTGCGCAGCTGCTGCTGGACTGCTGCGGCTGAGTTGCTGCTCGATCTGCCTGGAGGTGAACTGGAGCGCAAGGGGCAGGCTGCTCGCAAGGGGGCGACTGCGGTTGAGTCGCGCAGGGGTTGCGTGAGAAGGAGCTGCTGGTGGCGAGGCGCGGCTGGGCAACAGGCGCGATGGGCGGCAGTGTGGCGTGCTGCGATCTGGCGGGGTGCAAAGTGGCGGCGGCGGACAAGGAGAAAAGAAGGAAGAAGAAGGAGAAAAAGAAAGAAAAGGAAGAAGAAAGAAAAGAAAGAAGAAGAAAAAGAGAGAAAGAGGGGAAGTAGGGCTGATGTTGCTGTTGTTGCTTCGATCGGATGCATGTCAAGTTCGAGTACTCGACTCGAGATCGAGCTCGATATGCATTCAAGCTCGATCGAGTCGAGTACGATCTTACTCGTGCTTGTCTCGAGTCAATCTCGATCTTCATTGCTCGAGCTCGATCGAGCTCGAGCTCGAGCTCGATTCCTGGTGAATGTTGTCGAGTTCGAGCTCGAGTAGGCTACTACTCGAGCTCGACTCGCCTCGATTTCACCCCTAGTGGAATGGACCAAATTTGGGGTTAATGGGTCTGGATTTGAAATTAAATTTTTGGTTTCCCTCCAACTCCATACAATTAATTGTCCGTCCTTTTCTTTTTTTTTTTTTTTAAAATAATGGGGTCGTTTTCTTTTTGTTCTTTTATTACAACATATATATTCATTAGTTAGTATCGATTGGGACAAATGACAAGTTGAGAGCTCAAGCCTCAACTCAAGGGACCGGTGCGGGCTAAGGCCCACTCTTCCTTTCCAACCTCTGAATAATGGAAATTATTTTTCTTTTAAGAAATTTTCTTTTTTGGAATTACACTTGGACCTTGGGAATGTTTTGAACAAAATGATAATCGGAGATGATCTTGGGTTTGTTTGGATTGCGGTTTATTTGTCAAAATATATTTGCTTACATCATCATTACAATTTCCAACGCACCTTTTTATCTTCCCAATTACCTTTTTATCTCACATACATCACATCACAAAAAGTGCTACAGTAAAAATATCTCTAATAATTCACAATCCAAACAAACCACTTGTTTTCTCCTGAATTTCAATTGAACCTTTCTTTTATCTGCACGAGGACAGAGGACCTTTTTCCTGCTATCGACAAAAAACTTTTTCCTTTCTTTTTAAAAGCCTTTTCTGCTTGTCAAAAAATAATTGAAAAAAAAAAAAAAAAAAGCCTTTTCTGTAGAATGAAGCCAAAACCGGTCAGGATCCCTTTGACACCAGTATTTGTCTGCGCTAGAACAAGATTCTAATCATGCAACGCTAACATCTACTCCATAGCCGATTCCCTGCTTCTTGTCTAAACGTGCCATTTTCAGTACCGTCTGAATCTGCCGAGGAAAAGGAAGGAGGAATTTGATTGCGCCTTTGCCCGTAACACAGCAATAAGCCAGGAGAGAAATGTCCCTTCAATATCAGACATTGTAAATGCAAGCCTAAGGTTCTATAAGATCCTTCAATCTTCTTTTCAAGCCCATCAGAAAACGCTAGTCCTGAGACACTGCCTTTGCCATTCCACATCTCCAGATACAGAAAAATCCCTTGAACAGAACAGCTTCAGTGTTGATCATTTGCAGCCAACCAGCAAAGCATTGCACGTACCATTTGAAGTTTGATTTACGAACCATCAACTGCAGCCTTCAAACAAACACAAACCACAGCACCTCCGTTCATTCATGGGCGGCGTTACCCTCTACAGACTTGGTCTGCAGAGTCAGTCATAAATGAGTCAAGTAAAGTATATTGTTCGGGCAATTCTTCTGACGTTACTTTACCGCACGCACGCCAACTGTTCTCACTCGGAATCTATACTGGGGCTGAGAATCATTGTCGCTATCGTCGTCATCATCTTCGCTAGATTCATCTGCAACTCTATCCCACCTTGAGTAGTCAAGTTGTGAGTGTCCTTTCGGTTTTGGGATAGCTTGCCACCCAGAGGAATCTTGTTCGGATAACTTACCAACGGCACTATTCTGAGCAGCGACTTCCCCTCTGGCAGTAACCCCACAACTCTCAGCCTTTTGCTCGTCAGGAACTACCGCCTCTGTAACTTGCTCTACTCCATCTTCACATTCCTCCAATGCTTTTCTTTCTTTTACCTCCTTGTCCACCTGCAGTTCTGTATCATCTTCATCTTCTTCAAGCTCTGCATCATCTTCAGGGATGGGAGCAAGGGACTTTCCTCGAACAAAACAAACCATCTTTTGTCACTAGTGAGCAAACATGGGCCTAAAGATGTGAAACTACTACATCAGAATTTGCTCATATTGTACACATTGTATGTATGATAGACTCCATGTGACTCGCAGTACAAGAAAAGATGCATCACAAATATCCGTAGGAAGGCTGTCTGGAAAAAGTGGATGCTCCTGTAAAGGTCATATTTAGCAGCTACAAATAATCCCTTAACCACCCCAATCAAATGCAAATTTACATTTTCCTACTCCAGAAGTAATTTGGCAATTGATTTAGTTATTCTCCACTTACTATTTACATCCTAAACAAAATCAAGATTGATTTCTGTATACAACATGTAATTCTGGGACAGCTCATCTTGTATCTTGAAAGTCCGAATTTCTGTCTGTTAAAGCTATCAACCGTCTAGTACAAATTCTTTACAAAATTTAGAAGACATTTTGTACATCAATGTAGTTCGGTTCTCCAAGCCACATGAAATGCAATTGCTCCACATTGATGAAATTTATCTGATTAACATCCGTCATACTTAGAATGCTTTGATCCTCAAAAATAGTAACCTTCTACAACTGAAACCACGTCAAAAAATTCCAAGGCAGGTACTTCATTTCTTTATTAGTATAACAAACTCTGCTGCATCTTCTTAACTCAAACATGTATAAATTACTGAGTTCACAAAACCCGTAAAAAAAAATTAATAAATAAACTAAATAAAAGCTGGAAACAAGAGCAGAAAATTATATTAAAAAAAAAAGGAGCCAAACGCAAAGGATAAGAGCTAAGGATTTAATAACAGAAAGAAGGAAGAATACCAATTGTGTCTTTAATCGGGCCTGAAGATTCTGATAAACTTCTGATGAAGGGTTTAAGTCAATGAGCCTATTGACGTCAAAAAGAGCTGAGTTGTACTCCTTTAGAGTGACTAACGTCTGAGCACGCAACATCAATGCTCCAGTGTGATTGTGATCAAGCTCAAGCACCCAGGTGCATTCTTCAGCAGCCTATACAAATTTGCAGACATTATGCAATCAATACACAGAACAAATTTCAAAACGGAAGTGCAATTCAATCTAAGCCTGATCTTCATCAATTGAGAAGTAGTGAAAGCAACATACATGGATTGGTCAAACAAATAAACAACGGACGTGACACGTAAAGACGCAAAGACAAAAACCAAAAGCATGTATCCCATTGAGGAAAACTCCCCAGAGCTGAATGCCAATAAGCCGTCAAAATCCGTAACCAGCTACTTTTGAACAACCATTACCCGCAGAAAACACCACACAGAAACCACAGACCACAAAATATCCAAAATGGAAATGTCCAGCTCTTAACCTCCATCATGGAGAGAAACTTATCTGAACGACACATAAAATAAAGTTGGGTAGATAAAAGATTATACAGCTTAAACCAACACTCCAAGATCCTAGCTCACTAAAGTTTCACAGCCAGGAAACATTCAAAACTATCGAACGAAGTTAACAAGAGTTCATTCCCCCTGTTCTAATAAAAAATAGTGGATATTCCACGCTTTCTGGATTCCAACTGTTCCCCCCCCCCCTCTCTTTTATTTGGGTTTCTTTTCGGCAATCACTCTATCCAACAGTCTTACCTCAATAAACTAATCCAGTTTTTCCACACCCAAATTGATGACATAAGCAATGAATAATAAAGCAAAAGTCATTTCTTAAATAATGAGGAAATAGTTGTTGAATCTAAGTAAATCGATCGAAGCTTAAAATCATAAAGAGGGGAAAAAAAACAAGAAGGATGAAAACAGGATAGAAGCGGGAGCAGGAGAGTTTGAGAACCTTCTTGAAGTTGTGGAGTTTGAGAAAACAGGCGGCCCGATTGCTGTGGAGAGCGATTTGTTGGGGTATGGACTTGGCGGCGGAAAGCGCTTCGGTGTAATAAACTAAAGCTTCCTGGTACTTACCTTCTCTATACATTTGATGAGCTCTCTCGATCTTATTATTCACGTTCATCACCCCCACCCCATTTTTATTGGTACTACTACTCGTCGATGCCATTTCTCTCTATCTCTTCTTTCCTATTTACAGTGCTTCTACCACTACGTGTAATCTTTTCTATTGCTTATAATCTGATTTTGATACAAGAGGGATCATACGAATAAATTCGGAACCGGACCCAATAAATAAACCAATCAAACACTACCCAGAAGAAATTTAGAAAGATAGAAATGAAATTTGATGAGATCAACAAAAGAGTAGAAAAGAAGTGATGGGAAATGGATTGAAGAGTGTGTGTGTGTGTGTGTGTGTCGGACAAGGAAAAAAACTTCGGAGAAATCTAGGTGGCGGAGGCTACGGTGGTGGATTTTAAAAGTGGCAGCTTCCAAATGATTTTCAGATGCAAACTGGGGAGGCGGCTGACGACGAGTTTGGGGCCGCGAAAGGATTGGATAGTTCATCGTTTGCACAAATTTATTTATTTGTTTGCATAAATACATTTTTTTAATCATTTTTTTAAAAAAAAATTCAAGCACATTACATTATTACTAATAAAATGTTATAATATTTATTTCAAAAAAAATTATCTCGTATCCAGGCATGTCGAATATGTATTACAAAACCCCATTTTCTTTCTTAACTTAAAAAAAACAAACAAACAAACAAATAAAAGCTAGGAAAAAAAAAAAAACAGCTTTAGCGGGGATGTCGTCGTCTAAGGGTCTGTTTGATAAAATAAAAAAGTGCTGAATCTGAATTTTTTCAAACATTCAGATGTTTTGAATGTTTGGTAAATGAAAATCTATTTGTTGAACTTGTTAAGCAGTGCTGAACTTGTGTGTATTTTTTTCAGCACAAGAATCCTAACTGAATGCTTAATTCTGGTAAGAATCAATAGAATTACTTCAACTATCTTATCTTATCTATCAAATCTACCCTTGTTTGTTAATTATGTTCATAATTCTTATCTAATTAAACAACATAATATTCTCTATCTAACGATTTTTAGTTTCTCTTTTCTCCCTTTTTAATGACTTTCACATATTCTCCATACTCCTCATATAATATATTTAATCTTTTATATTAATTTGATTTAAAAATAAATATTGTCATTTTCATACCTAACAATTTTAAACTAATTAAATCATAGATTCTTTTTTTTTTTAATGAAAGGATATAATGGCAAAATTGTCAAATTAAACTTATTAAGCATTCAGTTATAAATATTTATCAAACAGTATAAATAGGTTTAGCATTAAAATTCAGATATTCATATATTTTTTTCAGTGCTTAAAATTCAGCAAATTAATTGTTTCAGTATTCAGATTTCAGAATTCAGATTCAGTTTTATCAAACAGAACCTAAGAAACGGGAAGTATTAAAAAAATGTTTTATGTAAAATCTCTTTCTTTGTCAAATACCCTTCCTTGTTGCCTTGTTGGGAAGTTCAGCCTTTAGGGCACTGTGTAATATATCAAGCAGCTGGTCATATCAATAACTTGGTTCTAGAATTTTGTAAATTAAATAGTACTACATGATGCATTGAAACATTTTTGCTGGTCGTAACTTAATACCATGGGTCGTTGGGCTGTAGACGTCCATTGATTCCAGTGGTGTAGCCTCTATCATCCTCGGAGTAGGAGGGCCAAGGGGAATCTAGATTTTGGAACCTAAGAGTGGCTGGAAAATGGGTGGGTTTGAGAGTCCAACAAGACCAATTACATGGCTAATTTCGCTTCAAGGGCTTTGGTTTTAAGCCTTCTAGGGCATTGAGACTTGGTGGACATCACTGACTGAAGCACTACATTTCTTTGATTGATTTCCTTCCAAGCTGTCTTTTAGCATTTGACGATTTGGTCCGACTGTAACCGGGCCAGCCTCATTTAACTTTGAACGCCTTGGCAAGTGACCCAAAAACTGCATACCTGTTGCTATTATCACTCGTTGGAAAACAATTTAATAGCCAGGACTAGGAGTATCACAGAAAGAAAGAAAGGCGAAGGTTATGCGGTGGGGGCGGCGAAAAGGCGACTTCTTCTCATTTGATCAATGGGGTGTTCTGGCTGTAGCGGTATTGTGTCAGGCAAGCACTCCTGAGCTAGATCGATCGGTAACAGATTGGAAGAAAAGAATTGGGGAAGGAGGGAAATCGAGAGAAAAGAGAGAAGGCAAGAGAGAGTAACAGAGAAGAAAGAGAAAGTAATTCTTGTATTATGAATCTGGTAATCAAATACAGCAATTGAAAGGGACCTTTATACAATTTCTGTTATCTGTTGCAACTAACTCCAACTAACTGACTTAGTCTAACTACGTCGTTTAAGACTGCTACCCTTCAAACCTTCAAACGCAGAGCACTCCACATCAAACGACAACACTTAGAAACTGGGGCCTGACATTCCCTCCCTGATAAGAAATGAGCTTGTCCTCAAGCTGAAAAATCAGTAAACTGCTTGTCAATGAACGTCTTGTCCTCCCACGATGCCTCAGTTTCGGGCAAGTGATTCCATTTGACCAAATACTGAATGACGGGTTGGGAATTGCGTAGAACAACCCTCCTCTTGACTATCCTTTCCGGCTGCAAAATACACTGGTCAGAGGCATCAAACTCAGGCAGGGTAGGTTCAGTGCCCAAGCCTACCCCAACCTTCTTCTTCAACAGAGAAATGTGGAACACTGGATGTATTCTGGCCTTCTCCGGCAGTTGCAGCTTGTAAGCTGCTGCTCCAATCTTCTCGATAACCTGGAAGGGCCCATAGTACTTAGGAGACAGCTTTAAACTCTTCCTGATAGCCACTGTCTGTTGTCTATAAGGCTGCAGTTTCAGGAAGACCCACTCCCCCACCTGAAAGGACCTCTCTGTCCTGTTTTGATCAGCAAAGTGCTTCATTCTATTCTGGGCTTTGGCCAGATTATGTTTGATGTTGGCTAAAACCTGTAGTCTCTCCTGCACCATACCAACAGCTGCGGGGACAACACTATCATGGAAGGGTCCTAAAGGCAGGTGCAACGGCTTGTATCCGTATAGAGCTTCAAAAGGGGTCAGTTGCAGACTGGTGTGGAAATTAGTATTATACCACAACTCGGCTGCAGACAACCAAGTACTCCAGTGGGATGGATGTTCACTACACATACACCTCAAGTAGCTTTCGAGACACTGATTGACCCTTTCACTCTGACCATCAGTTTGAGGATGATAAGAGGAACTATACTGCAACCCAACCCCCATGGCACGAAACAGCTCTTGCCAGAACCTGCTAATGAAGACCTTGTCCCTGTCAGAGGTGAGGGACTCAGGTAGACCATGCAGCTTGTACACCTGGTCCAGGAACAACTTAGCTACCTGATGAGCTGAATATGGATGGGACAACTTCATGAAGTGACTATACTTAGTGAAACGATCCACCACTACCAGAATGGTATCATACCCCTGAGATAAAGGCAACTGTTCAATAAAATCCATAGTCAAGTGTGTCCATGCCTGTTGAGGAACTGGAAGAGGTTGCAGAAGGCCTGGATAAGGGACATTTTCATGCTTATTCCTTTGACAAGTATCACAAGCCTGAATAAACTGTACAACATCCCTTTTTATGCCTGGCCAGTGGAATATAGATTGTATCCTTTGCAGACAAGCTCTTTGACCAGAGTGACCCCCAACTGCTGAGTCGTGTAAAGCCTTGATCAGATTGTGCCTGATTCCATTTGCTGCCCCTACATACAGCTTCCCCTTGAATTTGAGCAATCCTTTATCCAGTTGATACTCTGGATACGCATGAGGATCTAACAACAATTGAGACATGACATCCAAAGCTACCACATCACCATCATAACTCCCAACTAGCTCCTTTACCCACATTGGTTGCACAGCTGATAGGACACATAGTAGCTTACCATTGTCTGACTCACTGTTTCCTCCCTCCAGCTTTCTTCTAGAGAGGGCATCAGCCACCCCATTTTCAGTCCCCTTTTTGTACTGAATCTCGTAGTCCAGACCAAGTAACTTGGTGAGCCACTTATGCTGTAAGGGATGGGTAAGTCTCTGCTCCAACAGATACTTAAGAGCCTGATGATCAGTCTTTATAATAAAGTGGTGCCCCACAAGGTAATGCTTCCATTTAGTCACCGCTAACACTAAAGCCAGCAACTCCTTTTCATACACAGACATCCCTAAATTCTGAGGAGAAAGGGCTTTACTAATGAAAGCTATGGGGTGCCCCTGCTGCATCAACACGGCCCCAATACCCACACCACAAGCATCCGTTTCTATTACAAAAGGAAGCTCAAAATTGGGCATTTTGAGAACTGGTGCAGTAGTCATGGCCCTTTTGAGATCCTCAAATGCTAGCTGAGCATGGTGACTCCATAAGAAGCCTTCCTTCTTCAGCAACTGAGTCAACGGTTTGCAGATGATCCCATACCCCTTAATGAACCTTCTATAATATCCAGTTAACCCCAAGAATCCACGCAAGTCCTTGACTGTGCCAGGAGTAGGCCAAGACTGAATACAATCCACCTTGCTCGTGTCCATACTCACTCCTTCCTCAGAAATAATGTGTCCCAGGTACTCCACTGAAGTCTGAGCGAAAGAGCATTTAGACTTTTTGCAATACAATTGGTTGTCAGCTAGGATACTCAACACAATCTTTAAATGCTGAGCATGTGCCTCCAGTGTAGGACTATAAACCAGAATGTCATCGAAGAAAACCAATACGAACTTCCTCATGTAAGGTTGAAATATCCTGTTCATCAAAGATTGGAAGGTAGCTGGAGCATTAGTGAGGCCAAATGGCATTACCAAAAATTCAAAATGGCCATGATGTGTCTGGAAAGCAGTCTTATGTACGTCCGCAGTCTTGACTCGGAGTTGATGATATCCAGCTCTGAGGTCCAGTTTAGACATGTACTTAATCCCATGTAGTTCATTCAATAGCTCATCAATGTTTGGGATAGGGAACCTGTCCTTGACAGTGAGCTCATTTAGCTTCCTATAGTCCACACATAGCCTCCAGGTATTGTCTTTTTTCTTAACCAACAGCACAGGAGAAGCAAATGGACTACAACTGTGCTTAACAATTCCATTTGTAAGCATTTCAGCAACCTGTTTCTCAATCTCAGATTTATGTGCATGGGGGTACCTGTAAGGCTTAAGTTTGAATGGCTCTGCTCCAGGTTTCAGGGGAATCTGATGGTCCAGTTCTCTCTCAGGGGGTAGTCCTTGAGGAGTATCAAACACCTGAGAGTACTGTTGCAGAACTGAAGCCACTTGCTCAGGCATATCCCTCTCTTGATTTCCCTGGGAATTCCTCTGCAGGAAGGCACAACTCCTTTGCTTTTCTTGTATAAAAGCCCTGAGATCTTTACCCCTTACTAGTTCCATCACAGGTTGATTAATGTGGCCTTGGAGATGTAATAAGTCACCCCTGCTGCTAAGAGCAATACTGAGTGCGTGAAAATCAAAGGTAATGGGGCTGAATTGACACATCCAGTCAACTCCCAAAATGATATCCCAGTTCCCCAACTCCATTATCTTCAGGTCGAATTGAAACTGGTAATCCTGTATTAACCACCTAACATCCGGACAAATTGTGCCACTAGTAATGTCTGTGCCATCTGCCAAGGTTACAGTAAAAGGCCTGACTGTCTGGTAAGGAAGCTGAAGAGATCTCGCCAACTGATAGTGTATGAAGCTGTCAGAGCTACCAGTGTCTACTAGGATCTTGACAGGTATTCCCCCTAAATTGCCCAGTAGTAAAATAGATTTCCTCTGTATTGCTGCTGCTAGAGCGTTCAGTGACACCTCAGCCATTTCTCCCACCCTACCAGTGAGCTCATCCTGCTCTCCTTCTGCATCTTCGAATTCAGCTTCCTCCTCTTCCTCTATACCCACACAGTTTAACCCCCCAGCCTTACACTGATGCCCAATTCCAAATTTATCACCACATCTATAACAAAGGCCATGCTTACGCCTATACTGCATTTCCTCAGCTGAAATCCTGCTCACTTCCCTGGATCTATAGTCACCCTTCCTGTTAGTAGGATCAATAGCAGGAAGTTTATAGGAGCTGGAATTGTTCTGACCAGTGCTGTGGTTTCTAAACATCCCATACTTCGGTTCAACCACATTCCTGCCTGAGGTCTTAGATTGCTTGGACATGGTCTCCAGTGAACATTCCTGCAATTCAGCAACCTCAAATGCTTTGGACAGAGTTTGTGGTTTGAACATTTTGACCATTGGTTTGATCTCATCCTTTAATCCACTAATGAAACTGGATATAAAATAACCTTCGTCCAGCCTAGGATTCCTGATCAACATTAGTGTTTTCAATTCCTCAAACTTCTCCTCATACTCTTCTACTGTCCCCTTTTGTTGTAATTTGTTGAATTCCTCAACCACATCGCGTGACCACTTCCCTGCAAACCTCTCACACAACAGCTCGCAAAATTCAGCCCAAGTCAACCTAGGTTTTTCTAGTCTAACTCCTTGGAACCAATTGTCAGCCCTCCCCTCTAAGAACATTTCCACCATATCTACCTTTTGATTTTCAGGTATCTGATAATTCAGAAAATATTTTTGACATTTCCTCAACCATTCTCTAGGATTACCAGATGCGAACATAGGTATTTCAAGTCTTGGCAAGTTAGGAGTGAAATTCTTAGTTCTCACCTCCTGCTGAGCTCCAGGCACCTCTGTGGACGTCATGAGCTTACAATGCGGCGGAGGAGTCGGTAGAAGTGGTTCTGACGAGCTTGCCTCTGTCTCCTGCATACCTTTTTCTTTCATCATCACCTTAAACAATGCATTGAGTTTCATCTCCATCTTACTGAACCTCTGATCCAAATTACCGACCATCGCCTCTACCTTCGCGTTGTTCTGTCCGAGCTCCTCCTGGAGTTTCTGCTGCAAGCTATTCTGACAGGAAGCCTGAGCCGCCATGGTCTCCATTACTTCTTGGAGTCGAGTTTCCTGCTTCTTGAGCTGTTCTTCCAGAGAACGATACCTGGTGTTTTCAGCCATGAGTGGTGCCCAAAGCAGCCAAGGATCGGCTGCTCTGATACCAATTGTCAGGCAAGCACTCCTGAGCTAGATCGATCGGTAACAGATTGGAAGAAAAGAATTGGGGAAGGAGGGAAATCGAGAGAAAAGAGAGAAGGCAAGAGAGAGTAACAGAGAAGAAAGAGAAAGTAATTCTTGTATTATGAATCTGGTAATCAAATACAGCAATTGAAAGGGACCTTTATACAATTTCTGTTATCTGTTGCAACTAACTCCAACTAACTGACTTAGTCTAACTACGTCGCTTAAGACTGCTACCCTTCAAACCTTCAAACGCAGAGCACTCCACATCAAACGACAACACTTAGAAACTGGGGCCTGACATATTGTCAAAAGACAAATCCCGCCGCGCCCCCCCCCCGGGCCCCAAAAAAAAAAACCAACGCTCCCAAAAATGAAAAATAAAACAAAGGGCCGGTACAAATTCTTTATCTTTCTTGATTACGATTTACAACCCAATAGAATGATAGATTACTCCAGCTTCCTGCGTAGCTAGCATTGGACTTCTTCAAAGAACTTATAGAATATGCTGTTAGAAGAAGACGGGGCTGCTCATGAGGCATTTGCCTCTTTTATTTATTTTTTTTTCCAATTTTTTTTAAAGGTACAAAGAGAGAGGGCCAGTGGCCCAATTACACGTATAGATATTAAGAGAAGACTAAACGAATGGTGCTTGGCTTGAGGGCGAATAGAAAATCAAATTTCCAACGAAAAAAAAATAGGGATAATTTTTTTTTTTTGTTGCTTGCCACGGTATTCAAGGCTTTACCCTGACTAATCCGTTGGTCGATTCGGGTCTCACACCTAACTGTAGTGGGTGAGTCTCCCAACAAGAGTAGCTGCATACGCCAGGTTTCAAATCGAGACCTGATAATTTTGTTTAACCAACGAGAAAGACGGCATGACCAAAACGAATACATACTACTATATGTTAGTTAAATGCTAGTAGTAGTAGGAGCTACTAGGCTAAAGGAGGACCGGACCAATTGGGTAACGATGGTGGGGAAATGTTTGCCCGTAATTGGGAATTTGGGAGCACCAACAACTTTTTTCTCCGTCAAATGAACGTGATGACGTGTTGGTTTGGCCGGTGTAGTACTCCTCCCTTGACTCAATTTTCCTAACAATGCCTGCTGCTTTTCCTCTTTTCTACACTTTTGCTGGATTCTTTCTCTTTTTTTTTCTTCTAAATCGCCCTTGCCTTTTCAAAGATACCAACGTCGTTCAAACATGACGGCCTCCTGCCATTCCATTCATGTACCGCTTTTCCTTCTCTGCGCTTGGTTCTATTCCCGACCATTTTTCCCTTCCCTTTTGCTTTTCAAACGTCTGCTTTATTACATTCAAAAAGTGGTTGCAAACAAGTTGGTAAAAAATAATGGATCCTGTCAAGAAGATAGAATCAAGGGGGAAATTTTTTGTTTGGATTGTCATTTGTTTTCAAAAACTTTTTATGTTTTTTTGTATACACATCAGACCGTTACAATTTTTTTATTTTTTTACAAAAACTCTAAAAGAAATAGCATTCCAAACGAGCTACTAGAACTACCAACCTTAGAACTAGAAATAAATAGGTTTACTCTTCTTTCACTTGGATCATACTTTTAATTTTTTACTCAAACATGGATTAGTGTTTTGTGCTTAATCCAGAATTGTATCGTAATTTTATCTTTGATTCGAACTCTGAAATAATTTGTGTTTTATCATAATTTTATCTTTATTACTCTTTCTAAATAATGAGAAACAATTTGAAAGAACTGAATTGACAGCTAGAACCACCAGCCTTAGAATTAGAAACAAATACGTTTACTATTTTTTCACTTGAATCATAATTTTAATTCAAACTCAAACACAGATTAGTGTTTTTTCAAGAATCTAGATTTGTACCGTAAAGACAAAGGAATGAATCGGATAAGGTTTTTTCTTCTTAAACGCATTCATTGAATTTGACCTTTTGAGATTTTTTTTATATATATAATAATTTCGACTCTACTTTCCCAAGTTCACTCTCTGGGAAAATCTATCGACTTCTTTATATAATCTCATTGGATATATATATATATATATGTATAGAAAGTGTGTGCGCGCGCGCGAAATCATCCATCATATAAGACATCCGGTGTCCTAAATTTGCCTTAACTTTATAATAACTTGTGTTTGTGTGACATGCCCATGAGATGTCGTGATTAATAGGGCACTAACAAGATGTGATGCAAGAGCTATTCCAATGTGGCCTTTCCAGAATGGTCCGGTTTAAAATACTATCAACCATGCCTATCATTTGTTTACGTGAGCCTTATCCTTTTCCGGGATAATCCTACTAAATTAAGGAAGAAGCGTCAGGTACAATAAGTCCCAGGGAAAGGAAACTCCCCTCCCCCTGAAGTCTCGATCCCGTACAGGCCGATGAGCAATAGAAGGGCAAGTAATTAATAAAGGGACGTACGAGAAGGCTTTGTCATCGACTGATGTTACTCATTTGCACCATATCCAGTCAAAAAGTCCGCACACCCATTTGCTTTCCCATAAAAGTCACGACGGATACATAGAGGATAGCAGCCGCCAGCGGCCAGCCCCATGAAATCTAGGAACAAGAATCTGCAAGCGGGGAAAAAAAATTTTTTTGCCAACATAATAATTTTTATTTGTACCTACTCTTATTTCTACGTTAAGGGAAAGGAATGAATCCAAAAGAATCAATGAAAAATTCAAAGAAAAACTGAATCGCCACCAAAACAAAAAAATTAGTTTGGACTGAAATTGTTTACCCAAGTGACCGAGCGGATTTGACATTACATGGCCCAAAATTTTATGGTGATGGCCTTGTTGGAAGGAAAGCAGTAAGCTATGCATGTAAGACTTTCTATTCTGTACTAGTGCTCAATGCACACTCAATACTAGTGTTATCAAAAAATATATAATATTTATGATTATATATTTTAAATAAAATTTTTATTATTGAAACAAATTTCAATCTTTTAATTTTTTTTTGTAAAATAATTTTATGTTGGCAATTATAATGTTTAGGGGTAGTTATGCTGAAAATATATATATTTAAATAGTTAAAAGTAAAAAATAGTCGTGAATAATTATAAGTAATTAAAGTAAACGTAGTTTTTATCAAAGTAAAAAAAGAAATTCATAAAATGGCGATAAATATTAACCGAATGTTAACCCCAAATCCCTTTTCAGACTATATATATATATGTGTGTGTGTATATATAAACATGGGCAAGTAGATCCCATTTTTAACCACAGTAATATACATATATATATATATAATTGGGGATTATTATTATTATTAGTTTGGTGATGGAAATGCAAATTTATACGAGAACAATTAAGATCCTAAACATAAAGCGAACTCCAAGCCCTCCCAATACTACAACGGTAAAAACCACCAAACACAATTCTTTTCCGGAAAGAAAGCAACGGAGCAGACGCAGTGAGGATGAGCATGTCTGCGTCTGTTTGGCGGACTAATTTTTTTTTATTTTTTTTTTTAAAAAAAAACAGCGAAACTGACGCCGCTACAAATAGTACGTAGCTGTTGACGGTGGGCCCCACTTGCGTGGACATTCGTGTCGTGCCCATACGGAAGGGTGTTGGGGTCGGTGCTTTCCGTGTACTACTTGACTGTACGGCACACCCGGAATTTGCCACGGTTCCGCATATCGGCCTTTCCGTACAAGTACCTTTTTTTTTGGCCGACGGTGGATTTATCAATTCTTCTCGCAAGTGATCAATTTACTCCAGCTTTGCTTTCCGCCTTCCGGTGCTAAAATATTATTATGCTTGCTATTACTATTGGTAGCGAGTACTATCAGAGTAATTACGGACTTCACCTCCTCCGCCCCACACCTAAACTTATATCGGCGGTTATTTGTTCATAAAAACCGTCTGGCTGAGTTTATATTAACTTCTTCCTAGTGTTTCCATTACCAACCAATGCCGAATCTATACTTTTTTTATGTTCTCAGAGACTGGAGAGCAAATTCGTGGATGTCTCTCCAGTTACAACTGTAGCATAGATATCTCTATTAACACTAAATTTCTGACTGACGGAGCCAGATAGTAACCATGCACGATCTCGTATAGGAGAGCTGCAATTGGTCAAGATTTCCTCCCAGCTTCCTAATGCAGACAAAGACGCCCCCCCCCGTGGGGCCCAAAAAAAAGGTGTCTTACATGAAACTGTCATTTCTATCGGTCAAAAGCATGGTGCATTTATTGATTTTGAGCCGAAGAAAAATTTTCACCAATCCATGGCTGGTTTCCCCCAACTCTGCCTATGTCTAGTAGGCCACCATTCAGTTATGTCTGGAATTCTACTATAGAATAAGGTGGAAAATTCTCTGTTATGCATCGTGGAATTACATGAAGGTAACTACTAATACACTGCTACGAGCATTAAGAAAAGGAAACAGCTAGCTGGGTAACAACAGATCGTATAGTGAAAGAGCTTTCGCTGGTGCCCTATTATTCTAGCCAAGATAAAAGGCCTCCTACTGTGAAGCAGCACAACCCATACCTGCCTCTTAATTCTGTACCATGTAGTACATGATGGTTTTTTTTTTTTTTAAAGGGAAGTTTGAATGCAAAATATACATGAATATTTTGACCGCGTTACGCAGCTAGCGGGAGCCTGGATGCATATCTCTCTTATCTTAGCTAGCTAGGAATCAGAAAGGGTGCAGGTGAGTTGTTTCTTTTAGCTAGATATGGATGGATATTACGAGTTCATTGTCCAGGGAATGGATGTGCAGCAGCAAGCTAGCTAGCTGAGCTGAGGCAGGCCGATGGAGGGAGGGAGGATGCATGGGTGAGATATGCAGAGAGTTTGGTGAATTAAAAAAGTTGCTGGCTGGAGTCTTCAATGCACGTGCGCTCCCTGCCTGCTGCTACCAGCTGCAACAGCATGGGAGCATATTTATACGCATGCAGCTGCTGCTTCTTAATTAGTAGAAATTGATTTTAGGATATATATATATATATATATATATATATATATTTCAGGCCAGGGTAATTCCCCTTCAAATTCATGGAAGGGTAATATAATAGTTGTAGTGAAAAAGATTGACAGCACTATATACCTGATTAGAGTCTTCCAGAATTTAACATCCCAAATTTGGACCCTCCCAGCATTGAATTCCAATCACATCGTTGTTAGCTAGCTTGAATTTCAATTCCATACGCTCCTTAGGTATTAAACAATTAACTCAAGATCGATCATTCACGTATGTGTTCACAGTCACTTATAATTTTAATTATAAGTGCTGATGCAAATCAACCGAAGATGCACCTTGCATCAGCACACCAGTTGCCTTTGACCTTGCACATCCAAAGCTATATACCCTCTTCTTCCTTTTTTTTTTTTTTTTGTCTCAATTATACCTTTTTCCTTCAAATTAAAGCTTGATTTATAAGATAAAACTGCAGTTCCATAAAAGGTTAAGAATTAATCTCTCTTATATTGTCCGTGTAAATATTTCGTAATACCAACATATAGTAAATATATGTAAAAAAGTGAATTTTCAAATCTGAATAGAGATTTTATGGATACGTTTAGACTCATTAATATATATATAAAAAAAAAGATGAAATTTTAGACTATTTCCAAATGTTAAATAATGAAACTCATACCCAAAAAAATAAATAAATAAATCACCTGGTCAAGAGTAATAACCGCAAAGAAGTTGAAAACAAGCATGATGGATTCTGTGCAAGCTATAGAGTAGAGCTAAAAACAGAAAAGAAAAAAACACACAAACGCAAAAGAAAGAAAAGAAAAAGAGGCCATCTTGAGTGTCGTCAACCAATGTGAATATATATATATCACATATATATATATGGCTTTTGTTGGACCTCATTTCACATGGCACGGCATGTGCCGCTCGTTTAGACGTACGTACGTTCATAGGTTTCTGTTTCAAAAGGAGGCTGACGATCAATTGATAAAGTAGTAATAGAGCCAAGAATACCAACCATATTGTCAAAGCCCGATGCGAGTGCCGCGACTCGGGGGCCAATTTTGTCTCCAGAGGGTAAATAAGCAAAACAAACGTCCACTGCTGTACCTAATTAGCTGTGTTTTAATCCATCCTTTACCTTGAAAATTCCAACTATGACCAATGCAACATCTTACGGGTATATGACCACTGCTGTACCTCAAAATTACCCTTACATTATTTTAATTTTTCATTTACCTTTTTTCCTTTCTTTTATTTCTTTTTCTCTTTCTTCTATCTTTCATCCTTCCCAATAGAAAACTCTATCTCAAAGGGAATTTTTATTTTGAGTTTGTTATTGCATTTTTTGGTGAAAGTTTAAAAGGCATCAAAAACTAATTTTGATTTTTTGTATGATGCCACGTGTTACAAATTTCAATTGATGATGATTATTAATCAGGTCACAATTTCATCTTATGATATTTTCTTGAGAATAAAATGAGAAACTAGAAAAGAAAGAGGAAAAATCAAAATTACAAGAATTGAAAGGCTAAAAAAATTATATTTTAGGAAAGTGATTTGAATTTTTTTAATCATTTACGGAGAAGAGAGATCTCTGCAATTCCTCTTTTTTAATTCCAATCATTAAGATGAAGATTTTTGTGGGAAAGAGGAAGAATTAAAGAAAGAAGCAAAGAAAATAAAAGAGTACAGAAAGGGAAAGGAAAAAAATAAAAGAGAAAAATAAGAGTTTAGAATAATAGAGGGATAATTTTGTCCAATGGGGGATAAAGTGAAACAAAAAAATGATTAAGGGGTAAAATGAAAAAATGAGGTATACTTTAAGGGGATTAATTGTGATTAACCCTTTTATTTATTCATCAGGCATTTCTCAGCTATACTTAAAAGCAGCTGGTTAAGTTTTGCTTTAAATGAAGGGATAATTTCAGAAACCTCCCCTGAGGTTTCTGACATTTAAACTTACCTCCCCTGTGGTTTGAACAATTACACTGACCTCCCCTGAGGTTACTAATCCTTTACAAATTCAGTCCAAATGATTAAAATATTATTTTAGAGAGTGAAATTAGAAATTTGTACCTGATTTGTCCTTTGTGCCACATGTCCAATGAATGGCAAAGTATTACAAATTAATTAACAATTAATAAACTTTAACGAGCGTAGTTTATAGGCAAATACGTATTGTCTATTTAAAGTACCAACTCTTTACATGTATTTTACTTTCAAACATTTACTTTATCACAAATATTTATTATCAAATACAGATTTGTATTTACTCTCAAATATTTAATTTTTGTTAAACACAAAACCTACCAATTTTTCTTCCGTAGAAATATTAATATAACACTTTTTCAATTTTAGTTATAAATATTTATGTATTTAACATAAATTAAATGATTCAGGATAAAATATCTATAAAGAGCCAATACTTTACTCATGTAATGGATGAAAGTCATAAAAAATTAATAGTTTATGAGGCCATTTATTTTTTAAAAAATATTTAATTTATATTAAATAGATAACCTACTGATTTTTTTTGCAAGAATATTACTTTAACACTTTTTAATTTTTAATTACAAATGTTAATATATTTATCATAAATTAAATATTTGAAAATAAAATATCTGTAAAGAGCCGATACTTTAAATAGGATATACGTATTTGCCTATAAACTACACTATTTAAAGTAAGGAGTATAGTTTATTGATTTAAGTTAAGGAGTGTAGTTTATTGATTTAAGTAAGGAGTGTAGTTTATAGGCAAATACGCATAACTTATTTAAAGTACCGGCTCTTTACAGGTATTTTATTTTTAAATATTTAATTTACAATAAATATATCAATATTTGTAATTAAAAATTAAAAGGTGTTACAATAATATTCTTGTAAAAAGAAAATCGATAGGTTATCTATTTAATATAAATTAAAATTTTTTTAAAAAAAGAAATGGCATATAAAATGTTAATTTTTATGACTTTTATCCATTACATGGGTAAAGTATTAGCTCTTTATGAGTATTTTATTCTGAATCATTTAATTAATATTAAATACATAAATATTTGTAACTGAAATTGAAAAAAATGTTATTTTAATATTTCTACGGAAGAAAAACTGGTAGGTTTTGTATTTAACAAAAATTAAATATTTGAGAGTAAATACAAATCTGTATTTGAGAATAAATATTTGTGATAAAGTAAATGTTTGAAAATAAAATTCACGTAAAGAGCTGGTACTTTAAATAGACAATACGTATTTGTCTATAAACTACGCTCGTTAAAGTTTATTAATTGTTAATTAATTTGTAATACTTTGCCATTCATTGGACATGTGGCACAAAGGACAAATCAGGTACAAATTTCTAATTTCACTCTCTAAAATAATATTTTAATCATTTGGACTGAATTTGTAAAGGATTAGTAACCTCAGGGGAGGTCAGTGTAATTGTTCAAACCACAGGGGAGGTAAGTGTAAATGTCAGAAACCTCCCCTGAGGTTTCTGAAATTATCCCTTAAATGAATGACTTAATTAGTAGTAGTAATTAAATTTGATGACGGGTAGAGACAAAAATAATTGTACCTGCCAAGTACTGCTTCCTACCCGTACGTACCTCTGTCAGCCCCTTGTCCTTTATTATTATTATTTTTATTATTTTTTGTTTGTGCGGATTGTTTATTCTGAATTCAACCATCCATCTTTTCTTTTCTTTTCTTTTTTCCTTTTCTTTTTGTAGGGACTGGGGACTTAGGTAGGGAGGATTATTGTATTCATTTTCTAACCTACTGGGACATAACAACTTAGGGGAGGAGTTGGGGCGTAAAGTACTACTAAAGGTACAACTCCTCAAAGCCTTTTTCCTCTTTTAAACAGCCTTGCCAATTAACCATACTGCTAGTACTATATATACAGCCCCCTCTGCAACGGCCTTTCCACTCTCTCTCTCTCTCAGCTTTTCCTCCAATACCAAAACAAACGCTCCTCCGCCTCCTATCTCTTCTCCATACCATCTCTCTCTCTCTCCCCCCCTGAACTCGTCCCACATTCTCCGCCATTACCCACCCAAACTATCCATGAAGAACCTTATAAGGAGACTATCACGAGTGGCGGATTCCTCCCAATATTGTCAACTGAGATCGGAATCCGGGACCACCACCACCACGTCTAATTGTTCATCATCATCGTCGTCGTCGTTTACGAGAGCAAGAAAGCAGCGGCGAGGTGGGGCCGGAGTGCCGGAGGGTCACTTGCCGGTGTACGTGGGAGAGGAAATGGAAAGGTTCGTGGTGAGCGCGGAGTTGTTGAACCACCCGCTATTCGTCAACCTCTTGAATCAATCGGCACAGGAGTACGGTTACCACCACAGAGGCGTGCTTCGTATTCCTTGCCATGTCTTCGTCTTCGAGCGAGTCCTCGAGGCTCTTCGTCTCTCCCCCCATGACTACTCCCACCTTCAACATCTTTTCAACTCTTTCTCCGATCAAGACCTTCTCTAGCCAAACGTACATCAACAGTAGATATATATATATATACGTACATATATTTTGTTTGGTTAAGTTATAGGGAGCCAGCCAGCCAGCCGGCGTTGGTTGAAGATTACCGAGAGAGAGAAAAGGGGAGAGATATATCATATATATACTCCAATTAATTAATTTAGGGCAGGCTGCAGGTAATTAGAGAGTGAGATAGAGAATGAATTAGCGCGGAGGAAGTCAGATCTGAGACGATCTACATAGATATAGATGGATCGTCCGTGTGGTATAATCCAACACTTTCTCTTCTTCTCTTTTGTTTTGTTTTGTGTACATACGCTGTGGTGTCATCGTTCAAAGGACAAAAAATGGCAGCGAGTTTGGAGTTTTTTTCTGTGAAAGCTGCTGTTAGGCCTGTAAGATGATATGATGATGGATTCATTCAGGAAAATGGACAGAATATTCCCTATCAACCAGCACCAAAAAAAAAAAAAACACACACATAAATATCATGCCATCACCAGCAGAAGACTAGTAGTATTTTTCTCTTCCTCGATCGCTGAAAGACTAGTACAATCACCACTTTGTTTTCTTTCTTTTTTTTTTTATTTGTTTTAAATTTTTTTTTGAACCAAATATACCAACTGCAATTTGCTTATTAACTTGATGATGTGGTTTGGTTGGGGTGTCATCTCATAATACTCAGGAAGCAAACTGTGTGCCTGCCTTGATATCAAAAGTTAGATGTGGTAACGGACGGCTGGCGCAAAGGAACTTTCAGAGAGAGCAAAAGTTACTCTACTGATTTCATTTTCTCTCCTTTTTGTTGATGATGATTTCTTTTCTGGGCAGAGGCTACTCTGAGTACCTACCAACCAACCAACCAACCGCTAAGCAATTACCAACCAATGCCAAGTATAGTACTAGTATGTAATATGGGCAAATTGCGCCATATGCCGCCTTTCTTCAATTGGGTGTTTCTTCGGTCCTTAGATTGGCTTAATAACTTGTCACGCCATCTGCGTACGGATTATGTACGGTTTCTTTTTTTTTTTTTTGTGTGTGTGTGTGTGGAGGGGTAACAATAAAAACTAAAGATCTTTTTTAGAAGAAGAAAAAAAAAAAAAAAACTACTGGCAGTCGGTGTCAAGTTGGATGCTTGCCATATATGCAACAAATAAAACACATTTTATAGCGTTGCACCTAACACAATTGGGTCTTGCTTGATTCCATTTTTAACTCAAACTAGCCTTGCTTCGGATGACTTGAGAGGAAATGCTAGTGTCGTCTTTTCTCAATCAGTGCAGTTTATCGTTCGATTAATTACAAAGCAACCCTTTAAAACATACACTACCTGATTTTCCGTTTACATCAATCCTATTTCTATTTTGAAACAGCATGGCGAAGCACATGTTATTTGGATGAAATGAGGATGGATTATCTCAGATATATATATATCATATATGAGGGAAAATACCGGATTTCATCCCCAAACTTTGGGGTAAGGACACATTTGTCCCTCAACTTTTGGGCACGACACATTTGATGTCTGAATTAATAATTTTTGACCAATGTCATCCTCAAACGGCAATTTAGCCAATTTTTAACGGAATTGGTCACGTGAAAATCACATGACCGTTAAGTAAACTTAAATCACATCTTTAACAAAACCTGCCAGTTTCCCATAAAGAGCTGGTATGTTATGGACAATTTATTATTTTTTTTAACTTTCACATATTTAATTTATATTAAATACAAAACATACTAGTTTTCTTTTGAGCGCTATTTAACCAATTTTTCCTATAAAGAGTTGGTATGTTTTCCATAAAGAGCTGGTATGTTATGGGTAATTTATTTTTTTTTTAAACTTTCACATATTTAATTTATGTTAAATACAAAACATACTAGTTTTCCTTTGGGCGCTATTTAACCAATTTTTCCTATAAAGAGTTGGTATGTTTCCCATAAAGAACTGGTACAAAACATACTACAAAACCTGCTAGTTTCCCATAAAGAGTTGGTATGTTATGGGCAATTTATTATTTTTTTTTAACTTTCACATGTTTAATTTATGTTAAATACAAAACATACTAGTTTTTCTTTGGGCGCTATTTAACCAATTTTTCCTATAAAGAGTTGGTATGTTTCCCATAAAGAGTTGGTACAAACGTACTACAAAACCTGCCAGTTTCCCATAAAGAACTGGTATGTTATGGGCAATTTATTATTATTTTTTTAACTTTTACATATTTAATTTATGTTAAATACAAAACATACTAGTTCAATGGGTAAAAATATGTTATGAATAACTCAAAGTTTATACTTTTAATAGTTCAATGGGTAAAAATATGTTATGAATAATTGAAGGGCCAAATTTTTACTATTCAAATAGTTCAATGGCTACTCAAATAATTTGCTCTTATATAAATAGTAAATGCATGCAAAGTATATGTAATTTTTAAATTTTGAGGGGAGACTTTTGTAACTATTAAAAATCTCAAGGGATGTTTGTGAAATTATCCCTTTTCATTTTTCATGCTGATTATTTCTTTTCTTGCCTATTTTTCATTTTATCCTTATTTTTAGCTTTTTTTCCCCCCTTACGTACGGGACGCAAGTGTTTATTGATGGATGCTTAGTCAAAATTGCCAAAAGTTGACTGATTGCATGCAGGAAACTGGCAGGTTTTGTTAAAAATGTGATTTAAGTTTACTCAACGGTCATGTGATTTTCACGTGACCAATTCCGTTAAAAATTGGCTAAATTGCCGTTTGAGGATGATATTGGTAAAAAATTATTAATTCAGACATCAAATGTGTCGTGCCCAAAAGTTGAAGAACGAAATGTGTCATTACCCCAAAGTTTGGGGATGAAAACCGGCATTTTCCCTTATATATGATCAGTTATTGAATGACTGTATATCTATCTATCTGTTTCCCGTGGTCTTCCTTCTTCTGCAATATATCCAATCAATCTGTGTCCCCGTGCTGTTTCGTATCCTCTTTTCTTTCTTTTTTTTTTTAAAAGAAAAAAAATTCTTTGAGAACAAATTTTCGGAGTCATTTGAGTTTTCTTCAAACTACGTAAAATGGGACATGAATAATTACGTCGTGATTAACAGAATGGCGAGACTTGATTACAGCATATTTACTCTTGGGAAGTATATATACATGCAAAAACTATTGTCCACTAAAAATAAGAGCGAACATGCAAAGTAACCATTTTGAGCTACTTAATTAAAAGTAGTTTTACGATTCTTGAGTTGCTTTCAAAATTGTACTTAGAAAACTGGAATTATATATGTTTTTAAGTTCACCAACCCCCAAAACAGTTGAAGGCCAAAGAGTGCCTGCCTCACGTCTTGGGAAGCATCTAGAGTTTTCTAATCAAAGTGGGTATGATTCTGATTGAAAATTAGGCTGAATGCTACCTCTCTCTCTCTCTCTCTTTTTTCTTTTTTTTTTTTGGATGGATCGACTCTGAAATGGAGTAAACTCACTAACTATGTCCTATCGGGCTCACAACACACAAAGAAAATTATTTATATCACAGATAAATACCCACCAACACACACACGCAGTACACGAAAAGAGCTAATTTTGGATAAAGTATTATTTGAAATATTTACTGTAATATTTTTTATGATATGATGTATATGAAATGTAAAAAAAATTAAAAATATAAAAAAATAAATTATTATATATATTTATAATGCAAACGAAATATATGTTTGGATTGTGAATTATTAGAGATATTTTTACTGTAGCACTTTTTGTGATGTGATGTATGTGAGATAAAAAGGTAATTGGAAAGGTCAAAAAGGTGTATTGGAAATTGTAATGATGATGTAAGCAAATAAATTGGGGGAAATAAAACCCAATCCAAACAAATTGATTATTTAAAATAATTTAGTAATTCAAACGCACTAATGCCATCATCAACTTAGCGAATGAAAGCAGTTGCAGTACTAGACCAAACAGTAGCAACAGTGTATAATTATTACAATCTTTGGCTGATCAACCCAAGAAAAGCTACTCACCTACACCTACACCTACACGAAACGATTCCTCAACATTGACTCCTCCTCCTCCTGCTCCCATCAAGTGTGAACTGGGATTCAAGTTCAAGACACCACTGAGTAATAATTATTAGCCGGGACGTCACGATATTTATTATTGAACAACTGAAATCGTCTCCATCAATTATCAATAGTAGTGTGTGTCTCTATAAAAAGAAGTGTTCACCGATCAATAGTGTGTGAACGTGAACTTTCAAATTGGAACAAACCCAAATGATTCGATTAGTTAATGGAATGCTACTATATATATATATATATAGGATGTTGCTGCAGTATGTTTACTTGTCAGCTGCAACGTGGAGGCTTTTTTGCCATATTATCTGCTTTCCACACGTATCTTCTCCCTTTGTGAATGCACTACAGAAATTACCACCTATATATATATATATACACGGATACATGTCAGTACGTACGCGTTTCTGTATCAGCAGCAGTTTGGCAGTTTGGAACAAACCCCAAATGATTAGTTAATCTTATCCTCCGATCCACGCAATCAGCACCCACATGCTCTCTCTCTCTCTCTTGCTCTCAACTGTCAGTACCTCCCGCCGGCCGGTGGGTAACTGCACTGCAGCAGCACTTTCCAACTCCTTGTTGTAGCAGTACTATATTAGTACTAGTTAAAAGTAATTAATTAGTATTTGCTTCGCTGGTGTTGGTGATTCTTTCTCTGAATCGAATAGATTCCAGCCGTACAACGTCGTAAGTGGTAGACTACTACTAATATATAATAGTATATAATAGTACTACATGCGACAGCTGGGATTACGGGATACGATGCACATGCCCTTTGCAACGCCTCCTAATCATTTTCACAATTATACCTTTTTTTTTTTTTGTTTAACAGAATAAAATAAAAAATTAATCGCTGTCAATCTCTCATTTTTTTCTCCTCCGAGAAGAGATTAGGAACTAATGATGCTTTATTATTTTACTTCTTTGCATCTCAGTTCCAATCCAAAGTTTTACCTGCTCAGAATCTCCGACTCCCTGCCTTCTCAATTACTATTAGATCCGTCTAGAAGCTCTTGTTCATCCATTTACAATTCATAATTACGTCATAATTATATTTAACTTTTAAATACATTCAAATGTTTACATGAGTTTTAATACTCATGTATTAAAACTATTTGCTTATTTACCCTTTTAACTTTTGTAAGTAGAAGGTAAAAGATGTTTGCATAGCATTAATTATTTCTAACATTTTCAACTTTTGTATTCTAATTTTTCCTACATTACATGAAACCGTAGCTGGTAAGGTTTGAATTTGCAATGTTAATCGGTCAACAAATTTTGAGTTCAATTAAAGAAAGACATTGAACCAATCAACGATTTCTCTGATTTTGCTCAAAATGACCGGTCTTCTCTTTTTCTTTTTTTTTCCCCCTTTAACACAATTGGATTTTGAAGGTTGCCCAAACCGAAAAGCAGCCCATCAACAGATCAACCGCCCAATCCGGGCTGGGTTTTAAAGCAATGCTTCTACCTCCCACACTCTGATCCCAATAAGAACAGCTAAACTTTTATCTTACCCATCCAAAAAACAAATAGAGCCCAAAATTCACCATGACTTTGTTCTCTCCGTGCACTCATCAAGAACAGCCCAACTTCGTTACCTTAAACAATCACTTTTATTTTACCTTAAACGACTCATTACCTTAGGTATTTTGTACGTGTAATATAATTTCTACCATCACCGTAGATTTAATGAAAGTTTGATGTTTCATTGGCAAAAAGAAGGTTCAACAAACTGCGAAGATTGCAAACTCTGACAAAATACCTAAGACCCTCTTTTCATGAACAATAACTCAAAAAGGACATAAAAACTACTGAAATGGACGACCTACAAAAAAACTCATCCGCCATTGATTCAAGAATATGACAACTTATACACCCAATACCAGGTCTCGAAAGGCCCCAAAGTAGGCAAACAACTTACAAGGCTAATCCTTTACAACTTATCTGATTCTCTTTTTCTGCTTTCTGTACTGTTCACATAATTTCAGAGACATATTTGTGCAATACAACTCAGTCCTCAATCTCTCGTTTTCTACAATGTTATCCAGTATCAAGAAATGCTCAGAGAGTTTATTTCTAACAGCATTTTCATCAGCTAAAGTCATCAACTCATCTTTTGATGCACTGCTAATTGGGAAGGACAAACTGCATCCCTTTTTTCTCTTGTTACTTGTTTTTTTAGTGTTGCTTGCTGGGATGAAAGATTCATGTTCATGAGACAGCTGAACAAAAGCTTGTTGAGGAGATATATTGGAATGAGAAACCTGGTTGCTCACAGTATTCATAGTTGAAATGCTTGAAGCCATTGTAGAAACAGCTGGATGGTAATGTTTAGTCAGAAGGTTGAGCTCCCAAAGGACTGAAGCAAGTGCACCGCTTAGGCCTGGGTCCGTAGCATAAGGATTGTATTTCTGCAAATTTTAAAGTGATCATGAACATCAGCAAGCAAATCCTAGTATCGTTCACAAAAGTGCAAATAATAACCGAATCATTGAACCTGTCCAAACAAATAGAAAAATTAATCAATGCGCATGCACATGTAAGTATGCAAGCATATACATGTTTGCACAGAACAGGTAATCTGAGGTGGCTGCAGAACTTTCAAGCCACATGAAAGATGCTATATCCCAGACAAAAGTCCAAATTGTACTGGTATTTTTCTTAATCTTCTTGCAGAAGAGACAAGAGCATTACCGCAATGCCACCTGAAACAGATCCACCACCGGCATCATTTTCTAGCAAATTCCGGCATTTGGCATTCTTGTGCAGAAGATGCCTCAAAGTAACTAAGGCTGAAAGAATTTCAAGCAAGAAACATCACAACCTTTTGTCATCACATCAAATATGCCAATTTGGTTGGATTTGTTGAATTCAACACTTACCAGCCATGGACTCAGCAGAACCAAAGCTTAAAGAGAACGTGGCTAGACGTTTTACAAAAGCTGCAGCTCTTTGCGTATCATGTTGTCTATCATCACACAGCATTATTTTTAGAGCTTCAGCCAGCACTTCACCTTTATCCCTGCCAGAAAAACTAAATGTATAACAAGCTAGCATGTGCAGCACAACACAAATCTCCAGAAAACAGTTTCACCCCCTAATCCTTGCCTCCTTTTCCCAACCAGCTTCCCGGTACAATGAACAAACCGAACATATTAAGGACAAATGACTTAAGTGCTGGTATGTCAAATTTTACCTTTGACAAACTTCATCAAAATTTAATCCAGGGAACCAAAAAAAGGATACTTAAAAAGATCCACACTATAGCTAAGAATCATTCTTTTGAATACGTTCACAAAGCAACATTTTCTCAAGCAAATCATCTTTATAGCTGCATATTTACCTTCCTGGTCTATACTCAAGTATCAGACCATAAAGTTGGACAAAAAACTCCTGCAAGTCAACATTGAGGGCCTCCAAATTGTTTTTCATTACTTTGAATGCAACAATGCAGCATTGCAGTCTTTCGGATACAGTTAAATGATGTGAATCATTTTTTTGGGAACCAGCTCCAGCAAGTTTTCTCAGATAATTCATCAGATCAGCCATGAAGTCTAGGTCAATTAAATGTGAAAATTTCCCAATTCCATTCAAACATGGAGCAAGCAGCGGAAGACTGAAAGATTCCCCCATTGAACTCACTAATGATCTGCAATCCACAGACGAACATAAATGACCTACTATGACAACTTCATCTCTTCAATGATAGAAGACTGACAGAAAAGGTAACCACACTCACAGAAACAGTGTCTTTTTATTCAGTTTGTTTGCAAAGAATATTTCATAATGCAAGGTTCAGAGACTCGTATTACAATTTCCATCAAATTATTAAATGACTGGTACAGGTATAAAAGATCAGATGTTCTCTGAAAGAAGAATTTGTGACCAAGCTGGTAAGACCATCCGAAAAGTACATGCTACTACCAATATATTAAATTGATAACGAATCACCTGATTCACGGGAAGAAAACCAAGGCCAGAAATTAATTAGTAGAAAAAGCTGAAGTATTTGCTAAATAAAATATGACAATAATTGTAACTACGCATGTAGTTCCAAAATGTGCTTAAACTACTGATTTAGAACTATAATTGTAGAGACTCAAACTCCTCCAATACTTTCATATACATCACAATATCTATCAAATAAACTTATTTGAATTTTTCAACATTACAACAGTTGGCACTGGAACCATCGAGCTCCTCAGATGAAAAGTGGTTTTATCAACTGTAAAAGCCATATCATCTACACAAATTGCATTTACTAAAGGTTAGATGACTGAAATAAACACCTACTGCATAGCATGCTTTAAAATGCGAAAGAATGTTTGAAATACAGCTGACAGAGTATCAGACTGCATCCTTCTCCGCTCTGCAACATCTTGGGCAAATGATGCAGCCTTATAGTCTGCTTTCACCTACAACAGCCAGCAACATTTAAGAAAGATTCACAGAATTCTATTTTAAAAAAATGAAGCCCATATATGAACGAAAGTACCTCCTCTCGTGTCTTTGATATGATTTCTCGCCTACTTCTCTTGTTCTCACTAGCTGGCAATTTGTTTGGCTCCACAAGCTTCCTTTTCTTTTTAGAGTTCTTCATTTTGGTTTTGTTATCCACCTCAGAACTTTCAGGTTTCCTGAGATCCTCATCAAATGATAAAGACATAAAAACCTGAGCATCCAGCAGAAATAAATCAAGGTTATGGGGGAACAAACCACCAGAACAAATGGCATGCCCAGGAGGACAACAGTTGCTTTGCACATTTTAGGCTTAGCACATTGCTTGAAGAAACAATTCAACCTTAGATAGGCCATATGCTGGGAAACCTTCACTAAGTCATCTAAAAAATATTTTTTTGCGAACTAGCTAGACATAATTTTTTCTCCCTAATAAATACATCAAATCAAAACTCTTGGCAATTTAATATGCTATAAATGGAGGAGCAAACAAATTCTGCTGGTTGTCTATGTGACCCTGGGATATCACATGACCCAGACATGATTAACATGAAGCCCGGTTCAAGAGACAATTCAAATAATCAAGTATAGTCAGGACAGTTCTTACTTCAATAGAATCAGGATGCAACTGGCAGTTGTGAACTTTCACAAGTTCAGCAATCATTTTAACAGCCTCGACCGTAGCCTCACCCCCATGTTTTCCCTCATGTTCAAAAAGTGATTTAACTGTAGCACAGCAGAGTTTCCTGTAAAGAAGTAGCAAACAATCATTTGAGACACAAATGACTAAGTGAAAGAAATAAGAAACATAGAAACACATCTTGCGTGTACATGCGAAATGAACATCAAAATAGCTGAGGAAGGAATTGAGTGGTCTAATGGACAGAAAGCAGCAGTAACCGCAGCATAATAGGATCACAACCAACTTGGTCACAGCAAACCTTTTGTAAGCTAAAATTCTTGGCGACATCAAGGATAAGTTTTCCTATAGGTGAACAACTCCCATTCCACTAAGAACATATGCCCTTTATTTCCCAAAGAAATAAGCTCCCTGAATTTCAATTTTTCCCTTCTCTTACATGCATATGTTTCTTTGGCTGAGTTGGAGGTGGGAAGAAGGGTTGGTTGCACTTAATTAAGTGTCTACTCACTGTGGCGATCTAGAATACCAATGCTATACTTTGGCAGCCCAAGATGTGGAGTTAACTTGACGGAAATTTGACCTCCCCTCTATGCAGTTCCAGTAAACAAAAATGAGTCAAATGATTGTGAACTGTTGATATTACAAAGACTCATATTGTTGGTGCATGATGTAAAAACATCCTTGTGGTGCATGATTGTCATGTTTTATTCTGGGGCGCTTAATTCGAAGTTTAGCATGCTCTATCATACCTAAGATTAAGGATGTTTTACTTAGCAAAGCGAACAAATAAAGCAATGGATCTGACACCTTTTGGTTCTCAACCACCAATCACATCATTAGATACTTTCACCACAAATCACATGAATGTTGTGAAGCCATTGAGCTTGCTGAATAAGTATATCCTCAAAACAACAAAAGAAAACAGACCTTTCAGATATTAAAGGATAAATGTACACACTGGATTTTCAGAAAAAGAAAAATCATTCACCTGTTCCAAAATTAATGACTCAAACATGCTAAATGCAATGGAAGTTGACATATACAAGTATCTTGAAAAAAAGGAATATGACCGACCTTACAACATCATCCTGGGAGCTTATGCCTTTTACAATAGCCACTAACAAATTCTCTCGGAAGTTAAAATGTGGAACTGCCTCAAGCAGAGTGCATATACAACGCATCGCCACACACTTATACACAGCCTGCTCCTCAAGTGCTATCAATTTCTGCACAAATGCCTGTTGATGCATCAAAAGAGAACACAAAGTTGTCAGCATAACTCTGCATAACATGTACATATACTCCAATCAACTAATGCAATAAATTTAATCGTTCATAATAGTGATCCTATCCCAACACTCTGGTCAAAAACCAAGAATATTTCATATCAAGCCAAAAATTAGTTTCACAATGTTTATCAGTTCTCAGTCCAACTGGTTACCTAGTTTTAGTATTAACTTGGACAGGCAAACTAGCCAGTTCCCAGTCCAACCACTCGAACTGACCGGTTTGATGCAAGTTTTAAAACACCAATCAGGACAAGAGCATTACTAACTAAAACTAAAATTAATAGTAAAAGACGGTAAGTTGATAACATGGTAAGTAAGCACTGTCCAACAAAATAATGAAGGGTAAAACAATTCCTGAAAACTCTCCCTCAAAAGGCATTCAAAATCATGAACACAATCAGCCAAGCATTGTCCAAAATATGTCAACAACGATAAGGTAGTCATTTTTTCAACTCAGAAAGCAGCACCAAATAGGTCAGCAAATCTTAGCTAGGAAGAAAACACAAGGTTTGAGTTTAAAAGCTCAATGCCTGCAAAAACTGTTTCAGAAGGTACATATCAAACCTTGTAGGCAGTTAAGAGGGTTGACTCGTACAAGCGAGTTTTTTTAACAGCTTTAGAAACCAGCATTTGCTGTTCCTTTTCTGTGGGCAGTCGGATACGATAGCTGCATTACAGAACGGAAAAGTTGTCACAGTTGTATGTTCGTCTATACATATGTTTTCGAAAAAGAAAATAAAACTCATCTTGAAAAACAAAAAAAGCAGAAAACTTAAGAGTCCGAAGCAAAACTTCTACCCAGGAAGAATGTCTTTGAAAACAGCCAACAAAGATTTTAGCCCCAGTATCACTATAGAGTGATCTCCATCTTTTGCAATCTGCAGCATCTCCCTAAGAGATTTGATGTTAGATTCTGGATCCACAAGTAGTGCAGTTCCCAGCTCAGCAAGTCTATATTTCTTCTTTTCATTGGCTTCTTCAGCAGTGAGCTCCTTTTTCACCTCATCCTAATATGTAAAAGTGCCATGCCAATAACAGATTGCAGACAAGCAACAATTAGGAACTTCTGCTTCAGATATAAAACAGTGGAAATTAGAAAAATGATGAAAGATAATCCAAAGAATCTAAAGGGAATGACTGGGTTGAATCATCTTCTTTCTCATTGTTAGAGTTTTCTTTTTTATACCTTTTTCTTCTATAAAAAGCGTAGAAAGAAAGTTAAAGCTTTTAAAGTACTACAGGATACACTAATGAGCATGTAGAACACAAGGCACTCTGTATCTTTTGTGCCCGGAATTCTTTGTATCGTTTATACATTTGAGTTGCCCATATAGTTGTATTAGGGAATTTAAATTAGTACATATGGTGTGCCAGCGTACAAGTATATGTGTTCTGTATATCTATATAAGCAAACCAAACACAGATTTGAGATGTACATGGGCTATTTACCAACACTTCTGACTGAGGTGCTTGCCGCACCTCATCTGATTGAGCTGTCTCTTTAACTTGTTTCTTGGCTTCTTTCCGCAACTTTTTCTGTTTTGCCCTCTTTTCTGCTTTTGTCAACTTGACCATGGGTGTTGCTGTCCCATTGTCTTCACTGGCAGCAGTAGCTTCAGTCTCAGATTTTTTAGCTGCGCTTGGCACTGCAACATAAGCAAGCAGGTGCAATCAAATTACACTTCAGCATACAACAATCAGCCATCATTGATCAAAAACCAAGACAAAACCCAATTTATACCAGTTCGGTAATAAAGTTTTCCATCCAAAGTCTTCACTGGAAGTGCATCAACAGGATCGACCTCAACCTCATCTTCTTCCTTGTCTTTATCAGCTGATTTCTTCCTTAAACGTCTCTCGTACATAGACTCTAAAGCATCATCCTTCACATCCGCAACACGAGTAACATGCCTTTGAAGTAAAATAAACCAAGCTCATTATGCAAAAGTAAAATGAATGTATGTCAAAAGCTAGCATTAGATACTAGAATAAGTAGTTAAAAGATAAGAAACCACGAAAGAAACTAAGGCCTCGACGTTGGAGATTATCGATCCACGCAAATTGTGAAGCTCAAACACTTAGCCAGACAATCAAATCCTTTGGAAATATAGCAATGCATAAACAGACAGTATTTAGCAAATGGGAACGGAAGCCGGCAGCAGAAACAAAGAGAAATTACAGTTCAACCTCCATCCTACTACACATGATGAAGTTTCTTCTTTTTCTTTTTTTCCATGTTTCAGTACAGAGAAACATAAAACAATTATTCCTTCTTTTCTAATTAATGCATTGATATAGATGGTAAAGGGGAAAAAAATTAAAAGAACAAAGCAACTCACTTGGTAATGGATTTAGTGTCCAAATTGGATACAAATCCGGCATAGTCTCGATTCTGGTCGACGAACTGCAAGTCCTCGTCAGAGACTTGAATTTCATCGTCGGGCACTTCCGGCGGAAGCTCAGGCGGCAACACTATCTTCTGCTTTTGCTTCTTCCTCATTTTACTGTATCAAAATCCCAGCAGCTTTGCTTAAGGTCATATAATTAGTCCTACTTTCAAAAAAAAATGCTGCTGGAAAATCTGAGAAAGAGCGGCAAGAGATAAGAAACAATATCCCACTACACCACAGCCCACACGAATAATGATGTAAGAAAGACTATAATGTATCCTCGCGCAATAGAAGTCGACGGAAAATCAGTGCTTTCCACGGAAATGCTCTTCTAACTTGCTACTAGACCAGAAATTCAGTTCACTTGCGATACCCAACCCCTCCCCTCCAACCCACACAATCATGCGCAAGCTGCTGCAACTATTACGATCAGTAAGCAAGAAATATTAGCATTACAAACAAAAGACCTACAACTCCTAGTCGTCACAGCAGCTAGCCACAGGCAAATGAAATGCGATAACCCCAATAATTCAAGTTAATTAGCCAGCCCAAAAGCTTTGATTTAACGAATATTGATTGGAAACTCAAAAACCTAGAACCAGAAACAGAGACAGACCCGTTCCCTCCTAATTATCAAACAATTTAAGCGCACAAGGATAACAAAGACGAAGATATCAGCAAGAAAAAGATGAAGATTTACCTCCGATCACTTGCCGACGAAGATATCAGCTCGATATGGGATTCTGGGTTGGGTAAAATTTTAGGAGGATTTAGACAGAGAGGATGGGTTTAGCTGAGTAGTGATTAGAACTGAGGGAATGGGAGGCGACGGCGGTGGCCGCGAAGGAGGAACTGAAGGGGATAATAAGGGGTTTTGTTACTTTTGTGTGTATATATATATATATATATATATATATATATATATATATATATATATATATATTTTTATGCGGGAAACGGGGCGGGGGATGGGACCGTTTTAAGGTGGGGGTGTCCTCGCCCCATTTCTACCCACGCGGGACGGCCCATTGCCATCCCGCCGAGCATTTATTTTTTTGAAAAAGGGTTAATTTCACATACCTCCCTGAGGTTTTTAACAATTGCAGGAAACTCCCTTCAATTTCTACAAATTACACCTACCTTCCTTATTCTCACTATTTAAGTAACATTCTAGATCCAAAAAGCTATATTTTTTTTTCCAAAATTCCTATAATGCCATTGAGTTATAATTTACAACAAAAATGTAAAGAAAAAAATGGTTTACCGTCTCTATTTCATTTATATTTATTTCCTACCACTATTACCTACTTATCAACATCGAAATCACTACTAAATAAACACTTATCTTTGTTCTAATGTTTCATTTTTACCTAAAAATTTCTGATAGATACCAATGTATCAACTATAAAAGTTACATCATATATCCAAAACTCACCTACAATTTCATAACAATATCAGTTTTTACTTAATATACGACAATATTCATCAATATCCATAAATTTCAATTCCATGGCTGCCACCTTTTTAATACAAAATTATCTAAATCATCACTATTAATATCAATATCCAACATATTTCATTGACACAGAGTTCAAAATCAATCAAATTATCTATATAGGAATAATATCAATAATTATAAATAAAAAAATAGAAACACAATGCAGTTATAAATATATACTAAGAACATTTTTTTTTCATAATAATCATAAACATATAACCTATATTTAGTTCTTATTCCACTTCTTGTCTTTAATTTTTATTTTTTATCATTGTCACTACCTTCATCTCCATCTAATTTGATAATGAAATTAGCACTCAATTTTTCATTTGACAATTTCAATTTGATAATACCTATCAAAAATTGGAAACATAAATGGGCACAAAGAAACTATTTACTAATAATGGAAAATCGAGAATTGGGAATAGATACCAAGATATATAAATATTGGTGGTTTAATGTGTATGGCGATTTTATTAGTAGCGACAGTACACATTTGGTTGATAATAATAAATAAATAAGTTTGAAAAAAAATAGATATATGAGAAAGAGAATAAATAGTTAAATGGAAAAGACTTACTGTAGATGTTTTTTGAATTATTTTTAGGGGTATTTTTAAAACATATTTTTGAGTATTTTTATATTTTATAATTTATAATTTTTAAATTTATATACATTTATGCATTTATAATACATTTATAAATAAATATATTTATATATTTATATAAAAATATATAAATGTATTATAAATGTATTATATTATATATAATACATAATATAAATATATTATCCCATGTATAAATGTATATTATTATAAATTTATAAATTATAAATGAATATTATATAAATGTATAAATTATAAATTTTATTTTTATTTTTTATATTTTTATATAAATATACATTTATGCATTTATAATACATTTATAAATATTTATAAATAAATTTATTTATATATAAATATATAAATATATAAATGTATTATATTATATATAATACATAATATAAATATATTTATAAATGTATAAGTGTATATTATTATAAATTATAAATTATCAATGAATATTATATAAATGTATAAATTAATATATTATAAATATATATTAATATTATGTATAAATGTATTAATATAATTAATATAAATGTATTAATGTATTAATATTATGTATAAATGTAAAATTAATATTATGTATATTAATATAAATGTATAAATGTATTATAAATGCATTATATTATATATAATACATAATATAAATGTATATTATAAATATACATTAAAATATATATTATGTATAAATGTACATTTATAGAAATGTATAATATATATAATATATGTTATATATTATATTATATATAATATTTATGTAAATGTATTATAAATATATAAAAATATTTTTTAATAAAATAAAATATTTATAATATGTATAAATAAATATTTAATATATATAATATACATTAATATTAATTATAATATTATAAATATGGTGTTTATATAATATTTCAATTTGTAATATTTATTGTATATTTCATTATATAAATATTTATATAATATATAATATATAATTTTCAATTTGTATAATATACATAATATTGTATATATATAATATAATATACATAATATAATATACCTTACATAATATAATACATTTATACATTATTACATATTATGTATATTATATATTATACATAACATTATTATACATTATTATACACAATAATGTACATAATAATATTATACATTAATAATGTATATTTTATAATATAATGTACATAATATATTATGTATAAATATTTATACATTTATGTATACAATATTACATATTATGTATATTATATTATATTATGTATAATATTAATGTATATAAATATTTATATAATATATAATTTTTAATTTGAATATTTCAATTTATATTAATATAATACATATATATATAATATACATAATTGAAATATACATATGGAGTTGTTTTTGATATAATGTTTAGATATGGTGTTTTTTGAGTTGTTTTGGAAATAAACATTTACTGTTAGTATTTGGAATGTGAAAAACAATTTTTCAAAAACAGAAAAAAAAAAAACAAGGAATCCAAACGGACCCTGTAGTTTGAATTATTGATTAATAATAGATGAGAGATTGTTAATATTTGATAGAATTTTTCAATGAGTTAACAATTAATAAATGGCATTATTATCTTTTTATCGCAACAAATGAGGTCTCTGTAATTATGTAAATCTCAAGAGAGTCGAGTGAAATTGTCGAAAACCTCAGGGGAGGTTTCTGAAATTATCCCCAAAAAAATCATGGGATTGTGTGTTTATTTTAATTTTATTGGGCCATGATAGGCCAGCAAATGGCATTGGACCTTCTATTTGATACCAACACAGCACTGTGAACTGATTAAGCCACTTAGGGCCCATTTTGTTCCCTTTCTATTAAGGATTTGGGCCAACTTGCTTAATATGATATTCTTTTTCTCTCATTCTTAACGAAAATGAAGTACTTCTGATATTTTTTTTATCATTATGATAGATTTTATATTACAACTACTTCTACTTTATATTGGAGGGAAGGGAGATCTAAAGAGGTGAAAGAAAATCTGGTACATATACTCTACGCTAGAGGGAGGGAGGACCTAAAGAGATCAAAGAAAACTCGATGAACCACTACCAGTCCAAACATTTTATTTCTTGACCTACATCCAAGTAAAATTTTAAAATTTTCTTAATGGCCAACTACTCTAAAAGTAGTTAGCTGAGTACTTCTGATCCACAATGCATTTATTTGGAACTGTTGAGGGGGGTGCAAACATTTTTTTAAAATATGTATACGTATTTTTTGCTTTTCAGTCAATCACTATCTTAACCGAACAATTTTGGCTTATAACATTGACTTAAACACCCCATTTCCAGCTTCCTCATAAAACATTATTACTATGAAATTGAACCCACATTAACCATGACGGACTCTACTTATCATTTATACCCTAACACAAGAGTTTATTTTAAATTGTAATTTTTTGAATTTGTTTAATTGTAAAAGTTTTTTTCCTTCCTTAGATTGTGTAGAACTTCTTTTCTTCGTTCACGTTGAGTCACACAATTTGTACTGTTATTATGTGGTAGCAGAGTAAGGCCTTGGGGTGGATGCAAAGCGTATGTATAGAAATTGCTACAGAATTTCATTACTCCACTTGCGCGAGATGATGAGAGAGCAGTAAGGTAATTAGTGTTGGGATTTGTGTGCTCGTAAACAGTTCAGTCTCGCAACCAGGTTCTAATACCATTTTTTAGGATTTAAATACGAAATAAACAACTATTGATATATCAGATACACAACAATTTAATGACAAATAAATCACAAATATGAAAGATAAATGATACATAAAAATTTAACATGGTTTGATTCCATTATTAAACCTACATCCATAGAGAGAAATCTATTCTTTATTATGCGAGAAAAATTCTATACAATAATATAATTTGAACCCAAATGCAATCCTTATATATCATCTATAATCTCTCTCAAAAACCCCCATGTATAAGGCTACGTTTCACCTCTTGTGTGCTCTTATGTATCACTTTGTAGTATGTCAACCCACCTATTTATAAAAAAAAAATTATTATTTTGTAAAAAATCAAATAACAATAGGAAATCAATGCTAATTCATAAACTTATATAGAATAAAAAATTTATTAACTACTATTTCAAGTAATTAAAATCAATTAAAAAATTAATTACTTCCACTCAAAAAAAGAAATTTTTCTAAAAGAAATTAAGTTAATTTCCTAACAAATTTCCATTTTGACGAATATTTCTTTTACTAACCATTTGACTTTAACTACCAAATAATATGGTAGCGAACTACACATTCGAATCAATTCAATTCTGGCATCCAATTGATTCGATCGGCAAATTAACATGTATAATTACCCCGAATTTAACCTCCAGTTAACTCGCAAAAAGGTGTCTCAATTCACCATCTCTCGTTGTAGGATTTTTTTTTCTCACCATCCCTGGCAATTCGGAATCTCCTTTTGTGAGTTATATTTTTGATCATTGAGGCAACTAAATAGTAAAATCATCATATTTCTTCCTATCCTCAGAACCGCCCTGCTATGTGAGATTTTCATCGATTCACGTTCAAAATCAACATTAAATTTCACATTTTTTCTTAATTGTTGAATCACCTGTCTAGATTCACAGTCAAGTATTTTCATACTTTCCGACTTTCCATCATTTACCATCAATGTTTTTTGCCAAATCATTGAAACAAGGATATCAACTATTAAATTGTTGAATTAATACATGTACCAACTCATTTGATCTAAATAGACAATCAAGATCTAACCATCCCGCTCTAATATCAATTTGTTGAAATTCAAGTGCCTGTGAGCCGCCTAATTTCACAATCAAATTCTGATACAACTTGTTAAGATCCAAACGCGGAACAAACAACAATTGATATATCAAGTACAAAACAATTTAATTAGAAATAAGCCACAAGTATGAGAAGGTAAATGAGATACAAGAATTGAACATGGTTTGACTCCATCATTGAGTTTATGTCTACAGAAAAAAATATGTTCTTCATTGTGAGAAAAAAACCATATAAAAGAATATAATTTGAATGCAAACCGAACCCTTGTATACTATTTTTTATCTCTTAAGAACTCTCTCTCTCATCTCTATATATAAGGTTATATATCGTCTGACCTCTCTTGCGTGTTACTTTGTAGTATGCCAACCCACTTACTTATACCGAATATTATTTGGTCAAAAATCAAATAACAACAGAAAATCAATGCTAATTTTTAGACTTATATAGAATAGGAAAATTTTTAGTTACTATTTTAAATAACTAAAATTAATTAAAAAACTAATTACTAATTTTCCGACAGTCAGAGCATAAATAACCACATGATGACTTCAGTCAAAGCTTTAATTTTTACGCAGAGCAGCAGTAGTAGTTTATTCCAGGCGGTGGGTGAACAACTTTTAAATCCATTTGAAAACATTAAACCAAAGGAGCAGTCACCATAAATGCCTTAATTAGCGCCATGATGATGAACCCACTACCTGTACTTGGCTAAGGACATCCCTTTCGACGAAATTTAGGTAAATACTCTTTTCCATCATTAATTCAGAGGGTGGCCTACAAAATTATGAACGAGAATGCCTTTTCTTTTATTGTATTATGATAATATTATAATATCGTAATTAGTAATTCACCTCTCAAGATGGAGCTATATATATACAGCGATATATATATATATATATATGGATGCGTGTGTGCGCGCGCGAGTTCTCTCTAAATGTTCCTTGCATATGCTGTTGGCTGCTCGAGTACCTTAAATTCATGAAACAAAGTCCTTGTCGATAGTCAAGACTCCAGAATGGCTTTTGATAATGAGACGAGCACGCATCCTTTCATCAACCAATGTGTGCATGCCACGCATATCCATCGTCGCGCACCTAATTAATTTAAGGAAATACACATACCTTCGCAAAGGGGTTCCTTTCCTGTACTTTATTTATTTAATTTTTTTTTTTACCATAATTTCGTTATTGTGGTTAATTGAAGTAAATAGCCAAAAGCAGACAAAATGCTCCGGAACTGAAGCTTTTGTCAATTCAGATAACTATTTGAACTCCTAAATTCTGAAGCTTTTGTTCTTCTTTCTTTTTCCTTTCCTTTGGGATCTCTTAATCTAAAACTAGTGGGTCTTCTTGAAGGCAAAAATAACATACAGTAAAAAAATATAGGCTAAAGAATCAAGATCTGTATTAATTGTCATGATTAATTTGTACAACTTCCAACCGTAGCATTTTAATAATTCGATTTCGTATATGTGTGTGTGTATGTATTTATGAAGGAGCAGACTTGAGCAATATTGATGGCGAGACGGGACCTATATATATATATAATGATATATCTACTGATATTTATAATCACTTGTGAGAATCCTATCCTCCATTATGGTTGCTGCGGCTACGCAGCTTATTATTAGAGCAATATTGAGTCGTAACGTTGAAGGAGGGATGACGGATAATTGTGGGAGCATGAATGAATTATGATAAATTTACGAATACGAGGAAAAAGATGGTACAGTAGCAGTATTATTGATGATTTGCTCTTCACTGAATGAATAATGACGGCAACAACCAAAACCAGAGCCAGAACCAGAACCATTGCGCGCATGCAGATAAATTCATTGAATTGCTGCTAGCTCTCTTGAATAACGTTTTTAATTTAAGTTGCAGGCATGCCAGTGGATGCCCGGCGATTGAATACAAGGCCAGTGAAAGCAATAAACAGCCCGCCCCTCCCCCAAAGTTAAAACATAAAAGCCACAGTTGCGTATGACACACCAAAAAAAAAAAAGAAGGCCCCAGCTAGCTGGTGGGCTAGCTGAAAATGCAGCTGCCTCTTTGACGAGCACCAGTACTTGAATCCGCTTCCTTCATTGTGATGAAACATATGATGATGATGATGATGAGCTCGCTTTCCTCATTTATGAATGTTTGTCTACCGCCCAAGGATGCATGCATGGTACTAAGTACTATATGCAAAAAAAAAACTTTCTCTAACTCTCTGGCCGTAAATTTTTATAGTTTAAAGCGAACTAGTTACTTCGGAAGCTTGGAATTTGTAAAAGTTTCAAAAGAAAATTACGTATATATGCTCATATATAGTTTCCTACGATTCGAACTTAATAACAAAAGGCAAAATTGCTACTGCATCAATAATTGATGATTCAAGGATGGCGTGAGAAGAAAAAAAAAAGCATAGGGGATGGAGGAATTACTTACTATTAGTGGTTTTTTTATGAGAGAGTGATAGACATGAATAATCAAACCTAGAAGATGACGAGATAGTTGATCTCACGCCTCGATCGATATTAGTAGCATGGACAGTTTATCACGTCATGAATTAATTTGAGATGGTAATTACGAAATACTACTACTACTGCTGATTAGTGGTTGATCGAAGTCATGCGACAACAGCAATTTTAGCATGGAAATAAGCCGAAGCGGGCAGCCGGCAGGTGTACCGCCATCCTGATCCTGCAGGAATAACAAAGTCAACCCTACCTAGTTTGTCTATGATCATTGTTGTATTATTATATATTATAAAGTCATACATACAATACTTATATTTGTGTCCTGATCATATGACCCTTTGCCACCTAAAACCTATGGCCAAAGTGGCAGGTGAGGAAATGTGGTGGCTCAAGGAATTCTGAGACTTGAATCGATCGATCTTCAAAGTAGAGTAGCGTGCGTGCGTGCGTGCGTACTGTGTAGTAGTAGTAGTTCATAAGTAAAAAATTAAGAGCAAACAATTGATGGTGGTTGTTTCGGTTGATTATGGACTATATATATTTAATGCAGGTTAGGTATGTATAATGAATTGCCATAATTAGCATTTGATTTTATGAAACAAAATCAATATCTGTTTGACGAAGTTTAGGTGGACAGTCTTCCCACTCATTTATGTTCTATGCCACGATGCGTTCTTTCGTTTCGTCCTCCGTCCCGTATCTCTTTCTCTCCGCATTATAATATAAAGCGGCAGAACTCAGCACAGCCCACCAACTTCGTACACCAAGTCCCGGAATGAAATTTTCATTACTAATACTACCTACTTACGCTTAGGCTTAGGCTTGTTAAATTAATTTGCACCGCAGAACATGGATTTTTTTTAAAAATTATTTTTTGGTTTTGTAGAAGACCAAGTTGAATTTTCCACACACACGATGATGGATTCAAGGCAAAATTTTGTATAGAAATAGAACTTGCTTGGAGAGGAAAATCTTCATTTATAATTGTTGGCATGTTAAATCAAAAATAGATATTTTCATATAATTATTTAGCAGTGTTTTAGTCAAATTTATCGGAGTCGAGTTATAGTAGTGATTTTATTATTTAGGATTTCATATTTTATTAAAAAATTTATTATGGTTGTAAGACTTTTCTACCAGATCATATATATAGATAGTCTATATATAGTTTTGTCATTTTAGTGTGCGATTAATATATTATTTTTAGTATTATTCCTCTTCTCTCGCACACATACAAATACTTCACACATACACTTGTATGTACGTGCCTCTATATATATATATATATATATATATATATATATTGAGTTGTTGTACGAAATTTATCTCCTATATAGATTTTTGGTGATTTTTTCAACAAAAAATATAAAGAATAAAATTTTACGTGTGATTTTGAACAACTGCCGCCTCCACTCTTCACGTCGTCCATTTGTGCTTGCAGGGTGCGTGCGGGGCTGGCATACAAGCTGCTTGAATCGAATGGATGCAAGTCATGAATTTCAATCGGAATCGGAATGGATGATTGTCGTCTCATTGATGATCAAGTCGTACAATGTATGCGTATGGTTTTAACTTCATCAATTAATTCAGAACTGATCCGTAAATAAACTCCGTTAGGTTGGTTTGTGCTAGTGCGCAATGTTATGGTACTCCAGTCCTATCAATGAGGCAATAAGCAAGCATTGGCCCGTTAATTCCCACTACTGTATCATGCACAACTCAAAAAGGTGAGAATTCTTTATCATCCATCTTTCGAAAGTTGAAAGTTTTGTTGACCTACGATCACTTGCTTCTTTAGGACTTCCGGCGTAGAGAACAGACTGTACTGTACTTATTCAACACCCTCTCTTTTCAGTTTTCACAGTCCACAGTCCACGCACAAAAAGTAGTAGCAGGTGGAAAGTCAAAGCATACCAAGTCAATCAACTGTGCGCCAACACAACTTCATCTCTAAAGAGGCGATATAATAAAACAAGAAACGTCTTTTACACACCCATCTCCAAAAACTAAGACGCATGATTTATCGTCCTACAGCCAAAACGGAGAAAGGTTCAACTTTGCACTGTCATTGTATTATACCATCAGAACTAAGACGTATTATTTTGTTTTGTTGATGCACTGTCTGTTTTGTAACACACACATTTTTTTTTTTTTTTTGTATGTGACGTGGTGATATACGAGAGATTAAAAAATAATTGAAGAACATATTTTGTGAATAATAATTTTTTAAATTTTTTTACCTTTAACAAATAATCATATCCAAACCAGTAGTAGCATCCCGAGTTCACATACCTACAAGAAATGGGGAGCCACAGCTAGTAGGATGTCCTGGTTTCCAACACCAAAGTACCAACTACAATCACCGCTCCTCGATTCTTAACACCCCCAATTTCATAAAAAAGAAAAACCGAATTGGGATACGAGTCTGCGAGTCTTTGGTAGAAAAAGCCCGCGCTTGTAACCGCTGAGGCAACAATCCTGTGCCGTAGGCCTTGCCCATTGATGGGCCTTTCTTGAAGTTTTAATCATGAAATGTGACGGGACGTTTAACTTGTATGGCATTTAACACTTGATTCACTCGAGCGATCTTTTCCTCTTTGTCCTAAGCTTTAATTTCTTTCCCCAACTGATATATGCATTGAAACCGCCAGTTGACACCTGTATTAAAGACAGAAATACATGCACGCCTAGGCGTTCAATCGGGTTAGAAAAGAGACAACCATTTACGTCAAAAAACAAGGGTTAAAAATAAGGGCCATGGAAATCCAAAATGATTTTTATCTGCTATTTTGTCCCAAGAAAGGAACACCAAAAGCCTTCAAATATTTGTGCTAATGCTATTGTGTCTTTACTTACAAAAGCTATCTGCTGCTATCTTTACAAAAAATCAACATAATTGTGCTTAGATTCCTCATAGGGGCTCATATTGAGATGTTAAGATCAATACGCGGTTTTTTCACTGTCGAAGGCGAAGGCAACGGCACAATAGCGTTGCACCGAGGGCACTCGGGGTTTTTTGTCGATATGAGCACATAAAGCAGACAACTGGGACAACCAGCCGCAAACGAAGTTGCTGACTTCTCCTCATCCCCAACCTCACCGTCTTTGATTGAGGATGAAGAATTCGAAGGCGGCGACGATGATTTTGACATAGATATCGACCGCTTCCTGAATGTTTCTTTCTCTGCCCTCTCAAGTGCTGACTTTACCTTGTCCAGAGTGCAAACGCTTTGGTAATTGGAAGACGGCGCTGCTGATGCGGATGCTGAAGATGATGGCACCAGCTTAAGGTCTAAGCTGCCATCGTCAAACAGGTCCATTGGCTGCTTTGCAGCTGGTGGAAAGTTAAGGTCCTGAAGCTTTGAACTCGTGCGGTCGTTCTGTTTCTTTTGATCTGATGTTGAAGCAGATGCTTTCTGAGGATCACATCTCTGGAGGTAGACTTTTCCTGACTGCAATTCAAGAATAACCATATTCCATGTACACATCAGTTGTCAGGAATGAGATGATCACTACGAGGAATTACACGAGAGCATCTAACTGTGCGCACAGAATGCATAAAGACGTGAATACCTACTTGTGATAAAGAACATGCCAATACCAATACCTCTGCCATTGTTGTACAATCTGATAGAACAAGTAAAAGGACCATACAAAGGAAAAACAAATTTAAATTTTTTTTTTTTTTTTGTTAAAAAGGAGGCCTTGGCTTGGTGGTACTGACAGGTTTTCTTAAATTCGTCCCCTTCCGCATTTGCTAAAAAATACTCCTACATATTACTGCAGCGACTATGATCTCCGTTGGTGCCTACAAGCTTTCGTCCCATCACGTCTCTCAACCTCACAAAAAGTAAAACAAAAAGAAACAAGGAAAGGAAAGCAAAGAAAATAAAAACCATTATTCCTTTTCCTAACAGGCAGGGCAGGGCAGGGCAGAGATGGAAGGAAATGGAATTACCAGGAATGGTTATTATCAACTGCAAAATAAGTGATGCCATCATTTTTAATGCTTAAAAGCTAACAAGTGTAACTGGCGTAGTATTCCCTCAACAAAAAAAAAAAAGTAACTGACGTAGTATCTAGCCATAATTAATAATTTATTCACGAATAGAAAAAATAATAGAATTGGGCAAGGCAAGTGAATAGTGAATTTATTAGTAGTATGTTCAAAACCATATCCACGAACGATCGGATCCATTACTTCCATTCAAAGTTAGCAGCTTCTGACGAAATACGATCATCACATCATAATTTAAAATAGAGAAGTGAAGTTACTCCAGTAATTACTAGTGATGATTTAGTACAGCCTAAAGAATCTCCAAAAAAGAACTATTAACCTCATCTGCAATAAATTCAATTCAATGCAAATCAATCCCCCCCTCCCCCAAATAAATGCCGAGCAAGACAAAAGGGTAGTCCTAGTTCATATTCAGATCAAATTAGCATAACAACGAACATCAATCCATCCAAAACCAAAGGGAAATAAAAGATTTTCATCAGCGCTTCTCCATAGTACTAATACACAACAAAAGCAATCATCAAATGAAATTTTGCAAAATTAAGGGGGGAGAAAAAAAAAAAAAGAAAGAAGGCTTTCTGCGTACCATTTTCTCACACAAAAACACATTAAGTAGTCATTGAAATTGTAAATGGTCACTCCTTTATATTGCAACAATCATTGATAGAGACATAAGAATGGATGAAACACTAATTTAGAGGGGTGAGAACTGCCAACTTATTTTCATCAGACTGAAAGGTTAACGATATTTTTAATCCCAAAAAACCCCGATAGCAATCCAAAATCATAAAGGATCCACAGAGACTGAATCGTAAATAGTAGTATAAGTTATAACAAACGAATAGTTGACTCATTTCAAGAATCATGACCATTAAAGAATCAAGAAGGGATTTATCTTCTTTTTTTTTTTCAGAAAAAAAAGGATTGGCTGGATGTTCTGGGGAAATTGAAGCGATGGGGAAGAATAACTGCTGAATAAAGATGATACCTTCAAGTCGAGGCGCTTTTCCCAACCAGATGGAACTTGCATGTCCAGGTCCAGCTCTTTGGAATCAAGAGGGCAACCGCCACCAAGAAGGTCACGAGTGATCAAAGCCGTTGATTTACCGGAGTCGTTAGAATCAGCAGCGTTCAAAATCCTAATTAGCGAACTAACTTCTGCGGCCATCGGCGCTGCCCTCTCTCAAGCAAGTACTTTTCTCTCAATAAAATAAGCGTATCTGCTCTTGTTTTTGCAGAGAACAAACAGAGCAAAAAGTAGAGAGCAGCATATATAGAAGGAGAGATATTGGGGCAGGGGATGTGGGGGAGGGGCGTTGTTGGGCAAAGAGAAACTGAGAAAAGAAAGAGAGATAAACTCTCTCTAACGCCCGTGTGTGTGTGTGTGTTGAGGTGGAGGAGGGTGCTTTAAATGAATAAATTGGTGGAAAAAAAAAAAAAAAAAGAGAGAGAGAGAGAGAACACGTCGAGAGACAGAGGGAGCAAGTGCGATCCGTTAATATGTGAAAAGAAAATGCTAAATCAAGGTGACCTCCCCTTAAGCTTGCTATAATTACGTAGACCACCTCTCCTTTTGATTCACAAAATTACATGAGTACCAATAAATAAAGACTGACACTCTTATCCTACGGTAACAAAAGCACCAAGCAATTATGCTATATTTGATTCCACAGATGTATTCCAAACCAGCTATGCAAACATTAGCCAAGGGAAAAATAGTTGTTTAATTGTTAATACTATGATATATATATATACATATATGTGTGTGTGTGTGAAAAAGTCTTCCTAAATTGATAGACTTTGCCGAGCCTAGAAAGAAGAATGTGCAGCTACAGAATGCATAACCTTGCTTACTTTCAAGACGAGTGAGCAACTAAGATATCAATTATTTTAGGTAAACGGAGGAAGGGTTAGATTAAGTGGTAAGATGAAAGGAGTTGTAAATAAGAGATTTTGAGGTTCAAATCCTCTCACTTATATTGAAAAAAAGAAGTCGCAAAATTTAAAAAAAAAAAATGGGCGGTGGAGCTAAGCTTTCCATGATTGATATAGAAAGGGAGTGGCTCTAAATTGAATTATAATGCTAATAATAGGGGGTGTCAATAATTTTATTTTGAAAAGTATGTGGAAGGTTATGTAAATATCCAAAACATTTGGCGAGGCCAATGTAATGAATGGCATGTACAAGGAAAAAAAATAAAAGCAATAAAGGAGATAATTATGGAATAACAATAATTTAGAATTATTAGGGAGATATTTGGAAGTAGCAAAAAGGATTTGAATTCATTTAAGGAGATAGGGAGGTGTATTAAAGAGGGGGCATTAAATGTTAAATGGTGGGTGAAGGGAAAATTCAACCTTAGAAGGAAAGGAGAGAGGAATAGGGGGGGCCGTGAGTAATGGCGGCATTAAATGCGACGAGAACACTAGCGGACAGCTGTAATTTAATGCATGCACAGAAAATACAAATAGAAGTATATGAATTAGAATACGCCATTACCATCTTAATGCCAATGGGCTCGCTCTTTGGCTGCCTACCATTTGCATTTAAAACATTACACGGACCTTTTTGGCACTTTCCCCGGATGGATATCATACGGCATTAATGATGGTAATGACTTGTTTTAAGTCCCTCTACTGCTTTTCTTCCAACAAACAAAAAATAAAAAATAAAAAATAAAATGGTCTCCCTATTGCTACTTGGATCCTTCCTTGCCCTGCCCGTTGGATCTTTGATTTTTTTATTTTTATTTTTTTGAATCAGATCCTTGATTGTTCATCGTGGATTGTCGATTGTCACACACCTCCAGCACCCCTCTCCTGCTCTCCTTATCCCAGGTACACACTAATAGTACTATATTTTCCTTTTACTTTTTTATTCTTTGCGGTACCAGGTGAAGAAGTTAGAAGTAGGAGAATTTACAGTACTTGTCAACCCCTGTGGCATGGCATTTGTTGAGATTTTCGGATCTATCCTTTTTTTTTTTTTTTTGCATAGAAACATCGCTATTTCATTAACTTTTGAATCTTTTTATTCGTACACGTGATCAATGAGAGATGAAAATTTTTATTTTGTAAAATGTGAGGGATTGTGGATTAGATTATGTAAATTTTGATTTGATAATTTTGCCCTTCAAAAATAATGACGTGCAAGGCACGTGGTGGATTCTAACCAAAGATCAGTTGAAAACCTAGATATGAATCAAATTTGATCGATGTGAATTTGTAAGGGATTGTAAAAGTACATCTTTAAAAGTGAGAGATGAAAAAAAATTATTTTACAAAATGTGAGAGACGTTTTGAACGATTTTTCCTATTACAAATGAAATTTCTCAGCCTTTTTTTCCCTTTTTTTATTTTAATCTGTACAGAGGAAGTCCAAAGTTTCGTGGTCAACGCACTTTTATATCTCGTAACCATAACTTCTTCTTTTATTTTACCTTATTTTTGGGTCCATATCCTGCACAATAGTAAGCAATAGAATATGAAAATTGATGTAAATAAGAAGGACAATGTGCAAGATGAAATGAAACATAAATAAGAAAAATGTAGCACTGCTGCAACTTTGGACAAATAAACGAGGAGTGTGCTAAGTCTATACCCCACTATTGTAAATCAACACGTTTTACAAGTATTGATACTAATGATACAGATAATCAGTGCATGAGAAGTGTAAATATAAAACAATTAACGTTTGTCAAGAAAAAAAAATTATGCAATGTTAGTTTTTAATTAATTTTTCTATCGTAATAAATTTCACTATAAAGAATGGAAAGTTACATATCTCATAGTACTATATAGAAAATTTTCACCATTAAGCGTAGGTGAAATCTCATATATTTTCCGTCGCTTTTTCTAGCAAAAAAAGTCAACCATGTATATTAAAAAAAAATTTTTTTTTTTTTTGAGGGAATCGTGTCTATAAAAAGTTGAATCGGTTGCTTTTGTGGGACTCAAAATTACTCCAGAGAAATCATTAGGTGCATACCCCCCACCCCGGGGCAGTACGTGGTTGTTTGCTAGTCATTTTCTGGGAGGTTTATCTTATATGCATGCCCGATGGACGAAAGCGGCGACTGAAACTTTTTTAATCTCCTGTTGTATACGGGAATCCTGACAGGTACGCCGTCAATTATTACTCATGTCCAGCGTAGATCATGGAGATTCGTTAACTGAAAATGTTAAGACTTATTCCCTTTTACTATTTTAATTGAAATGTCTATACAGTACATAAAGGAAAAGCGTCATTGGATAATGTAACCATGCAGCGTCACTTTTGAAATTCTTTATATATCCTTCTTGATTACAAGGAGAAATTTATCCCAATTTGCTCCGTCCATAATCAGCAGATAATTATTTGTTTAGTTATCCATTCACTACAACTTCCTCACACCAACTCCCAACTCCATGTAGTTTGCTTCATTTTCTTCATCTTTTCTATTTGATTATCTACATTATAATGAAATTTAATAAAATTCATTAAAAAAAAACTTTTTAATGAGATAATTTTGATAAATATACTTTTTGTTAACTTCACACGTGTGTGTTAGAGCGTGACTTTAAGTGCTAGTGTCTCATATCCGCATCTAATTCAATTCCTTTAAATATGATGATAGACTCCAATTTGTTAAAAAAATCAACTTAATAATATATATATATATATATATTTTGCTATATTACCCAGCATGAAGCACGATAAAGAAAGCAGGTCATTGAAGTAGAAGTTTTGATAGCGCCTCTTGTTGTCGATCGAGTAAAAAGACTTCAATGCCAAACGGTACAGGTGTGCACTACCCAATGCGGAGTGAAAGTAAGTGTGAAGATTTATGGATTCATATTTAATGGCTTTCAATTCGCATCTATGAAGGAAATTAATAATTTCCGAGAATTCTCTCATCTCTTTCCTTCTATTATTGTGATTTTACTTCACCCTTGAGATGAAGATGAAATGCCAAAAGACCACCTTGTCATCAGTCAGGACCTCATAACATAAGCAAAATCAATGCAGCATTTATTACGCTGAAAGAAACATCTTGCGCTGACCAATGTCTTACATCATCCCCCAATTCCTTCTAATCGCATTCTTCTTCTTCTTCTGCCTTTTTTTTCTTAGGATGAAAGATTAAAGTATGGTTTTTTTTCAGTGAAAAATACCAAACAGCTCATTGTGGTTTGACAAATGTTCAATTTAATTCTTTCGAATTTGAAAACCTACACTATAATTTCCTGTGATTTTGACTAAATTAAAATTTGAATAGAAAACATCAAATCTAACGATTGTGTGTAAAATATCAATATTGCCCCTTTAAAAATAAACTTCCTATAGTTTGTCGAATATTTAATTTAACTTCCTCAGGTTTAAAAAATTACATTATGACTCCCTACAATTTTTACTAAATTAAAATTTGAACGGAAAGCATCTTAAACTCCCTGTAGTTTGTCGAATGTTTAATTTAACTCCCTCTAGTTTAAAAAATTACATTATGACTCCTTACGGTTTCGACTAAATTAAAAATTGAATGGAAGACATCTCACGTATAGTTAGGACAATATTGACATTTTACACACAATCGTTAGATTGAATGCTTTCCGTCCAATTTTCAACTTAGTTAAAATTATATGGAGTTATAGTGTAGGTTTTCAACCCAAAGGGAGTTAAATTGAACATTTAGCAAACCACAATAAGTTTTTTTTTGTATTTTACCTTTTTTTTATAATAAGTGCTCGATAGACACTTGTTAAAACATCTAAATCATGATTTTTTTGAAGTGGGAGGGCTTGAATACGTGATCTCTCATTTACACTCTCTTATTCGAACCATCAAACTCATCCCTTTATCCATCTAATTGGTTGATGTGTATTAGAGGAACTTATTAAATAATAGGGTTAAATTGAAGCAATAATAATAAGGACCACAAATATGAACATGTGTTTTTTCTACATAACACTCGAGAGGAAGTCCGCGCTAAGCGTGAGAGTTTTAACCTGTATGATGAAATATTTATTCAGATAAAATTATAAAAGAGATAGTAAATTTAGAACTGCATAGTAATAGGTTTAATTGAATCAATTGAAGTGCATGAAATTATAAGTAAATTGGTCAAATCCACAATATTATAAAGGAAAACAAGTTTATAAGCGAATGAAATATGATTGTAATAAATAATCATACCATTATAAAACAACAACTATAGCAAAGACATCGTTACCTTTGTTACTGTACCATTATAACACAATCATGGCTATATCCAATCAACAATTAATATGTATCGACTATAAGGTCAGATTTAGATTTTATATTAATCATGAAATTGCAGTCAACAAATAATCTATTTTTACTCACAGTTTAACCAATTGCGCCCACGAACTTCATATTTTGAAAATATAGTTAGAAAATATAAGAAAATTCTTATGAATATTTGTATGTATATATTATGTATCCCATAATGAAATTTTCACAATCATATAATAATTACTGATAAAATATTAGGGGTAGAAAACTCATAATTTTTATTATATCAACTAAATTTCCAAAACTGCAAAAAAGAGACAAAGTAAATAAGCATACCTGTCAAATGCCCATAACAAAACATGGAGCACAAGCACTATTGTCAAGAAGCTCAGGAGCACTACAATTAATTTTGTAACGGGCTGAAAATATGAATCAGAACTAATCATATTCACTATTAACAGCTTCCCAAACCAATTATCTTTAGCATTAAGACTCTCTTTTATTGAAACTATAAAAATTATAGAAGAAGACGAAGAGTATTGTAATTACACTTGTGAGTGGCGTAAATATCACTTAAAAGCTTGATAATCATGTGGAATATAAATCGATTGTATATGGGAGGACATAATAGTCAAATCCTACTCAACTATACACTGCAATGTTATATAATGTTTGGTTTAATCACTTGCATTTGATTTTTTCCCTGCCTAAAAAATATATATGGATTTGACTATTATGTCCTCTCTAAATATGTATATATATATATATATATACATACATAGGAAACCGTGTATGCCTAGCATTTACTTTGATGTTTTTATATGTATGATTTTTTATTTTGTCTAACATTCTTTCCTTCCGCTTTACGTCATTAAACACGCTTAAATTCGTATTTCATACGCATGGTAAAAATCACAATCCCCGTATACTTCCTTATAGATCAAACGCAGTACCATATCGTTTGATGCTTTCTTAAAATTGTACTTAATTTCTTTGACGAAAACTATAGACAAAGTGATGTTCCCCTGCATAAATAATAAAAATATTTTGAATATGTGCTTAAAATTCGTATGTCATTCAGCGTTTTTTTTTTAATTTTTAAAAAATACACTTGATTCTAAAACATTGATATTTGTTATTTTCAACAACAAATTTTTAATAGTTGATGGAAATATAAGGTGGTTTTGAGGATAGATTTTTTTGGTTTTAGGGCCCATTTGATAAACTGAAGTCTGAAATTTGAATTCAAATTTTGAAAATTAAGTGTTGAAAAATTTAAGTTGTTGAATTGATTAAATTATATATATATTTGATAACTAATTGAATTACAATATTGAATTGAAATATCGAACAATATGTTTTTGTCTTTAAAAATAATTTCCTATATTTGTGTATTTGGAGAGAGAAAAAATGTGTATATGTGTGTGTGCAGGAGAGAAAACACAATGAAACAATTTAGAGGTAGTGTATTAAGTTTGTGTATTTGTGTGTGTGAGTGCGCGCACACGTGCATATGTGTCAAACAAAAGGAGAACAAAAATGCACGAAAATGTGTTATATGTGTGAGAAGTGTAGTACGTATAGTCAATTCAGAAAATTTAGTGCGAAAATTTCACATAAAATTTTCTGCACAAATTAAATAGTGCTTAATAGATTAAGTGGTAAGACTTTTTTATAATGAAATTAAATACATTTCTATTATTAAACACGTTGAATTCAAAAAGTTCTGAATAAAATAATTTTTAGTATTAATTAAAATTATGAAATAGGCCCCTAGTGTTTTCCTTGGGAACCGCAACTACTCTTTGCGAGTTTAGACCTTGGTGGAGCACTCGTTGCGAGACTTTGACAATTTTGGCTTCAATTTGTATAGGCAACTGAATTGCACAATATTTACTTTAGCATGCCGACGCAATCCCCATTGGCCCATAGCCGGAATATTATGTGAGTTACATTTTTAATTCGTCTCCTACACTGTTATAGGCTGGGTTATTAACACTCTGCGACCTTTCTTTCTCCTTTTTCATTTGTTGAAATCTCAATCACATCCTTTAGCCGTACGATGTTTTTCATTTTTTTTTTTTGGGATGGAAGTTGTAGCTTGATTCCCTATGCTTTTAGGAATGAAAGTAAAACTACTATGTTATAATTTGTCCTTTCGATTTTCATAGAGTGATTGTGAGTTATAACAAAAATTTTTTTACTTTTTTCGTAAATACATTTTTCAATTATCGTTTTACCTTACATATATTTAATCGCTACAGTAGATTTTTTAACAAAACTCCTAAAAATAGTAATTCAAACGAGCCAGTGTTTAGGTCTTATTCGCATAGTATAGGAACAGGATTCGAGTTGGGTCTAATATTAAACGAGTTACAAATATTGCTTATATTGCTTATATTTGATTTGTTAATTTGTATAGATGTTTGAGTTTGAATTCGAACTCAACTTGTTAAACTAAACAAGTCTCGAACTCGAGTTTAAAAATGATTAAATTTGATTTTATACAAATAATACACAAATTAGAATAAATTTAATTATATTCTTTGTTTTAGAAAATAAATAATACTATTTTTATGTATAATTACTTTTTTTTAAAGGAAATACACGGTATATATACATATATTTAATAATATTAAATATATTTATATTTGTATTGCTTACTTTTTATAATTAAATATTTGTCGATGAATCTATTTAAATAGTTCGTGAATAGGTTCACGATGGCTTAATTCTAATATTGTGGTGGAATTCGATTCGTTTGTTTATTATACGATCAGGATCAAAATCGTTTTTCAAACAGTTAAGGTTCGTTAAAAGCTCTGCTGAGATGGGATGGGGCGCTAATTTCGTATTTTCATAGTATCAGGGGTCTAAACGTAATTATGGACACGGTCTCCAATCCAATGGATCGAGTATGTATAAGAATTAAGATGCATTGGAAGACAGAGCAGCGTTAGCGTAATTTTGCTGCTATCAAATTCAAATTCCAAACAGAGGAGAAGAGGAGAAGAGAAGACAAAGGGACAGAGCATCCACCACAAGAACAACATCATCATCATCGATCATGCAGATCTTCGTGAAAACCCTAACCGGGAAAACCATCACCCTCGAAGTTGAAAGCAGCGACACCATAGACAATGTGAAGGCCAAGATTCAGGTCCAATCTCTATACCTATTCCTATCCCCGACTTATTTATCAACCTAATAGTTTTGTAGTGGAGTATTTGCTTTGTTTATAACTACAAATTCTTATATATTATCACTTTTTTTGCTACTTTAAGTGTCCACTGTTGCTCTTAGTTAAACTCGGATGTGATTTTTGTACATCTTATTGTGGAATCTGATAAGTAATTTTGTCAAGAGTAAAGGTTTTGTTAGTGTTTCTTAAAATAAAAAAAAAGGAGATGCTGTTCTGCTGTTTTTAATTGGACTAGGGTTTTCGATAGTGATAAACTAACTTATTGGATGACTGTAATGGACCTTAAATTTGAACCAGTTTATATTGTGTCAACACCGAGAATTAGTAGGACAAGCCGCTTTGAGATTGATTTTACCAGTTGTCACACCAATTTCATTTTATAAATTGGTTTTATCAGTTCCTTCAGCTGCATGGATTATCGACCTGGGAACTCGTAGCAAATACATTGTTCTAAGCGACAAAATCATACTGGGTTCGTACTTTTAACTTAGGCTATTATTTCAATGAAGGCTGCCCTTATTAATTGGTTCTCTCCTTGTGCAACATAACATTCTGCATGTTGGATTTTATCTTTAAATGCTGTGATTGGTCTGGTTCTTCTTCTTATATTTGTTTTTGCAAGTCAAAATTGAATGCAATATACATTTGTCTTTGAACTATATACCATTTGGTAAGGTGCTTTTCTTTTGGTAAAGCCAATGCTATCTGATCCAATCCTTTTTATGCACTATAATAAATATAGTTATGAGCTTGGATCACTTGAAATCACTGGCTTTTAGTCTATATGATGCTATATGGTTTCACTCTTGGAAATTTGACTGTTTATGGTTTCTATTTCGTTGTTGGACTGGTATATATTTGTCATGTTGATGACACAGGAGTTGTGATCGGATTACCTTTGGGTTTTGGATATTTATTATACCATTTCTTTGGTTGTAGACTGGACATTTTAATATCAATACTACGAGTAACTAGTTTTAGTGAAGCTTCCCTTCTAGTGTTTCGTGCTAGTTGGTGCGTCAAAGAACAAACAGGCTGTAAATCTTTGGTATTGGATGGCATTCAGTGTAATGAAATGTGTGCAACAACGTTTAGTTGGGTAATTCAGCAATCGACAGTGCTGTTCAAAATTTGATTTCTTTTTTAGGAAATCTAACGACATGATTGGCATCCTCGAGAATCAGAGGTGTCAAAATGGGCGACTCGAACGGGTTTGGACTAGTCATAATTGGGTAATAGGTATAATTGGGTCAACCCATCTATATCAATTTAAATAAATGGATATGAATGGATACCCATTTATGCCTATTTAATAAATGAGTATGGATACACCCAATTATCCATTTATGAGTCACTTAAAATTCTATTTATTTATTTGTTATTTTTTGGCATGTTGTTTGAAAAGAAATAACGGTGTTTTATTGTTATTAGATTGGTAAGAAATTCAAATTTATTTGCTTAATGCTTACTAAAAGTTGGGTGCAAATGTATAATTATTTTTAAATGGGTATATAAATGGATGAGCCGAGTCAACTCACTACCTACTAGTTAAATGGGTTTAATTGGGTACCCATTTAGACCCATTCAAAATTAATGGACGAGTTTGGGCGTATTATTGGTGGGCGGGTTTGGACGGATCAATATAATTTAAGTTGTGAATGACACCTCTACTCTAGATCTTAGTCTTGCATTCAATATTTAACATATTTTTATGGGATAGTTAAGTCTGAGTAACTTGTTGCATATTGGTGTTATTGTCATATGAATTTGCGTGCTATCAGGATGGCGACTTACTATCCATATCTGCTTCCTCTTTCAAATCCTTATGCAGACTTTTCTTCTTGGTGATGAGCACTTAATTTCTATCGTTACATCATAGAATGTCCACTGGAGTGCATTGGGACAAAGAGAAATGCTTTAGGGTGTTATTTTCACTTGCCTCTCTGCTTTGCTATGCTGCTTTCCTTCTATTGGATACTTTTGTATGGGGATGTAGTTCTGTTCACAAAAAGTACGCTGGAGTACTTTGATTCTAATATAGAGGCTAATGATTTAACTTGGACCACTTAATTTTCTGTTGTATAAGTTATTATATGTTTACTTTTCCTTTCGGGAGTTAATTTGCTTCTAATGCTGAGAGTTTATGCTTCTTTTTTGGTACTTCCAATGATTTTACTTGGACCACTTAATTTTCTGTTATGTGTGTGAATATATGTTTAATTTTCCTTTGTGGTGTGCTGTGTTTCTAATGCTAAGAGTTTGTTCTTCTCTTCTGGTACTTTGAAGTTATGCTTTGTAAATGAGACTAACAAGATGATTTTTATGGTATCAGGACAAAGAAGGTATTCCACCTGACCAGCAGAGACTGATATTTGCTGGCAAGCAGTTGGAAGATGGCCGTACTTTGGCTGATTACAATATCCAGAAAGAATCAACACTTCATTTGGTTTTGAGACTAAGAGGAGGAACAATGATCAAGGTCAAGACTCTTACTGGAAAGGAAATTGAAATTGACATTGAACCAACAGATACAATTGATCGGATCAAGGAACGGGTGGAGGAGAAAGAAGGAATTCCCCCTGTGCAGCAAAGGTTTGGAATTGCTGTAATCTGAATAGAGTGGATGTTCTAGTGTTTTCTATCTCAGTCTTCTAATTTCTTACAGAAATTTTGTTTAGATGCTTCTGAGATCTTCTTGTTAATTTCATATATTACTTGCTTCCTAAGTTATTTTTGTTGTGAACTTGTCGTAATTTGAGTGATTCTATTTGTGATTTGAGTAGTTAAATACGTATCTGCTTAATCTAGTGTTCTTTCACGGATTTGGAGGATTTCTTCCTTTTCTATTAGGCTTTTAGTGATGCCATGGGTAATGAACCATTTCAGTTTAATTGTCTGAAAATGTCAACTCTAAATGTCATTGAGTCAAAACAAGCTCCGTCTTCCTAAGCACCTGTCACTGTGGGTATATTTTTTGAATTTGTAATGGACACTGACACTTAAATATTCTGAGAGCTTTCTATCGTTATTCCATTTTGTTAGAAAGTTGAAATCCTTACTTAAGGTACTTTTCTGTTGCAGGCTCATCTATGCTGGCAAGCAGCTTGGGGATGACAAAACTGCTAAAGACTACAACATTGAGGGTGGTTCTGTTCTTCATCTTGTTCTTGCTCTGAGAGGTGGAGGTTGTTAGGTCTTAGTTGGTTTTCTGCAAATTTACTTGTCCAACCTTTATACTTTGGGAATATGCTCTTGTAGAACTATGAGTTTGAGGTGCACTTGCAGCAAAAATGAAGAAATTTATTTTTGAGATGCTAAATAGTGGCTTTACATGGCATCTGGTAATTATATCTCTCGCTTTGTATGTTGGATGCTGTGCTATCTTTTCCTAAGGCATGATCAGTTTTTTTCTACTTCTGAGGTTATTCGTGTTTCGTGATGTTGGAGCTCAAATTTGGAAAGGGGTATACTTGTCTGAAACCGATTGAGAGTCTGCTTTTGTTCTGTCAGAACCTTGAAAGGCGAGGGAGAGAGAAGTTTTTTTTTTTCCCCCTCGTGTGTAATTGCATTTGTTGTGGAAAAGTAAGGCCTGGCTGTTTTGTGGTTCATTGGGAATGCTTGGGAATTGGTCACTCAATTGGTTGTCTATCCTATTAAAGCTTTTCCATACCATGATGGTGGTTGAGTATGGGGCTTTCTTGCATGAGATGGTCAGTGTTCACCAATTCAATTGGGTGACAGATCTAATTAGTCACATCGGGCTGAAGAAATTGTTGAGCTATGTTGGATTCCGGCCGTACCACTAGAGACTAATTGGGGCTTCAAAGTTCTGAACCAGTACTACTGATTGTCAAAATATCCGGCGTTTTGGTGGATTTGAATTTGTTTTTACATTATGGTGTCTGTGGGATAGAGCGGCATTCAGCAGTTCTTTGCACTTCCGGAAATGGGGTTGCAGGTCATTTCCCTTGTTGTCCGTCGCTATTAACCTTACCAACCTCCATCTTTTTTAGGTAAAACGTATCACACCTACCTGGCTTGGATTATCCCTTTGATGTATTTTTTTCCTCCGTCCAGGAAGAATTTGAAATCGAATGGGTACATGTTGCGTGTAAAAGTGAATTTCTAAAGCCTCGCTCAAAATGATACTGATGGATATGTTCCAAGTTCCGTTGGGCGTGTAAAGGGACATAATTTGAGTTCTAAGGGATATGTAACAATTGATACCTCTCTTTGTAGTTTGTACATCCCACAACAACAACGGTATGATACCCAAAAAGCACCGGCTCCATTCCTCCCATATGATATGACGCGTATTTATTTATTTTTACACTTTCTGATTCTAATTCTGAGTAGTAGTAGTATTAAAAAGTTCAGCCCATATAAATTTTCAAAGTATAACAAAGAAAGTGCAATGCAGCTATCAGGCTGCTGCCTTGTTTAATTAATTCCGGCAAACCTTCTGTATTTGGCTTGCGGGACCAATAACCGACGGTGGTTCCGTGTGGCTGTGTTGCTTCATGCATGTCCGGTAAGAACGACGCAAAGGCTGGCTCTAATCGGGTTGTGTTGCACATCCCTTTTTTTTTTTTTAAAAAAAAAAATAATAATAAATAAAAAAGACCAAAAGTAGTATAGAGGAGATGATGAGATATTCTTCACTTCACTGAGTAGATTAGCTGATGTGTTGGCTGTGAATAATTGCTTAGTACTGCTATAAGAAATTCCATATTCCTAAAAATTAAGGGGGTGCATAATTGCATTATTTCACATAAGACCGACGTCATGCATACTGCAACTCATCATCTTAATACACTTAGTAGTGGATGAATGAATCTTTCATCTTAGCCAGCTTTATACTACTAATTGTTTAGTTTTAGTCGTGAAAAGTCTTTGCATGGTTAGTGATATTCTACTTACCCAAAAGGAAAGATGTCAAAATTAGGTATCGAATGGTAAAAGCCTTCCAATGTTGGCTTCCTAACCGGATGACTTGTAACTAATTTAATCACCATATTTCATTTTTTTTTTTTTTATGTTTCTCTGACTTTTGCATAAGTTAGACTTTTTCCAAATTCTGTTTTTGCAATTTTCTGCTGCTACTACTACTGCCTCTTTTTTTTAAACTCTAAATAAATACGGTCGGTCCAAAATGCACTAATTTGAGCCGGTGACCTAAATCCCCACTTCCGCGATTGCTGACCTAATCGCGACAACATCGCATGAATGAACTTCGTTCTACATTGGCATTCATCTGCTGAATTTTAAGAACATCAATTTTGTGGGCTAACATATTTCTCATGAACGAAATTTATTTCGAGTGGATTCTGCTATTTAGTTATTGCTTCTTCTTGCCAAATATTTGCTTCCACCAATATTACACATCTTTGGGTTGCTTTTCTTCGACGTGCTAACTGTAACCTTTTTTTAGGAGTCAAGACATTTGACGTGCCAAAGAAAGATCAAATTCACTGGATCCATATCTATTTGGAATTTTGTCTTGCGTGCTTAACACACACACACACACACACACACACAAGTGTTTTCAATCTCTACAAAACCCGAAAAGCTTTTGATTTTTCAAATCGGTAGGGATCTTTTGTGGAACAAATACCACCAATTTATCAAAAAAAGAACAAATCAGATGGATTCGAATATCTCAGAATTCTCTTTATTTGGTGATACAGAAATGCATCAAAAAAAATTTTAGCAGGTAGGATTAGGATTTAAGAAGCGAGGGGGGAAAATAAAAATTTGAATCCATGTCCGAAACCTTAACTTTAATCGCTAGATCAAGACCTCCTTGGCATCAAACTTCACGTCTAAATTTTCAGCCGATTATTTTGTCTAAGCTGCGAGTTTAATGTAGTTTGTCCTATGGCAATGATTTTTTCTCCACGAACTAAGAGCCCTCTTCTCTGGCTTCGATTCTGAAGTTTACGCCCCCTGTAACAATGCCTTTTAAAGCTGGTAATCTTCTTCTTTGCGCATAATATAATATCAATAAGGGTGAAATAAGCAGGGATCACTCAGAAATAAATACGAACTGGCTTTTTTGCCTACCTGATAACCTTTTCGGCCCGAGCTGGAATGGAAATCCACTAGCTAGTATCAAAGGCTGCAAGCGTCCTTTAGTCCCTACCAGCCTGCATAAATTTCCTAGGATGCATAACTTCCTTTTTAACTGCAATACACTGCACTTGTTTATTAGTGTACATGCATTCTTTCGTCAGGGAATATCAAAGTCTCTTCTACCAAATGTGGATGTGATGCTTGTGATCACACATAGTCAATATCTCTGAAGGATAGTTAATTAGTCATCATGTGTTGCCACGTAAACGGTAGTTGTTATGTTCAAGTGTTTTTGAAAGCATTACAATTCGTATATGCAAATGTAGGCCCCTTAAAAGGACTAATGTTGGTGGAAATGATCGTAAGTTGGAAGTGATGTGACTTCATCAGCTCCTGTACCAACTGCTTGGCTCCAGGAACCAGTATCAAGTAAATAGCATCTACAATCGCAATATGACGATTAATTAAGTTAATACCACCCACAGAATAAGAAAAATCCTATACTAAGCGACATATGATTGAAGGTATAAAAATAAACTAAAGGATGATCCACCTCTTTGATTTTAAGGATTTTCGCAGTCGCCTTTTGTAAATGAAGTCACAAAATAATCTAGAGATAGACGAAAAATTTACGGGTGCAATAGTTGTAAGACAATTTTTTTCCATCATCTTGCAACTCATACACACACATATAAAATATATAGGTGTATGAAAATTAATCTTGACTCGATTATATACAGGCTTGCAACATAATATTATGTACAAAACATATGAAAGAAATACCAACATGATTATTAAGTTAATACCAGCCAAAAAAAGGCTAAAGCTGAGGAAGAAGTATCAAGGGCAACAGCTAGCTGTAGTCGACCTTTTAGTCTAGCAACATAATTGTGGAGAAGATGACAATTATGGTTGGAATAGTATATAAGCTTGATTGTCCTACATTTTGAAGCTTTTATGGTAAAGTTTGATTATCTTTAAAAAAATAAAAATAAAAATCAGCAAGGCTTTCATGATTTATTATGGAAATGGAAGAATCGCAAGATATTAATTAGGATAAGAGAGGGAATGATTTATGACAAAATGATGATGTCATTAATAATAATAGTAATAGTAATAATAAAAATAAAACCAACGGCGCTCTGAGATGGGGTGACTAATTAAGGTGATTTAAATGTGGTTTAAAAGCCTTTTTGTCAAATTTGATGGATTGGTGGAAGTATATATTTATGATTAAAATTTAGTACCAAAATAAGACGCAAGGCAAAATCTTCAATGGGAGGAAGGCTTCAAAATTTTGCCATATGAAAATAGTAAAAAAAAAAGGGAAATTTTTTGAGTATCCAATAATTATGTCAAATAAATAATTTTGAGGGAACTTCCTTGTTTGGTCGGTCATGCCATATACTGGTTGGTAATTATTATTATTCTCTCTACCTATAAAGGGCGGGCACGAGAGAAGCAGCTAGGCGGCGATAAAAAGACAAAGCATGGGAAGACTGAGGAGGAGGATCCACGACAACTGAGGACGTTCCTCTCTCTATCTCTCTCTGTCTCAGCTAATTAATTAGCCAATCCACTGCCACTTTTGTTTTAGGAGTACTTACGTGCTGTTCTTTTCTTGCTGACTGCATCGAATCCAGCCGATTCCAGATGGGAAGGGGAAGGGCTCCTTGCTGTGATAAGAGCAAAGTCAAGAAGGGGCCTTGGAGTCCTGCCGAGGATTATAGGCTCATCTCTTTCATTCAGAAGCAAGGCCATGCTAACTGGCGTGCTCTTCCAAAACAAGCTGGTAATCAATCAGCCACCCCTTCCCCCCCCCCCCCCCCCCCCCCCTTTTTTTTTTTATTCATCCTTAATTTGTGTCTCTCATGATCTCATCAGCCAAATTAATCAAAAAAAAAAAATTTTGTTTTTAATGAAAAAAAGTATGTATAACATCAACCAAATAGCCATGCATTCATTGATGCACAAGTACAAACTCTCTCTCTCTCCCTTCTTCACATTTTTTTTGGATGATCATCTGTCGTTTGTGAGTTCTATTTTCATAATGGAACGGGCGACGCGAAAGAAGAAGATGAGGAAATTAATGGAATTCAACCTTCGTCATTTGAAGTCCTCAATTAAGACCTGTATATCCACTTCGATTCGAGACCCATGATCCCCCTATCTGAATTGGGCTTATGCACTTCACTCGGTGTCTAGTAAAGGAGCTTAGGAGCGTAGTCGTCGGCCTTCCTACGCGCATGCGTCCGCCGGAATGTTGATGTTGTGCTGCAGATTGAATTCATGGGCTAGCTAAGTTGTTGTTTCTCTTGCATTGCATTGCATTTCGGTCCTTTCCTGCCATGCAAAATAAAATCTCCACAAAACCATTTTGGAATCGTATCGTCCCTTTAATCACCGCCATTGTCTTGTACATTTGCACAATGCTTAGTAGTAGTTGCAGAAATGGGTTATTCATGGAGTGTTATCGCTCGGGCACCCAAACAAAAACAACAACAAAAAAGGGTAATGGCTTTGCTTTTACGGTGGAATATACACCTGTCTCTGGCCCCAATTAGTTGTGGACTTTTCCTTCCAAACAAAACTAGATATGAGTTTATGCCGACTCAAATTGCTAATTTTTCAATATGTTATTTTTCACGTTATTCAGATGATTTGTGAGGTGCAACTAAGCTTTGGAAATGCATTACAAATCCGTAACCTACGCAGCTTGTTTTCTGTATATAGTAGCTTCGTGATTTTGTTGATGCCTCATTAATTAGTTAATAATAATAGACTTAACCTCTGCAAATAAATTTTGACTTCAATGGAACTGTTCAGCCAGCTCGTGAGATTGGCTTTTTTTTTTTTTTTGCCAATTCAATATTTATCCTCTTTGACTGTCCCGTCCCGTCCTCATCAGTTTACTACTGTTGGTCGATATGTAGTGGTAACTGGTAAGGGGTGAGTACTGCTATTATTATTAAAGTATTAAGTTTCAGAATAATTTTTAGTCGTCCAATTTCAATCTTTCCTTCGTACAAAAAAGCTACTCCATATTATAATGCCTGCTCCTGTGGAGGCAGTCTATTCAAAGCTGAATAAGTCGTTGCCAAAGCAAAAAAAAAAATTCAAATTCTCCAGTTTTTACTTAATCATCTGAGGTCTACAGCTGACTTAATAATTCAGTCCTGTACCAAATCTCCATCTAATTAATATTCGGTGGGTGCACAAGGAAATGTATGTCAATCGGTGAAAATACCTCTTACGGTATTTGTTAACTAGGACCAGGAAGAGTGGTTGGGGGGTGGGGGAGAAACAGAATCAGGAATCTACAAAAAGTCCATATTCATCACTGTTTTGTTTGTTATTGTGATGATGATGATGATGATGATGTTCACTTCTGTCATTACCAGCAGCAGTAGATTAGTAACAGTAGTAATCTTCTCTTCTCTACTCTACTCTCTGCCACAGGGCTGTTGCGATGTGGAAAGAGCTGTCGATTGAGGTGGATTAATTACCTAAGACCTGACGTCAAGCGAGGCAACTTCACCCCTGAAGAAGAGCAAACCATCATTAACTTGCATAACGCTCTGGGAAACAAGTATGATACTAGTACCAGTTTTTGAGTTTCTTTTTGCTGACTTTTGACAAATTTTATTACAGTATCTCCATATGCTATATGCTGTATGATCCTTTTTTTTTATTTGACAAACTCATTCCCGATGGCAGGTGGTCTAAAATTGCATCTCATTTACCAGGAAGAACTGACAATGAGATCAAGAATGTTTGGAATACGCATTTGAAGAAAAGACTGGTTCTTGGAAATGATGATGCTAACTGTCATCAAAAAATTGAAACTAGCAACTCATTCACAAGTTATTCTGCTTCGCCTTCTCCTTCCTCCAGTTCCTGCATCTCTTACGGGGAACTGAATACGGAAAAAGGACCTGGGGGCGATCAGGAGGGCCTACACTCCAAAGTTGATGAGCAGCAGGAACCGTGCACTTCGCCAACTCATCCAAATGCACCTAATCTGGAAAACTTCAGCCAACCTGCTGAAGAAACCTGCTCGCTCGACAGCTGCATTAAGTCAAAGGCATCTCCTGAGGTTCGAAAGACCACGACCGACGAACCTAAAGAAATGGCTCAAGATGGGAATATCATGGAGATCCCACTGGAGCCGGATGCTGATTTTTGGAACTTTTTGGACGGTTTAGATCCTATGGATAAGTCCACTGAATCTCAACCACAGCAGGAATATGGGGTCTCCCAGAGCTCAAACTCGGGAGAAAACCATCAGGAAGAAGTTCATGAATACAAGAGGTGGTTGAGATACTTGGAAAATGAACTTGGACTCGTTGGAGGCAATGATGGGGAATGTCCACAAAAGGGTGCAGGCGCAGAACAGCAGCAGCAGCAATTAGTCACAGATACTTCAGACGATGAGATGATGTCTAGGCCAGAATTTGATCCAGCTGCTATGGCTTACTTTTCAATGTGGCCTTCTTCGCCTCAAAACTTTGGTATCTGAAGTCAAACTTGGAACTTGTGATTCGTGGAGATCACCGAACTTAGCATTGACAAACTTTGTTATCTAGCTAATGAATTAGTAATAACTAGGAATCCTTTCACATGAAACAGAGGTATACATACAAAAAGTACAAACACAGGGCATTCTCATGTATGATCTGGTATCCGTCATTCTCCAGAGATTGTATCTTAGACTAAGACTGACGAAGAGATACCACAGTAATGCAGTATCCATTGACATTATGTGTTGAGTCTGAAACTAGCCAGTAGTAGTGGGTTGGTGATATTCCTCACTAACCAGCACTGAGCAGTAACCGTAGGCATGTGGAGAATTTATAGTCTATACAATACAGCTTCCCCAGTCCCCACATTTTAGAAAATAATAGTACCAAGAAACTGGAGGTTCGGGCAAGTCTTGAAGTTGACGGATGCAGTGATATCTTTAGTTTTCATGAAAAAACATTTACGTGTAGAAACCATACCCTGTGATGATGGGCAATGAAAATGGAAAAAACGTTGTGGACAAAGACGAATTGAAGATGGCTGCTAAAGTCTTAGATGTTGGTGTTGATATCTTGAGGAAAAATTAGTGGGCGGGGTCAGATTTTGCTGCTCTACAGTTTGAAAATGCTCTGAAAGCATGCATCATCCAATTCTTCTTGTTGCTGACAAATATCCTCTTTTTTTTTTTTTTTTTTTTTTACCCCTTCAACTCGAATCAGAAGAAGTCAATCAGGGAACAAGAGCACGCCTTTCCATTTCTCTGTTTTCGCGGGGCTGCAAAATCATAGGAGCTACAGTGTTACTAGTAATTGTTTCTGGACCGCTACTTACTCTTTGATGATCCCTAAAATGTTATGACCGGTAGCTGTGGACTATAGCTACAACACAGGAGCAGTTCTTTTTAACTTGAAAGAACCACAGAATTATTAGTAGTATGCATAGTTTCCCAGTTAAAGAAGAAAAAAGACTAATCAAGAAAATCCAATGATGAAATGGTGGGCAATAGTTTACTGTCATATTTCCACTTTTATTCTATATGTGGAGTAACATGATGGTGTATTTGGTAAGAAGCAAAAACAAGAAATGAGGTTTTTGAGCCCAAAACAGAAAAAAGAAAAAGAGGTGAGGCGTCTTTTTTTTTTTTTGGGTTTTCGGGACGCCTCATTTCTTTTTTCATCATTCATGGCCCGCTATGCAATCATTTCGTCTTTTGGATTTTTACTCTCGGCCCACCAGTAATTTGGGATGTGAGGCCCATAAAAACTGTATCGCAGTCATCCCACCATCCAAGAACAATCGGCCCATGAAAACTCAAACTACCTGATTGCCACCAGAGTCTTGTCAGGTTCACCGCCATAGGTATAGTATGGTTAATAAATAATACTTAATCGGAAGAGAAGAGAGTGGTACTAATTTGGAATTTGGAAGCTGCTGCTGGGATTCCACGACGAAGAGAAGAGCAGTTTGAGGAGGGTCCTCAGATTATCAAATTGGTGGTAGCACTAGTAGTGAATTTGGCAAATGGGAAAGATTGAAGAAGAGGAAGAAGACAGCAATTTCAATGGCGGGTTGGGCGGCAACGGACAAGATTATTCAGGAAGCACTCCCACCATATTTCCAGAACTCAAGTATTATTGCTTACAGTTGCTTGAACTCCTCCACAACCCTCGCAAGCAGAGGAAGAACAATTCTTCTTCTTCCTCGCCTCCTTGTCAACTCCTCCAGCTTCTTCGTTGCTCCCCTGCATCTTCTCTCCAGCCTTTCTTCGAGTACTCTTTTCTTTTTCCTCTCTCTCTCTCTCTGCCCCTTCCACCTTCCATTGCTGTTTGTTTGCGATTACTCAAATTTAATGCTGGAAAAATTTATCACTCTCTGGGCATCTGTTGATTATGACTTTGCGGGATGTAATTCCATAAACAATAGTAGTTTAGTCTCAGAATTTTGTTTTTTCTTTTAAGAAAAAAAAACACTTTAAACGGAAAAACACCTTTCTAGGCAAAGATGCTGTGAAATAAAAAAGAAATCTTTAATGTAATTACTACGGGCTAGGCTGCATTTTAATGTCAACATTTTTATCTTTTTTTTTTTTTTTAAAACTACATTAACAATGTAGTACGAAAACCGAAATCAATACAACTACAATCCTTTTTAAGGTTTTTGTTTGCTTTGGCATGCTGACTTATGATCCATCTTTCTTGTTTGCAGCTACATATTGTTTCCTTTGCTGCTTCTGTTGGATGCAGCAGTGGGTTGTCGAGCTTTGCCTAAAGGTGATGATCCTGATGGAAGTTCTCTCATGTCCGGTGCCCCCAAAGCTCCCCCCCAAGTCAGTGATCATGTAGCTGAAACTGTGCTTGATTGTCTGGAGGAACTTCTCACTAAATGTGCTTTGGGATCTGTGGATCAGGTGACTTGTTATGCCATTTAAGCAAAACCGAAGCTTTACACTTAGCTGTTCATCATCTCTCTATATTTGTTTCGTGTGTCTTTCAAAACTGTAAACCCTAATCTGCGGATTGCTCAGGGGTTGATGATGATGGCTAGTTTGTCTGCTTTGACGGGATAGAATTAGGATGCTTCTGAATTACACATATCTCTGAATGAGATATTAACAATTGACTTTATGATTCCCTTCAGCTTATTTTTCCCATTTCCTAGCTCCTTGAATATGACATAATCTGATGGAGTGGTAGCATTTCAGAAGCAGCCTCATTTATGTGCTCTGTTTTGTTCCTTGTACTTTTTTTTTGGTCAGGCTTCTTCTTCTTTAAAGCATGAAGCTAACAACTGGTTGTGTTCCAAAGAGAATGATTCTCCTCTCACTCAATATTGTACTACCCTTTTCTGTGATGGGATTTGTAGTGCCCCATTTGAGCCTATCCAAAGGACTGTACAATATTTACCTCACGTACTCATTAGATGCTAAAGAGCCCGTCTAAGATTACTCTGGTTTACTACGGGGTAGTATTATTGCAAATGCAGCAGTGCAGTCTGTATGTGAGTGTGCATTCTTCAATTTATTGGTGCTTCTTTTCTGTTCAAGAATTTTTCATGTTCCTTCAAATTTTGAGTCATTTCTCTTCAATAATTTACTGTTAAGTCATTGTATTTAAAACATTATTTCCCTCATCTGGATTTCTACACTTACTTTTTCAGATGGTTGTCTTGCTGAAGAAACTGACTAATGGTGCATTACTTTCTCCATCAGAAGCACCAGAAGAATTCCGTGTTGGCATAATAAAATGTTTCAGAGCCTTGCTACTTTGTCTGGATCCTTGTATTGATGAGTTGTGCCAATGTAAACAAGTTGTTGGTTTGCCTGTACAACTAGTTAGAAAGGATTCTGTCTCAAAACCTGCTTCAGAGGCAGAGCAATGTTTGCTTGCATTTCTCCAATCTGAGTCTGCTTCAGCTGCTGTTGGACATTGGCTATCACTTCTTCTTAAGGTTATTATCTATTTTTTTCACCTTATTTTAACTAGTTTTACTATATATGCATGTAAGTATCTTTTAAATCATTTTGTTGTTGGGAATCAAGGCTGCTGATGTGGAGGCAGCACGAGGGCATCGAGGCAGCGCAACACTTCGCGTGGAAGCTTTCAAAACACTTCGTGTGCTTATTGCTAAGGTCTTTTGTTGTACTTTTTGGCATTTGCATGGTTTCTGTTGCATTTGTTATTAGCTGTCTTTAGTGGAAGGCTTCAGTAATGTTCCTGAAAATTTTACTGGTTAACTGAACAGAGCTACTCAATGGGTTTATTTTTCAAATGTAGCTTGAGATTAGATTAGCTGGAGATCGTATGATCATGAGGTATATACATCAAAATTCAGGAGATCTTCTAGGAAATTGGTTATTCGGTTTACATGATTTGAGAGCTGAGATTCTGTAAAGGCATCCATCCAGTGATATTGGCTCATTTAACAACCTTGTATTGATCAATCTTATGTGGTCTCTTGCAGGTTGGTAATGCAGATGCATTGGCTTTCTTTTTACCAGGTGTCATTAGTCAAATTGGCAAAGTTCTGCATATGTCCAAAACAATGGTTAGTGGGGCTGCAGGAAATACTGAAGCTTTAGACCAAGCAATCCGGAGTTTGGCAGAATTTCTTTCAATTGTTCTGAAGGATGATCAAAATCTTCCTAGTCTTAGTCAATTTCCGGATGATAGTATTGTCCATCACATATGCAAGGAGAAGCCCCTTGTTTCCTTTCTGGATGAACTTCGTCACCTGGCTTCAAAGACTCAAGATCAGGGTGAAGTTGTGGTTCACAATGTGAGTGAAGCTGTTCAAAAGAGTACATCAATGCCTGACATCAGAAAGAGTGTGAGTGTGAATCCTGAAGGAACGAGAGGGGCTTTTCGTGTTGAACGTTCAAAGGATTGGATCATCAATGCTTCAGCTCACATAAATAAAATCTTGTCTAAAACTTTTCCCCATGTAGGTTTGGATATATATATATATATAATCTACATATATTTTATCTTTTAGGTCACGATTTGGTGCAATTTTTTCCCCTCACATTGTATAACTAAGTTGTTCCATATTCTTCAGCTTTCTTGTCATCCATCGAAGAAGGTGAGACTGGGAATTTTAGCAGCCATGCAGACACTTTTATTAAGTTGCAGTTACACATTAAGAGGAAGCAGATTGTTGCTTTTGGTGAGTTGGAAGCAAATTAAGCTTAGTCGGTATGGCTCTTATGTGAGTTTTGTTATATATTACTAGTGGGCATTAGGCTTTGACTGACACTTCACTATTAATAATGCAGGAATGCATTTGTGTTCTTGTTTGTGACGACTCTGAGGAAGTATCCTCTGCCGCACAGGTGTTCTTTGGATATTTGTTTTCATCAAATAGGGAACATCTGGAACATGATTTTGATGCCATCTTTAGCAGGTTCATTGTACTTCTGAGGAACAAATTATTCTGAAATCGCATCCTTGTTTTCGGAAATATGATATGCTACTTGGTTTGAAATCTATTCAGGCTCATTGACAAGATTCCACATGCAGTGTTGGGAAACAATGAGTCAATGGCTCTATCACATGCCCGGAAGTTACTTGTAGTGATATATTTCTCAGGTCCACGATTTGTGGCCATCCACCTACTTCAGTCTTCTGTACGTGGGATCCAGTTTTCTTTTCTCATTTTACACTTCTTGAGGGCCTTTCTATCAGATAAGGGTTAGAGAAACTAGTTTTTCAAATAAAATTTTTAAAAAGTACTCTAAAAGGTACTCTAAAAAGTAGTCTAATTTTTTTTAATGTTTAAAAATATCCCAAAATATATTTTAAAAACTCTACTACTGTTAAATATTCCAAAATATTTTCTAAAAATATCCCAAAATATACTCTAAAAACTCTGCTACAGTAAAATTTTTGAAAAACACCCTTAAAAACAGCTGATCCAAATGGAGCCCTAGTTTTGGACCTCCCTTGTATCATGGGCATTTCTATTAGACGAGTTAGAAAACCTAGTTTTTATGTCTCTTAGATTGGCAGATCATCAATTCCTTGACGTAGTTGTGACCTCTTTTAACTTAATTTTTAGTTCATAAAGGGAATAACACATCAGTTCTATTGCATGTATTACTTTTGCTTGTCCTGTTGCAAATTGTTCAATGGGCTTCCATTTATTTGTTTATTTTATGGATAAAAGTCAGCATTATTGTCTTCTGATGGGTTTTCAGGTGACTGCTGCTCGATTCTTGGATATTTTTGCCCTCTGCCTGAGTCCGAATACCACATTTTCCGGCTCACTTGACAAGCTTGTTGCAGCAAAACCACCTTCAGCAGGGTATATGCATTCGATTGCAGAGATGAAATCTATGAGGAATGCTGGTTCTGAAGGTTTCGAGTCCCCTGAAACCACCAAAGTACCTTACCCACCAAAAAATGTGTCAAATGCCTATGTGCTGCCAGGCTTGCCACCTTGGTTCGCTTATATAAGTGGTCAGAAGCTGTATAAGGTGCTTGCAGCAGTTCTTAGACTTGTAGGATTATCATTGTTTACAGGTTGATTTTGTTTCATGAACTATTTGTTTGTTCTTTGTTGTTTTGGTTGTGATTTCTACTTAAGCCTGGTTATCTTCTTTTCTTTTGACTAGACTCCCAAAACGAAGGATCTCTCTCTGTCACGATTGATATTCCCCTTGGTTACTTGCGTAAATTGATTTCTGAGATTCGGACTAGGGAATGCAGTATGGAAAGCTGGGAGTCTTGGTATAATAGAACGGGATCAGGACAGCTGGTGCGACAGGCTAGTACTGCTGTATGCATTCTAAATGAAATGATTTATGGTCTTTCAGATCAAGCAATTAGTAGCTTTGGAAGAATGTTTCAGCACTCCAATTTGAAATGGCAAGAGATTGAGGAATGTGATGCAAATGGTTATGCTCAGCCGTGCAAGTGTGATCAACCTGTGCCAGATAACAACCTTTGGCATGTTTGTAACCATAGCAGGGCTAGGAATAACTTAATTCACAGTATTGGGAGTGTATTACATGAATATCTTTCTCCTGAAGTGTGGACTCTCCCACTTGATCATACAGATTCTAGTATACAGTCTTATAGTGGCGGCAGAGCTTTAGCTTTGCATTTCTTCAATGATAATGCTGTGCTTCACCAGGAAATATATCTCTTCTTCTTAAATTTTTTTTTTAAACAATATCACTACAAGTTGTTGGGCCTCTATTATCAATGTTGATTTGAATTTATTATTTCTTAAACAGGTTATCATTGAAGGAATTGGTGTCCTCACAATGTGCCTTGGGAAAGAATTTTCTTCTTCTGGGTTTCTTCACTCCTCTCTCTTTATGTTGCTGGAGAATCTTATATGCTCTAATTTTGAAGTTAAAAGTGCATCTGATGCTGTCTTACACATTATGGCTGCTACACTTGATTACCCAACGGTAGGGGTTGCATTTCTTGAGAATTGGTGGATTTTGTTGTTAGTTACATTAAGTTTTTAAATATGTTGTAGGTGGGCCATTTAGTTCTGGCAAATTCAGACTATGTAATAGACTCAATATGCCGGCAACTGCGTCATTTGGATCTTAATCCTCACATGCCAAACGTACTTGCTGCAATTCTTTCCTATATCGGAGTAGCTCATAAAATACTACCGTTGTTGGAGGAGCCGGTATGGGTTCACTTTTCCAGTTTCAACATATTGCAGCAGAAAAGCTTTTTTTTTTTTTTAATGTTTGACAGTACTTGCCTGCCTCTCCATATCAATTGTTATCATTACTCAAACTGCTCCACCTAGGGTCTGACGTGGTGAACAATTTACAGATGCGCGCTGTTTCTTTGGAACTTGAAATTCTTGGCAGACACCAGCACCCAGATTTGACTGTTCCCTTCTTAAAGGTAATCTCTGTGTACTCATCCATGACTTTCTGCATCCACACAGCATCATAATTGTTGTTCCCTCTACATATCATAGATGGTCATAGGACAAAGCTTTTTCATGGAAATTGCTGGAGCCTGTTATGACTGTTTGATTGCTTCATTTTTTAATCTACATGGAGAATAGATTGGTTTAATGATCTTGTTTTTCTTTTCCTTTTGCGAAACTTTTTCAGGCAGTGGCAGAAATAGGTAAGGCTTCAAAACAGGAGGCCTGTACTCTGCCAAATCAAGCAGAAGCATTATACAAGGATATCAAATCCAACATTTTAGATTTAGAGAAGAGAAAAGGGAATGAGTTTTGTTCTTCAAGATCATCCATTGAAGTTGATGCAACTGTGGAATTCCCAGAATCTGGTTAGTACCTCTGAAAGTTTTGTGAAAAATGCTTGATTTGTAAACATACATACTTCTGAGAACAGTTGCATTTCCAGGATCTGGTTAGTATGTAACGGTATATACTTTTGAGTTTTCAAATTGAAAATAATTGCTGTTATTAACTCATTGTACATTCTTCTAGATTTAAATACTTGTGACAAACTAGTTGTGTGATTAGTTCATGAATATCGTCTTTGTTTTGAAGTTTGTTTCTGTGCGTTATTGCTAATTGGTGTCTTTATGATTTTAGCATGCTTACACAATAGATGCATTTTCCCTTTTTTCTTTACTTGTAATTTCATCTCTTTTTTAACCCTAAGGAAGATACTCTTAGGATTGCTGGGGGATGAATTTCTATGTTGTGCCAGTAGGTAGCTCTTCAAAATGTCATTTTTTACAACAAAACAATGGCCTTCTTGTTTGTAACATGTGTAAATTGTAAGTGACATCTGTTCTTACTTTTTTTTTATAATGTAGATGGTCACCTATGACAGAATGAATGCCCTTAAATATTTTGACATCTTGATATTTTTTGGGAAACAGAGGTGGGTATCTGTTACAATCATGACAGTAGACAGATACAGCATTGGGAATCAGTTCTGTTCAAATTGAATGATTCTAGAAGATGTAGGAGTATAGTTGGATCAATTGCTGGTTCTTGTCTAATTGCTGCTGCTCCTCTTCTCGCTTCATCTATGCTAGCAGCTTGCTTGATAGCTCTTGATGTAATTGAGGTATGGAATTTTCTCTATAGTATCTAATTTTCTCAGTATTTCGTTAACTGCATTGATCAGAAATCTTTGTTTGAACCTTGAGGAGGTTGCTTTTGCCTTCTTAGCAGACTTGCTAGACAGAGTATTGCTTCTGCAGTTTCCAGATCAATACTACTATTAGCATCTTTCTTCTACGTATTAATGGTACCAAGCACTTATTGTTTTGTAAAATGAGTTTTCTGTCATGTGCCAGATAAGAGAGACTTTCTAATAGGTTTTTGAGCATTATTAGTTTTTATTCAGTTGCCTGCAACACTTTCTTGAAATAGCTCACTGTAAAGATTCAGCTGGTGGTGGGAGTTAAGAGAGAATTGAAAAGAAAGGAAGAGAGAAGTGGATAGGGAGAGAAGAAGGAGATGAAGCAGATTGCAGGAGGAAGAAAGAGAATGTTGTATTAGACAGAAATGAGAAGTGGCATGTACATTCACCTTGTTCTTTCCACTCGTCCCCACTAGCTATTTTAACTAGCTCTATATAACTGACAAATGGATTGTGTAACTAATTTACAGTTATTCAATTAGAATTAAATTCACCTATTCCAATTGTACCCTTGTAGTACTAGATTTATTACACACACCCAATTTGGAAACATTCTGGATTGCTGTTCTTAAAACGTCTAATATTAGAGAAATCTTTCATCTTAAGTTGGTCTGAAATGATCTCTCATCTAGTTGCCCCAGCTAGGGTCATTGTAGAGCAATATTATCTCCCTTTTAAGTCTTATCTATAGCTGCTGCATTTTAGATGCCCAATAAACCACCACTGAATTGAAAATACCAGATGAAAGGATGACTTTTAACAATTGTATCTATGATGTATAAGAAATGTATAGATAGCATAATAGATTTATTTTGAGGTTTGGTTAACATTATGAGTTCTCGCTTTATATTGCTCTTCTTCTCCTTCTTCTTCGTTTTTAAATTTATTTAGGATGCCATTGAGACACTTGCCAAGGTGGAAGATGCCTACAAGCTTGAGAAGAAAGCTAAAGCAGCACTTCATCAAATCTTCGACTTGTATTCACTTCATAACCTTCGAGATGCACTAGATGCAGCTGAGGATGAAGCTGGAGAGAACAGATTGCTTCCTGCAATGAACAAAATTTGGCCTTTCTTGATTGCTTGTGTTCGAAATAAGAATCCAGTGGTGAGTGTTCCATAACTTTCAGTAGGTTTGTTGCCAAAAGTGTGATATAACTTCTTTCTATCTTTGAAGTCTTCTTAGTCCGTTGTTGCCAACATTGTGGTGTATACTGCATTTAAACAATAGTGGCCAAGCAGCCTAGTATGGTGGATTGTTTACATGATATCAACAATTAAGTGTGTGTTCATGTCCAGGTTAGATATGTGATCAGGGATTTTAGATGTCCACATAGCTGTTACACTAAACAGCATTCAGTGAGCGAGGTTGGGTTCTTGGAAATCTGCTTGATCCATGTATGAATGAGTAGACTCTTTCTAAAAGTATTAATGTAAACCTACATTAATCAACATTTACTAGGCATTTCTGCTGTAAGCTTTGATGAGAACAAAAACTCATGATTCTTCTTTGGTGTTCTCATGTACCTTTGGCTATAGCTGGTGATGTTAGGTGCCTGATTTGGCAATACACCAACTTAGTGGCTGACTTAAGGTTGATTTGAAGATCAGAATTCTTCGATTGGTTATCTCTGATCAGTCTTCATAGGATATGGTTAAGTTGGTGTTGCTTGTTGACACCTTCAAATTGGTTTTGCACTAATTGTTTTTATCTTCATTTGCACTTCTGCATGTGTCTCAGATTTTGACTTCTCAATTTGGTTATTCCCGTAGGCTGTCCAAAGGTGTTCATGTACAATTAGCAACATGGTGCAAATCTGTGGAGGAGATTTCTTTTCTCGGCGTTTTCACACCAATGGGATCCACTTGTGGAAACTTCTAGGCTCATCCCCATATGAGAAAAAGCCCATTTCAAGAGAGGATAGAACTCCTTTGCAGCTTCCTTATGGGAGCGTTTCCTTCTCTTCTGAGGGCAGTGTAGCCGAGCTATCTGACCTAAAAGTTCAGGCAGCGGTGCTCAACATGATTGCTGATATAGCTAAGAATAAAAGGAGCGCTTCGGCTTTAGAGGCAGTCCTGAAGAAGGTTAGTGGTCTTGTAGTAGGAATAGCTTGTAGCGGTGTTATGGGTCTTCGAGACGCGGCTATAAATGCTCTTGTGGGTCTCGCATCCATAGACCCCGATCTTGTTTGGCTTCTAGTAGCTGATATATACTTGTCGCTAAAGAAAAAAGATGTTCTTTCACCACCGGGCAACGAGTTTCCAGAAGTATCTCAGATCCTGCCTCCACCTTCATCGTCTAAAGGGTACCTCTACTTTGAATATGGAGGGCAGAGTTATGGGTTTGACATTGATTTTTCAGCTGTGGAGCATGTGTTTAAATTGCTGGATGGGCAATATTGTACATGACATGGGTTGTATAATGTACAGAACTGTTTTAGCTGAATGGGGAAGGAGGAGGGTTAGTATGGTCAAACAGTGTATATACTTGATCCAAACTTTTTATGTCCGGTATCCTAGCCGAGACAAAGGCCCTCTGTTAGTTTGGGGTTAAGAGTCTGTGGAGACCTTGTACTATAAAATGGAGGGAATGAAGCTTTGAAAAGTTGGATCCAATCTTTCAGATGTAGTAGTTCTGTAGTCCAATGAATCATCCTATCAATCTGGAGGTAGCAAATTATTGATAACATTTTGCGTACTTGGTATTCCTTTGGTAGCCAGTCAATAGTGCTGCATTGTGTCCCGGTATCACGCAAAAATATCGGGTTCTATTTCTAATCAGTTGAACAAAGAACAAGGCCGCCTTTGACTACAATTCGTTGGCCTTGATAGGGTGGGACAGAACAGAACTCAATGGGGGCGACTGAAAAACTCGGGATTGATTAAGCTGCAAAAAGCCAAAGTGGAACTGCATGCGTACTTTAAGTTTGAGCTAACACGCCCAATGAGCCAAGGTTGTTGCACTAAATTGTGACAAAACTAAAGAGTGGTTTTTTTTTTTTTTAAATTTGGTTGAGGGAACTAAAGAGTGATTCAATAGTGTCAAATATATTTTACCTTTTCATTTTATAAACATTACTGTAAAACTCCCATCTTTAGTACTATTAGTGACGAGTTATTCACGAGTAGCTCTGTCTAAGTTCGGTGTTAATCAAACTCGAGTCAAGCTCAAGCTATTCGAATGGACAAACAAGTAGAATTCGAGCTCCTTAGCTTCAGGTTCGAGTGCTTGACGAGTCTATTCAAGTGTTTAATTTTTTTATTTATTTTCATTATATTTATTATGAATTTACATTTTTAGATTTACAAACTATGGAATTTATGATATAGAATTCTCAAGGGTTACAAAAATTCATAAAAAAAAACCTAATCCAAAAAAAATTTTGGCCCAATTCATTCATACAACGAAGCAAGGTTCTTTGACATTTGCCAAAATTTGAAAACTTAGCTCCTCTGTCATCAGTAATTAGTTCTCATCAATTACCAATTTCAGTAATCAGTTGACATCTCCTATAATCAATTTTAGTAATCAGTTGATATTAATTTTAAAAATTTTGGAGTATTCTAGAGAATTATTGTAGATAAAGTTGAAAAAAGAAACTTATCTATTAAAAACATGCCAAAAACTTACCAAGTTAACAAATGAATGTAGCTAAAACAAAAGGCATGCAAACGATCAAGTATAGGTCCAACCAAACCCACGTTTGAACAGTTTGAATGTGAGGATTCTTTTAGCAGGTTGGGTATGATGATTGAGAGAGCGAGAAAGAGTCGAATCTTTACCATTGGAAATGAAGTTAAGAAAAAACTCAACTATCCCTACCATAGGTAATTGATGAGTGTTCTAGCTCCGATCCCAATGGATTGGACCTTTGATCAAATTGCACCCTTAGATCGGCTGACTAGTTTTAAGGAAGGGTTTTGCTTTGACCTTAAGAGTGCCATTGATAGATAAATTCTTCTAAACCTGCACACTATGACTAGCAATGCAGTGGAAGAAATTTCCAACATATCGTAGAAAAAGGTATAAATAAGCAACTGCAAGTTTAGAAATTCATTTCTTCCAATTGAACTTTCTCGAACTATTTCTTTTTAAGAACCAAAAAAATTTGTGCCAAAATAATATATGTCAAGAAGAACAAAAAGCCTTGAGTCATTAGTTGTGGCTAATTTAGTCGCTCAACTATATATTTGTAGTCAATCTAATTCTTTTTTTGGCTGAGTCAAATGATACAAGATTCTTCATCAAAGACTCGAAGAACAGAGGGGCAAAAATAGAACCCCACTATCCAGGCCTCATTAAAAATTATTTAGGAACAGAATTCATGTTTAGGAAACAATTTTCTAGTATGTATAGTTCTTATGTTCCAAATTTCATTCTTCCAAGAAAACTTTGTGCACAAAGCTTAGAAAATTATTGTTCAAAATACGACAACAATATCAGAAACTTCTATAATCAATCTAATTAACATTACATCCATCTTATCATATTTGAATTCTTAACATAAGGAACAAGTTATAACCAAGTACATCTACTTTCTCACACAACCACCATTCTTGTGAAACCAATACTACCCCCAAAACTATGACCTTTCATTTATATTGTGAATCCCTAGATGCAAAAATAATTTCATATGCTTTTATAAGGCATGGTTGATTCAACCATGTAGCAAGTGATAAACCCCAACTTAGAAGCATAATAGCCAACATTAGCCTTGATTTTGCCATAGTCTTTTAAACTTCTTTAAAAAGCTAGCTTTTCATTATTTTTAGCCAAAATTGTGTTTTGTGCACTTTCTCCATGTTCTTGCTTCTCAGTAAACCGTGAATAGCAGTAGTTGCTTTCCTACGCATTGGTGAACTGTGCTACTTGAGTTGAAGAAACCACAATCATAGCTACTTTGTATTCAATAAAAATTTTACAAATTATATTGCAAACCACAATGGCAAGAGAAATATTCAAAACAACTACTCTGTAATTTTGGCAATGATGAAATCTCTGTGCTAGATTGGCATTCTTTCATGAAGTTCTTATCTTCGTTACCTCGCCACACTTACAATATATAATAGGGTTAAAAACAAAAAAATTCCCCGTGGTATACCTAATACACAAAAAAATCTTCCGTGATTTCAAAACATACAAAACGACATTTCACATTTTGAACTAAATTGTAAACTAACAGAACTCGTTAAAGTTAACGAAAATGACGGTTTCTGCTGTTAAACTTACCGGATTCCGTTAAGTTTACCGTTAAGTTTAACGGATTCCGTTAAATTTTCCGTTAAATTTACCGGATTTCGTTAAATTTAAGGAATTTTGTTAGTTTACAATTTAGTTCAAAATATGAGGTGTCGTTTTATATGTTTTAAAATCATGGGGGACTTTTTTGTATATTAGGTATACCACAGAGGATTTTTTTGTTTTTAACCCTATATAATAGTATATAAATTGGTTCAGCATCATCTTGTTGTAACGAACTCCCAACCCTATTATATTGGTCCTCCTAGGGTTGTTTGGTAAAATTCAATGGGATTTGAAATTTTGGGTTTAGGTTTTGCTTGAGAAACCTATTTTCATTCCCATAAATTTGGATTTGTTCATATTTCACCAATGATAAAGTGTTTTTAATGATTTTAATGTGGGTTGGAGTGTAAGGTTTCTTTTGACCTCCTTTATTCACCGGGTTTGTAATGGCAAATTTTGTATCATTTGTGGTTTAGCCAAAAAAATAATAAAAAAGAAGAGAAATCAAGATTGGCTTATGTGAATATATAGTTTGAGGGACTAAATTGGGCAGACATCAAATTTCAGGGACTATTTTGGCTTCTAATAAGTAGTTTAGGGATCGATCTGGTCGCTTCGTCTACCTAATAACTTGCAAAACAGAATGACTTAAAACAAAAAAGAAAAAAAAGTTATCAAGTCAAGTCAATGGTAAAAAAAAAAAAATTCAAGTCCACAGTAGCCAGGAAAGAAAAAAAGGTGAGAGTCCAGGCATTAGTGAGAATGCGACGTGGCATGCAGGCAAAAGGGGTCTGATGGCCACCCCCGTCAATTTGTCTTGGCAATCCAACCTCTCTTCCACTACTACTACTACAACTACTTACTACCAATGTTTTTAAACTCATATCGGAGAGTGAATCGAAAAACTTTTCGATTTGTGATTCACCAATTCAATCGATTCAATCCTGATTCAAAAGTTTAAATTTTTTAATTTATTTTAGCGTTAGAAATTTTGAATAAAACTAAACTATTTGTTTTAGAAAATAAAAATTTAATAAAAATCGATAGAACCTCCCAATTTTTACTGATTTTTGATCGGTTCAATAGATTCTTTGAGTTACTCATTAAACCAGACGGATGGATGGTTGGTTCATAATTCGACTGTTCGAACTAGTCGATTCGATTCGATTTTCAAAACACTGCTTACTACGAACTCTTAGTAAGAACACTTTCATTTAAATGAGACTTTATTAGAAAAACAAAATAACATGGTAGCAACTTACATTCAATTGATTGAATTGTCATTGATTGAATTACAATTGATTCTAACTCATTTTTCTAGTAAAAGAAATATACGCAAACCACCTAATTTACCGTAGATTCTATGTTTAGATGATCTATAGAGGTCTGCCTACATAAAGGTGTCCAAAGGTATGCACAAAGATGTAACAAAGTTCTTTTTGGCTAAGAACTACAGGGGAGTGAACAATGCTGTAGGCGATTTCTTTCTTGTTGTAATTAAACCATCCAACAAATTCACTCCCTAATAGAAAGTTAGAAACTGGAATTGTTAATGTAAATAATATTAGAATTAATTAGGATCACAAATTAAGATATTATCTTGCATTATTAGCATCAATTAGGATCATCAATTAGGATGACAATTAGGATAAATTAAAATCACAATTAGAGACTTACCTTGTATAATATTAGTCTAAATTCATTCTGTATCAACTTTTTCTTCGATTGCGTGCCATGAAACAACAGTTTGGTCAATCTATTTAGGATATCTACTGTGACATGGTTTATTTTTGGGATGAGATTGTTGAATCAAAACCCTGATAGAACTACCCCAATGAAGCAAAAAAATTCTATGCTTACCATGATTCTTATCGCCTTATTCTGTTTCGCATGGTCTTACTTGACGAGTTTGACTCTACTCGGACTGCTATTCTCAATAGAAAGCTATTACCTTCCATTGATACTGCTCTTAAGGACTTGATATCTGAAGAAACTCGAAAGCATATAACCTCTTCTCGCTCTGCTAATATGATCCTTACCATTGTTCGTCAGACTAATTCGACATCTCGACCACCTATATCTTTTGCTTCAAAATCAACTATTGAGTGTAGGTATCGTCAACAATTAGTTCATTTTATTTCTGAATGCCACAAACTTCAGTTTAGAAATAGAGGTCAAGGACAACGTACTTGAAACTCTTTTCCTCACACTATGGCTGCCACTGATAAAACCCACCCTCCTATTGAATCTACTGCTACCACACCTTTTGGATTTGTATCTCCTATTGCTTCTTCCGCTCCTTCTACTGCTGATTTAGAGGTCATTATTTCTCAAGCTCTTGCTCACACTGCTCAACTTTCTGCAAATGCTTTTTCTGTCACATCAGGTACCTCTTCATGATTCATTGATTTTGAATGTTGTAACTATGTGACCTATAACTCTGACATTTTTTACTCAAAATCTTTATTTTCAAAACCTACTTTCATTTTTACAACTGATGGTTCTATTATACATGTTACACATACTGGTACCATCTCAACTAATGACATTTCTTTATCTAATGTCTATTTTGTTCCTTAATTATCCTTCAATCTTCTTTTTGTTGGTCAATTATGTGACCTTGATCTTCAACTTTTCTTTTTTTTTTTTTTGTGTTACTTGTCTTATTTAGAATCCATTGATGAAAACAATTGTTGGGACTAGACGTAAGATTGGACGACTGTTCGAATTGACATCTCTTCATCTTTCCTCTTCTCGTGCCTTTGCTACTCCCACTATGTTTATATGGTATTACAAATTAGGTCATCCCTCTCTTATTGAATTAAAATCTTTGCTTTACTTTTAATAAGAGTGATTATCATGTTTTAGTACCTTTTGATTTGATCTATTCAGATGTTTGGGGTCCAGCTCCAGTTTTCACTATGGGAGTTTTCGTTATTTTATTATTTTTGTTGATGATTTTTTTGATATACATGAATCTATTTCTTAAAATTCTATTCTAAATTTCTCTCCATTTTTCATGAATTTAATGTAATGGTACAAATTCAGTTCTTTAAAATTATAAAACTTTTAAGATTTGATAATACTCGTGGATATATCTCTGGTGATTTTGAAGCTATTATAATTTCTTAAGGCACCTTACCTCATTTATCTTGTCTGGACACTTCTCAAAAAAAAATGATAGAGTCGAACGTAAACATCGCCACATTTTAGATACAATTCGATTTTTACTCATTTTTGCATCTTTACGTGAACCATTTGAGGGAGAGACTGCTGTCTACACTATCAATAGGGTTTCATCTCTTATCCTTCACAATAAATCTTTATATGAGATATTGTTTGGTACCATTCCTGCTTACTCCTATTTTAGAATTTTTGGATGTACATATTTTATGCTTTTATCCTCATGAACGATCCAAATTACAATATTATGCCCATCTTTGTTGTTTTCTTGTGTATGACATTACTCATAAATGTTATAAATGTTATGATTCTATTTCTCGTAGGTTGCATATTTTTTGCTATGTAATTTTTTGGAAACATAAAATTTTTTTTGCCATCCCTCAAACTACTTTGTCTTTCTCTTTCCTACCACCACATTTTACTAATCCTTCTATAGACCTATTTTTTGAGTGTCCTTCAAATCTTGAGTGTGCCTCTAATGACTATATTTCGTCAGTCGCAAAATAGTCCTCTACTTCTTCTGATTGCCTTCTTGAATGGATCCATCAGTTGCTTCTCTTTCACGATATCCCTCTCGGATAAGAACTCAACCAGTCTATCTTCGTGATTACCACTGTTTTTTTACTTTAACAACTTTACATGAGTCTATTTTCTTTCACGAAACTTCTTCTAATCCATTATAACAGAAAGTTATGTAAGAGGAGTTAGATACTTTGTTCAAAACTCATACTTGAAACTTGATCGATTTGCCTTTTGACAAAACTGTTATTGGTTGCAAGTGAATTTACAAAATTAAAACTCACTTTGATGGATCTATTGAACGTTACAAAGATTGTCTTGTTGCTAAAAGTTATAGTGAGGAGTATGGTATTGATTATAAGGAAACTTTTGCCCCAATTGCTCGTCTCATAACTGTTCGTACTCTTATTACTGTTGCTGCTAGTCAGTGTTGATCTCTCTTTCAAATAGATATGAAGAATACATTTTTTAATGGTGATCATGCTGATGAAATTTATATGAAACCACCTCCTGATTTTTCATATTCCTCTGACAAAATTTGTCGTCTTCGTCGGGTCTTGTATGGATTTAAGCAAGTTTCTCGAGTCTGATTTATTAAGTTTAGTTCAACACTTATTAAATTGAGTTCTGCAGCTAGTCCTTATGATTCTGCCTTTTTTTTGTGCTGCACAACCACTGGTACTATCTTGTTACTTCTCTATGTTGGTGATATGGTCATTACTGGTGATGATTTGGAAGGGATTCAACAACTCAAACAATATCTGAGTCGACAAATTGAAATGAAGGATCTAGAGTTTTTTAATTACTTTCTAGATCTTGAGGTGTTTTCGAATACCAATGGCTACTACTTATTTCAAGCAAAATATGCTTCTTAGCTCTTAGGCTCTGCCGGTATAATAGATAGCAAAATTACCTCTACTCCAATTGAGGCAAATACTCATTTTACTCCTATGGATGGAACATTATTGGATGATCCTATGCGATATCGTCGCTTAGTTGGTAGTCTTATCTATCTGACTGTTACCTGACATGATATTGTTTATGTTGTTCATATCATCAGTTAATTCATGAGCACTTCTCGTTCTGCTCATTATACTATAGTTCTTAGAATTTTTCGCTATGTCAAAGGTGTTCCTTTTCATGGACTTTATTTTTCGATTCATTTGTTTCTTGAATTTCGTACCTATTCTGATGCTGATTGGGCTGGTAATTTTACTGATCATCGTTCCACTAATGAATTTTTTTTTTGTGATTCTTTAATTTTCTGGCGTAGCAAGAAACAATTAGTCACTACCTGCTCTAATTCTAAAGCTGAATATCGAGATTTAGCTAATACTTCTCAGGAGTTAATTTGGCTTCATTGATTACTTAACGACATGGGTGTTGTCCATTCTTCTTCTATTACTAGTCATTGTGATAACCAAAGTGTTATTTAGATCACACATAATGATATTTTTATGAGCGCACCAAACATATCGAAATTGATTGTCATTTTTTGTGACAATACCTTGTTTGTGGTATTTTGAGTTTATCTCCAATTCGTTTATCGGATCAAATTGCTGATCTTTATACAAAAACACTATCTCCCTGTCGCTTTCATGATTTTGTGTGCAAACTCAAGTTGATTTCCTTACAACCATTTTGAGTTTGAGAGGGGATGTTAATGTAAATAATATTAGTTTCAATTAAAATAACAAATTAGGATGTTATCTTATATTATTAGCATCAATTAGGATGATAATTAGGATCATAATTAGGGACTTACCTTGTATAATATTAGTTTAGAGAATAATGCAGGGTTTGACTCCATGGGATGCTAATCTATGTAAGCACCTTGTCAATCCATTTTCCTATCTTATGTGAGAGAGGAAAAGAGAAGTAACAAAAGTTATAAGCACCATTTTTTTTTTTTTAAATTTCTTTCATCGCTCTTCACATCCTTCCTATCTCTACCTCCAATTGTAAGGATCCGAACGTTTGTTAATGAAGTTTCAATCCCAACCTAACTCAAATAGTAGGGGTATTAGCAATGTTGAATTCTCGCTCTCCTCCCTTTCATTCAAGGTTAAAAAAAAAAGGAGAAAGTTTCAAATACCAATTATTCATAATATATAAAAATTTATTTAAGAAAACAACCGCATATTACGTGCGAGAGATTTTTCGTTCCCCGAAATGCCATACGACTAGCACATTGTCCTTACTAAAGTCCTTTACTAACAAAACTGGTTAGACACCCCAGGGCCGAGAGCTATTGGCAATATTACAGCTACCATTATTTAGCCTTCCTCTGCAGAAACACATAAAATAGGGGTGGGGGGAAAAGGAGAAATCCAAAATTACCATCGAACAAAAGAAAAAGAAATAAATTTTGGGGGAAGAAAACACCACCGTTTGTTTGTTTGACAACTCTGCTTGGGTGCTTCTAGTTGTTGGTTGGTAAGTATCAGTTTTATCAGTAGCAGCAGTAGCAGCAGCGGCAGGCGGCAGCGGCAGCCTGGTTTGCGAGTTGTTGGGGGCGGAGGTTGTGATCCAAAGATTTCCATTCCAATCCCAGACACGAATTCAAACTCTTTCTCCAACACGATTTTGATGGTCCCTTATTGTTTCGCTTAACTTGATTGAAAAATGGCATCAGCCGTTTTGGCCAGAGTTCTCTCTTCTCACCGCTTCCTTGTTCAATCTACTTCTTCTCCTCTTTCTCGGAAGACCCATCTCTTCACATCCTTCTTCAGCGTAAGTCCCTTCCCTCGCCACTACTTTTGTTTATTCTTATCACTCTAGTTTCTGTTCGTTAGCTGCTACTGACCCTAATAAGCCTTTGCTGGTTAATTGGATTTGGGTTAGTTTCCTACTTAATATGATTTGCTATGTTTTTTGTTTCCCTCAAAACCTGTTAGCTTTTACTGTTGCTCTTAGTGGTTTTCCGATGAGTTGTGTCTTTGCAGTTTGTACGGAGTTGGTTCCTTTGTATTTAGGTTTGTGACGTAATGGGTTGGTAATCCCCCTTTCATCTCTATCCACACAAATTTCTGCGTTGTTAAAAGCTTTTTATTCAAAAATGATCTCACAGTTTCCAATGTTAACATTGTTTTGTGCTTCTTCTTTGTTAGTAACTATGTCAAATTGCCATCTTACTGTCACAGAAGAGACCATTCAATTCCGATCCTGCTTCTTCCCATTGGTCCTATAACAAGTCCACAACTCTGTTCTGTAGAATGGTTTCATCAGTGGCTGCGTCACAAGTTTCATTCTCTAATATGTCTCTGCATCCTACGGAACCTGTTGTTTCGGTTGATTGGCTCCATGCAAACCTTCGGGAGCCTGATATGAAGGTGTGCACTTGAGCTTCTTCTTTTGTATCTTCCTTTGATCTTCTGTGTGCATGGCTAGATACTTTTATATTCTGTCAATTAGTTCAACAGCAATGAGCAGCTCCTCCTTAGATGTTGAAAATTATTACTCCATTATTAACGACGACCTACATAGTTTAGTGTATTAGTGTGCATGCATCCGTATTTTACCTGCTAGCCTTGTCACTTAGATGGATATCTTGGGCTAATCAAAATTGCATGGTTTTATACTTGACTGCATCTTATGCATAATATTGTAGAGCCAGATTAAATGGAATCATATTGTAACCATTTAATCGCTTCAGGTTCTGGATGCATCTTGGTATATGCCGGATGAGCAGAGGAATCCACTCCAGGAGTATCAGGTTTTAATCCTGTTTCTTCTATTTATTATTGCTGGCTTGCTTCACCTTGCGGTTGTTGGATTACTCTTACGTAATCAAGAAATATCTGCCAGATACTTATGTTGTTCTAATGTGTATCCCTTGTTACTTTGTACTACTCTGCTATATCCCTTGTCAAGGTTCTTGTGGCATTTTAACTAAGTGTCCTTATGTTGAATTTTACAATTTAATGGCATTGCTCAAACAGGTTGCACACATTCCTGGTGCACTTTTTTTCGACGTAGATGGCATATCAGATCGAGCTACAAATGTAAGATGTTCAAATCTGCTTGTGAATTATATGTGCTTTTCGTGGATGGCTCTAGCTTCTAAGCTGACAATACGTGTTGATGTTCTGTGCGCATTATCTCTTAACTCTTGTGTGAGTATGTTTATAGTTTAGTTGTCAGCATATGTATCATATGTAGTTCCGAGATGAACCAATTGGAAAATTTATGGCTGCTTCTGTTGAAGACTTGTCAATACTGGCAGTTTTGTTGTCTTCTTTTATCAAAGATTTGTCAAATTTGTTCAATGTTTGTCAGCAGTTCAAATAATCAATGTGTAGATCTTGATCATAATTATTCTTCAATAGATGATTTAAAGAACTTTAATTGCCCAAATTGCATGTATCAGTTGCCACATATGTTGCCATCAGAAGAAGCATTTGCTGCTGCTGTTTCTGCGCTTGGTATTGAAAATAAAGATGGGTTGGTCGTCTATGATGGTAAAGGAATTTTTAGTGCAGCTCGTGTTTGGTGGTAAGCCCCAGTATATTAAATCTTTTCCTTCTGAGTTAATATGCTAATCTGCAGTAATTCCTTCTTTTTGTAGTTTTTTACCAATAGATACCTGTCCGTTCCATTGGCATTAAACAGGATGTTTCGAGTTTTTGGGCATGATAGAATATGGGTTCTAGATGGGGGACTACCAAGATGGCGTGCTTCAGGATTTGATGTTGAATCAAGTGCATCTGGAGATGCAATCTTGAAAGCTAGTGCTGCCAGTGAGGCAATAGAGAAAGTATATCAGGGGCAGAGGGTAAGTTTTGATTTATTTCATGGAGTATATTTGATATCCATTGTAGTACCTATGACTGATTTGATTGTTCTGTAATCTATAGTTCTGGGTGATAGATATATCTGTCATTAATTATGATGATTCAATAGGTTTTTCTCTCAGTTCTAGTTCCTGTCTATTCATTGTATGTCATCAGGAGCTGTTGTGTATCTGCAGGTTGGGCCAATCACATTCCAAACCAAATTTCAGCCGAATCTTGTTTGGACACTTGACCAAGTTAGTATCCTGTTTAATTTTCCTTTTCAAAATTTTCTAGCACTTGTAGTTACCTTGAGTTTTTTCTCAGGTAGTTTCTGGTAGAATTGTGAGTCAGATTGCATTTGTATAACCTGTTTGCATCAGTGTTCAGGACGTTGAATGGAAGTAATATGTTATCTACACTGATTCTCTGCCACCAAAAGAACAGTTAATTGAAATAGTTATAGTTGCAGTAACAATTCAAGAGGTTGGCTGGTTAGTTCCGCTAAATAAGTGAAAGATAATATACATGCATGTATATGTGTTTGAGGATAGAGTGGGTTCTTCAATTTTGGTTAAGGTGGCATGCAGTGAGTCTGCGCATTAGGTTGGGCTTTGAACATCATTGCAGAAGATAATACCACAGGTAGCAGAATAGTTGACATTTTCTCGTTCTGGATTTTTGATGCATTTTCACAAAACTTTCAGGTTAGGGAGAATATTGAAGAGAAGACACATCAACATATAGATGCTCGCGCAAAGCCAAGGTATTATTTGTAACTTACTGTTTACTGTGTCATTAATAACATTTATTTGTGGTTTTCAACTTCTTGCTTTAGATGCTAGGATTAGTGGTTTTATGCATGAGGAGGGTGTGTTTTTGTGGTAGCTTTTCATTCTGCACCTACGTATCAACTATTCACTGAACTTACACATAAAGTGGTTTGTTTTGCCTCATTAGTAGAATTTCACATGAAACTTATAATTAAAACTTCTTGGTTATAGTGGCATTTCTACCTAGAAGTGTTTATCTAATTTGAACTAGATAGTTATATTTCACAGGTACCTCTAGAGTTAATTATTTTGGCTTAAAAGTACTTGATGACATTATATTTAAAGCTCTTAAATTGAGAACCACATGATCAAATTTTGCTGCTGCATTTCCGAATTGGTCTCTGTGTCCGGAAAATGCTATACTTGATTGAGCAACTCCTCCTAATTATAAAAAAGCCATCTTTTTCTCTTTGGAAATTGAAAGATCAAATTCATTTGCAAAATAGAAGGCTGTCAAGGTTTTAGGACAAACAGATTTGACTTTTCTCTGAAATTGAATGATTTTGCCGGGACTGACAGTCAGTTACCATCCTTACCAGTTACTTTGGGGGGGAATGAGCTTTTTCTATAATGATCTTTCAGGGCAATTGATTATGTTTCCTTTTAGCTTGTAGAGCAAGGGCAACATGCTTTTATTTGAATGTGTATCAAGTGATCTTATTCAGAATTTTTCTATTGTCTGTTTAGTGTCTTTTCCTTTCATTCTCTTTCAGGTTTGATGGTGTTGCACCAGAGCCTCGAAAGGGAATCAGAAGTGGTCATGTACCTGGAAGCAAGTGTGTTCCATTTCCTCAGGTGACACTTCAGTTTTTAAATGATGTGTACATACTATGCAGAGATGATAAGCTGAGCTAATTGTTTCTTAACTCCAGCTTATTTTGGCATTTTAGTTCGCAAAAAGAGATACAAAGTTTAGTTTCATGTATATTTATGACATTTTCAAAATTGGAATCATTTGCACTCTTGACATATCTTGCTGGAAATAGTATTCAGAGTTGACAGGTCTCACGATCCTGGTAATTTTAAAAGTTTACATGCTATGCTTGATTTTAACTTTTTGTGTGTTCCACATCACACATTATGAATTTTGGGCTGAAATAGGCTCTTTTGTGGGTATATCTTTCTTGAAGGCTATCTGTACGTTATAGTAACTTATGATGCTTCATTCGGTGTCCATTAGGCATCAAGCGTCCAAAAGAAAGGACAAAAGCTTAGTCCTGGATGCCACACCAATGAGTTGATGCTATTCTTGATTTTATGTCTTTTCCGTCTTCTACTTCAGACATGATAATTTTGGAAGTCAATTTCAGCTCTATTGTGGCTACATCTTTTTCAATGATTGTCTGTACTTGATAGTTTCTTATGATGATTCACGACACTCTCGGGTCATTTGCAGATGTTGGATGGCTCACAGTCACTCTTGTCTGCTGATGAGCTGAAGAAAAAATTTGAAGGAGGAGGTAAAAAGTGGTGCAATTCTTTGTCTGATCGTGCGCAAAAGCCTACTATTGTAGTAGCACTTCTGTATTTGTGTGCTGTAAAGTACACCTTTCATGTAGACAGTAAGAAAGCTTTCACGCACTCTTGGCATACCTAATCCCCAAGCAAATCAAACAACTTAAAGGTGATACGGATTAAAAAAGGCAGTTTTGGCAACAAACTAAGTTGAAATCCTTTGAGACAATTTGATATACAAGTTAAAAAGTTACCAAAATGGTTAACACTTAGGGTGAACAATTGCCATGCCCTAGTTGGAGTTGATAATAATTAGGGTATTTTTGGGTTGTAAGTGCAAGAAAAATGAGATAATCCTTTAACTTGTTGGGATCAAAGTAGCAAACATGGTTAATTTTGACTCCAGAACCCTGCCTTCATTTGTTTTGTAAGGTTTACCAAAGTCTAAGATGGTTGGTTGTAGGTTGAAGATTTTGGCATCATGAATTCCAAATGGAAAGACATAAAATTAAGTTGGGGTATTACAAGTTAGCTCACCAATTGTTTTTTCACTTTATCCTTATCCCTATGATATATTATAAGCTTCTTTTGATGAATTGTTTGCTGCATTGTGACTATGATTAACTGTCGTTTAGTGTTGCTGTTGCTAAGGATTTGATCAACTTCCTAAGCGTGTGCTCCTGTTTCAGGCATCTCTTTGGACGAGCCGATCATAACTTCATGTGGCACTGGTGTAACTGCTTGTATTCTTGCACTGGTAAAATTTCTTGGCTTTGACTTCTCCCTGATCAGAACCCCATAAGCAGCCATGCAAGAGAAAGTACATATTGGGAAGCCTGTCGTACTCGTTTTAAAGACCAAAGTGTCTTTTACCTTATCTAATAATGTCTTAAATTCACGTAGGGCCTTCATCGACTCGGGAAGACTGATGTTGCTGTATATGATGGATCGTGGACAGAGTGGGGAGCGAATCCGGATACGCCTGTCTCAACTTCTGAGGAGGAGTCTGCATAAAAAATAATATAATGCTTCTAAACACGAATTTCAAGTTTTTGCCCTGGTTCACTAGTCATCAGTGATTCTGACGAAAGAAGTTGTATTCAACGGAATTTGATTATGTACCTCGAATTTTTTCATTTTCTGGGGTGGTGGATCCAAGAACACAATTCGATGTCGTTATAAATTTATTTTGCTTCAATTTTTATGGGAACTAGGAAATCTGGCTAACGGACGGGAGCACGGTTAAGTCTTCAATTAAATGATATGCTGTGTGGCGTGCACTCCCTAATTGTTGAACACAGCCGCGTTTGTTAAGGAAGTGTACGACGTTCTAACCATGGAGGTGCCTGGTGCAGGGATCCCCCGCCTCTTTTTCCACGTCGCTGTTGTCAAACAAAGAAACAGACGGAGGAGAGGAAAATGAGGAGCGAAATGGGCTGACAACGAGTGGTGTAAGATTTGTGCGCTTTATCTTTAAACACTTCTCCCAGTGGCTTTCTCCGTCTCTTTTTCCGTTCTTCGGGCCCGTGTGTAGGTCTCGGTATTTCCCTTGCATGTAAATAGACGTCCAACAGAAATTTCAAGAATGGCAGAGGCGGCAAAACCAGAAGGTATCAGGGCGCCCGATATTGATGTTTCTCGGGAACCAGCGGGACCATCTCCAGATGTCAAGGCCAATGAGGCTGCTCAAGAAGAAGCTGCCAAGGTCGGCAAAGAAGATGGAGAATTACGGAAACAGAAGCAAGCCCAAGTAGAGGAGGAGGTAGATGTGAATGATAGAGGTGAGGAATCGACATCACCCAGAACAAAGGAGAAGGTTGAAGAGAATGACCAAGGCGAGCCTTCTTCATCCCCTAAAACAGAAGATAATCTAGATGCAAAAGAGAAGGTTGATGTTTCATCACCCAATGCAGAGGAGAAACAGGGAGATGCAGTTGATGTAACAGGAGAGACCTCGTCATCCGTTGCAACCAATAAGGGGGATTATTTGAAAAGTGACGAAAGTGATCTACTTTCTGATTTAAAGGAGAATGAAAGGAAGGCATTGGAAGAACTTAGATCGATTGTTGAAGAGGCCATTTTGGCAAACAAACTGTTCCAGGAGAAGAAGCGGGAGCAGAAGGAAGAGCCTGATCCAAATGAGGAAGAATCCAAGAAATGCGAGCCAAAAGAAAAACAAATAGAGTCGATAGAAAACGAGAACCACAATGATGTTTATGAGGGAAAGTCAGACAGAGGAAAGGCTAAGGTAGAAGATGAAGAAGAGGAGGTTAAATGTGTTGGCAACGATGCAGGTGTTTCGTCCCTCTGCATCTGGGGTGTGCCTTTAATGCCAAGTAGAGGAGACAAGGGAACAGACGTTATACTGTTGAAGTTCTTGAAAGCCAGAGAGTTTAAGGTCAATGATGCCTGGGAAATGTTGAGAAGCACCCTTCAATATCGGAAGGAGAATAACATTGACTCGATTCTGGAAGAAGATTTTGGGTGTGATTATGAGTCAATGTACTCCATGAGTGGAGTGGACCGTAGAGGCCACCCGGTTTGTTACAATGTCTATGCAGTATTTGGGAATGATGATTTGTACAATAAGACTTTTGGAACACAAGAGGGCCGGGAGAAATTTTTAAGGTGGAGGCTGCAGTTGATGGAGAGGCAGATTCAGAAGCTCGATTTCAGGCCTGAGGGAGTTTCCTCATTGCTCCAAATCAACGATCTTAAGGATGCCCCTGGACCATCGAGGAAGGATCTCCGTCTTGCCCTCAGACAAGCTGTGGCCCTGCTTCAGGAAAACTATCCTGAATTTGTAGCCACAAATGTGAGTCAAGCAACTTGCGTTTGTCTTCAATTCTCTATTTTTGTAATTTTTCTTATCTTCATTGCTATCCTTTGAGAACTCATTCCTGTGTTAAAAAAGTACATATTGCTTTTGTAGATATTCATCAACGTCCCGTTCTGGTATTATGCCTTCAACGCACTTCTATCTCCTTTCTTGACACAAAGGACTAAGAGCAAATTCGTGTTTGCGCGTGCAAACAGGGTCACAGAAACCCTTCTCAAGTAATAAAATTTTCTATATCTGTATCCTCTGTCTGTGGTTTCAAAATTAAATGATCATATCCGCATTGCTTGGCCGACCTGACTGCAGGTACATTGCTGGGGAGGAAATCCCGGTCAATTATGGAGGGCTCAAGAGAGAGAACGATCCTGATTTTTCCACGGACGATGGTGTTTCTGATGTCACCGTCAAGGCAGGATCAACTGAAACCATCGAGATCCCTACACCAAAGGTAAACGAGCGAGCATCTCATGGATTTAGTCCATCCTTAGTTTCTGTCTTTTCACATTGCACAGCTGCAGTGACCTAAAATGCTTCTACTTTTCTTGGAAACAAAGGCCGGAAGCACTTTGGTGTGGGACCTGACTGTGATAGGTTGGGAGGTAAATTACAAAGAGGAATTTGTTCCAAGCAATGAAAGCTCTTATACCATCATTGTCAAGAAAGAGAGGAGGATAGGGTGGCAGGAAGGATCTGTTCGCAACTCTTTTAAAAGCAATGAACCTGGGAAGGTTGTGATCACCATTGAAAACGGACAATTTAGAAGGAAACGAGTCCTATATCGTTACAAAATTAAGGATGCTAGCCTTTGCTCTTCTTCCTGTTGAGAATTGGTTGATCATCACAAAATCTCCCTTGTAAATTTGGGTTTAGACCACCGTTTTCACTTCTGTTCTTTTTGTGGTTATTGTTCCTGTAGTTTATGATAAGCCTTACTTGGCTCGCACTCCACCTTAAATGTGCAATTAGGCAAGGCTCTTATACAGTTCACATGGCATCCAGAGTAATAGAAAAATCTTTAGCATTTCTGGTGTCATTTACTTCATCTCATGGTTTTGTTCTTTGGTACGACAGAAGGATTGCTACCATATCATGCTTTTCTTTCCTTTCTACCTGATGTACATCGAAACCAATCCATTATATACTTAAACTGGCAAAACAAGATTTTAAGAGATGTTCAATATGGTGTCAACAGAAATGGTTTAGCAGGATATTCAGTACAAAAGTTAGTTGGGAAGGATTAGAAAGCAAAGATTTTACATTAATCTTTGTTATTCACCATCTCCTGTATAGAAGAATGATCATGGGAGCCGACGGCCTATTTAACATTTGGAGCTTGGTGCAGACCCAATTCTGAACTGGTAATTCAGAAGCAAATGCCTGGACCATCTCAAACTCTTCCCTATAGCAAATACAGGAGACAAATGTCTGAAACATCAATAACAGTTGCGCAACAACTGACAACAAGCATATAAAAATAGAAGGCACTACCATCACACATGTATTGGAGTCAATTTCTACAAAAAAAACTAAGAGCTCGTGTGGGAGTGTGGTGCATTGTATGATGAAATTTCAAAAGTACTGATTTAGTTGCTTCTTTCAGGCTAGAAAGCACTTCCAAGCAAAGCTAAAATTTGAAGCTCTAGATTTGACAAGCACTAGACCAAAAGCCACCGCACTCCTAAAGGGCTTTTAAGTATTTAACGTCATCCAGAGCAAAACAATCATCTCACCCTTTAGGATGCTGCTTTTTGCATAACAGTTGGAGGAACAATGCTTATTCAAGCTTATTACTCATCCAAAAATCATAAGCACAAAGGGATCCATGTGCAATTATCTCAATTTCAAGCGACTGAATGTCAAAAACACCATCTCATGTATACATAGAACAATCCTTGAAGAGAAAAATTACACAAGTAAATGATCACCTTCCGCCAGGATGGCCGACATAAACCACTATGCTGATGAGGCCCCCAGGTGCTAGTACTCTCTTGGCAGCCTCTAACGCAAGTAAAGTTGTTTCTGACCTTGTTATAAGCGCCTTTTGTCCTCCTGGAAGGTATCCTAAGTTGAACACAACTAACCTACACTAGACACAGAAAAAGAATATGACACGAATAAAAGATTGCAACAGCAAAGGGCATCAATTCAATCATGGTAGTGCAACTAGGAATGACAACGCTTATTATTGCACTTTAACAGCTCACACTGTATATCCCCATAAGTTAGCTGAAGTAATACCTTACAGCAACATCACTGGGAACAACTTCCTCCATTTTGCTATGACACATCAGGAGCAGCTCAACATGCTTTCTCTGAATTTATCAGCATGAAAAAAAATTTAGAAATAATGTGAAATGGGAGAGTCAGTCTGTACAAGGTTCAATTACGTTGAGAGAGAGAGAGAGAGATTTTAGTCACTTTAAATTCAGACCAAACAAATGTACCTCAGTTTTGGGTTTCAGAGGTATTTAGTAAAACGTGCGGTTAAGAGAACAAAAGGGGTGCATATTAAGAAATGCAAGCGTAGGAAGTGATGGTTACAGCTGGACCTGCTTCTAGTATTCTAGAGTCGCAGTTGCATTTCTGAAGAATTAAATGTAAACGTAAAATGCAGTGCTTGGCCAGCTAATGTGCCTGCAAGGACTAGAAAATCTTCAAATTGTTTTGCTTAAGAGTGATCTCTCAAATTCTGGAAATGACATTGCACTAATTGCATGCATTTAGTCAATCGTAGTCTTCAAAATCTCTAGGCTTCATACATTGTGTAGAATCTGAAGATATTTAAGAGCGATGCAGATGTACAAAATGCATGAGCCAACTTTTGTGAACTATAAAGACGAGGAATAAAAATGCCAAACGATGGGCAAGCATTGAACAGACTATACAGAGATGGGGGCAAAAAAAAAAAATCTGAAGATTTAAACAGCTAATGTCCAGAAGCATCCATCAGCGTGTCACCTGATCTGGAGTAAGAGACTGATCCAGTAAAAGTGAAGTAGTCTCCAAAGAAACTTTCTGAATGTCCATAGCATAAACACGGCCTCCATGTATGGTGTTATCAGCAACCAAGTTGACAAGGGCCAAGGTATCATGGCCGTTGCCACAAGTAGCATCAATAACCACGTCACCTTTTTGGACAACACGCTTCCACAAGCTACAGCAATAGGAGAATATATTTAGGATATACTTCAGAGGTAATTAGTTGGAATAAGCTGGATACATTGATCAGCATTTAGATATTCAATAGATGAACATGATGCTTCCGAGCAATCAAAGTGCAGCAGCAGAAGCATGAGAAATGGAAAGCAAGAAACTAAACGGAGTGCTCATCAATCATTTCCTATAGAGTACTAGGGTTAGCACAAAGCAAGGAAAGAGCAACCAACATAATTATTAAAAAAAAGGTTAAAAAAAACGAAGCGAAAAAAGAAAGTGGAAGACTAAAGAAAAGAGGGAGGAATACCGACGAGTGAGCAACTTGAGTGGCCTTCTTCTTCCCAAATACATATCCCATCATGACGTCCTCCTCTAATCCACAAAACCGTATATTAAAGAAAAGATAATATTTTAATGACGATAATAATAATAATAAGAGGAAGAAGAAGCAGTGGTGGAGCTAAAGCCTGGAAAGGAACAATAAGAGAAGGGAACGTAAGAACCTTTACCTGAAAGAGCAGGAGTGGCGGGAGTGGAGGTGGTTGCAGCTGAGGATGCATCTGTGATGGAGGATAAGGACGAAGCAGAAGAAAAGCAGTGAGGCAGTAGCGTTGGCGGTGGCGGTCGCAGAGACGGAAAGCGTTTGAGATTGCCCCACCCCGACGCCGACTGGATATTACTACTACTTTTGGAGAATAAATGACGACGACTACTAGTAATCGTAGCAGTCGCAGTATGGCAGCAAATACGCATCATAATATTGTGAATGGCCAGGCCAGACATCATCATCCTCTTCAATCGTGATTCCTGATTACAGCACCGGCCACGGCGAAGGCTAAAACCTCCTACGGAAACCAATTTTAAATTGAAAAAAAAAATATATACTAGTATATAGTTCACCAGTCACAAGGCGGGTCGCGCATGCGGGACAACAACCATTTGTCGGGTCGGGTCAAGCGTCGTCCTCGTTTCCAAAAAACAAAAAAAACACGCGCGCCTCCACGTAAAGGGTCATGATGAGCGCGACTCTCCCATTCCGGGATGCTAAATTGCTTGCACTTTTGCTGACGGATTCATTCATTAATTTTGTCTATCACCGGCTGGTTACATAAGTAATAGTTCACCTGCTGAAAATCCTTCCTTCTCCATGTCCATGCCGCATCTACATGTCAACGTCATTGTCTTTTTTTTTTTTTTTCCTGAAACGATGGGAAGTCAACGTCAATTGTCCACGGAGGCAAATCCAGTTCTAACGGATCGGATCATTCACTACGGCCAGTCTAGCAATCGCCGGTATAATGTACGCCCACCACCTTCCATAAGAATAAGAGCTGGATCAGTGCTCATAAAGATCTTTTAAAAGTGATTGACATTATTGTGTCCGCCCACCGAAGTTTATAGCTTAGCAGCAGCGCAGAGCAGGATTCGATTATGGTCGCAAACTCGAACAGGATACATAACCTCAAAAACCGCAGCAGTTTCAGAACCAACCAACATTAGCACAAAGTAATGCATAACAACGGGCAAAATTTATTTCCAAGTCTCATCTACGTATTACACAGCCAGCTATTTTTCAAGATCTAATCCGCTCAGGGGCAAAGCAAGATATGCAGCGAATATCTGAGGTAGGCAAATTGCCAAAAAAAAAAAAAAAAAAAAAAGCTCTTCTAAGCATCATCAAGGGCAAGTACTCCAGGGAGAGATTTCCCTTCAAGAAGTTCCAAGCTTGCACCGCCACCTGTTGAAATATGGCTCATCTTGTCTGCAAGCCCCACCTTCTCCACAGCAGCAACAGAATCACCACCTCCAATGATTGCTGTCACTCCATTCCCGCTAAGCTCAGCCAATTTTTTCGCAATAGCCTGACACATACAAACAACATCAATAAAGCATTTATTTTTCATATATGCAATAGCCATCAATGTACCTTTTAAGGTACAATTAAATACTACTATGTCAAACCTCTGTTCCTGTGGCAAATTTGTCATACTCGAAAACCCCCATTGGTCCATTCCAAATAATGGTTTTAGTGGCATCTAAAGCTTCACTAAATGACTTGATAGCATCAGGTCCAATATCCAATCCCATCCAACCATCAGGAATTCCGGAAGCTGGAACAACCTGCAGGATAAAATATAAAAAGCACCCTATATCCGATCACAACCTAACTACTTCAATCTATATCAATGATCTTGCCAACTATTTCGACAAGTTTGGGCATAGGGGGGAAGAGAGTCAAAGATGGGTTTGATTTCTGACCTTGCTGTTTGCATCAGGAGCAAACTTGTCAGCCGCAACTACATCAGTGGGAAGCAACAGGGAAACTCCTGTGGCCTTGGCCTTCTCAATGAGGGATAGGGCGAGATCAAGCCTGTCCTCCTCCACAAGCGAGGATCCAACAGAGTGCCCTTGGGCCTTGTAGAATGTAAAGATCATTCCACCACCCAGTAAGAGGATGTCAACCTTAGCCAACAGTGACTCGATTACACCAATCTTGGTTGAAACCTTTGCACCACCAACGATCGCAGCAAATGGTTTCTTGGGATTTGCCACAGCTCCCACGAGATAATCAAGCTCCTGAGGAACGAAAGCACAGGGTAAAAGTTACACTGCAAGCGCATGTGCGCGAAGAGAGTAACACTCAAAAGTGAAAAACAAACCTTCTGCATCAGAAATCCAGCAACCGCAGGCTTCAAATACTGGGCTACCCCTTCGGTGGAAGCATGGGCTCTATGTGCAGTTCCAAAAGCATCATTGACATACAAGTCTGCAAGAGAAGCCAGCTTCTTTGCAAATTCAGGATCATTCTTCTCCTCTTCTTTGTGGAATCTGACATTCTCCAGGAGCAAAACTCCACCTTCTGGCAAGGAAGCCACCAATTTCTCTACTTCTTCACCAATACAATCGTTTGCGATAATGACCTACTTGAGTGTGGATATAGAAGGTAAGTGCTGAGAGCCCCCTTAACCTGTGAAAATTAATGTAGAAAAACAGCAAAATTCGGAAGTACGCTAAACAACAGACCTCCACCCCAAGGAGTTCAGAGAGTCTGGGAACAAGAGGCTTCAAGCTGTATTTTGGCGTGACACCTTTTGGACGTCCCTGACACCAATATCCAGGCAAATACATCATTTCATTTGCTACGAAGCAAAAAGCTGACAATTACAAGAGCAAATAACCTCCATTCATAGTGAATACAAATAATATGGCATCCACGGAGTTCACCACTTCACCCCCAAGCAATTTATGTAAGGAATGTTCAAGATAATCCCGAGACGAGGCAATAGAAAAAGTACATTCGGATGATCAAATAAAAAAAGTTCATTCTTGTTTCCGATTGTTTTATTTGACATCTTATACTTGAGAAACTTGGATACTTATAGTGATTGAATCAAATATTATTTACTCCCCAAAAAAAAAAGAGCTTCATTCTATGCAAAAAAGAAGACCAGATGATCATATAATTGCCGGTTCACTCACTGTTTTTGTCTATTCTCCCCCTCACGTGTTTTGGGCTCACGGGGACAGCCTGGAGTACATTTTTGACTGCCCCTAACTGCAATAGCCAGTTGGGGCACCCTCCCTTCACTCAGGCCGGCTAGAGGGAGTAAAGAGAATTGACACATCAGTTGAGGAGTTAACCCGTAGCTTCGTAGCTCAAAAAAAGGGGGTCTAATGTCTTTTTTTGCAACAACACTTGATCTAACAAACATAAAGGCATTAGAAAGACATATTTGCAGAGCCATAAAATAAAAGCAAAATTTAGAATTGAAAAAGGAAAAAAGAAAAAAGAGAGGACCGAATAAAATGAAATATTCATTGATCTAAAATTTCAAGTGATCAGGAAGAATGGTAGTAACATCTAACATGGGCTTAAAACAGGAAATGCGGCAGCAAAGAATATGTAGAAAATAGTAAGGGAGTGAAGATATATACGCACCAGGTGAGAAGCGAGGATGATTTTAGCGGAGCAGCCGATCAAGTAGTTGATGGTGGGGACAGCGGCTCGGATTCTGGTGTCGTCGGTGATGTTGAAGTTGTCGTCCAAAGGAACGTTGAGATCCACCCTCACAAAAACCTTCTTCCCCTTGAGATCAGCTTCCTTGAGTGACCCCACGCTCTTCTTCGTCGCCATACCTACTGTAATACTAGTTACTATTAGTACTACTTGCTATTCCGGGCGATGATTGAATCTGTAACCTGGATGGGAGGGGAGAACCAGCAATAAAATTGATTGGATTACATGTTAGTAACTACTACTCCATGAGTAAACCCAAACTAACGGGAAAAAAATGATAAATTGATTGGTTGAATGATTTATTTAACTTCTAAACTACACCCAAAACAAAACCAAAGAAAAAAAAAGAAAAAGAAAAAGAGAATACTAGGAAGCTCGAATTGAATGAGAGTTGGGAGAGACGATGACGATAAAGCAAACATACACACTGATGGATGAGATGGGAGACTTATAACAGCTTCACTCTACCGTCCGCGGTTTAGGTGATGGTGATGGTGATGGAGGTTTTAAACTTCACTAATAAAAAGAGTGCGCCAATTACGTACACCCACTACTTACTGATATACTACTGCTAGTACGGTAGTAGTGGTAGACTAGAGTGGTATTGAGAATGGAAAGGAGAATCTGCTACCCAATGTTTTGTTTTCTGTCTTCTGGGTCAAGAAACTTTCGAACCATTCCGTCTTCGTCCAGCCAGTAGTTTTGGCTAGAATTTCAGAATGGAAAGGAGAATCTAGAAACTTCTGCGCCCATCTTTTGTTTTTGGGTCAAGAAACTTTCGAACCGTTCCGTCTTCGCCTAGCCAGTGGTTTTGTTTAGGCCCATTGGAACCAATCTCCCCCACCAATTTCCGCCGTAGAGAGTCCATATTAGGGAGTCCAGGGCCGTCCATCCATTTCCAAGTACTCCGATCTAGTTTTTTATGACATAAAGAGTTGGAATGGATGGCTTGCTGCTGCGGTTTCCTGGTTCCATACGCTTTTATCGATCTTTCGGGTTTTTGTTGTGTTGGTGGGTGGGGGGGGGGGGGGAGCCAGCAAAGGTTATTTAGTTACCGGTTTGCAACTATAATTTACAATGTCCAGAGAGTTGGTTCATCATTCAGCGCGCTTGGCTACTACGATTTCAATTCTTTCCCAAATAACTCCTAGCTTCCAAAACGTTCCCAAGTCCAACATCCCATCAAAACCCCTAAAGTTTATTGCTGGTTATGGATTCTCCCCACATAAAAATTTTGCTTCTTTTCTTTTTCCCCCAAAACATAAAATAAAATTGCTCTTGGCTCAAAATAAAACTTAAATTGACATTGCTTACCATTTCGCTTTGTTTGTTCGGATGATCTCACAAGGGCAGGCTAAAATCAGACCTTACATTCACCCAAATGCGCACATCGAAATCAACTCCTCTCTTCCTACATCTCTCCTTTACAAACCCCAAATACCATAAACAAAGGCATTAGGTTTAACAAGAATTTTAGTTTTGGTTTTTGCCTGCGCAGGAACTGGAGTAGTTTGGTCAAGAGCAATCATACTTGAGCTCCAAACTGGCACCATCCCCGGTGGATATTGGCCCACTAGCAACTCCAACCTTCTCCGCAACTGCAATCGAATCTCCTCCAGTGATGTTTGAGTCCCTTGCGCTCAGGTCTGCTTGCTTCTTTTCAGTGGCCTGCAAAAAATATTTGCATTTCTATCGACAACATAATCTTCCTTTCGTTAACCAACCCCCCCCCCTCCTCCTCCTCCTCCTCCTCCTCTCCTCCTTCCCCAACACCAAAACAAGGGGAAAAAAGAGAGAAAAAACACGTTATTATAATAGTTAATGCAGGTTACAATAACGGTATTACGTGTCAAGTATTCCTCAAGAAAGGTGCAGGCCCAATCGCAAAACACGCAACCCTGCAACATAGTACAGTTGCAGCGCCTTTCTCCGTTAGCAATTCTTCGTATAACAAAAGTATCTTGATCTCATTTGACCTCGTAATAGACAATCCAACCAGAGTGCTTCCATCTTGCCTTCTTTCCCCAACCCCCAAACCCAAGGGCTAATCTTATCCAACGCATTCATGAAAAATATGAAACCAAATTCCATATCCAAGCTTACAAGCCTCGGTTCTGATGACAAATTCAAAGGCCTCCATCCAATATTACAGTTTTTGTAGTCTCCAAGACCTCACTGAATCTTTTGAGAGAGTCCAGTCCAATATCCCGTCTCATCCAGCCATCTGGAATAGCAGATGCCGGCACGACTTATGATAATAAACACAAACTTTCAGCTTTTTGACTCACTATTTTGGCCAAAAATGCACGAAGACCAAAGCATCTGAGATAATCAGCATAATAAGGTGCACGCAATTGAAGAATTTTAATCTTTTCAGAATGCACATAGAAAGTTCCAAAGGAGCAGCGCTTTAAGAAGCAGACCTGGCTGTTGGCATCAAGGGCAAACTTGCCTACAACAAACATCATCACTAGGCAGCAACAGGCTAACTCCTTTGGCCTTGGCCTCCTCAAGAAGTGATGTTGCAAGATATGACTTGTCCTCCTCTACCAATGACAATCCCACTGAAAGACCTTGAGCTTTGTAGGATGTGATGATCATTTCCCCACCCAAAAGCAAAATGTCAACCTGCTCCAAAAGCAATTCAATCCCTCCAATCTTTGAGGAAACCTTTGAACCACCCACACCAGCAGCAAATGGACTTTTTGGGTTTGAAACGGCACCAACCAGTGAACCTAACTCCTATAACAGCAGCAGAACAAATTAACATCAACTGACAGGAATCTCAGAAGCAAGCAACAAATACTGGCAACATCAATCAGGTAACATGGATTCACAATGTGGCATTTTAAATGCACAAGATTGTTTGTAGAATAATAGCTTAGATGAAGCAAGCAAACCTTTTGTAAGAGGAACCCACTAACTGAAGGTTTCAAGAATTTTGTGACACCTTCTGTGGAAGCATGCGGTCTGTGTGCAGTACCAATGTAGCATTAACATGTGTATCTTTTAATGAGACAAGCTTCTTTGAAAATTCAGGTTAACCTATTCAACAATTCTAAAGGAGAAAGAACGCACGTACAGCAAGATTTAATCTTTCATAACAAAATGAAGTATCATATGACCAACTTCTTTTTGCTTTAAAGAAAAGAAAAAAAATTATTTTAAGTGAATTGCAGCCTACTTTGAGAGGACATACCTGAATACCAAGTAATTTTGATAAGCACGCGACAAGAGGGGCCAGACTGAAATTTGGAGTCACATTTTGGGTGGCCCTGGAAGCGTGGAGAGCTTTGTTCATTTGTGAATCAAATCAAGATGAATGCAATGAAAGACATGAACCAAAAGAGAAGACAATTATGTGCATGCAAGAATTAGGCAACCAACCATGTTCATAACCAAATCATCCAAAATATCTAAGGAAATGATAACTCTAAGTTGCAAGATCATACAAAGAAAATATCAGCTTCATACTTTCTTTTTTAAATTCATAATCCTTGAATCTAGATACAAACCGGGATTTCTTTTCTTAGTGGGAAGCTGGCTCATCCTCACCCAACAGTCCAAAAGAATAATCGTAGTGCTCCATGTAAACAACCTTGAAGACTGAATACATCCATAAGACTAACACATAAACTTTCAATAAATTCAAACCTGTTAAATCATTGTGCCAAGTTTGAAACTTTATATAAAATTAGTTTGTAGTGTAGTTAAGCAGCAGCATTGAAAGCATGAAGCATAATTAATTTCACAAATAGGATATATTGTACATACAAAGAATTATTACAGGATGTGTTATAAAGTGTGGCTACCTTTCACAAAGCAAAGCTAAATATATTACATTCAAACTAACAAAATCAAGGACAAATTACCAAACATGAAATGTACTACTAGTCCATGCTGAAAGTAGGATCCGTACCCGTCATCGTTTCTGCTCTCTAGGTGCTTTTCCTTCTCATGTGGTGTAGAATCAGAGGTACTCCTTCAAATAGATGTGACAAGTAATTCTCCAAATCCTCAGATGTGTACTTTATGTACTTTCCAGCATGTTTGCCACTCTCTAGATGACTCCCGAATCTCCCCATGAAGGAACGATAAGCTGGAATCAACTTCTCTGAAATAGATATCTTAAGCTCATCTCTAAGTTGCAAGTCAGGGACCTTCCAAGCCGTCTGTATCCTATAAATATCTTCAAAACAAGCATTGAAATTCTTAAACCTCTCCTTCAAAAGCACCTTCGATGCATTACTTGAGCTCCCTCCAATCCCTTCGTCCTTCAAACAAGACAACACCTTGCTCCATGATGCTCTAAGATAACTTGTTGCATGCTTTCTAATCTGACCACTACGTTTCCGGATCCAATCATCACCCAAATATTTCGCAAGATCCGAATCTTTAACCTTCTGAACAATGTAAAGTATATTATTCATCAGAAACACAAATTTCAGCCCTTCCTCCTCATACATGCTTGACTTCTCGTCAAGGTTCAATTCCAAGGACAAGATCAAAGACAGCAAACGCAGTCCTATTGGACTCATGTTTTTGGCCTCCAGCTTTTCACCATCATTAACCACCTTTGCGTCCTTGGCTTCTGCTTCTTTTGCATCCTCACATTCAGCTTCCAATAATGCATTAAGTGTATCACTGTAATCAACGAGCAACTTCACATAATTCATTACATAACGCGTCAAGGGGTGAATCTCACCATTTTGAATTGGCCTCCTCGAGCTCTCATTCTGAACAGCATTCTGAAATTCAACAAAAGTCCCAATGGCTGCCTCACCCAACCCATCCACAACTCCCTGAGCCTCACTGTATACCATGTCACCTGCTTCTTTATCACTGCAAAGCTTCTTCAAATCAGGCAAAACATCTTTAAGTGCATCATACATATCAAGAATTCTGAACAACTTCTCTGATGACCTTCTACCAATAGCCACTGCTTCCCCGAAATTTAATAGCTGCATCACACATCCCTTGGTGGCCTCAATAAAGCAAACATCTTCAATAACATCCAAACCAGAAAAAATCTCCTCGCAGAGGCACTTTTCAGCGGTTAACAATATCCTGACCACAATTTTCAGCCCGTGAATCCATTTTTTCATTTTCTCATCCAAAGACTTCCACTCTATCCTCTGAACATCCTCGATACTAAGCTTCTCAACCCCTAAAATTGACATACACTCATCCAAGACATCACGACGGACGCTCGAATACACCTGACAACACTCCTTCTCATATCCTGCACGTATCATTCGGTCAGCAATTCCTTTGAGATCTAAAATAGCATCAGGGTTTACCAAATCATGAAATAATTCATCACTCCCCACACTCCCCTCGGTCACATGGCGATTATATCTGCAATAGACAATGCCGTCGCCATCACCCTCATTGTCATTGCCATCTCCATCATTATCGCCATGATCAGCAAAACTGCAAACCCCACTGCTGCTAGACTCCAAATCAGGAATCTGTGTAACTCCATCTGCAGGAGTGGAGGAGGAGTCAGAAGTGAGGCGAATCAAGAACTCATCGATCCTCTCGACATCCAGAGGAACCGTGTTCTGGATTAGGGTGTGACGAAACTCCTCTTCCAACCTTGACATAGCCAACTGCAGAGCATTCTCCACCCGCTCCAATTCCACACTTTCCAAAGCCAAGTCCTCCATCAACTGTATAACATAATCAACAGCCTGAAAATAAGCATCAATGACAAACTCATCGCTATTTGAGTCCCACCGGTGGATCAGCTCCTCAGCGGCCTCCAATTGCAAATCGGCTTGACTGTTGGGGGAAAAAGACGACATGTTGTCATCCCACCCACCAGCACCACCGCTGCCGCCAGCCACGACAGAAGGAGAGGAAGTTGAAGAGGGCGACGCAGCTGCAGCTGCGGCAGAAGCCGACGATGTCTGCATGATGTTAGACAGATTAGCAAAACGGGCATCGATTGACGAAAAAAGAAGAATCATATCATCTGTGTTAATGTTTGCTGAAGAGTTAAGGCTCTTGAGGATGTGTTGGGCAGCTGCTAAGACTTTTTGCTCTCCATCAGTACTACAAGTTGTCACCGCCATTTCCCCCTTTTTCCTCCTCTGTCTCTCATCCTCCTCTATTTCTTTTCTTCTTCTCCCTAAGACAAAATAGATGTAATTTTGTGAGTGACAAAAGGGGGGATTATTAAAACACACACAAAAAAAAATGTATTTCAGAGTAATTAATAATTACACAAAAATGTAGTGAAGATGTCTAAATTCATAGAGTCTGATTATAACGTTTGGGCTATGCAGAAATAAGGCGTCACCAGCACAAAATCCAAGACAAAAAATGACCAAATTAAAAAACCTCATTTCAATGAAATCTTTGATCAGAAAATGAAACAGAATATGTATGACCACAGACCTGCCAAATACCAACCACTTATTGCACAAAGAACCTCATTCACTGCAGTAGTTTCAAAACACTGAGAACATTGGCACTAAGCAATGCATAACAGGAGGTCAAGCCCACAGTGAAATTTATTCAAACTTCCATTTATACTCTACAGGGCCAACTAATTTTTAAAATCTAATCCACTCAGGGAAAATGCTGAGATATGCCGAGTTATGTAAGGTACGCAAATTGGGAAAATAGGACAAAAAAACTATTCAAGCATCTTCACGGGCAAGAATTCCAAGCTTGCAGGACCACCTTCTCCACCTGTTGAGATATGGCTCATCTTATCAGCAAACCCTGCCTTTTCCATAGCAGCTACATAGTCACCACCTCCAATGATCGTTGTCACTCCATTGCCACTAAGCTCTGCCAATTTTTTTGCAATAGCCTGAACATGAAAAGATCATCAAACACAAAATTTTACTTCATACGCAAAAGGCATCAGATGTACGCTACTGCAAAATCAGAGACAAATGATACCTCTGTTCCCGTCGCAAATTTGTCAAACTCGAAAACCCCCATTGGTCCATTCCAAATAATGGTTTTAGTAGTATCTAAAGCTTCAATAAATGACTTGATAGCATCAGGTCCTATATCCAATCCCATCCAACCATCAGGAATTCTAGAAGCTGCAACAACCTGCAAAAAAGCTTGGGTCCTTTTCAAAACCATAAAAAGCAACCAATTCTTACAGTATAGAATTAGAAATTAATTACTTCAACCCATATCAATGATTTGAGATATAACATACAGCATCAACTATTTAGACAACAAGTGTCAATTTGTTTGATCCTAGTGGGCGGAGAGAGAGGGGGGTGAGTTTTGATTTCCAACCTTGCTGTTTGCATCAGCAGCAAACTTGTCAGCCACAACTACATCAGTGGGAAGCAACAGGGAAACTCCCTTGGCCTTAGCCTTCTCGATGAATGATAGGGCAAGATCAAGCATGTCCTCCTCCACGAGTGAGGATCCAACAGAGTGCCCTTGGGCCTTATAGAATGTAAAGATCATTCCACCACCCAGTAAAAGGATGTCAACCTTATCTAACAGCGACTCGATCACACTAATCTTAGTTGAGAACTTTGAACCACCAAGAATTGCAGCAAATGGTTTCTTGGGATTTGCCACAGCTCCAACAAGATAATCAAGCTCCTGAGGCAGGAAAGCACAGGATAAACGTTACTCTGCAAATGCATGTGCCATGAAGAAAGTGAAAGGAGTCGCTCAACTGAAAAACCAACCTTCTGCATCAGAAATCCAGAAACAACGGGCTTCAAATATTTGGCTACTCCTTCGGTGGAAGCATGAGCTCTATGTGCAGTTCCAGAAACATCATTAACATACAAGTCTGCAAGAGAAGCCAACTTCTTTGCAAATTCAGGATCATTCTTATCCTCTTCTTTGTAAAACCTGACATTCTCCAGGAGCAAAACACCTCCTTCTGGCAAGGAAGCCACTAATTTCTCAACTTCTTCACCAATACAATCATTTGCCATCTTGACCTATTTGAGTGAAGATATAGAAGGTTTGCGAAAGAAAGCCCCTTAGCCTGTCAAAATTAAGGGGGGGAAAGGAAAGAAAAAACAAAACATGGAAGTACACTTAAACAACAGACCTCAACCCCAAGGAGTTCAGAGAGTCTAGGAACAAGGGGCTTCAAGCTGTACTTTGGGGTGACACCTTTTGGGCATCCCTGACATCAATATCCAGGCAAATACATCATTTGATTTGCTCCATGCCAAAAAGCTGACAATTACAAAAGCTATATATCCACCATTCATAAGCAAAACGTAAGGAGGACCTCTAAACTCCAGAATGGAAAATAAATAAGGGGATAAAATAATTATGCTATCCATGTAATACTTGTTTCCCAAGTAATTTACATGAAAAATGCTCAATAAAATCCAAGACAAGACAATAAAACCAAGTTCATTGAGGGCCCCTCATTTCTATCAAAAAAGGTTATACGTTTACAAGTAAAGTTTGAACTGTGCAACAGTTGTCGTACTAAAATATGATCATCCATTTTTCTTTTTCTTTTCTTTTTTTTTTTGGCATACAATGAACCATTTTTTTTTGTGAAGTATGTAATCATTATAATTTGCAAGTATCAAAGTTTCTCTAGTATAAGATGTCCAATAAAACAATCGGAATAATAATAGCAAATAAAAGCCAAATTTTGAGGCGAATAGAATTGCCATGAATTTGAAAACACATTTTGGCGTAACATTGAACGACGTAATTGCAGAATCATACATTAGAAGAAAAACAAAGAATCAACTACAATCAAATTGCCATTGACCTCAAACCCACTGTTCTGAATAAGTAGTAATAACATGGACTAATACAGGAAATATTACAGCAATGGATATCTATGGAAAACGCTCCAAAACGTTGAGAAGGTAATGTAGACAAGTGTACAGATACTAGAGAGAGAGAGAGAGAGAGACGAACGAGGTGAGAAGCGAGGATAACTTTAGCACCGTAGGCGATCAAGTAATTAATGGTGGGGACGGCGGCGCGGATTCTGGCGTCGTCGGTGATGTTGAAATTGTCATCCAAAGGAACGTCGAGATCCACCCTTACAAAAACCCTCTTCCCCTTGAGATCAGGTTCCTTGAGTGATCCCATGCTCCTTTGTGCCGCCATATCTCCAATCGTAATACCGGGGGTACTATTATTCAATCCGATCGTGTATGTGTAATTTCAAAGGGAGAACCAACAATCAAATACTAGCATGATGTCAGTGATTAATGCGCCACAATCATAATGAAAAGAAATGATAAATTGATTGACTCAACTTCTAAAATACACCCAACAACAAAAAAAAAAAAAGGAATGAGATAGTAAAAAGCTTGAATCGAATTGAAACTTAAAAGAGACGAAGACGACCAAGCAAACAACATACAATGATGGATGCGATGGAGAGCTTTCCTCTGCCGTCCGCGGTTTGGATGATGGTCAAGGAAAACCCCCTTGCCTGCTGGTTGCTGCCTACGAGCTTCCAGGGATCAGACCCCGCGGTGAGAGTTTATTTAGTAATAATTAGTATACCCGAAATGGTTAAGTGGAAAACCCCTTGCCGCCTATGGGTTACGGAAGCTGAGATGCAAGCACGACGTCGTCTAGAGCAATCTATTGGCGTTTGTGTCGCCGCGTTTGAGTTTACAAGACTTGGCAAGGCCTCATATTATAGTTCAGCAGGATACAATACAAGGGGAAAAAAAAAATCGTTCTATTTTATACCCCAAAAAAAGGTCTTTCTTAGTCAACAGTAACGCTTAGTTTGGTTGCTTTAGATTTGACGGGAAAAGAAAAGAAAGTGAGAGAAGATTTTTCCTTTTTTTTTTTTTTATGTTTCAAAGTTGCGGAGCAAGGAAAAGGAAAAATATGGGAAGATTTGCAGCCTGTTCCGTTTCTACCATGTAATGTAACAGCAATTACGATCACTATAAAAAAAACCCCCCGCAATGATAATGGGTTTTTTCAAGATTCCGATATCCATTTACGGATGTTTAGTACCCGCCGCAATGAATGGGAATGCCTCCTTTTTTTTTTATTTAATTATTTGTTTCTTTTTCTATCCTTCTTTCCTGTGTTTATTTGCAGGAAGTTCAATCGAAGCGCTGACAGAGTACAAAATCATTTAAATCAAATCCCCTCGCTAACAATATCCTTTTGGATTCCGAATATTTCACCAAAGAATCAAGAATCTCTAATTTCTTAGCATCCAAGATAATTGTTTTTGGAGTGGCAATTCCTCGTCTAGTTAAATTATAACGGGCTGACGCCCTCCTTCGTACCCCAAAAAAAGGTAATTGTTTTTCCTGGGATTATTTCTAGCTAAACCATCTCCTAGGAAGCCAATAGATAAAGATCTTCATGGGGAGATTTGTGAATCATCAATTGCCTAAGAGATTCACTATCAATTATGTGGATAAATTGGCCAAGCCAATCTCTTTGGATTCCAACCTATTTCCATTTCTGTAAGCAAGGGAAGAAAATAGAGAGGGAAAGAACTTGGAAAGGATGGACAGCAACGCAGAAGAAAAGAGGGAGAAGAGTTTAGGAAAGATGGACAGGGATGGGGATGAAAGAGGAGATAGGGATTGTTGAGAGAGAGAGAGAGAGAGGATGTCCATTTTCTGTCTTCCTTCCAGGGTTTAATTTGATGAAGTATTTGATTTATTTTTACTTTAAAATGGGGTAAGTTGGAGTATAATCAATAATCTATGAGATGGAAAGACCCAAAAAATGTGTAATAACCAAATCCCATAGAGGTGTACCAGTATACGGGTTTTCATTGTCCTTTGTTTCTCGTTGAGGACAGAGAAACCCTCCAACCAAACGGGTGGTTAGATGGATCAGTCTGGTAACTACACTTGCAAAAACTTTTTCGGCCCGAAAAAGGAAAAAAAAAGTTGAAGCTAGCTTTATAAAAAATTTTTAAAATACCACTTTTATCCCTAAATGTTTATTAAACAAAATTTTATTGACCTATGTATTCAATATCATTTCGTTTCTTTCATAAACTCCCAAATTCCATCAAAACTAATCTCTTGTTTTCTATTCTTTTCTTTTCTTCCATAATAAATTTTCTCTTCTTTTCTTGTCTACCATAAACTCCCAAACTAGCAATAAGATGGCCCACTCAAAAAATGCGTTTTGCATGATGGATTAAGATTTATCTCATATATCCCTGTTATGTTATAAGGTCCAATTTTTGTCTGCATTGCAAAGTTTCAAGTGTTTTTGGAGAAAAATTACTGTAGTATTTTTTTAAGATGTGCTGTACGTAAGGTAAAAAGATAATAAAAAATGTATAAAAGAAATATTTACAAAGAATGTAAAATTTTTTAGCAAAAAATAGTAGTCCAAACAGAGCATTAGGCCCTATTTTTTGAAACTTCAAGTTTTCTTTAAAAAGAAAATAGGGTTCATCATAAAAATCCCTCCTAAGGTTTAACAAATTTGACACTTTAACCCTTAATATTATTTTCTTTTCTCACTTTATCTCCTAAATCATTAGTTAACTCTAACATTGGGTAATGAAAATAGCAAAGCAAAAAACAAAGCTATTTTTGGAGGTATTTTTTAAAAATTTTACTGTAGCAGAGTTTTTAAAGTATATTTTGGAATATATTTTAGGATATTTTTTAAACATTAAAAAAAATTTAGACTACATTTCAGAGTACCTTTTAAAATTTTTTATAGTATTTGAAAAACTAATTTTTGAAAAACTAATGGATCCAAACAGAGCTATTGACATCCCTAAGAGTTAATGATAGTAAATTCGCTTAAGATATAACCATTTTACACTTTGTTCTCGAATATTATTTTCCGCTTAAGTTGTTTATTTGTCCCTAAAACCATTAGCTAACTCTAATATTTTGTACCATTTAAGACAAAATAATGTTTAAAAAAATTAATATTCCTAACATAATAATAAAAACTATTATATATTTATGGATATAGATTTTGTTAGAAACACTCGCTGGGACATCATACAATTGAAACACACGTGTTCAGTCATGTAGGATATATTATTATTGCTCAAATGAGGAAAATAGAGTAGCGAAAAATATAACCAATTTTGCTGCAAGCTTAATACATGATGTGCAGCGGAAGCACAGCTTCCCACTGTGGATCTCACAGTGACATAATAGATGTAAATAGAAACACTTTCATTGGTAATAGAAATGAAAATTTGCCATTCTGACAAAAAAAAAAGAAAGAAATGAACATAATATTAGCACTCCTCAAAAAATCTCACACTCCTTAAACTTTATCTAATGCAAAGGAAAGGAGTGTTTGAGATTCTTCTAGGAGTGCTAATATCATTTTCCAAAAGCAACTACCAATATATGTTTCTCTCCTCATAAGAGAATGGAATGGATGACTGAAAATGAAAAAGATGATTGTAATTCAAATTTAGACATACCAAAGTTATTGCTTACGATTTTGGTAGTTAGTTTGTGACTTTATTCAGATGATCTGGGAAAGGACAGGCAAAATCAGACTTGACATTGAGCCAAAGGTGAACATCTACAATAACTCACTGCTTCCTACATCTCTCGTTTACAAACCCAAAGACCATAAAGAGGCATTAGGTCGAAAAATATATATATATATATATATATATATATATATATATATATATATGTATATATATATATATATCAGCTTTGGTTCTGCCTACACAGGAACTGGAGTAGCTTCATCTAGAGCAATGACACCAGGAAGTTGTTTGCCCTCCAAAAGCTCCAAACTAGCACCACCCCCGGTGGATATGTGGCTCATCACATCAGCAACTCCCACCTTCTCCACAGCTGCAACTGAATCCCCTCCTCCAATAATGGTTGTGACTCCCTTCCTGCTCAGGTTAGCTAGCTTCTTCGCAGTGGCCTGCAAAAAACATTTTAACGCATTCGCTTCACTACATCCTCTTCCTTTGGTAAAAAACACAAGTTATTTTAATACTTAATGCAGGGATCACAAGGGAAGTGCTACAAGTCAGGGATTCCTCAAGAAAGGTGCAAGCCCAGTCGTAAAGCCCGCAACTACGCAACACAATACAGTTGCAACCCCACTTTCTGTTAAAACTTCTTTGAAAAACAAATGAAACCAAATTCTGTGTCAAAGCATTTTTACCTCTGTTCCGACAGCAAATTTGTCAAATTCAAAGACTCCCATAGGTCCATTCCAAATTACGGTTTTAGTAGTCTCCAAGGCCTCACTGAATGTTTTGATTGAGTCCGGCCCAATATCCAGTCCCATCCAGCCATCTGGAATGGCAGACGCTGGCACAACCTATGATAATAAACACAAACTTTCAGTTTTTCAACTCACCATTTCTGCCAACAATGCATGAAGACCTTAGCATCTTTGATAATCAACATCAATTTCGATCAAGCAATGAAGACATTGATCTCTTACAGAATGCATAAAATGCGTCAAGAGAAGCAAAGCTTTAAGACGCAAACCTGGCTGTTCGCATCAGGGGCAAACTTGTCCGCAATAATAACATCACTGGGCAGCAACAGACTAACCCCTTTGGCCTTGGCCTTCTCAAGAAGTGATTTTGCAAGATCTAACTTGTCCTCCTCTACCAATGAAGAACCCACTGAAAGACCTTGAGCTTTGTAGAATGTGAAGATCATTCCTCCACCCAAAAGCAAAATGTCAACCTTCTCCAAAAGTGATTCAATCACTCCAATCTTTGAGGAAACCTTTGAACCGCCCACAATGGCAGCAAATGGTCTTTTCGGGTTTGAAACCGCACCAACCAGATAGTCCAACTCCTATAACAGCAGGAGAACAAATCACCGCTAGTTTACAAGAACCTCATAAGGAAGCAACAAATACTGGCACCATTAATCAGGTAACGTGGACTAACCAATCTGGAAATACAAAAGGCACAAGATTATTTGCAGAATGCTCCATACATTATGATAGGTTAGATGAAGCACACAAACCTTTTGTAAGAGGAACCCAGCAACTGAAGGTTTCAAGAATTTTGTGACCCCTTCTGTGGAGGCATGCGCTCTGTGTGCCGTACCAAATGCATCATTAACATAAATATCTGCTAGAGAGGCAAGCTTCTTTGCAAATTCAGGTTCATTCTTCTCTTCCTCCTTATAAAACCTCACATTCTCAAGAAGAAGAACACCACCGTCAGGAAGGGAAGCCACCAACTTTTCAACCTCTGGGCCAATGCAGTCATCAGCCTTAACAACCTATTCAACATTTGTAAAGGAGAAAGAACGCATGTAAAACGACAGTCAGTCCTTGGTAACATAAGGAAGTATCATCAGGAACCAAAAAAAAAAATGAATAAAGATTGTTTTGAGCAATTTGCAGCGTGACTTTCAAAGGATATACCTGAATACCGAGTAATTCTGATAAGCGGGGGACAAGAGGGGCCAGGCTGAATTTTGGAGTCACACCTTTTGGTCGGCCCTGGAAGCGTGGAGAGCATTTATCATTTTAAAACAAAGCAAGATGGGTGCTATAAGAGATATCAACAAAAGGAGAAGGCGATCATATACATGCAAGAATTAGACAACCAACCATGTCCATGACCAAATCATCCAAAATGTGCAAGGAAATGGTAAGATCAAACTTGCAAGATCATATTAAGAAAATATCAACTTCGTACTTTACTTTATTTATTATTATTTTTTAAAAATAATCCTTGAGAAGATAAGCAGCCAAGCTCTCTTTGGTTAGTGGGAAGCTGGCTCATCCTCACTCAACAGTCCAAAACGATCATCATACTACTTTACATACCCATTCTTGATGACTGAATACATCTAATACAAAGGGCACATTAATGTTCAATTGATTGAAATAAATGTGCAAGTTTGAAACTTTAGATTTAAATCCGCAAGACAGAATCAGGAATAAGATGTGTGTGTGTGTGTATTAATTACAAGCGAAATGAAAAATGAGTTCAAAGAATTCCAAGATAGATTTAAGGGCAGAAAAACAAAATGGCAGGTCAGTCTGGCGTCTAATTCAAACAACGGGCAGTTCCAACGACATAATGATTAGTGTGGCTTGAATATGGATTATGAAAAATACAGCATAGGTGGGAGAGTGAAAAGCTTGGAGTGAGGTGGTGTGGTGACTCACCAAATGACTGGAGAGGATAACCTTAGCTCCGTTAGAAATCAAATGCTTAATAGTGGGGATAGCAGCTCTAATCCTAGTATCATCAGTGATGTTCTGGTTGTCATCGAGAGGGACATTCAAATCGGCCCTGACGAACACGTTCTTGCCCTTCAAGTCGGCGGCGGTGAGGTCCCCGACACTCTTCTTGGCCATTGAGGCAACGCCTCTGATAGGCTTGGCAGAGGCTTTGAGGGATCGGAGCTTGGTGGCAACATGGTGGGTGAAAATTGGGTCAGCAGCGGCAGCAGCGAAGCCTAGGCGGCGAAGGGAAGTCTTGGGGAGGAAGCGGGTGGTGGGGACATTGAGGGAGGAGGGTCGAGTGGTGGAGGATGACGAGGTTGGGGAAACACCACGGAAAGTGTGCGGTGCTGCTGCGGACGCCATTCACACACGCACTTTCTTCTTGAGGTCTCTTTTAAGAATGGAAAATGAAACTACGGGACTGAGTGTTCTACTAGCAGTGCAGTGCGGGAGAGACAGACTTGCTTTTGAGAGGGGAAAGGAAAGAAACAACAAACAAGTAGCGGTTCAATTCTGCTAGTCTATGCTGGTAGGATTTTAGGGACTGGGGAAATGTTGATTGATGAAGATGGGGCCGGCGTTGCCAATTGCGGGGAGAAATCAGAAAAGGGTGGGCGGGTATTTGTGGACGTGGAAATTGAAGCAGAGATTGGGAATGGGTGGGTGCTGAGCAGGGGATTTTCTCTTATCGTCGAGGAGAGGTCCAAGATGTTCGTTCGATGATTTTCACGCTCTCACTCACACCCTCCTCTCGGCCGACTGACTACTCCTTTCATTACGACTACAGAGCTCCTCTACATATTTGCTTTGCCTAATCATTTCTCTGTTTCTTCCCCTGCTGTTATTTATTCATTTTCCATTCCATTCTTCGTTGTTAAAACTTAAAAGTGGTACTGCTAGTGTCGAAAGTGCTAACTCGAACGCACGGTGCCCCTTTTTTTTTTTTTAATAATTTTTTTGGGTACTTCAAATCAAATCGAATTCAGATTAATTACGTGCAATTTGATCTATCTGGTAACTATTTGTGAGGTCTTGTCCACTTTCTTGTTTCTACCTTGGAAAGAAAAATAAAATAGATAAGAGGGACCCACAATTTCAACTCAAGTTGCATAGGATTAACGGAGAAACATATATTTATTAAATTTCAAAGTGATGCTTAATTAAAGAATCAATCACAACCTCCTTAGCATCAAGTTGTAAAATAATGAAATGCGATACGCTGTCTAAAGAACAGATGAGGTGAGAGCCTATAATAAATATGGCAAATTATCCAATTGGCCCTTTAACTCTTTATCTAGATAAAATTAAGCCCTTCATCTATTTTTTGCTGACTTTAAGCCCTTGAACTTGTAAAAGTGGGAAACCGTGGCCCTTTTAGTCAGTTTCTCCGGTTTTGTAACTGGAGAACCAATTCACACAAATGCAAGTGTGCTTCTTCAAAGGGCATTTTTGTCCGCATATTCTAAGCAAAAAGGGCACAACTCCTCCACCTTCTCTCCATTTTTCTAACCCAACCCAACTGCTAGTCGAAACTTCACAGCAACAGCCTTACCCATTTTCATCTTCTCTTAAGGATCTTTGCAGAGAGAGAAGAGCAAGAGAGTTAATTCCTACTTGTCAGGTTTGGGTATCAACGACATTGAAGCAACAATGGAGGGGTGGCAAATCAGGCCGGAAAATGAATACTTTGATCCTGTCCTCGCTTATAGTATGTATATTCGTTCGAACCTTTAAATGTGAAATAGGTAGCATATTTAGTGGTCGGATGGGTGAAGAGAGTAAAATTTTGGTGGTGGGGATTACTGAAAGTGACGTGCCAGTGGTCCTAGATGTGGGGGTATGGTGGTGGGCACCTAAGTTTGTTGTTTAATTGTTCAAAAAGTGTAGGGATTTACGAATAATTAGCATTTCATTAAAAGTTAGAACTTTTTGATTGTTTAACTTCGATTTAAGCATTACATTAGGGTTACTTTTTAAAAAAGCATGTGAAAAATAAATTGAAATTTTAATTAATTATATTTGAACTTGAATAGTATATTTATCTGCATTTGTTGTAGCCCAACTTGTATTGAAACAATATATTCATATTGATATGCAGATCCAGAATGTGAAATATTTAGCATAAGATTACACCGTGGGGGAAGAATAAATTGAAAAAATTATGTCAGTTATGAGAATGGAGAAGTGGCCTACATAGATATGTGTGATGCTGAACGTATGTCAATCCATGAGTTGAATAAAATGGTTGAAAAAGTTGGTCATCGTAATGCAGCCATTTTGTACTATTACCTTGAACCAGTTGCAGACATGAGGACTGGTTTGAGAGAATTGTCTACTGATACCCATGTTAGAACATTCTGTGACTGGGCATATAAATTCAAGGTGATGAAAGTGTATTGCCATCATCTGACAGATCCAGAAATTGAAGAACTGAAAAATGCTGTAATAATAGAGTCACCAGACAAGGGGAAAAAGAAAACTGGAGTTGTCATAGAGGAAGTAGATGAGGAAGAATGCATAACTAGATATGTAGGTACTGAGAAGAGTAGTAGAAGGGATTGTATGGTTGGGAATGTAGGGGGTGAAAAAAGAGCAAAAAACAGTCAAAGGGATAGTAATGTTAGGCCAGCAGAGGGTGTAGATACGGTTGAAACGGTAAGGGGTGAAAAAACAGCAAAAAGCACTCATGCAGCTAGTAATGTTGGGACAGAAGAGGGTGAACATGAAGCTGACTATGGTGGTGGTGAACACGAAGGTGAACATGAAGCAGAGGGTGAACATGAAGCTGACTATGGTGGTGAACAGCAATGTGAACATGAAGCAGAGGGTGAAAACATGGATGATGAATCTGAATCACAAGTAGAGGAAGAAAATGATAGATTTAGTGGCGCCAATGACTATGGTGGTGAAAAGATTATGCTGGACATTTTGAATTCGAATGCTGATGGCTGTGGTGAAACTTCACAGCAACAGCAGAGAAATGAAACAACTGACCAGACACAATGTTCAGAACAGGAGAATGTTTGTGGAAGGCAAATAGAAACTGACCTGAAAACACAACAGCAAGGTGCGAGAAAGAAACAAGTTAGGAGAAAGAAAACCAGATCAGCAAAACAAACTAACCAGGGACCAGAGGATATAGATTCACTCCAACAAGATTACATCCTTGATCACCTGAGCAGTGACAATGACTCATCAGATGATGAATTCAAAGGGAGATACAAGGACTTTGTCCTAGAGAAATTCCTCATGGATCCCAAATTCGAGATTGGGATGAAGTTTGAGTCAAGAGCACAATTCAAATCTGCTGTGACTGAGTATGGGATTAGGATGGGTAAACCTGTTTGGACCAGTAAAAATGAGCCCACCAGGGTGAGGGCCAAGTGTAGGGAACCATGTAAATGGTTTGTATTTGCTTCAATAGAAAAGGCTCTGGGCACAAAGGACTTGGTAGTAAAATCTCTGCATGATGTCCATGAAACATGCAACCATGCATGGAAAAATAAGAATATTACAGCCAAGTGGCTGTCTGACAGGTATGTAGAGAGAATAAGATCAGATAACAATCTGCCAACAAGAGAGTTAAGGCAAACAGTCCATGAAGACTACCAGGCAGAAATATCTAAGCATGTTGCAGCTAAGACGAAAACATTAGCTATAGAGAATATCAAAGGGTCAGCTGAGTCACAATACAAGAAAATATGACAATATTGTGAAGAAATTAAAAGGACTCATCCTGGCATTACAATGGAGGTTATGTTCACTCCATTTAGAGAAGCTGGATGTAATCCAAGGTTCATGAGGATGTACTGCTGCCTTGGCCTACTGAAGAAAGGCTTTAAAGATGGGTGCAGACCTATTTTGTGTTTGGATGGATGTCATATTAAAGATAGATACCCAGGCCAGCTGTTGACAGCTATTGCAGTGGACCCCAACAACAGCTTTTGGCCAGTTGCATGGGCAGCTGTTGAAAAGGAGGCCATGGAGCAATGGAGATGGTTCCTAACCCTCTTGAGTGGCGACCTGAAAATACAGAACCAGGGACATTATACTTTCATGTCCGACCAGCAGAAGGTAAAAGCTTAATGAGAGCTCTAAAACTTTTATTTTATGGTAAAAATAAGCCCCTTAACTTTGTATAGCAGAATGTAAGCCCCTTAACTTTTAGTGTAGGTAAAAACAAGCCCATGAACTTTTAATATAGCATACTTGTTGCCCTCAAACTCACCACTTGGCTTGGATATCTAACTTATACCTGTTGTGATATTTTTTGTAGGGACTAGATAGAGCACTCGCAGAGGTTCTACCAAATTCTGAACACAGATACTGTGTTCAACACATGTATAGAAATTTCAAGAAGAAACATCCAGGATTAGGTTTAAATGATCGATTATGGCATATAGCAAGCACCACAACAGTTGAACATTTCAACCAAGCCTTGGATGACCTTGAAACCTATGACAAAGAAGCACATGCATGGGTGAAGAAGGGACCACACCATCGACATTGGTGTAAGGCCTTTTTTTCCAAACATACACAGTGTGATATATTGGTTAATAACCTGTGTGAATCATTTAATGCCCATATTTTAGAGGCTAGGGACCAGCCTATTATTTCTATGATGGAGGCTATTAGGGAATATCTGATGGAAAGGATCCAAAAGAGAAGGGCAGCAATGGAAAAATACAAGTTAGATGGTGGACTACTCATTAGAAAAATTGTGGAAGAAAGGGTTAAACGTGCAGTACAATGGAAAATAACATGAAATTCAAGCTCAGGTTATCAAGCAAAAGGGCCACGGGGAGCCCAATTTGCTGTTAACCTTGACAAAAATGAGTGCACCTGCAATTTGTGGGCCTTGAGTGGCATTCCATGTTCCCATGCAATTGCTGCTCTACATAGAGCTAAAAAAGATCCCCACAAAATGTTGGCTAACTGCTATCATAGGGAGGTATTTTTTAACATCTATGATAATGTGTTTCAGCCTATTAATGGAGATATCCAGTGGCCACAGTCAGACATGCTGGAGTTGGACCCACCAGCAAGTGTCACTCAACCTGGCAGGCCAAAGAAAGCTAGAAAGAGAGATGTTACAGAAGGAAAAGATCATGGTAAAAGGTTGCGAAAGAGGGTTGTAATCCACTGTAGAAAGTGTGGAGGGATTGGACATAATGCTAAAATTTGCAAGAATCCTCCTAAGTCATCTACTGAACAGCAACCTTCTCAACAACCAGCACCTACTGGACAACCATGTAATCAGCAGCAGCACGAAGCACCAACAAAAAAACAACGTGTGCGTTTGCACTTCATTATAACTTTCAGCCTGTTTGTGACCTTTTTTTGTGATCTGAAATGCTTTCTTTAATATGTAGGTAAACAAGAATCAGGGACAAAGAAATCAGCAAAAAACTCAGCAGCAGCCAACACATCAACCTCAGTCCCAGTCTTCTCAGCAGCAGCCAACACATCAACCTCAGTCTCAGCCTTCTCAGCAACCTCAGTCCCAGCCTTCTCAGCAGCAGCCAACACATCAACCTCAGTCCCAGCAATCCATCTCAAGACCACTAGTTCATAGGCACAAGAGAAGTACATCAAAAAGGCCACTGACAGAAGCAGACAAAGGTTTTATTAATCTTAACTATGCTTATTTGGGTAAAGATCCACCTTTCAATGTTGGAAACTGGCAGGGAAGAGGTGGAGAAAGTGGAAGAGGCAGGGGAAGGGGAAGAGGAAAGGGTCCATCTGGAACAAGTTCTTGAAGTATTGCTGGACCTGCAGATATTTTTGTGTGATTTTGTTGACTGTAAATGGATGTAACTAGAATGTTGAAACTATAAATGATATTTTTTTGAATAGGCTTTTGTGGGGAATCAAAGCATGCGCCTGTGCTTGGTATCTAGCAATATGGACACAGGTCACTGCTTTTTGTGTATTTGTCTGTTTCCTATGAAAGGGATTGTTGACTGTATTTACAGGCAAACATCATTGTAATTTCCTTTTGCTAATTATATTCTAATGTTATGCAGTTGCTATCTTATATTTGTATGGTTTGGTATAGCAGTTTTTGTTGACTAGATAAATCAAATACATCCAACAAAGCCCATGACATGCGAATTGAGATAAATAATTCTCATCACATTACTTGCCAAAAATTACAGTTAGCATTGATTGGGTTCAACCACACTTTTACACTAATCTGTGGGTACAACAAAGACTTGTTTAAGCTAAACAATACAATATACTTCTCCCTAACCATCTGCATCATACACCATAGATCCATTTGCTCCATCCATGGTCCTTAAAACTGGCAGTACCGATGGCAATATGTTACACTTACACACTGCCCTTCATGTATCGCCTTCAATTTGCATAATTCCATTACATTTATTCCCAATTTGGAGCATCCCAAGAGAGACTCCACCTGCAATTTTTTTCTCTGTAAGCACCATTATTACAGCAACCAACCAACTTACCACAAGAACCCTTACAAGGAACTTATTCAACCATTTCTGTCACCGCAGCTGCTCTTCTGTTTCTCTCAATTTTGCCTTCAACTTAGCAGCTTTTGCCTCGGATCTCACAGCTGCAGTTTCAAATTCGTCTTTTTGCTTTTCTGTTGCATTGATCCTCCTTAGAAGGCCTGGTATCAGCTCAATAGAACGACGGCACATCTCGTCGTCAATCCAATTCCAATACCCGCAGCCACCAACTTCTTCTGAGCAAATGGCGTACTTCTTCCTGGATTTCTATCAATCCAAGAAGTAATCATTTTCGTGACTTTACCGCAACGACAAGTAGGAAGTAGAGGGCCGCGATATTTGCGCATTTTTTCCTTCCCTTCACAAAGCTTTTACCTTCTCCCCCTTTTTTTTTCCTTTCAGACTTCTCTCTTGCTTCAATGTCGATGATTTTTCGGCCTGATTTGCCACTCCTTGTTGCTTCAATGTCGATGATACCCAAACCCGACAGTGCTGATTCTCTCTTGCTCTTCTCCCTCCGCAAAGATCCTTAAGGGAAGATGAAAATGGGTAAGGAAAATGTAGAAAAGATTTTCTCTTGCCACTCCATTGTTGCTTCCATTGTTGCTGTGAAGTTTCGACTAGCAGTTGGGTTGGGTTAGGAAAATGGAGGGAGGGAGGAGTTGTGCCCTTTTTGCTTAGAATATGCGGACAAAAATGCCCTTTGAAGAAGCGCACTTGCATTCGTGTGAATTGGTTTTTCGGTTGCAAAACCGGAGAAACTGGCTAAAAGGGTCACGGTTTCCCACTTTTACAAGTTTAAGGGCTTAAAGTCAGCAAAAAATAGATGAGGGGTTTAATTTTATCTAGACAAAGAGTTAAAGGGCCAATTGGATAATTTGCCCTAATAAATATAAGGGGCACTGCTCTTGAGACTGGATTTATTTATTTTTATACGGCAATAGTTACTCTAATTTAACTAGTCTTTCAGAAAAGAAAAGAAGACCCAACTCGACATTGGAATTCTCTTATTTTCTATATATTAAAAATGAAAACAATACACTTACAAGTATTTAGAGAAGTCTTTGGCATGCAAACCTATTATGTTGTGGATGGATTGAAGTGAAAGCAAAATCTTGATAAGGTCTGGGCTCACAGAACAGCTGGCTGGACGGGAGGCCCGTGAACCAACCACCATAGTTCCATTTGGATTTGAGACTTTGCACCCAATTGTAGAGAGCCCACTCCAGAGCAGTTTGAGTACAATCCTGAACTACTAATAAAAAAGTCTGCTAGCAGTAGCAGCAAATCCAGAAGAGAAGACGGCAAAAATGCAAAGAGGATGATGATGATGATGAGCAGGCTCCTTTGTTCTTCTCCTCATCCGCCCCTTCCCCTTCATCTTCCCCTCGAACATGTCCCAAATTCCTATTGCCAGTCCCCACTTGCTGAATTCCGTCCCCGTCCTCTCCAGTTCCAGTCTCCTCCGCCAACCACGCTAGTCTTTATCGGAAGAAGCAGCAGAAGAAAGAGTACGGGCAGGGGCAGGGCTCTGAGAGAATGGCAAGATTACGAGGAGGCTGTCAAGGACAAGGACCTCGCTCGAGCTCTCCGCTTGTTAAAGGAGAATTCTTCGATCGAGCCGAATGATGGTGGAGCTTTGCAGAGGAAGGGGGACTGGCAAGTCCTGGATACATGCTTGAATGCTGACGATATGAGGCTCGTTGCAAGTGCCTACACCTTTCTCAAGGACCAAGGTCGCTTACCCAATTTCGGGAAGTACCGAAATATCGGTAATCACGTCTTGATTTTTCGTTATTCTTTTCTCCTACTTGAGCTACTATCTATACACTATGCACCCCTTGATATATTTACAGGTGGTTTTCCGGGAAGGAGCCAATGCGGAAAAAAAAAACTAAATATTTAAGTTACATAAATGTTGTGTTACTTCACAAAAATTTCTTTGCTCTTCCCTCCATTCTGGCAAGCCCATCTCTTCTGTTTTCTATGAATTCTCATTAAATCATTAAATTTTTATTTGAGAGTATAATAGTTATATACCTATAGCCAGGATTGTGTTCGTAGCATATGCTCCCATTGATCCATCTATCAGTTTTCTACCTGTAGCTAGTTCTTTTATTGTTCATTGAAATTTGACCTTTGCATATGCCTCCTATCTCGTAAATCTTGATTCCTTCCTGACATGCTTATTGTGCCATCCATTCTGAAGAACCACTTTCCTATCGCTTGCAAATGTTATAATCACTTAAGATACAAATTAAACATTTTAACTGATTTTCTCCTGATGATTCCTTATTTAGTGCAGTTCTGGAAGGACCAAGAGAGATTACACCGAATGTCTTGACGTCTGCAACTGGTTTAGAAGGTGCCATGTAAAACTGGTTTACATGCGCATGTACCTTTTGTGACAAGTACCGGAATATATTGCATAATGTGATTTCCTTAATGCATTGAGTAGGCTACATTTTGTAAAAATAAATTAATACTCTATACAGCATTTGGAGGTCAAATACTCTGAACATCTTAGTTTTACTGCTCCATCTGTTCTTTCTTATATAGATCCTTTCCCATTACAGTTTCAAAGCTTTCACCAAAGAAGTGGGGCCTGTCCGGAAGCTCCAGTGTTCTTCTGATTGCTTTGCTAGCTGGAGTATCCTTTTTGCTAAATCAGGGAATAGATATTAGACCCAATCTTGCTGCAGTATTGGGGCTGGCCATGTTAGATGCTATTCTTTTAGGCGGCTCGTGCTTGGCTCAAATCTCAAGTTATTGGCCTCTGTATAAGCGTAGGATTTTGGTCCATGAAGCTGGTCATCTTCTTGTAGGTAAATGTGTCCACTAATCTCTGGGAAAAAATCCTTTCCCACAGTTGGACGATAGGTGGTGTATTTATATGGAAATTTTTCTGTAATAGTTGCATATTAAAAGCCATTTTTAGCCTTCTGTGTTGGGGATTATTTCTAAGGTATACTTTTTCCGTTCACTGAATGTCGAAGATGTTTTTATATGAGTAGCTGATGTGCTTCCTCCAATCTCCTTCTGTGGCTTTTTTGTTTTAATGATACTCCAATACATAATTTTGGCGCAATATAACCCTTCCATGAACAGACATTTGATCCAAATTATTGCATGAAAATTGCAGCATATCTAATGGGTTGTCCGATTCGAGGTGTAATACTGGACCCTATTGTTGCAATGCAATCGGGAATTCAAGGCCAGGTAATTCAAATAAAGTCCGTCTTACAGACCATTTTCTTTGTCAAGTATGCAACATGTTTGCCCAGATTAACATGTCAAGCTTATTCTGATTTCACAAACATTTAAAGAAATGTTTTATGTTGTGCTTAACAACTTTCACTCCCATTAAACTTTATCTATTTAAACAGTTTAATGTTTTTGAAGTACTTTTAACAAAGTGTACACAAAGTTTTCCATCTGACTGATAATTGCTATGTGAACTTCTTGTCTTGCTGGTTTTTCTCTGCAAGTGGTCCTCCTGTATTTGGTGTGTCCGTCGCTTGGTGCGTTCATTTTAGATGACTCTGCTACACTACATCTTTACCACCAGCTGCCGTATATGAAGATGAAATCTTTGTTATTCCAATCCCCCCATGTTTTCTAAGCTTGGTTAAAGTTGCCCTTATGGACTCAAAAGTGACAATTGTTCCCCTCAATGTTTATCATCTGTGTGCTAGGTTTTTTATGCCCCAACCACCCCCCCCCCCAAAAGGCCTCTTTTTAAGTGGGGTTATCACCAACCTGATAGTAGGATAGGAGTTTGTTGGAATGTAGTACTTGCCAATGATGAGCATATTAAGAATGCATTTACTTCTTTACTGAACTCTTTATTTACATTGCTTTTCTGAATCTAAGTTGATGATTCGTCAAGGAATCACGCAAGGAAATTACTAGTTTTCCTGCAGGCAGGAACACAGTTTTGGGATGAACGACTGCAAAATGAGCTTGCTGAAGGTCAGCTGAGTGGATCTTCCTTTGACAGGTAGCGTAACCATGCCCAATCCAGTCAACTGTTCAAAGGGAAAAATTGTATTTTCCTCTCTTTAAGTTTGTTATTTATTATATTTATTATTATTTTTTATGAGAGATGCTCGTATATGTAGGATGTTGGGTGTATTGTATGAATCAGTTGTTTGTGGCAGAATGTCTTTTGCTCACAGGAATGAACTGGAAATGAAGGATGATCGGGCCCTTTTTTCTCCTGTCTCTTGTATAATTTAGGAAGTCCTTGCACAGAGAGCCTGGATTAGATTCTGAGCCGTTACCTGTGTATTTGATTTCTGCTACTTAAATTACTGGTAGTGCTTCATTACTCTTTCATAGTTTTATCTGAAAGTGTTGGTTTGCTATTTGCTGAGATCGGCAGGTACTGCATGGTTCTCTTTGCTGGGATTGCAGCTGAGGCTCTTGTCTATGGAGAAGCTGAGGGTGGAGAAAATGATGAAAATTTGTTCAGAAGTATATGTGTTCTTCTGGATCCACCGCTCTCTGTTGCACAGGTGGTTGTCTTATCGAGCTACTTTCTTCTTTAAATCCTTGGTATAGAATTTCAACATTGACCTATAAATAGATGTCAAATCAAGCACGGTGGTCGGTGCTGCAATCTTATAACCTGCTCAGATGGCACAAGCATGCCCATCGTGCGGCTATCAGGGCTTTGGAAACGGGATGCAGTCTGAGCACAGTAATCAAGATAATTGAAGAAGCGATGTCTTTGAAAGCTTACTAATGTGTGAAGTAATTATACACTCCAAGAGGTAAAGCTGGTGATGGTTTCTTTTTGCTCCAACCTGGACAGGGCAAATATGTATATGCTTGTGACCTGGGAGGATGATGGCTCCTGCGTTGGAGCCTAGATTGCTGTAAAAGTAGTGGATTTGCCGTCTTCGGACTTCTGGCTAGGTAGCTAAAATGGCTTCGCTGGGACAGTTTCATTGACCTATATTTAAACGGCTTAGCACTTGAGGTTTGACCCTTGTTTTTGGGGGGGCGCAGAAGGAAACTTGATGGTATGGTTTAGGGATGATGTCCTCCAGAGGCCTGAAGAACCTATTGTTCAAAATGTGAGACATTCATTCATTCATTCATATGGTATTATGGGTCACTTTTGCAGTAACGACACTAGATGGGATCCCGGATTATGCTAAAACCTAGAGTGAGTGATATTAAACATGTTTTAGCCTCCTCGGGTAACAACGCTCTTTTAAGTGATATTGCAGTTGAATGCTGTGAATTGGATGAAGTTGCCTAGCGTGATCTTCTACAACACGAATGCAAAAAGGGATTGTTTGCGTGGTCACAAGCAACTGAAGTTTACGTCTTCCAAGCTGTTTTTTTCTTTTCTTTGATATCATCATCTACCCTATTTACGTCTGTGCTTGTGTTTGGTTTTGAACTCCAAAACCAAGTTGAACAATTTGGTCCAACGATGATGTCGAGTACATTAAAAAAAAAAAAAAACAAAGGGAATCTCAAAGGAATGATTTGTAGTACAATAATCTCAAATGAATCATATAAAACTCTCCTACAACTTTTTCCTCTTTCCACCGTTCAAAATAAAAATTGAAAATATCCCTATGGGCCTGAGAACCTTACTTTGGCTGAACAAAAAGTCTTGAGAAAAAAAGAAATGATTTCATAAAGAAAAAAAATGACCATCTCAATCTCATAGCATGTTTTTTATTTTTTTTCACAATAAAATGGTAGGATTTCTTTCTCTCCTTTTACAACAAAGGTAGAAATTAGTGAACAATTTGAAAGGAAGTTAGGAATAGAAAATGGTTGAAATCGAATACGTATCATCCTAGGTTTGTTTGTGTTGACTATATATATAAATATAGATCCTTACTTATTTTTTGAGAGTAAAACAAAGATAAAATAATTTTAGCACCAAAGGCAAGTCTCATGCTTTATATATAGGAAATGGTAAAAAAAAAAAAAAAGTGATAGAAAGATATCGGCGTAAATAAAAACTCGATTGAAGAAAACAAAAACCTAATGGGGAATTAACTACTGGAGTCGGACCTGGATCTTGGAGCGCAGTGCGCAAGGATATGGGTTCGGGTCGAATGATGCATGTTATTGTAGCAGCAGACTAGTAGTAATAAATGGTACTAAACCATAGGCCATAGGGGATATAGCAGTAGCAGCAGAGCAGGCAATAGAATTGCGAAACCCTTGTCCCCTCCCGTAATCTGAATTTACCTCAGCTCCCCCACCACCAAACCCCCCCTCCTTTTCTGTCTGGGAGAAAACTGATTTGAGTAGCAGTAGCAAAATAGAGAAGTACTTAGGAGCAGAGGAGGAGGTGTTACTAAAATACTACAGTAATAAACAAAGAGTAGTTGTGATGAGCAGCTGGAAGAGTTTGCTACTGCGTATTGGAGAGAAATGCCCAGAGTATGGCGGAAACGCAGATTTCAAAGACCACATTGTTAGTTTCCTTTCATTTAGCTCATTCTTCTCCCTAAATTAAAACCCTAACCTAACCCTAGCCCTTTTCTTCTGATTTTACCACTACAAACTTAAAATCGCTTGATTTCTTTCTTTCTTCTATACGATATTTGAATTTCCTTGGCTTTTTTTTTTTGTTACTAGTTGTGGAACCTGACTAATTATCATCTTAATTGTTTTTTGAATTATCCAGGAGTCATGTTTTGGCATTGTTCGTCGAGAACTAGATCCCTCTGCTGATGATATTTTGCTGGTTAGCCCCCCCCCCCCCCTTCTTTTCTTGTACTTGCAGCTTTTCTATTCAATTATTGCCGTAATTTTTTTCTTTTTCCTATTTAAATTAATGCGTCTCCTCTCCTCACAAAACTATGCTTTGCTCCCATACATAACAATTCTTTTAGTCACAACTATGCTTTTCTGTGGATTCTGCAGCAGTATGAAGTTCAGCTGACACAGTTTCAAACAATAACAATGGCTTGGGGGTTGTATAGATGAGATGTTGTAATGATAGTGGTGAATGTAAAAAATGTTGTCCTGGGTCCTATTAGACCTGCTCTAACTGCCTTCATCGCTAATACACTCCTTGACAACAAGAAAAAAGGGTCACAGGAGTTCCTCAATGATTTCTCTTGTATAATGTGCTTCGACTTAGGTGTATGCTGTGTCCATCAAGTATATTACTCTTTGGTGTGAATTTTTGTTATGAACTCATTTTTGGACTAGGAATTTGCTTGGAAGATGATATGGTGTGGCATTCTTAATGCTCGTTTGCTTTTAGTCTCCTTCATCTAATATTTTACTCTTCATGTCCTGCAGTTTCTACTTGAATGTTCTGAACAATTGCCTCACAAGATTCCTCTGTATGGAACGCTGGTATGTTTTATTCTACTCCTGCGTAGTGTTTCTTATTTGAGAGTTTGTTTTCTGTGTAATTTTGATGGTTGAGAGGCCTCTAATGCTTTTATGAGCATTTGCATGGCAATGTACTATAGACAAGCAGATGGACGGAATTGAAGAATGGCTTTTTCAATTTTAAGGTGTTGAAGATATTGAATTGTACTTTTGACTGGTTGATCCTAATTTAAAGAGAAAAAAATTGAAGATAAGTGTGTCTAGTGAGGGAAGGATTGGAGGAGATGTTGTTGAAGAAGAAGGACTTGAAATTTGCAAGGGACCCAAATTGCCAATTGATAGGAAGGTAGCTGAAGTGAAGTAGAAGAGGAAAGCTACCAGGGTCCTTCTTAAATCATTCTTCAATCCTCTCAACGGAGCAAAATATCTATGTATGAAATAGAGGATTTTTTTTTTTGGCCGTTCTGATGGGAAGAAAAAAGGCTCATTTCTCAAGTCCCCTTTTCCATCTCCATTCCCAGAATTTTGGAAATTAAAAGGCATTTTTTCTTGAGCTTGTTGAAATCGCTTCTCAGGCACAGACAATGGAGCAAGATTTGAAATATTGTTGTACCTTGAACTTCTTGACTCTTGTCGTACATTTAGATTGAAAATTGCCTATGTTATTAATGCTCTTAGCTTCTATGTTGTTTATGATAGCCTTTCTCTGATGCATTATACTATGTATTCAGTGTGGACAAAAAGGCTTTTGGCTACTCTGATTTGATGTCCTTTCTCCCTTTGCAGGTTGGCCTATTGAATTTGGAAAATGAGGAATTTGTCAAGAAGGTACTAGAAAAAATTCAGACCAATTTGCAGGTAAAATAATTCTCATTCATTCAGCCTTTCTTGTTCACTTTCTGTGTTCCTTAAGTTTCTTGCTCTTGGAGGAGCTTCAGCTTGTTGGGCCATTCAGTTGTCATGATTTCATGCTTTTAGAAATAAAACATCATTTAAACTGTAATTACTAGTCATGTTTTCTGGTTTACATCTCTATCTCTCTCTATCTGTAGAAAGAAATTATAATCTTGTGAATCTATTTATCTTATGTCTGTTTCTTGCCTTCCATTACAGGATGCTTTGGATTCTGGGAATTGCAATAGGATCCGCATATTCATGCGCTTTTTAACTGTTTTGGTAGGTGTCATGCAATGCTTGATACTTCTTCTTTCGAACTGTTCCAAAGTTCTAACATATTTCTCCTACTTATATTGGGACTTTATGTTAGAAATTATGCGCGTGACCTTTCATTCATTTTCTTGTCTCATTTATCTGTAATGAGAACATGGTAGTGTGCTCACTTTTGAAGGAAAAGTAGTCTACTTGGGTATGAATGAGAGACCTATTGTGCATTTACGTAAGTTTGTTTTACTGGGACCAAATGAACTTGGAGGTTGTGAATAGTGTGAGGGATAAAATAGGCTATGAAAAGCTTTTGGAAATACAGTTCAGTTCTGTTTCTCTTGCACAAGGGACTACTGAATCATTTTTTTTTTTTGGCTCTTCTATTTAAAGTTTTGTGCCCTTTGACATCTTAATTGATGTTTTGAGTGCTCATATTGGGAACCAGTTTTTCATTTCTTTTTGTGTATTATGCCTTCTCATTATCTTATCTGCTTACTAGTAATAATCATAATTAGAGACTTCATAATTAGAGACTTCATTCTTTTTCCTTAGACAGGTCATGTGGTATTCACCTTTATAAGTTGAAATCTTATGATTTTTTTTTGTGCTACAGATGTGCAGCAAAGTTCTTCAACCTAGTTCTTTAGTTATTGTATTTGAAACCTTGTTATCATCAGCTGCATTAACCGTTGATGAGGATAAAGGAAATCCATCTTGGCAAGCACGTGCTGACTTTTATATCACGTGCATTCTATCATGTCTTCCATGGGGAGGAGCTGAACTTGTTGAGGTAAATTTCACTGAAGTTCCTCATGCATTGTTGGCTATGTTGGCTATTCTCTTTTGAAAAGGATCAAATTCTAATTGCACACTTTCTGAAGTCCACGTCCCTTTGTTCCATCATCATTCATTTATTACTGATACAATTGCTACTGAAATGCAAGTTTTGGCACTTGAAAGAAATTGAAATTATTTTGCATTGGCGAGAGAAAAACTTTTGGAATTTTCCTTTGGGAAATACGGAAAAGGTGAAATTTATTTGTTAAGGACCTTATCCAATATGTTCCATTTCTATCCAGATATTTGGTAATGTGCAAGAGAGTACAATCATGTCTCTTGAAATAGCTATTTCTAGACTAAAAAGTAGTTGGATCTTCATGTACTGGATTTGCCTTTGTTTTGTATATCTTCTGATAATGTCAGAACCCGTTTGAATGGTCAATAACTGGTGGGCTTTTTAAATACTTAGTTTTGTTCTAAACTTCCAGAACCAAACTCGTTTCTGGTGGTCTGCGAGCTTTGCACTTGTTTTAGAGATCGGTCCTATAATCATTTGAACTTTGATATGTTGGATTTTACTTGCATTATACAAGTTTAGTTGTAAGAATGGTGAACTAGCTGAATTTCAGTTTCTCTGTCTTCCTTTTGACTTCGCATGTGTAAGATTTGAATTGAATGTTTATGTGTTTTTGGTTGATTTGTGCAGCAAGTACCGGAGGAGATTGATAGAGTTATGGTTGGCATAGAATCCTACTTTAGCATTAGAAGACATGTTTCAAATGCTGGTTTGTCTGTTTTTGAGGATACTAATGAGAACAATAAGCTTCTTGATGAAAAGGTGCATTTCCTTGCAACCTGTTCTTTTCCATTGGTTGAAACTTTTCTTTTGTGCAGTAAGTCAGAATTTTCACTAACATGTGAGTGTGAGAAAGACTACCAAGGTAATAACAACTTAAAATCTAGTAAATTATAAGCAGAAAAATATTGACGTCCTGTGCTTTATAAATTCTATCGTGAAGATGTGAACAACTCTAATATAAGATGTGGTTTCTCTTAAAATGAGACTTTTTAACAAAAGGAATGGGTTTTAAAAATCTCATTGTAAAATGAGATTTTTTAACAAAAGGGAGCTGTTAGCTGGCATGGGTTTAAAGTTATACCTTGATTTGTCAATTGGACAGTATTTCCATCTTTTTATATGTTAGATTAGAATTTGGCTTTTCTGAGTCTTTTCAGCTGAGTTAAAGTGAGAACATTTAAGCTATATGCTCAAATTGTTGGATTGGATCCCTCTCTCACAATTCATTGATACTTATCTATTGTTCAGTTCCGGCAACTTATAGTATTTGAAATACCTTATGTTCTGTGATTTAATGTTTCAAGCTATTAGTGCAGAAAGGAGGAGTGTGAGAGCTTACCAGGTCTTTTGTTTAGACACATGGGTAGCATGTTGTACATTTTTGTGACCGTGATGATTGATGAGAATTTCAGATGGCTCATTGTTTGTATGTTGAGCACTCGTCTATAGCTTGAAATTGCTGGCTGGATATGAAATTAAGTACCATACCTTAAAGTGGAGTTTTTGTGCAAGTTATTATGATGAGCAAGCACAAGATATTTGTACTCAAAATGTTGGACAGATAAAAAGTAAATTATGGATTGAAATGTTTACTCTTTTGTTTCTTAATTTTGTGAATTTGCTATTGAACAGGAAAGAAACTATCCTTTAGTTGTCTTCTAAATTGCTTGTAAGGTGTGCAAAATGGTGAATATGTTTTTTTTTTTTTTGGAATTTGGTTATTGCCACAGGGACCACTTTTTCTACTATTAACTTTCTAGTTTTTCACTGATAGGATTTCTTGGAGGATTTATGGGTTCGCATTCAAGATTTATCCAGTGCTGGGTGGAAACTTGAGAGTGGTATTATTGTTAATTTGTCCTTATTATTCCAATTATGGTATTCTGTTGCTTGCAAAATACTTTATTATGTGTCACAATGTGAGCAACCTGTTAACATTTCCACCCCTACTGAGAGGAGAAAATGAAAAAACATGGCCCAAAATGGTAATAATTTGATGTCAGAAATCGTACATGATTGAATGGCCTTCTTTGTGATTCTGGGTCTGTGAAACTCAATAAGATTGAGTTTCTCTGTTAGTTTAAGCTGAATCATTGTACCTGAAAATCTGTTTCTTGCTACCTTTATATATGGTGGCAGTCAAATAACATTGTTAAAAGTTGTTTTCTGTAGAACCATAGTTCGATGGTGTGATATGTCTTATTTGGTCTTCATCCCATTTTTAATTAAGTTAAGCAAGTATAATCGGATTCAGTAAAAGAAGCATAGGTGGTAAATTGCATTTATTTTAGCTTGTTTATATTGTAATTTGTTATATGAAAAAGTTGATTGACCAAAATGCGGAAACTCACAGTAATGTAGACACAGTTGATGAAAATTGGTGTGAAATTTTTTTTTAAATTTAAACCCTTTCATTAGGCCCTTATATGGGTGAATTTTTCTCCTGAAGCACTTGTACTTTGCTTGGTAGCTAGACTCTTGCAATCAGATCAAATTTAGTGCTTGATTATTCTTTTATGGTCCAGGTTCTGATTCTACTTTCATTTGCAGTTCCCAGACCCCACCTTTGTTTTGAACCTCAGCTGGTTGCTGGAAAGTCTCATGATTTTGGTCCAATCACCTGTCCTGAACAACCAAATCCTTCTGCAGCAACCTTCGGGATTTCCTGTGGTAGACAAAGGAATGTAGCTGAGTTGAAATACCCTCAGAGAATACAAAGGCTTAATATATTTTCTGCTAGTAAAGCTGAGGTAACTTAGTTGCAGTGCTGTCCATTGCTGTGCTCTTTGCTGTGTACGTGTCAGTGCATTATAAGAGCCACTAACTTTATGTTGATATTTATACCATATACTCTGTTGTAATTGGTTAATGTATTTCTTGCTAGTAAAGTTGGGTACTTTTACATGCAATAGCATTCTTTTGTCACCAGCATACTGCTTCTTTGTGCTTTTTGGCACATTTTCCCTCCTTTGGTGGGCTACCTGTTGTGTTTTGTAGAAATGGCACTTCGTCTGGTTACTATTTTTTGTTTATTTTTTTTAAACTATTGATTCACAGTAGTTGCTTATGTTCTCTTTTCATTCTTTATGGAGGACAGGATCTACGACCTATAGACCGCTTTGTGGTGGAGGAATACTTGTTGGATGTACTATTGTTCTTAAATGGCTGGTTCGTATCTGAAGTTTATGTTTTAATTTTGCTTGCTTATTTCTATTTTGTTTTACTCTTGCATCTTCTTCATGGATAACCTGGAAAAAGTGTACTCCTATTATTTTGAATAAAGTTGGACAGTGTCGAGTTTGTGTTGCTTGCATTATAAGCTCTGGATGTGTTCCACATGGCTGTTAACATTTAATTGATATATCTTCTTTTTGAAGTATGAGAAGAAAAGTATGTCCAATTACTTGCATATATGCATGATTAGGTCCAAATTGTGGGATCCAGTTTTCTTGGAGAGATAGTGCATTAACAAACGGATTTTCAGGTTGCCTCTGAGGCAGAATATCTTATAAATTGAGACCTAGCTCACAATCAGAAATATCTGCGATTGCCTTTGCTTAAACTATTTATGGTTTTATCTCGTTAATCTCAAATTCTTTTCCTTGTTTTTGTGGAAATACATTGTTTATGGTGAGTTACTTACAAGAGAGAAGGGAAATAGGAACTGAAATTGACCCTACTTGAAAGTTTAGTTGCTATCTTAACTAGTTGTTGCCAGTTCTTGGCTTGTTGTCATGATTTTGTTTAGGACTTCTTTGACATGGACGTCATGCCTTTTTGTGATCTGAACTTTCGTAATGTAGAGTATTTTAGTTTTGTTTTGCTTGGGATGCGATGGCATAATCCTGAACTAGGGTGCCTTTGTATCTATATGCCTGTTTTTTTTGTTATGAATTTCAATTGCATCTTCTTTTATGCCGTGGTTTGAGCATTTTACTGGTCTAGTGAAATTTATTTTTCTTGTTTCTTTTGTTTTTGGTTAATGCAAAGCTAGTCGAAAGGAATGTGCTGCTTACATGGCTGGGCTCCCTGTGCCTTTTCGATATGAATATCTTATGGCGGAAACAATATTTTCTCAGGTAATGCCAACAACATTACTTCCCTGAACTTCTCTGCAAAAACTATAGTTAAAAAGAAAAGTTTTAAAAAAATAAGGAAGGGGATTTCGTTGTTCTTACAACTAAAGTTTCCTTCTCTCTCCTTTGTGTCTGCTGTAAGAGTTCATAGTGATAATGTTGGATGTTTAGGCTTAGATATATGATGCTTATGGTTTCTGATTTTGTTCAAGTTGTCAGAGCGTGCAATCATTTTGTTTCTGCAAGAATACTTTTTGGTGATAAATATGGTGATTGCTATAGAAGTTATTGGATTCATTTTAATCCTTTTGATATATTTAGCATGTTATAAGCCCAAATATTGGAGAAGAGGACAGTAGCCTGTGATGAATATTATCTAAAATCTTGATGAAGACATGCCTAATCAAGATGAGCATGTGGATAAGATTATAGTTTATTGCAGATCTTGGAGAATTTGAATTAAGATTTAAGAAGAAAGGTAAAAGGAAACCAAGGTATTGCATAATTTCCTTTAAGACAGACACTAGTTTCATGAGATGGCATCTGCCCTACTTCATATATAATAGCTGGTGTACTGATGCTGAGTGGGATGAGACAAAAGTATATGGTTTAAACAATGATTTTGCTACGGAATTGTTTTAGGGTAAGTCTTGAAACTCTCACCTTGGCCAATTTTGTGGATTAAGAAATCATGGGACTTTGCCATGCCTGATTTATGACAACTGGAAAGAGGGGGTGGACAAAACAACTCTGGTTGAGCTTTCGTAGGAAAATGTGATAAATCATATTCCAAAAAGTTCCAAGAGGACATTGCTAATGCACATTTCTCAAGTTATGTCCAACCAAGCTAGCTTCTGCATGCATCTTTATTTCTTTTCTGTTTAACTGGTGAAAGTTTTTGCTTGTCTACCTCTTATCTTTCCCTTTCTTCCATACGATTTGATTGTTTTTGCAGCTTCTGTTGTTGCCTGAGCCCCCTTTCAAGCCGATGTACTATACATTGGTTATTATTGACTTGTGTAAGGTATGTATTCCAATTTGAAACAGCCTTATGTTTGATCTTTGGCGCAGTTCTTCCTGTCATATAGCATCATCCTCCATTTCAACCTGTCATGGCAATATTTAATAATCTAAACTGAGATGTTCAAATTTTAGGCTCTTCCAGGGGCCTTTCCTGCAGTAATAGCCGGGGCAGTTCGTGCTCTTTTTGAGAGGATAGCTGATTTAGATATGGAATGTAGAACGCGTCTGATTCTTTGGTTCTCACACCATTTGTAAGTTGCTTTTATTGACATGTAGCTTGCCATGAAGATGTGTGAATATGCAAGAAACTATGGAATGGTCGATTCTTCTTCTTTTCATGCATTTCTGGATCCTTTCCTTTTGCAGAATTCATTTTTTCTTTTTTTTGGGAACTTTTGTTTTTTGACCCAAACTGGACTGTCTTGGTCTAACTACAATAGATAGGTCTTTCAATTGTTAGATGAAAATGTTAGAAGTAGATTTAATACAATTGTTGGAGGATTATGTTATGCTATGTTCTGATTGTTTGTAGGTTTGAATAAAAGGAAAGGTTGGTAAGGAGTAGGAGATATAGTTATTGACATTTTTTCACATAATCATTAACTGGAATTTGTGTTGGCTTTGATGCAATATGCATACACAAAAGAAAAGAATGTCCCCAAATGCATGTGAAATGTTAGTCCTACGCAGTAAATTGTTATTGCAAGTAATTTGGTAGTATTTAGGATTTTGGAACTAGTTGTCAGTTGCTTCCTGAATTAGAATATTCTGATTTAGATGAACGTGTAAGGTCTTGGCATGTTGAAGTGCCACTGATATCAGGTTGCTATTATTACTTGCTTTATCACCAGTGCCTTTTAAAGGTGGTTAGGTTTTTTTATTTGCAACCTGGAAGATTATGGGATATATGTGTGGAATAGCCATCTTTGCATACAGTTCTTACAGATTTCAAGTAATGAGGGAGTATCTTGTACTAGATTTGGGTTTTCCCTCGTATTGCAAATATTTCTGCAGGACTTTGCTAGTTTTATTGTGTTTTGATGACTTGTTAAGATTTCAATTCTCCTTTGTCTTCCTCCATTTATGGCTTTTCTGGATGCAGATCTAATTTCCAATTCATTTGGCCATGGGAAGAATGGGCTCATGTCCTGGACCTTCCAAAGTGGGCACCACAAAGAGTGTTCGTTCAGGAGGTTCTGGAAAGAGAAATCCGTTTGTCATATTGGGAAAAGATTAAGCAGGTATTAGCTCTGTTATGGGTAACTGCATATCCAATTTTGGTGATAATGCATTTTGTTGTGGAGTCTAAGGTAGGTGTGATTCTTCAGTTCTTTTTGTTGAAGTTCTTAATGAGTTTAGATGACCTATGTAGCTGGACTTAAAGTTCAGAGCAGCACTTCTATTTTTTTTTTTTTTGGAAAGGGCATCATCTCTATTTGAAGATATCTTATGTTTTGCCTACAAGATAATAGTTAAATCATTAGCATTTCTACGTTCGACAAATATTTTCCTAAATGTTAAAGAGGCTCAAAATTATTATGTATGTTCAATATGTGGCTTACTTGATGAAACCTAAGCTTCCCAGGAAGGAGGGGCTTGTACGTGCTGCTTAACGTGACAGGCTTTGTTGATTGTTTTATGCTAACCTGGTGCTATACATTCTGCACTTTCCCTTTAATATAGACTGTAATTTCCAGGGAAGCTGCTGGGGTATATATAATTTGTCTCCCTGAAAACTGAATTTTTTGAAGTTGGGAAAGATAGAGATATTATTGAGGCGAAATTTGTTGAAAATGTGTTTTGGCTTCACTTAAGTTTTAGACATCTACAACTTGTATAACTTTGGTTTAATTATGAAAATGTAGAGCATTGAGAATGCCCCTGCTTTGGAGGAGTTGCTTCCACCAAAAGGTGGACCAAATTTTAAATACAGTGGAGAAGATGTTAGTGATCGAACTGAAAAGGCACTTTCTTTGGAACTAAATAACTTGGTGAAAGGTAGACAAACATTCCGTGAAATCATCACTTGGGTTGAAGATAGTGTAATTCCAGTTCACGGTTCAGATTTTGCGCTCAGAGTGGTTATCCAAACCCTCCTTGACATAGGATCCAAAAGTTTTACGCATTTGATAACAGTTTTGGAGAGATATGGCCAAGTCATTGGAAAGATATGTCCTGATCAGGATAGACAAATCATGCTGATAGCTGAAGTGAGTTCTTATTGGAAGAACAGCAGCCAAATGACAGCTATAACCATTGACAGAATGATGGGATATCGCCTTTTATCTAATTTGGCTATAGTGAGATGGGTTTTCTCCTCATCAAATGTTGATCAGTTTCATATCTCTGATCGTCCATGGGAGGTATACTATTTTATCCTGTAGTAAGTACTGAATAGTCCCAATATGAATTTTGTTTTTGTTGAAAATGTATTGATGGGGATATTACAGTTTCTTCATATTGAAGTTAAGAATGTTTTCTCCATTGCTCTCTTCTATTCATTATCTTTTACTTTTTTACCTTTATGGGAAAGTTTCTCTAGAAGTTTTGCTGGAATGTATGAAAAAGATTTGCATGTAGGACTAACGAATATGTAATACTAGCTATTTTAGGAGAGCTATTTTATTATCTCAAGAGAAGTAAAAACGAAAAATAGTGTAAACAAACTTTGGCTGGGTTGTGAAGTTGAAAATTTTGAGCGGTAACAAGTGATTATGTAAAATATTCATGAGACTTGCTATATTTTTTTGGTTGCCGAAGTCGAGTTTTTTTCAGTTAGCCACTCTTCTATTGGCAACTTTTGTACTTGCAATATCTCTTGGTACATAAAGATTTTGTTTACATTATTGCATTGTGATCCCCTGATAAAGTGGATAAACTAATATTCATGCATATCATGTGCAAGCCCTGATTAAAAACTGTTTTCCTTCTATGTCAATGTATTTTTGCATATTTCTCCAATCCCCATTGAGGCAATCTCTACTCAAACAGTCAACAGTATCAAAGTCGACCGTTCATCCTTTCATCCTTTAATTATGCCATTCAGCTTTCGTCAAGAACAACTTTAATGAACTTGAAAAGTAGGTGTCAGCTCCCTGTTCACTATGGAAAAAAAGATTCTTTTTACCTAATTTCTGCCGTATGAATATGATGCTATCTTTCCGCCTTTAGTTGTCTGTAGTCTTCAATGAACTGTTTTTAGAGAGTTTGTTGGATGCTTCTTTTAGACTGAGGCCTTCAGAATTTTTGTTGACATTTGAATTTTTTTGTAGATTCTTAGAAATGCTGTCAGTAAGACGTACAATAGGATTACTGATCTAAGGAAAGAAATTTCATCTATACAAAGGAGTTTTTTATTGGCTGAAGAAGCTGCATCTAAAGCTAGAGCTGAGTTGGAGACAGCTGAGTCAAATCTTACTCTTATGGATGGTGAACCAGTCATCGGTGAAAACCCTGTGAGAATGAAGCGATTGAAATCGAATGCTGAAAGAGCAAAAGATGAGGAGATAAGTGTTCATGATTCTTTAGATGCCAAGGAGGCTCTTCTTGCCCGTGCCATTGAGGAAAATGAGGTACTGGAGAAGGACAAACTCTCATTATGTATTTTAGAGCATAGGATATTTCATGCTTAAAAGTTGTCAAATGAGAATACTGTTGGAATGCTTTCTTTTCCTAAGCAAAAAGCTTTTTTCAGTTTTTCCTTGGTTGAATTTAAAGTGAATTGTGCAGGCATTGTTCCTTTCATTGTACAAGAGCTTTTCTAATGTTCTAGCTGAACCCTTGTGTGAGGCATTCAAAGATGGAAATGTGAAGCCTGCCGACCAGGCAGATGAAATGGCCATTGACCTTGAAAGCTCGTCTGCTATGGAGTTGGACAAAGAGAATGGGAGACCTAAGAAAAGGTTCTTTTCTTTTCTTATTTAACTTGTAGTTGGAGATTGCCTCCATCTTCTTCTGACTTCTTTGACATTTTCAGTCATTCAAATGGGAGAAGGGCTGGTAACGGCTATAACCTGGATGAAAGGGAGCAATGGTGCTTGTCTACACTGGGTTACGTGAAGGCCATCACAAGGCAATATGCATCAGAGGTGATTTCTTGTCCCTCAGGTTGCTTTTTTGTTTCTTTCAGAGTTCAAGCATAAGCAAAAAACTAATGTTAACAATTTTATTTTGCGCTTCAACGATATGAAAAAAGAGGGCATTTTAAAATTTAGTGCAACTTTCATTTTGAAATCTATTTTTAGCACGAAAATTTAAGAAGTTGAGAAGAAAATATGTTGATCTTAACATGTTCTGGTTCTATCCCTCAATTACTCGATATGTTGTTTTAGAAAGGCGATACTAATTTTGGTTGTTTTTGCTGCTGTACTCGAAATCAATGTTGTCCAATATTCTGCTGTAACGGTTTGGTGGTTTACAGATATGGTCTTTCATTGAGAAGCTAGATGCTGATGTATTGACAGAAGATGTGCATCCTCTGTTCCGGAGAGCAATATATAGTGGGCTTCGTCGGCCTCTAGATGAGCTGTAAACTCGTCATTATATGGCTAATATAAGGTGTTCATGAGTGAGTTTGGTGTATCTTGAAGTTCAATTCCAAGAGTTACATTTCAAATGGAGTGGTACTGGACTAGTTTATGTGCCTGGAAATATGAACTTAGAGCCTAACCGAGGCAGTGATCACGGTGGTGCATCTCTCTTTAGCGTCTTTACCTGTGTAGCCTTTTCAGTGATAGTCGTGATTGCGTTTTCTGTGTAGCATCTCGACCTATGTAGTATTTATTTTCGGTTAAATTGCTGTTTGTTGGGTACATATTTGTCGCAATTTTGTGGTCATTCTATTGCTATCTCTTTCTGTTCCTTTCTTTTGGATAAGACGTTATTGGCTAAAGCCTGGCTTCGACGCAATCTGTTTTGTTTTTATTTTGTTATTATTTCCTTTCCATCGTCTGCCGGATCACATTCAACCCGTGCTGCTCTTCTTTTTCTGGCTGGTTGGCGTTCAACCTTCTTCTCGTTGACCAGTATAGGTACTACAAGTTTATTAATCAAAACTGACGGGTAAACGTATTTAAATTCAAGGCAAATGATAAATGTGCACCATCGAGGTAGCCTGACGCGCCACTGCCTCAGCGTTCTTTGGGTGACAATAATAATGCTCTTCCATTGTCATTGGGCTCTAGTCTCTCATGTGACAATTCACGAGTATCATCTGTGACAGTGTCCTCTCTAAAGAATCAGGGAAATCTGCAATTTAAGGATCAAAAGGAACTCTGGAATAGCCACAGCATGGTGCAGTGGTACAGCAAAAAGTAGACATTACAACAACGATAAATATTTATTGTTGTAGGCACTAAACTAATGACGTACAAAAACACGAGATTTTTTTTTCTTTATTGAAAATTGTATCCCGAACTCAATCTAATCCAGTCAAAGTCAAATTGGTCTATCTCTTTATCATGAATTGCTCTTTGCAGTCCATATTGTTTCCAATCGGTTCTAGTTCCATAATAATTTCTAATGAAACGCATCCGCCTATAATATGAACCAAAACCAAAAAAAAAAAAAAAAAAATCTTGAAATAAGTGGAGTTCAAGGTATGATGGGAAACTCAAAACTTAGCAGCCTGGTTTTGATTTATATGGTTGGTTGGTAAGGTCATTTTGTAGAGTTGCTGTTGTATTTGATTTCTTGTTTCTTTATTAGGTAATGCACATTTTACAGATGTGTCACACTTTTTTGTATTATTCCTTCCATTCCATTATTATTGTTATATTTTCACTTTATTGATGTTCCAAAATAAGAGCCATCATTTTAAATTTAACATATACTTTTCAATCTTAGCATCCGTGTACATAATAGAGCTATGCTGATCCATCAGTCCAGCTAGCATGCGATGTCTGTTTTCTGGCCGGGAACTCTCTTCATTGGCCATCTTAGCATCTCTTCCTGCCTTATCATATTCCATCCATTCCTCTACCGCTTTTTTGGACACTTGGTACCCCTCCTTCAGTGCTTGGTTAAAATACAACTCATTTCTTGCCTTCCAGATTTGCCAGAGGAAGTTAGCTGCGATTTCAACGTGTTTAATCCCATCATTCCTTGATCTAGCTTCCTGCATCTATTCCCACCATTTCCAAAAGTTCCTCTTATGAGCTTTGATGCCGTCCCATGAAATAGGAAAAGTTGCCCATGGCCACTCTCTTGCCCTGCACTAAAGCAAGGCATGTTCAATTGTTTCTTGTTCTTCTCCACAGCACTTGCATAGTGGATCCCCCTTGCCCGTCATTCTAAAGTTGTAGAGTTGCTTTTGTATTTGATTTCTTGTTTCTTGATTAGATATTGCACATCTTATCGATGTTTCACACTTTTTTTCACATTTGTCAAACTTTTTCCCAACCGCCCGAGACTCGATTGATTTACAAAAGAAGTAGTGCATTATTCCTTCTATTCTATTGTTATTATCATAGTTTCACTCTATTAATGTCCCAAAATAAGAGCCACCATTTCATATTTAACATATGCTTTCCAATCTTATTACCATTTGAAAAAGCAACTTTTTAAAATTCTAATACGATTCTATCTAGAGAATATATTTAAATTCAAAATATATATGTAAATTTATCAATGCCACATTATTTAAATATAATAATTATTATGTCTTCCCAAAAAGTTGAATTTCCAAAAACTGATTCTAATATTGGGACGGAGGGGAGGGTGTATTATATTTAGCACTAGAATGCTGGTGGAGGTCGTTTTCGCCCAAGTTGGGTTGCTCGAAATATCCATCCTTCAACTTGATCCATCCCACAGATACGCGCGGGTAAGATACAAAACCAAATTTGTGTAAAGCTAAGAAGCCAGCCATCACACGCTAACAAAATAGCGGCAAGCAGGATGAGCATGTCATAGACAAAAAAAAGCATATATAGGATAAATATCCTTACATATACATAAGAAGCACTTTGTCTTTCTACAGTGGTGCTTTTTTCAACCGCAACTCTGCTTCCACGGCTTGTACTTTCGGCTGTTGCTCTTTGCTTCAAACTCTTGTACATTCATTGAACTGGGCAATCAGCACGTACGAATTTGGATTGTTTTTTGTTCTGACGCTTTCAAGAAGCACTTTGTCTCTTTGCTTCGAAACTCTTGTACATTTATTGAAATGGGCATTCATCACGCGCGAAATAAGTTTCATTTTCATATGTCTGAATACTTCTTAAAAATATATTCTATCACAAATTTTTGAAAACACTGTCAAAAATAACTTATTGAAATGGGATTCATATATCTCTTTATATATATTTGTATATATTAATAAGTACATGGATAATTACAATTATACATTGCAATTATCTAAAAATTAGTTTCCATTTTTTTAAGTTTTAAAAAAATATTTGTAAACATATTCTACAAACTATTTTATTTTCAATACTTTCTAAAAACATTCTTATAATTTTTTTCAAAAACACTCTTAAAAGTAATTATTATTATTTTAGATTGAATTTATGTATACGTTTATATATTTGTGTATGTGAATAATAATCAATATATATATAATCTTTAATAAGTACATGGATAATTACAATTATAGATCACAATTATCTAAAAATTCGTTTGATTTTTTTTTTAATTTTAAAAAAATATTTTTAAACATATTTATGTCTGAATACTTCTTAAAAATATTCTATCAAAAATTTTTGAAAACACTGCCAAAAATAACTGATTTAAATGCGATTCATATATATTTTTATCTGTATATCAATACAATAAGTACATGGATAATTACAATTATACATTGCAATTATCTAAAAATTAGTTTCCATTTTTTTAAGTTTTAAAAAAATATTTGTAAACATATTCTACAAACTATTTTATTTTCAATACTTTCTAAAAACATTCTTATAATTTTTTTCAAAAACACTCTTAAAAGTAATTATTATTATTTTAGATTGAATTTATGTATACGTTTATATATTTGTCTATGTGAATAATAATCAATATATATATATATATCTTTAATCAATATATGAATAATAATCTTTAATCAATATAATAAGTATATAGTAGATGCATATAAATCAAATATAAGTACATAGATAAGTGTGATTGTAGATAAGTCCCACTTTTATATATGTTAAAAATGTACAAACACGTGTGCATGAAGAAGTACAACTTATGCAAATACATAGATAATTGTGATCTCACAGAAATAGATATGCATGATTTGAACTCAAATACTTTTTCAATTTTACGATGCAAACCCTGATATCTAGCTGCTTAATATCTATGCTATGAATCTGAAAAAGGACAGAAGGGACTTTTTATTATGACCTGATGCTAATCTTTACTTAGCTGTCGACCACTGCATTTTCTTCTGTACCAAATATACACATGGTCTTTATGCAACGTCTTTTATATGGTTTGCTTTCCAGATTGTATGAGAATCTCCTAAGCAATTCTCTTCAACTAAATACCTCAAACACCAGGTACTGCAATGTTAGTTGTATCACAAATTTTTTTTTAGTATCTTCTGATATCATTCTGATGTTTTGTTCTACTCATTTCCTTATTGATAGATAAAAAGATCTATGTTTAGTGACTTCAGATTTTTTTTTTAGCTTGCGACAGGTCTGCTTCAGAACTCTGTGCCTTGACTACCGATGGAGGTATTCGTTCACTAGCTCCTTTAACATACTCTTAAGTTTATTCAGTTTATTCAAAGTATTTTGTAACCACTTTTGTAGTTTCTGCTCTGGTATGGTTTACTTATTTCATGCAACGAACTATGCTCTCTTCCCTGCATGCTTATATGGACAATAAAAATCAGTTGCATTAACTAACAAGCATCATGAATTCCTCTGAGTTATATGCACAAAATCATGATCTCAAAATTCGTGAGAAAAAAAATGAGCGAAATAAAAAAAACAGAGAAAAATTTGCTGGTCTTTCTGTCGAACAAAAGGAAGCTCATCGAAGAAAAAATAGAGAAGCGTATCACAGAAGAAAGATGAGCAAACTGTTGTCCAAGACGCTTGATCCACAATCTGTACAACCTACCAAACAGTGCAACATCAAACCATTTGTCAGACCATCCAATACCAATAATGATAATAATGGTACGTATATACTCCAGGACAAAGCTTACAAACATTTTTAGTTTGTAGTTTTTGTGACTAAAAATATGAAACCATGGAAATATTTATTACTATACACAGGAGTGCTGATGCCACAGTTAATTCAGCAGCATCTTCATGACACAGGTATGTATTTTGAGCTTTAGCCACCTATTTTTCTCATATTATTGCATTCCTATTCATTTTTTATCTCCTAAACATTCCATTTCTGTTGTTATACTTATATTGACGTTTAAAGCATCAAAAATTGCAGTTGGAATATATAATAAAAGTACGCTTCCTCGAACATCTGATAGAAATGCCACTGGAACTCTTACTTCTAACCTTCAATTACCTGGCTCCAAGAATCAGACTAACACTGGTAAACTTCAACAAAATACCCCTCTGCATCAATATCACAGTAACAATGTTTTCCATATTTTGTATTTTTTTCATTACTCTTAGCTTTACAAATGCATCATACTGGTTTCTCCACACTTAAGCTTGAAAATATCCTGTTTCTCTTCCACATGATACACATACAAATTGTTATTTGCATTTACAAATTGTTCTTGATACCCAAAACTATTATAATAATATGTTTCTTGTTTTTTAATATGATCATCTATTTACTTTTTTCTATGCCACAGATGATCGATTCTGTGTATCCTACCCTGGATCAAAGCTCAAAAGTAGTCTCTTCTGCTTTTCTACTTATGAAGAAGGTATTCATTTCTATCATTTTCATGTAAATATAATTGGTTCTATAACAATTCTTATTTCAGCTACATAACTGTGCTTTTCTCAATTTTCTAAAACTTAGGTAATTCTTCAGCCACCAACCATAAGCATATATGCTCAGATAGTGCCCCACCGCATGACAAAGGTCTGAAACTACTGCAAATAACTTGTTCTTTAATTCTTTCAAATTACTTTCAGCACAAAAATATACTGTTCAATATATGATGCTTTACCATGTTCATCTCACTCTTCCACTATCATTTATTTGCATTGCGTCGACAGCTGAATCTTTCATGTGTATGAACTGCTTCAAATTTCTTCCCCAAAACATAGAAGATGCTTCAGGTACTCTGCACTGCTACAACTTTAGATCTACAAGATTCTACTGATCCGTATTCAACTTCTACATACATTTCTTTTCTTTATAATACCATTGATTGCGCAACTTTGGCTTTCTAGAATTGTTAGCATTTGCAACAGAATATCAAATGAGCCAACAATGCTTAAAATCTATTGCTAAAACACATAAAGGTACAGATACAACCTCGGTTATTAATTTTCATTATCTAATGAGCATCAGATTAAACCTCTGTATATTAGAGTTAATTACGTTCTGTTAATATCCACACAGGCAACAAACGTTCAAGGTCAGGAAAAACTCAGAAATCTCACACCAGAGGTACAAAAACAAAAACTCTTATGAATGTAACATGATATACATTCAAAACTTTTTTGTCATTCTTTTTTTTGTATTCAACAATTACTATCACATTCATTGTACTGTAGGTGAAAAAGTTCCAGATGGAATTGAAGCACTGAAATGCATCAGCAGTGAACCAGACATACTGGCTCCCAAACCAGATTGCAGCTATTGCGAAGCAAAAAAACTTTATTCTGAAACACCAAATTTCTGCTGTTCTGCTGGTCAGATAGTTCTCCAAGAGAACAAACTTCAAGATATTCTGATAGAACTATATACTGGTCATTCTGCTGAAGCTCTTTCTTTCAGAACATATGTCAGAACATATAATAATATGTTTGCCTTCACTTCTTTCGGAGTACATTATGACAGATCCCTATGCAGAAGAACTAATGGTATCTACACATTCAAAGTCCAGGGACAAACCTATCACTTCATCAAGGATCTTATTCCACATGAGTGCAGGACTGTTTATTTGCAGCTATATTTTCATGATACAGAGCATGAGTTAGAAAACAGACTGGCTACATCAGAGAACCTAACAGAAAGTGCAGTGAAAAAAATTATGCATGTCATGGAATCGAATCCATATGCCTCTTTTCTCCGAAGCTTAAAAAATGTTCCGAATCTCGACTCATATCAAATCGTCTTAAAGTCTCATTCAGAAAATGACCAGAGGGTTTGGAATCAACCAACTGCATCTCAAATTGCAGCCTTGTGGGTAGAGGGCCAAGAATCTGGAGAAGGATACAAAAGGCATATCCAAATCTATACTAAAGAAGGCAAGGATCATCTGGTGCACTACTATTATGGATGCTATGATCCATTGCAGTATCCGCTGCTGTTTCCATTTGGAGAGACAGGATGGCATCCTGGTATAAAAAGAACAGCACCACATAATCCAAACAAAAGGAAAAGATACAACAGAACAGCCAACTGCACTCTTGCTTCTACTGATTGCAAATCTGCAGAAGAACTAATAGCAGCTGAACACCAAGGTATAGCAAAGATTATACTCAATAATTATATTCCTCACTATACAGTTACTATATCATTAGATTGATATTGAATAACATGTTCTACAGCTTCTCACAATCCTGAAAACAATAAAGAGTTTGTATCTATGCGTGAGTATTACGCATACAAGTTGCAGATGCGAGAAAAATACACTCCAGGCATACTCAATACCGGCCGACTACTTCAACAATATGTCATCGATATGTACATCAAGATAGAATCTCAGAGACTTGATTATTACAGAAGCCGCCAACAGTTAATAAGAAGAGAGGAACTTCAAGGCATAATGGACAGTGTCATCTCAGGACATTGCCAAGGATCCAAAATAGGTCAGCGAGTTATTCTTCCAGCATCATTCATAGGTGGTCCTCGTGACATGAGAAGAAGATATGTTGATGCTATGGCTCTTGTGCAAAAATTCGGCAAACCAGATTTATTTATCACTATGACGTGCAATCCTTCATGGCCTGAGGTGAAAAAACACATGCTACCTACTGATGAAGGTCATAACAGACCAGACTTACTCGCTCGAGTTTTCCATGCTAAGCTTGATCTTTTGAAGGACCAACTCTTCAAGAAACAAATATTTGGAGCAGTAGCAGCTTATACCTATGTTGTTGAGTTTCAAAAACGTGGTCTACCGCATACTCATTTCCTCATAATCTTAGAGGCAGCTTCAAAACTTTATTCCACGGAATCCTATGATAAAATCGTGAGTGCAGAAATTCCAGATATAACAGCAAATCAACATTTATTCAGAATGGTTCGAAAGCACATGATCCACGGTCCTTGCGGAGCACAAAATCCAGATAATGTTTGTATGCAAGGAAATCAGAAGAAAAGATGCAGAAATAATTACCCAAAATCATTTGCTCAGACAACCTTTCATGGAAAGAATGCGTATCCTACTTATCGAAGGAGAAATGATGGACAGAAAATAACTGTTCGTGGCCATCAGCTTGATAACAGATGGATAGTTCCACACAACAGATACTTATTGGCAAAATTTGATTGCCACATAAATGTCGAAATCTGTTCCACTGTGAAAGCTGTCAAATATATATACAAATATATATACAAGGGTCATGATAGGATTCATTTCAGAGTAAACTCAGATGCTCCTGCTCAAGACAATAATAGCTCCCAACCTCTTCCAATCGATGAAATAAAGGACTTCCAATCAGCTCGATGGGTGTGTGCAGTTGAAGCAATTTGGAGAGTGTACAGATTTAACCTCAGTGAGATCCACCCTTCTGTAATTCATCTCCAGCTCCATCTACAAAACTGTCAGTCCATGAGTTTCACACCTGATCAAGACCTACGAGATGTAATCAGCAACAAGTATACAAAAAGAACTATGTTAACTGAATTCTTTTACATGAATTCTGTGGATGAGTTAGCTCAGGATCTTAAGTGCACATACAAAGAATTCCCAGAGCACTTCGTTTGGTACCCCGGAAGAAAAAAATGGGAACCTAGAAAGCAAAAGGACTGTATTGGCAGAATTGTCACAGCAGGTATAAAAGAAGGAGAACGTTATTTTCTTCGACTACTTCTAACACATGTGAAAGGCCCCAAATCATTTGAAGACCTCAAGACAGTGAATGGAACATACGTAAACACATTCCGTGAAGCAGCAATTCTCAGAGGATACTTTGAATCAGATACATCGCAAGAAGAATGCCTCGAAGAAGCCAGTTCATATCAAATGCCATACATATTGAGAAGGCTGTTTGCAACTTTGCTGGTACACTTTCCTCCATTAAATGCTAGAAAGCTATGGGAGAAATTTGAACATTGTCTATCAGAAGATTTCATAAAAATACCAGATATATCAACTGATGAAACACGATACAAGGTTCTAGAACAGATAAACAATTTTCTTGAATCTATGGGAAGAGATATTAACTCATATGCCCTGGTTCCATATCCTTTAAATTTTAATGATCTCAACAAGAGCACGAGGGACACAATAGCAGAGACAAGAATCACTGTGCTAGAGTCTGATCTGCAAAAAATTGATCTATTAAACAATGATCAGAAAACTGCCTTTGATATAATCACTCATGCAGTCTTCCAAAAGAAACATGGATGCTTTTTTGTTGATGGTCCAGGTGGAACCGGAAAAACTTTCCTTTATCGAGCATTATTAGCTGAGGCAAGATCCAAAGGATTCATTGCGCTGGCTACAGCATCATGCGGAGTAGCAGCTTCAATATTGCCCGGTGGGAGAACAGCTCACTCAAGATTTAACATACCATTAGATACAACAAAAAATAAGAATTGCAGAATCAGCAAGCAAAGTTCGTCGGCAGAACTTCTGCAAAAAGCCAGTCTTATAATTTGGGATGAAGCTCCGATGATAAATAAAGGTTCAATAGAAGCTGTTGATAGATTACTCCAGGATCTAATGGACTCAAACGCCTTATTTGGATCTAAAGTGATCGTTTTCGGAGGAGATTTTCGACAGGTATTACCAGTTGTTCCTAAAGGAACAAAATCAGAATTCATTGATGCCAGCATAGTCAACTCATATATATGGCCACACCTTCATAAGCTTCAACTTACAGAAAACATGAGAGCAAGGGATGATCCAGAATTCATTGAATATTTGCTTCGTGTTGGAAATGGAACAGAGCCTACTGTCAACAACGACTGCATACAAATACCTCCATCAATGCTGATAAGATATACAAATGATGAAGATTCAATCAAACAGTTGACTACCACGGTATTCCCAGATTTGTCAATATTCTCTCATCATGATTTCTCAGCTGTAAATCGTGCTATACTCACAACAAAAAATGAGTTTGTTGATCAGATTAATCAGCAGCTCATACACGATATGCCTGGTTGCATTCAAGAATACATTAGCCGAGACAAATGTATTGAAGATTCTGACCAAACAATCATGGAGGACTTCATAAATGCCCTAACACCAAATGGATTTCCACCTCACAAATTGATTCTCAAGCCAAACACTCCAATTATGCTCCTCAGAAATATTGATCCGCCCCAAGGACTATGCAATGGAACAAGGCTCATCTGCAAATCCTTAAAGTCCAATGTCATATATGCTACAATAAGTTGTGGAGAATTCACTGGCAAGGAAGTCTTCCTTCACAGAATCTGCTTCAGAATAGAAAATGATCCAGAGTCGCCAGTATCTTTTGAAAGAATACAATTTCCTATTCGACCATGCTTCGCTATGACTATCAATAAAGCTCAAGGGCAGACTCTAGATTTTGTGGGAATATATTTACGTGAACCAGTTTTTTCACACGGCCAGTTATATGTAGCAATGTCAAGAGCTAAGAACAAGAGTTCAATAAAAATTCTGATCAAACCAGCTATATTTAGCACTGGAGAAGACTCAATAACACATAATGTAGTATATAGAGAAGTATTAGATTTGGCAAATGAATAACTTTCTTATCTATTCATGCGCATATGGTTCTATAGCATACATTAAGAATTCTGTTCTCATATTTCTGCTCAGAAACTACCCATTACTTGCTCTTCTGAATTACAGGATGACAGAAAAGTGATAGGTTTTGCTGAAATCGTTCCCGGACTTCAATACTGGACAACGATAGCCCAAGTCCTTGACAAGCAGAAACCTCTACTATCAAAAGCAGGAAATCGTTATCAGAAGCTTACTCTGATTGATAACCAGGTAAACACATGAATAAATTCTGTCACAGAATTATTATATCTCACTGTACACTTTCGCATTCTAATCAAAACCAAATTTCATGTATAGGGAATTACAGTGGAAGCTATGATATACAAGTCAGATATAGAATTCTTCCGCAACCACTTCAACTTGTACAAACGTTACATGATATCCAATGCAAGAGTTGAATACACTCCGCTGGAATACCGTGCACATGAAAATCAATGCACCTGGTATATTGACAACTCTACCATTGTCCAAGCAATCGATGAAGCAAGCCCTCCAGAAATTCCCTCTGTTTTCACATTCACACCTTTCAGAAGATTCTATCAACATATTGATGACACTTCAGACATAGGTAATGCACAGGAGTTAAATTCAGCTTTATAATACTCAATACATGACTATTTAGTTTACCTCTAATAAATGACAAAAACAGATACCCTTGGCATTGTTGCACAAGTTCATCCACGAAATCACAGAGGCCCTACCCCAACCAGAGAAATTGTCATCATAGATAACAGGTAACTTGCATGATTTATCAACCAATGGCTTTGCACAGAACACAATCTTCATTTTAATCCATATACAATAATGCGACATAAATATCTAACCAACTATATTGCAGCTTCATGCCAGTCATCCTAACTTTGTGGGGTGAGCATGAAACAGATGAAGGGCAGACTATTGCAAATATCATTCAATCAATGCCACTCATTGTCGCACTTCGAGTGAAGGTCTCATCCTATCACAGTAAGTAAATCTCAAAATATTAGAACTAAATCTTTTATACAATCCATCATCTTTTAATACACATAATGCTCCAGCTCTGAATCTATCAACAAAGTTTGGCTCAAGTATTTTGGTGAACCCTCCTATACAACAAGGTGCCTCACTGAAACAATGGTAACCACTTGCTCTCATACAAACCCACCAACTATTGTCATACAAATATCTTTAAAATAGTTTAATAGCTAATCATCACCATCTGCTTATAAGGGCTGTGGAAAACAAGTCACAAATTACTGAGCTCATTGCACAAAAGGCATACTGTGATCGAGCAAAACTCCTACCACAACCCTCAGAAGATGAGCTCTGCACAATCGCAGACTTCCTCAAATTCCCAACGGTAAGATTCTACAACTCTAACGTCCATACTTCTCTACTGCTCATATCTGCCACAGAATCAAGCAGCTGATAATGTATTTTGTTCTCAGAAAAAAGCTTACTGGATTCAAGGAACTCCACGATTTCTCGACAGAAGCCAGCACCTATGGTATAATGCATGCTCAAACTGTCACAAATCATTCAGAGCAAAACCACTCTGGAAAATTGTCTGCACCTCCTGCAACAAGCAAGTGAATGTCGTTCCAAGGTAACTAACAAAACAACAATATCATAAATTATTCCACCACACATCACTGCACTAATATCTAATCCCAATTGCAGATGTAGATTAACCATAGAGCTGGCTGACTACTCTGGAATGCTCACACTTGATCTATATGACAATGATGCAGAGCAACTATTGCCCTTCACTCTGCTTGAAATTCAAGAACTTGAAGACAAGGTTAGTATATCGCCAGCACTAAAATTTATTAACCACCAGTTATATAAGAACTGCAACACATTGTATCAACTAATACTCAAATATCAATATTACAGCACCAACTCAACTACATTGCTATTGAACAAGCTATTGAAAACACCATTCTCACTTGCTTTGTGAAAAAAATGATGGGAAACCGTGGATCCGGGGACACAGAAAAATACACAGCCATAATAGTGCACAAAGCAAATGCTCCAGAAATCATATCAAAGATTCCTACAACCCCAGCATCGATTGCTACTTCCTCCACATGCGCTTCCTCGACTCCAGGACCATCAACTGCAGAAGCTGTCCCAAAACACTCAACTTTTGACAGTGAGTTATTCACAGCTCTCAAAATTACAGAAAGTCCAACTAAGAGACAACGCACTGACGTGACTGATATGGAGCAGTAGAATGTAATATCCTTACTTAAACTTTTGATACACCTTTTGAACATCTGATCATTAGCAATCTCCAATATTGTATATAACGCTGATGCAGCTAGATAGCTAAAGATCTGAACTAGATCATTCGCTCAGCTTGCCTACGCTTTTGAATATTATGTATATCACAAAAAACTGTAGGCTATGCTTTTTGAAGAGCAACTCTGTAAATTACATCGATGCTATGTTCATAAAATGTACTTCTATCCAGGCTACATGCCATAGCTTCACAAAATCCCCTTCTGTGCAGGCTACTATTTTTTTTTTCTCATCTCTCCCATTTAAATTCCTAAGTATGTCTTGTATATTTTTCTCCTACTGTTTTTTCGTGCCGTAAGTTTATTCATAAAACCATTTGACTGCAGGAAACAACAACTGTTTATTAATTTGAACATATATTTTTTAGTTTGAGTACCGAGTTCGAACAAAGAACTTCAGAACATGAACATATGATTTCTATCAGCATCAGGAATATTTTACCCCAATTCCTTCAGTTTTTTCATCCCGTAAGTTTATTCATAAAACCATTTGACTGCAGGAAACAACAACTGTTTATTAATTTGAACATATATTTTTTAGTTTGAGTACTGAGTTCGAACAAAGAACTTCAGAACATGAACATATGATTTCTATCAGCATCAGGAATATTTTACCCCAATTCCTTCAGTTTCTTCTTTACCCTTTTCTCTTTGTTTTATGTAGTTTACTTATCCGACAAACCTTAACCTTGGAATGATTATGATAAAAACTGGTACAAAATCTACATTCTTTATTCAACTCAAATACTTGAATAGATACATAAACACACTAAAATACTTGAACAGATAACATTCCCAACATCTACAGAAAATAATAACTAAAGCCAATAAAACAAATATACAAAACAAACAAAACATAAACACACTAAACCATAGCACTTCTAACAGCTTTCTTCTGCTCTTCAACCTCAAGCTCCATACGCTGAGCAATTATTTGAAGAAACGGAAACTCGCCAATATCTCCCAAAACTTCATCCAACACAGCAGCTCTACTAGATTTACGATAAAACTTCTTAAACAAATCATATATCTCATTCCGCAGTAAAATATTATTCGCTGAAGCTTACTCAATTTAATAATACATAAAAACAAAGCACTACTGCATTATTCAAGTACACTAAAAATAGAGCCAAACCAAGTGAAATTACATAACACATCGCTAACAAACACATTAACTAACACTCAACTTACTAAACACACTACTAAACACAAAAGTCTGCATAAACTCAACAATACTCTCTCAGTCATTGTTACTGCCGGTGCTGTCAAAAGAAGGCGACCGGGACATGAACAACAGTTCCTCGGCTACATCGAACTTGATTCTCGAAGCTATAAGTTCTAACATTGGCAACCTCCTCCCAGCAACCAATCCGCTGTCCAGCACAAGCCCCCACTCTCGCTCCTTATATAAAACCCTAAACAAATCACAAATCTCATTCTTCAGCACCAGATGAGTAACTTGAGATTGAGCTACAGATTCAGCAGGACGATTTCGACAAGAATTTGGCATAGGATAAGCACTAGCAGAACCAATACTCAACCTACTGAGCTCCTCCTCCAGCTCTGGACATGGATCTTGCACTGTTGAAAACACTCGATCATTATGTGCCATATATTCACCTGCAAATCAACAAAGACTGATAAATACTCACTCACCAAATGAACTTAAACTAACTAGCCCTCATTTATATACCAACTAACTCTCAGAATAATCACATCCCCTCAACAGTACATCCCGCACGTGCTTCTTATGTGTATACAAAGAAAAACGATATATATACAAAGAACCACTAACTATACACATATAAATACCAAAAAACAAATCCCACCATCATATCATATAATATAAAAAATACAAATACTATCCGAACATTGAACAAAATTCAAAATAAAAAAAAACACATAAAAAATACTGAATTATGCACAAAAAACTCAAAAAAAAGAAAAATTAGGATAATGCTAAAAGAACCATATCCTATAAACAAAGTTTCTGAAAAAATCCCAAAAACATACTAACACATCAAATAATCCATCAATTTTTAAATACACCAACCTGGCGCCCGCGCATTGCGCGGGATAGCTTACCTAGTTCACAGTTATTTCTTGTTCTTTCCAGTTAATCAGTTTTTGGTAATGTTGCTGCGTGGACGAGTGTGTTAGGCACTTGTTTGTTACCATTTCAACCCAATCAGAAGAAAGTCTAACAGTCACCTGAGGGAAGTACTAGGTGCCTTCCAGAATCAAGGTGGACGTGTCATAGAAGGGGCCTAATTTGGTGAATTTGGATTGAGCCAAATTTGGCGTTTCATCACAGATATGTAAATGTAATGGAAAAAAACTCGGTGAACATATAATTACCAAAATAGATTGGTTGTTGAAACATGGGTCTAGGACCTGTCTTTTGGTGATGCAAATTGGAAACAAAAAGATTATGATGCGTGTTTGTTAATAATAATATGAGCAAGCAAATGTTCATTTGTGCCAAATAATACATAGTGCTACAAAAGCTGCATTATATTGGTTGTTTTTACGCAAGCAACATTAAATTAAATCTTTCCCACAACGCAATGCAACACACACTTTTAGAAACTAATAATTGCACTTCGACATTTCAAGACTCGAACATCCCAAAGTGAAAAAATAAATAAAACCATTCCATCAAAGAGCATGAAAAATTTTATAGTAGTACAATCTAACATCCCACTCCATCCACCGTTACTAAATTGCTATGGAAATGGTACTATAGGTAGTACTGTACTTAATTTGAGCCCAACAGTAAAATTCTTAAACACACCCCCAAAAAAAAAATAATAATAATAGTCCTAGCAGTCGAAGAAACACAACAAAGGAAAGAGGGAGAGAGAGCGTTAAACAAAAAAAAAAAAAAGGTAACAATGAAGCAGCAAGTAGCAGCAGCAACAAAAAAGAACCAGAAAAAAAAAATCTAATCAAGCTCCTTCTGGACTTTAATCCCCATGGAATTAGCGGTTCCGATGATAGACTTACAAATGGACTCCAGAGGCATATACTGGCAATAGGGGTCCTGCTGCTTCACCTTGGCAATCTCGTACACGTGCTTCAAGGTCAAGGAGGAAGCCATCACGTGACCAGGGCGCCCGCTCCCCTTCTCCAACCCTGCCGCCTTCTTCAGGTACCACGTGACCGACGGTGACCTGACGGTAAACTCGAAGGTGTTGTCCTTGAAGGCCGTGATGACGACGGCCATGGGGGTGTCGGGCTTGTACTTTTGGGTCCTGGCATTGAAATCCTTGCAAAAGGCCATCAGATTGAGCCTGTATTGACCCAGCGCTGGCCCCACAGGAGGTGCCGGCCGAGCTCCCCCGGCTGGAACTGTTAAGCGGATCGTCGCCGCCACCGGCCGACGGGTTAGGATCTCCTTCAATGTTGACATTTTTTATGAGGAATTTCCAGATGCACCAGTACCAGTCTTTGAAAACAAGAATTCACAAAGTAAATTAGGTCCCTGGTTTCATAAAATACATACAGTTTTCACCTTCTACAAGATCAACATATAGCTATATTCCAAGAAGACATACCATCTGACAAGTTTGTCTATTTATCAACTACTCGCATAAATATGGAAGTAGAAGTACAACTACTGTTAATCCAAGACAACAAGAACAAAATCTAGCTTGATTGATGAGTTATAGGTTTCTTCCCATCCCAAGATACAAATGACTCCACAACGTTATGACACATCACGCAAATAAGTTTCAATATACCATATTGATAATAAAGTATAAAAGCGTATATGTCACACTTTAGCAAAGAAAAAATTTAATGTAACATTTGGAGATGAATAATCATGCACCATAAAGTCTGATTCGACCAAGCGTTGAGGCTCTTCACAACCAGTTTATATGCAATTCAAAGAGACAGACAAGTTATATATGAAACATGCTAAGATGTAACCAGATAGAAAAGCCAAAAGAAAAATAGTAATATCCAGAATCTTGTGCAACCCACTTTCTCCTTGCTGGTGATTCTGCCAATAGTTCTGGTTTCTCCCTTTCCTCTGCAAGTTAACAGGCGAGTTTAGCTGACAAAAGGGAATATGCATTAAGCATCCTATGTATATTCTAAAATTATGACTAATAACTAAGAAAAGTAAAAACAAAACTCATTTTGATCATGCAAGAGAGAAAGAGTGTGTGCGCTGAATCAAAACACGTTCAGAAAGGCAATCTGAAGTCGAGTTAGACAAAAAAAAATCTGTCTTCGTATATCACATAACAATAATTTTACTCAAAAGACAGGTTAGACAAGTCTCTGTTCTATGGACTTGAAAAGCAATAATTTTACTCCAAAGCCACAACGCTTAGTTTCCTTTTACATCACAATTTTCTTCCTATATTGACTAATCCCAATTCAGCAATTTTCTTCCTATATTGACTTATTTTAGCAATTTGCAGCACTTACCTGTAGTTCTAGGCCTTTCATGGGGTTCAAATCCCTAATGCAAAAACAAATAAATGGATGAAATAAGGAAACTGGTAGAACACTAGTCTAAACTCAGTGACATTCAAAAGAGCAATGGCAAAGAATCCTGGTAAGGAAAGAGGTATAAGCAGAAAATAAAAACTCCAAGCAGTACACATAGGAACAAAGCCATTGTATAGAAAACATAACTCCCATCCTACAACCAATGCAACCAAGAGCACATACAGGCATTCAAGGGCAATCACCTGTAATCTAATAGGTTTTACACCAAGTGGTACAAGCTGCTTTCTTTGCCAGAATTAGCCAAAAGACATATATCCAATACACATTTTTATCTCACATACATCACATCACAAAAAGTGCTACAGTAATTATTTCAAATAATCTCCTATCCAAACACACATAATGATTTCCAAATTTTTAATGCAAATAAGAAAAGACAAAATCTACGTCAAACTATTCAATAATGACCTTCATTCTTCATATTCTTGGATATCAGTAATAATCCATATAACACATGAATAATATATACCCCAAAACAGAACGAAAAATCTCAATAATCACATAACTCAACTCAATAATCCAGGATAAAAGTAGCGCATGACAGAATTTTCAGTGTTTAGAATTTTATTAGAATTATTGTTAAATAAAATTCCACAAAATAGTAGCTTTACTCCAGAATCTTTAAACAGAAATTACCCAAAATTCTAAAATGAAATTAAGTAATAAAAAAGGATTAAAAAAATAGTTCACTCACGAATTCCGCCAGCCAATGAATTCTTGCAACTACTGCCTGAGACAATGGCAACACTATCAAATGAGTATAACACATCTCATTCCTAGGGCTTGATTTGATTTACGAAAAAAAGGACAAAAATTAAAATTCTGGAATTCGTAAGGAAACATACAAGAGAGGGAGAGACAGTTTACCGTCTATAGTAAGACAAATTTGAATTTCCAGACATTGAGTACTCCTCTCCTTGGAAAACGTCACATACGGACAGGCTTACGTAATCGATGTACCAAAGCTTTTTTTTCTCACGACTCACGAGTTTAGGAGAAAGACAAAAATGGTGAACCAAAAATAACAGATGTTGGTCCACTCCAGCTCCAACAACAGTAATGGAGGCCTCGCAATTTGTTCGTCTAGAAGATATCCAAAACAACAGCCTATTCCTTGCCCCAAAATGACGCATCCTAGATTGACTATGACCCAGAGTTCCAGAGGCCCATCATATAGGTCGGCCCATTGAAAAGTCATGATTGGGCATTGAGAAAATTTCCATTCAAATCTGCAATATTTTAAGTGAGTTTTGAAATTTGAAGCGTGGCATACGTGTGTTTAATTGAGTTGAAAAATTTATATCCTAGCCAACTTCATTTGATGTTATGGTCATTTTTTTTTTTATAGATTTACTTTGTGGAATCAGATTGTACTGCCAAGCAAAACAGATTTGAGGAGGAGGATTTCCAATGCATTTTCTTCTGTATATATTGCATATCTGCAAATTCAGTGAAAACTATATAATTTCTCATGTGTGCAGTACATTGAAGAAACAGAATGAAGAAATGAATGGAGAACTTCTTGCACATACCAGACATGATTGCAAAGGAACTTCTTGAACACTCAAGGATAACTGGATTGGTGAGTTATTATTTACGTTTCATTCTTCTTGTCTGTGGCTTTGAGACATATAACAAGGATTATCCTTTTTGGCTAATTTTTCGTTCTTTTTGTATCTCCCATTTGTGTTATTCTGATGAATAAATATGTTTGGAGCTGCATGAATGAATCACTTACTTTATTTTATAAAGTCTGATTGACTGCCTCATGCATGCATTAATGATTCCTGTTGTCAACGTGCACTCTTGGTATTGCTTCAAAGATGGTGTCTTGGAGTCTATGCATAGATCCATGTATTCGTGTATGAATGTATGTGTGTACGACTAACATACCTGTTCTCGTGGTAAGACTACTTAATTCCAAAAAAAAATTTCCCTCCAAGAAAATTCTTCTGATGATCCAACAGAGTAAAATGAACATCTAACTTTAGACTAGACAAAAAGAAATGGCACTATGATTGCAAGTGCATCTGATCTCAAATTCAAATAGAAATACAGCACCCTAAGTGCTGTTGTATTGTCTGAAAAGCCAGAGAGGATTTATCAAAACATTTGTGCGGTAATAACACACTGCAATACTGTTCTGGAGCTAGCAATGCATCTAATCCGTCCAGCTTGACAAACAGAGAATCCTCACATATCTGCAATGAATTTTACCCAAACAATCATTCACTTATTTGGAGATTTTTCTCAAATTGTTATATAACCCTCCCCATGGAGTGTGGGGGTTAAGTCTTGAATTATTATCTTTGAGCTACAGTTTGCTGGTAGGAAGCCCAACAGGCGTGGCTCTTGATCTGTTCTCCACTGTACGCGAAAGCTGTTTAACAGCATCCTTTGGTATATGGCGAGGGCGGCTCAACCATAATCCTCCATCAACTACAATGGTTGTTCCATTAACATACTTGCCTTCACAAAAGAGGCAAGTCTCAATTAGTTAAGTTAGAAGCAGAATAGGGATCAAATGGCAGCAAAGACACATTGCTGCAGCAAATGTAATTTTTCACTAACTACTGAGATTATTCTTTGCCCCCTTTTCATTGTTTTGCAAGTAGATTTCTATATACTTCTAAAAAGTTATTCAAAGTTAAAATACAGAGACCAATTATTCCAAAAAGAACCATGTAAACGACAGAAAACGAATCCCAGTATTGAATATATAAACCAGAGAAACATAGAAAGAAGAGTGCTGATCCAAGGACAGTGGGGATGGTGATTCAGGACTAGCAGTAGAATGTCCATCCACTGCAAAGCAAACACAATAATTGCTAGCATTCACAAGGTTTGCATAATTTTTTAGGTTCACCAAAGCAGAAGAAACTCGTGTCCATCATCTAAAATTATGCCAGAAACCTGGCGTAGAAAGATGTACAGGTACCATTGTTGAACAGATGGAGATATCATATCATTTTTGTCACACTAGAGGTCAACCAGTGGGGCAGCCTATAGAATTAAGTTCATCAAGAAAATCATCCAGAAATAAAGCAACTACTGTCTATGATGCAAATTTTTAAGAAAGAGATAAAAAATTATTTAAAGTGGACAATAAAAACTTGTTTCAAAAAGGCCTCGTAACATGATTTTCATACACATTTTTGGGGGGTGGGGTTTTTTTTTGTTTTTGTTTTTTTTGTTGGGGGGGGGGGGTGTTTGGGAAAGGGCAATGAATAGGTTAAACATATTCACATTTACCCATCGAGCAGAAGATGTAAAACATTCAAATGGGTGTGAGAGAAGATTAAGAGCATATAACTTCATTTGACAGCTGTTACCGAGCCGCCAATCTTCAAGATCTTCATGAAGTAGTTTTTATCCTTGTATAGACATCAAAGAGTAGAAAAAGTCTGCAGTCTACTTTTATGATAACGACTACTGCTATTTGACACAAAACTGGGAATTTAGTACTACGAAAAACTGCAGCAAGGCTACTAACCAGCATCTGATGCAAGGTAGAGAGCAGACATGGCAATATCCCACTTCTCCCCAAGTTTGTAGAGTGGCATGTACTCTCTTGCTTTGCTACTAATCTCCTCAGGTGAAAGTTTACTCATGCCAGTTGTATCACTTATTGGACCGGGTGCAATCCCATTAACTCTGATGTCATAATCCGTACCCCACTCCAGAGCTAAACTTCTAGTGAGTGAATCAACAGCAGCCTGAAGAAGAAAAATGCATTGCGGCTAACATTTTGAAGAAAGTCAGCACATCTACAAAGCAATACAAAAAGTCACAAACCTTAGCTGCAGATACATGGATTTGATACCAAGATGCAGTGTAATGTAAAGTGGCACTGATATTCAATATCAACCCACCACTAGATGAGCGTCTTCCAGGTCCACCTTTTTTAAGATATTTGAGTGCTTCATGGCACATAGTAAATGTGCCAACTGAATCAATATCCAATACTGCAATTTAACACACAAAAATTCTTTCAGAGAGAGAGAGAGGGAACGGGGAGAGATAAATGACAATCCAGCTAAGATTATAAAGCTATATTGTTGGCTAATCTGAAAAGATAGCACAAAAAAAAAGGGTTGTCCAACCATTTTCCTGATACTTAGAATAGTGTTACTTGAGGACCAATAAAATCAAGCAAGTAAAAAAAAAATACATGCTAGGAAGTAGCCAGTGAGTTGAGGCTTAAAGTATCCAGAACTTCATAAAAGAAAACCTGTTCGAAACCCATTTGGAGATAAATCCTCAGGCGACACAAGAAAATTGCCAGCTGCAGCATTGACAAGAATATCAAGCTTCCCAAAATGCTTGACAGTTGACTCCACAACTCTTTTTGCATCTTCCTGCTTGCGGACATCCCCGTCGAAGCCAACTGCCTTGGAAAATGATTTAAGTTGAGTGTGAACATACATAAGATGACACATGTAGTAACAAATTAAAAAATCATATAGCTAATTCTTAAAAAAAAAAATAACTACGCAACAGAGACACACACTGTAATCTTTTAAAAAAAAAAAAAAAAATCAATACAAGTTCTTACAGGCAATTGGTAGGACACAATAACCGAACCATCACTTCACTTCTAGTCATGAAAACAAAGGCCACACCATGTATTTAGCAGAAATATATGCTCAGTATCAAAGAATTTGGACAAGAGTTGTTCTTTTATGCAAACAAAACGGCAAGGCTTGGTACAAAACAATCTGACTTTCAAACCCTCAGCAGTGGATGTAAAACAAAGGAAAGAACCATTGCATTTCTAGATGCAAGGTTATAGAAGTCTCCAGTTTTTCCTGGTTTGTCTTATGACTCATGAAATAAAGAGATAAAGAGATATGCAATTAAGAATACTGATTCATTGAGTTTAAGGTTGAGCGGCAAACCAAAAGGTCCCTCCAACCTAGCACACATGATTGTTCTTTTCGATAGAAAACAGAGAGACACATATCCTCTCCTTTCTTTCACATTCATAGATACTCAGGAACCTTGAGGCCACCAATATTAATCCTTGGGCCGCAAGGATTGCAGGGCAAAAGAGCGGATTGAAAATTCATGCATTATGATGAGGAGGAATAGCACATTATTGATAGTAGTAGCCATGGAAAATGTTGAGGTGACACGACAAAACTGATCGAAGCCCAATTCTTGAACTAAAAAGAACAGAGGAGGTGGATGAGCAGAGAAATCAGTGAAGCTGAATTCATAAATAAATAAAATTGATGCGACCAACAAGCAGGCCCTAACAGGAGCTCTACAGCAAATTTTAGACGTGGAATGAAACAAATTAAGAAACAAAACAAAGAATTAAGCAGGAGGCAGGAGGAGATGCTCCTGAAAATTCTATCTCACACTAGGGGTTAAGTAAATAACCAAAGAATTTAAGACGAATGACAAACTTAAAGATCAAAAGTATAAGAGACGGGGGGAAGGGGAGTTAGTACCGGAATACCGAGGGATTGAAGAGAAGAGACGGCGGAGTCGAGGACGGACTTGCGACGGCCCATGACGGCAATAGAGGCACCATGGATGCCGAACTGACGGGAGATCTCGAACCCAATTCCGGAGGCACCTCCAGTCAAGAGGGCTACCTTGCCTTTGAGTACATCTCCCTTGAAAGGAGACTCCATTTTGCTTTAACTATTCTTGAATCTGTTGCTTTACTTCCTTCTTTGCTCTTTTCTTTCTTTTGCTTTTGTGGGGTCTCGAACTCTCAGCGCCCTTTTATACTAGTGTTGTATGCACGCTAGTGCTTCTGCCGCCCGGGGAACGAAAAGACCTTTAACTAAAAGAGCAAATTATCTGGTTGGCCACTAAATTTTTGCAATCGTTGAGTTTTGGTCACTCGATTATTAAAAGTTTGATTTTGGCCACTAAATTGTATAAAGTTAAGATTCAGGGCCATTCTGTTAGATTTAGTCGTTAACTTTATCTGATCTGTCTATCCGCGCAATTTTCAAGACAAAATAAAGGGTTAATTTAGGAAGTTCAATATGCATCTTCTTCTTCTTCTTGCATAAACCTAAAGAAGGCAGGATGCCAGAGAAACTACAAGGGAGAAGGAAATGGAAGAAACCCAGCTTGGATTAGAGGAAGTAGGACCAAGCTCAATACCATCAAGAGCCGTGCCAGCAAGTTCCATTTCCCCATAGAGGATTTTCTGGAAGATCCTTAGATTAAGGCCAGTGTAATTTGGGGCATGGAGGTTGGGAGTTCTTGGGAATGGGTTGTTGCCCCTCCCTGCAATTACGCTGCTGCCGATGATTTCATTTCAATGCAAACAAACAATCCTGTACACCTATTGAGGTTTCTGAAATTATTCTTTTTATCTTTTGATACTACTTTGTACAGCTTCAATAGCAGATCGGGAATATCTTATCAAAGCAACCGAAGGACCTGTGCTTAACTTCGACCATCCATAGCCATCTCCTCCCTCGAGTCTGCCTTTCATTCTGGTTACCTCCCTCTCCTCTACTCTTCAAATTTCAGCACCACCACCCGTTGCATATGATATGAAAGCCTTCTTGTCTTCTTTGGCCTTTTTATTTTTTCCTTCTCATTCTCTTGAATCTCTGCCACCCACTTGCTGAGTCTTTGGGTCATGGGGAGATTCCTTCGATTGAGGCAGTTTAATTTGGGGTAGGGAGGTTGGGATCTCCTCCTTCGAGTCTGCCTTTCATTCTGGTTACCTCCTTCTCCTCTCCTCTCCAAATTTCAGCACCACCATCTATTGCATATGATATGAAAGCCTTCTCGTCTTCTTTGGCCTTTTTATTTTTTCCTTCTTCTTCTCTTGAATCTCTGCCATCCACTTGCTGAGTCTTTGAGCCATAGGCAGATTCCTTCGATTGAGGCAGTGTAATTTGGGGCAGGGAGGTTGGGAGTTTTTGGGAACGGGTTGTTGACTCTCTCTGCCATCCAGAAGATGCATGCTGAACTTTCTAAATTGACCCTACCATTTGTATTGGAAATCGTGCGGACAGACAGCATTTGTCTACTTAACGGCTAAATGTAACAGAATGACCTCGCATCATACTTTTATACAGTTTAGTGGCCAAAACCAGACTTTTAATAGTTGAGTGACCAAAACTCGATGATTGCAAAAGTTTAATGACCAACCGGATAATTTGCTCTAACTAAAACTGTATGTAATGTAACCACTACTACGACTCTTGCTGCTGCCGCTGTACAAACGAATGTTTCTCCACGAATACATACAAATAGGAACGTACGCTGCTTATTTATACATGAAACGACCCCGTCTGGACCAAACCAAATACTCTCAAATCTACAAAGGACAAAACCCGGCACCTCTCTAGTGGATCACCATGGAAGAAGACATCCTAGTGGATCAAAACTTCCCCTTGTTTTCCCGCCGTGGTAAAACCAACAAAGCTACTCCCTCCCAAATTAACCCCGCCCCACCTGTTACCGCCGCCGCCTCCACCACCACCCTGCAAGACCTCAAACCGCTCCTGCAGAAGGAAACCGATTCCGACGACCCTATTCCCACTACTCCCAACCACATCTCCTTCTCCGACTTGGGCCTAGCTGAATGGGCCGTCCAGACCTGCAAAGAACTCGGAATCAAGAGACCTACTCCGGTACAGCGCCACTGTATCCCTCGAATCCTTGCCGGCCAGGACGTCTTGGGCCTGGCCCAAACCGGCAGCGGCAAGACCGCCGCTTTTGCGCTCCCCATACTCCACCGCCTGGCTGAGGACCCTTACGGGGTGTTCGCTCTGGTGATTACTCCCACCCGGGAGCTGGCTTACCAGCTGGCGGAGCAGTTCCGGGCACTGGGGTCGGGCTTGCACCTGCGCTGCGCCGTGGTTGTAGGTGGGATGGATATGATCAACCAAGCCCAGACGCTGATGCAGCGGCCCCACGTGGTTATAGCAACTCCCGGAAGGATTAAGGTTCTCATTCAGGAGAATCCTGATGACGTCCCTGCTGTTTTTTCCAATACCAAGGTTGGTCAGTCATTCTTAATTTAATTTTAATGCCCGTTTTTTTTTCCATATTCAAATTTTTGGGAAGCATTATCTATCTATGAAAAAGGAGAAGACGAGCAAAAACAAAAAAGTTATACACTATCCAAGGTTATTGTAGTTGTATGTAGAGCACCTGATTACAGTTCATAGTGTAAATCTAACCCTATAAAACTATTATACAGTTATTATACACTAGGTGTTGTATAATTTTAAGGTCCATACTGTTGGTGTAAGCCTCAACTGTTAGTAAAACCAAAATCCTATATTTTCCATGACTACTCGGACAGAGTGCCAAGTGTAGCAACCTTGGTTGAAACATCCGAACTCTGGAGAACTGACATGATTGAGATATTTTTATGTTTTCATTTTGCATCAGAGATATGTCTCTAAAGATTAAATTTTGTCCATAAACTCAACAGCTGGGATTCTTTTGTAAAGTGTTTCTGCCAATAATCAGCTGAATTGGCACATGGCTTCAAATGGTTAGGACAAACCTATGCTGCATTTTCGTTTGTGGTATTCTACCTGCTTCTTAACGTCTTTTTAATTGGAGGACTTTACACCATCCCCAACTGTCCGAGGCCCTCCATCTTTTTGCCAGGCTGTCGTAATATTAGCAAGTGCTCACACTAAAATTAAAACAAAAAAAAAGTGATTTTCTTTAATCCCTAAGCTGTGGAATATTTTATCTTGTTTTCATTCTGCTGTAGTTCTTAGTTTTAGATGAAGCGGACAGAGTGCTTGATGTGGGCTTCGAGGAGGAACTCAGAGTAGTCTTCCAGTGCTTGCCAAAGGATCGGCAAACTCTGCTTTTCTCTGCTACCATGACCAGTGATCTACAAACACTAATGGAGCTTTCTGCAAATAAGGCATACTTTTACGAGGCATATGAAGGATTCAAGACAGTGGAGACTCTTAAACAGCAATACGTTTTTATCCCAAAAAATGTGAAGGATGTTTATCTCCTATACATTCTATCCAAATTGGAAGATATGGGTGTTCGCTCGGCCATCATTTTTGTTTCCACCTGCAGGTGGGTGTGTGGAAGTGTGTGTGTGTGTGTGTGTGTGTCAAATGAAATATTACTGCTGTTATTGCTAATTGTGTGGTACATTTGTTGGCACAAGTCTTCTGTCTACCTGCATCCTCCATTGTACTGATGCTTATGCATAATGCTAAATTAATGTTTGTCTTACGTTTTGTACCTTGTGAGCAACAACTGTATCAGACGTGCCCTTTGGATACAGTTGACAAGTGTGAACTGCTTATACATTGGCGCACATATATTGCATTAGTGAAATGTTTGTTAAGCCTGCCAAATAATAGCTGTTGCATATTTGCATGGAATTGGTGCTTCTACAAATTTCATGATGCTAGTGGAAGCATCTGGGTGAACTGTCCTTAGATTCTACAGGCTGGTTGTGATTGTTTATACTAGTAGATGGTGTCCTTTATGTGATAAATACATACTTTATACCAGGTCTCCTAGAGTCTGCAAAATTGGTTTATAGGGGTGACAAAGCTTCTGTTTGTTTTCTTAGTTTACGTTTAATGTCATTTTCTTACATCAATCAGAAGGATGTTAGAATTTCTCTTGATTTGTATTCTGCGTCTGCGTGTGTTTGTCTACTGTAACTGAGCAGGAGTTGTCAGCTTCTAAGTTTGTTGTTGGAAGAACTTGATGTTGAAGCTGCAGCATTGCATTCCTTCAAATCCCAGTCTTTGAGGCTTTCTGCAGTACATAGATTCAAATCTGGGCAGGTTCCTATATTGCTAGCAACAGATGTTGCAAGTCGGGGTTTAGATATCCCAACCGTTGATCTTGTCATAAATTATGACATCCCAAGGTGACAATCCTGGTGAAACTTTACTGATTCATTTATCTTTCTGAAGCTTTTGATTCATATAGTGCTAAACCTTTTCAGGTTTCCACGCGATTATGTTCATCGTGTAGGGCGCACTGCAAGAGCAGGGAGAGGGGGGCTTGCTGTTAGTTTTATTACCCAGGTAAGAAGTCAGATGGGGTTTTTATGTTATCTAGAAACTTTCTCCTAAGAAAAATCAACATTTCCTGATGTAAAAATCTGCAGTAGATAAAGTGGGAAACGGGAAGAGATATGGCCTCGATGGCTGTCTTGTGAAATTGGAGAAGTTTAATACCTCTGAATATGTTAACAGATTGCAGATTGAATCTTGTAGCACCTGGGTGGAAAATTGGTTGATCCCATCTTCTCTTAAATGTTTGCTTTATTACGGGAAAAGGTTAGGATGGGATTGGGATGTATTGTGCTCCCCCCCCCCCCACCCTCTTTGCTTTCTTCAATGACATGGGCATTTCTAGTGTCATGGCATCGTAGGTTTGGGAAGCTGGGGTGGAGATTATTACAATTTCAAATTATGGAGGCAGTAAACGCTCAAATTGAACTTAGATATGGCTTTTATAGTCCTCGTTTATTATGAATTGAACTGGAACATAGCACTATGACTTGAGCTAATCTTTTTCTGTCTATTGTTTAATGTGATTTTTCTCAACCTCATATGTGTCTGTGAGACAGCATGTGCAATCAAACACAAAAAGTAGCACCTCCAAGTGTGAATATAAGCTTGACAACTGTGCCTCAGTATTCTCCCACTCCCTAGCTTTTTTTTTGCCACAGTTTTCATGGATTGCTTGATGATCTATTCTTGCAGAATGATGTTGATCTTATTCACGAAATTGAAGCTGAACTTGGAAAACAGTTGGAGGAATTTGAGTGCAAGGAAAAGGATGTTCTTGCTGAAATTACAAAGGTAGAACCATTTTACTGTAAACCGTACTGATTATGTCAGCAAGTTTCCTTTGAATCTTAATTTTTAACTCACCAGAATTGCTTCTTGATACTCATAAATTTCAAGCTCTTGATCTGCGATACGAGTGATCTCCTCTGCCTTTATTCCATCCCACCCCCCCAAAAAAATCCTTTTTTGTTCCTTCTCTGTTTTCTAGATGGTCATTAAGGAGGAATTTTGGCTCTTTTTCTTTTAACGAAACTGGTTGCAGGGTCCTAAGAATTGGTTCAAGTGGTAGGGACATTGACTAGATAGTATTTGAGGTCATTTGTTCGAGTCTTAAGCCCTTCCTTTAGCTCTTCCCTTTGAAAGTTTCGAGTCTCCCTTGAAATAAAAAATCTGAAGATAAGGAAACCCAGAAAGCTCTTCTATTTGATTTGCTTGAAGTACAAGCTTTTATATAATGTTTAGTGTTGTATTATCCAAATTGAATGTATACCATCAGATATTTTAATCACTTGCTGCACGTAATATTTTCTGGAAGTTTTGCGAAAGGTATGCTCTTGATATCATCAACATCCTTCCTTGCACAGGTTTACAAGGCCAAACGAGTGGCAACCATGAAGATGATGGATGAAGGATTTGAGGAGAAAGCAAAAGCACGGAAAGCTCAGAAGTTGAAGGCACTAGCAGAGAAAGGACTATTGAAAAGTAGTAAAAAGCGAAAAAGGAAGAAGGGGGTATCTGATCAATTGGTGGAAGTTAAGAAAGCTTACTTTCACCATCTTCCCTAATTTTATACGTGCTCACACATAATTAAGTCTATTAAGAGCTATCTTTTGCGCAGCCTTGTTTGGATTGTGGTTTTCGGAGAAAAATTTTTACGTTTTTCGTGAACACATTTTCTAATCATCTTTTTTATCTCGTATGCATCAAATTACTACAATACATGTTTTTTACAGAAGCTTCTAAAATTAGCAATCCAAACATGTTGCCGGGTTGTAAGTTTATTGACAGAAAAAGGAAAATCAGAGAAAAGATGATGAAGAACCCTTTTTTAGCTGGGAGATCAGAAAAATCTTTGTTTTACTGTAGGGTTCCATGTAATGCATAACATCTTCGAATAACTTTTCCACTGGCTGTGTTGTTTATAACCAAGGAGGCCTCACAACTGTGGTGCTATTCTTTTCTTTGGATATCCTAAGTAGTTTTCCAGATTTTGATAACATCATAATAGATTGAGATGATGAGTAAGGAAGCAGTTGCTCGTATCATAAAGGCTAAAGATTGCATAGAGAAATAGAGTGACCATGTGAAATACGCGTGGAGGACTAAAAGAGCACCTAATCCGTCTATGATGAAACTGCGATGCAAGTTAGTGGGTAATGGAAACAAACTGACACGAAGGTTAGTGGGTAATGCTGAAAAACACCCAAATCATAAGGCTCCAGACGTAGTGCTGGGCTCAACTTCAGCATCTACACAAAGTGAAGTAAATAGAATCTCCTCTTAACCCCGGATTGTAATCCTTAGCCATTCATTAGTACCCAAGAACAATGAGCGACCCCCTAAGCTCGTCACTATCCATCCACTTGCTCGCATCAAAGCACTCTGTCAACCTGTAGCCATGTTTCTCTGGCAAATCAGCTTTGAAAGTTTCAAAGTACCTTAAGACAAGCAGCAACTCACCTGCGAGATACTTCTTCCGACATAGTTTGTGCCCTCTTTTAACACAGCACCTTTGTTAAAACGAACACAAACATGTTGATGAGAGGGATACTCTGATTTTACAAGAGTCATCGTGGGCGACTGAGATCGCAAGCCTCAAAATGATCACTCTCGCACAAAGCATAAACTGCTAGTAAAGATCAAAGACCGCTGTGTGCCGTGCCATTCATTTGCGCAAGAAACAGACCAGTTCACCAAAGCCCGGTGCGAACGAGCATTAAATCTGATTTGAGTTCATCTTCACTGTCAAAGATCTCAACCATTGATGACTCAATTATATGTGCAACTAATAATATTCATGACCCAATTATGCCAGCTTAGCTCCATGTAGGCACACATATATAAAGACAATAAATATAAGACCCCTTCCTACAATAGCACAGCACTTGTGAAAGTATCAAGTCTTGTATTCCCAGCTCCCCAAAAAATCTTAAAAAAAAAGGCATGTATACTATTTCCTGGACATTTGCTTCCAGTCAGAATTCATAGTGCATTTACTTACCGGAAACAATTGAGAGAACAAATTGTCAAATGAATCTGTGAAAGGAATTTTTATACCTAGTCTAAAGGAATTTTTATATCTAGTCTACTTTTCCTCTTATCTTTCATTTATTCTTTTGGTTTTACGGGGTTGGACAGGGGTAGGGGGAGGGGTTTTCAACTCGCTAGTCACTACCCCAGGGTTGTGAGCATATTTTCTGTCCTTTGAAACAATTATAGAAAAGGTTTCAGCCCGTTAGTTAGACGCCCTATTAACAGGTGTCCTCGCCTGGGCAGCAGCTGACATTCCACGTAATCGACCAGCAATTTCAGTGAAAGACGGCCTCACAACAGGATTGGGGGCCCAACATTGCTCCATTAAATTTCTCCATTCAGGATCACAGAAGCTTGGAATGGATGGCCTTAATGTGTTGTTTACAATACCTCCTATAGACCAAGGGGGGGAAAACCAGAACTTTTTTAGTCGAATTAAAATTCAAAGCTGGATCCCAAAAATGCTAAATCGATCACAAGTAAATCTCAACCAAAAGATAACATGCAAGGAAGCTAACATCAAAACTTCGATCAGTTACTATACATTCACATCTCTACGCAGCAGCCACATGAGAAGTGCTAAACATATATTTATATTACTTGTACGAGAAAAACACAGTGAAATTGATTACTACTAAACAAAGCATTCCACATAAAGCAGTCTATCACAGAATACAGTTGATGAAGCACCAAAATAAATTGATTTTGAGAAGAAGGATTTCCAAAATCAGTTTGAGCATTAATGGACAGAATCCTTTCTGCAAATTGATTTAACATATATGCAATTCAGAGACCGACCAATTTAGAGTGATATTCTGAGATTCTGTCTGGATATACTTCTTTCACAGAGAATCTATCCTCTAGACTCTGCAGTGGGCTAAGAATGGGCCCTGTACCCCCCCCCCCTCCCCAATTCTTTTTGGGGAATCAAGCAGTCCCCTTCTCTCATACAAAATGCAGGTTTTCTTGTCTGATGAAAATGATTGAGATATAGAACAAGCATATTTTAAGTACTTCACATGTCCATGCAAGTCACTTGGCATGTCCATTGCAATCATACTCGGAAGCATTTCATGGAAACCCAAATTTTCATTAGCATAGTGCTACAAGAGTCACATAGTAGCAAAGCATGGTACAGGTCTTTGATGTTCATCTAATGTTACACTACAAGTAAACATTATGCTCCAGATTCTGCTGATGCGTATTTTCAAATAGTGAACTAAAAGTGACACCAATAAGATGATCACATCAAGAAATTCGTAAAATGTCAGCTATATCAAAGGGAAAAAGCCCACCTATAATTGCTCCATAATGCATGTTGGCGTAAGGCTCCTCACCAGTCAGAATCTCCCACAGAACAATACCAAACGAGAAAACATCAACCTGTTGAACAAACATCCATGATATGAGGTTACAAACAAGTTGACTAGACACACAGAAACCAACTAAAACAATACAAAAGTTCAACTCGATATCAGTGTATCACATCCAGCAAGCTCTTTGTTTCCTCATCTTTTTATGCTTCCTTTTTGAGTTGTATACTTGTGCAGCATGTAAAAAGGTGAAAACAGGAGGTCTGCATGCTGATATGACCATCGATCTAGATGTCATCAAAAGAGGCTTCCCTCAAACCCTTCTACCCCAATTTCTTCATAGGAATTTACATGGTGGCAACTCACCTTTTCAGAAACCTTATTGCTGCTACCATTCAGAAGCTCTGGAGCCATCCAAGGAAGTGATCCCCGAACTCCACCAGAAACCAAAGTGTTCCTTTTTATTTTTGAAAGACCAAAATCACCAACCTGATTCATAGCACTATACAATATCACTTGCTTGACATCGAACTATGCTTGAAAAGTCTAGTGGATGCCTACCAGGGTACCATCAGAAGAATCATTGTATTCATTAGCAACATGTAAAACAAACCTAAAATGAGTACCTTGCATATAGGTCGTGAAGAATCTTTTAAATTGACCAGTAAATTATCGCATTTCAAATCAAAATGCACAATGTTCTTTGAATGCAAATATTCCATTCCAAAGGCTGCATCCATGGCAATAATAAGCCGCTTCCGACGATCAAGATGCCTGCAAAGTTAGATATAACACAACAAAGAAGAAAACTATGAGCAGCTAGAGAAACGGTGGGCATGAAGAGTGAGATTGGTTGACAGCAGAATACTGTCGGTGAAATTCGCAAAAGACTCAAGCTTTAGGGACTGCTCCACTTCGTTATACTCAAAAAGACGAAGAAAGAACTTTAGGACCAAACCTTACGATAATATAGAAGGCAGAGCCTTTACCTATCCTTTCGCAGTAAAACATGCCTTAAAGAACCATCAACCATATATTCTGCTACCGTAGCAAGTATCCCTCCAGGCCCATCTTGCACCACACCATAAAAGGCCACCACATTTGGGTGGTGAAGCTTTGACAGAATTTCAGCTTCTCGCCAAAACTCTATGGTCTGCAAATATACATACATACATATATGTATAAATAGTAACTATAAAACAGTATACACAACAAGAGAAGAAGCATAACATGAGAGCACAACTAAGAGTGTGAATGCCTGTGTGCGGTATGCCTACATATCAAATTATCAAACAGTGATAATAAATAGCATATTCCACCGTCAAATGAGTCTCTTCAGCTAAAAAACTATGGTTCATAAGAACAGAAATTTATTGCTGGGAAGACATCATCAAAATAGTAAGAGACTACAAATGAGCTATCATTACCAATCTTTCCTGCTCTGAAGATCGACCAATGAAACAACTCTTCTTTATCCTTTTGATTGCAACATCTGTTCCTCTCCATTTCCCATGACAGACTGTTCCAAATGTGCCAGAACCAAGTTCCCTTAGTTCCTCAAGATCTTTGTTATTTATGAGCTATGAACAAAATTACCAAATTCTAATCAATGTCCCCTGCTTAGAGTCAAATAAGAAATGACATGGTAAACACAAACTACTATAAGAAAAGAAGACTTCTTTGCTAATCAATTTAAAGCAGGTTATGTTTACAGGTAGCTTTATTCTTATAACCCTCTTCCCAACAAATTGTACATTTTTTATCCTCTGTTTGACTAATTTTAAGTGTATGCCCGCACTACGATGGGAGAGAACAAGAAAAACATTATAGACAAGGTAGAGACATGCACAAAAAGGTGAACTGGTCTCGAAATACTTTTTCACGACTAAAAGTATGGCATCTATGATTTACAACTAAACTCAGAATGTCCTAAGTTCCGGTTGTATTTGACATCTTTACACAATTGATTTCTTCAAGCAAGATGTACAATACGCATTAATCATAAAATGAGACTTCTTTTGAGTGATTTTTCTTCTTTTTTTTTCTTGCTCTAAAGGGGGAGGAGGTCCTGGAGATGTGGTTATTTTGGCAGTACTCATATTTAAGCAGTTGAACACATTGAGCAAATGAGTTGACATTCCCGTTAAAGAGAGAGTGAAACACTAATGCAGCAAAAAAGACTAACCTACTCTTACCCTCTATGAGGTATCAGGGGATTAAATATAGAAAGATCATGCACAAGTTTCAGTTGCTAGTGAGCATCATTTTTTATAGCAGCCAAGTTTAATCCTCGGCAAATATACAGAGACAATTTTATCTCATTTGGTCACCTTGTCGCAACTCTCTGCCTAATAATTGCTAATTTTCTAACCAAAAAACGAGATAACAACATGAGATTGTTCATCATTGACTTAATCACCAGGAACATCCAAAGAATTAAGATGGAAGAGTATTGATTCGATTAGCTCCAACCAGCAAGCAATGCTGGCACATTATGAGAAATAACAGTAGCAAACAATAAAGCTCACCCATAAATCATCAGAAAAAATGAAAATGGAATGAAAAGGCATCTCACCTGCAGAGAGTCTATATCAATATCCACCAAAAACGGATCGAGATTCGGCAAACCAATGTCTATTTGTCCGTCCTACCGGCATAAATAGATATTAGATAATAAGCTGAAAATAACATACCTTATAAATGTTTATAAACCGGAGGGAAAAGCACCTCATATTCCGAGCCTTCTAATCTTGTATGATCTGTCAAATCATCATACTGTATGGCTTCACTGATTTGCACATTAGATGGGTGGTAATCAGAATGAGAAACTACAGCTTCAGCTGCATTTGTACATGGTGATTCTTTTCGGTCATCTTCTCCAAAATTTCCACCCGTATCTACATGGCCTAAACAAATTCCCTCCTGTGTCAATGGATCAAAACAATAAGCTACAGAAGCTTCTTCGTCAACTTTTGGCAGTCCAGCCAAATATCCAGTATGGTCTTGGTCAACTAGAGACACGTCCTTTCGTGCAAAATCATTCCCAACCAATTTTTGGAAGAATGACCAGTGCTTAGGTTCATGGTTTTCAACGTTCAGACTCGTACCAGCTCCATCCTTCTGGAGTGGTCCAGCGTCTGCAGGGCTATTAGAAAGAATGGCCTTTGAGAAAATGTCTGAAAGGAAATCACGAGGAAATCTGTCATTTATATCAATAAGAATATCTGGCTGCTCAGGTCTAGAAGCATCTGATGTCTCCCCATGATTAATATCCTTTGTTGAGCTCCCTATCCAAGCAGAAGAATGCCCATGCGCATTATCTGTCATGGTCTCACTAACAACCTTGTCTACCCTATGAGCTTCAGGAAGACTACATACTGGATGTTCTGGGTGTTTTCCAGAATCCACTCTGTTCACAAAACTAACTTCAGATTTAGCTTCGGCTATGTCATCGACCAGGAGATTCTGAGCATTATACTTGACACGACTCATATCACGGTCAGCAATTAGACCCTGATTCTTGTGATCATCATCTTTGGCATCAACAGAGTTAGGTACAGTCTGCTTCATCTTTGAAAGTGTCATCTGTCCATCAACAGTGGTTTGAGAATCAACAAAACCAGGATGATCGGCAGAAATGCCTTGCTCTATCTGCATATTGGACTTTTCAGTTTGGGATCTCTGAACTGATTCTGCAATTAACTCCAGCTCCAGAATATCTGCATGTGAATGTGTCATAAGAAACTGAGAACTACGTGAATTGTCTGACTTGGACAACCTGTAAAGTAGCTCTGCTTGCTCTCTTGGGATTCGTTCAGAACGAAAGACACTATGTGAAGAAGCAGAAGGCTCGAAGTAGCTCAAATCAATTGGACCAGATTCAGTAGCAATACCACTTCCAGCATAATAGTCACCACTTGGTCTACCTACCTGATCTGAATTAGCAGCATCTGCCAGTGACGTGACCTGTGGATGATCCTTTGCCTTCTCCTCATTCTTTGATGACATTAAAGGAGATTCTCTGTCCAGGTTAGGGAACACGATTGATGCTTCATCAACAGGAACAAAGTCCTTTATGTTATCATTAGATCGTTTTGAGGAGAAAAGGTGATCATTTACTAGTAACTGATCACTTGCACTCTCACCTTCTTGGTAGGCAGTACCACCAACTTTCAGCTTCGCCTCTTTAAGTTGCATCTCTTTATTTGCACCCTCCAACAGCTGCTCTACAAAGCCCTTTTGTTGACCTACATGCCCATGAAATTGCCATTGAACAGCACCATCAACAGGTGATAAATGGTCCGGGTGCAACTTATATTGCATGGATTGCTGCCTATTTTCATTGTAATGCAGCATTTGTCCATGATAAAAGTGCGAATCAGTTGCAGAAGGATTGGAGGTATTTGGTAGAACAAGTTGAGAAGGTTCAGTGGTTGATAATGATACATCAAAGTCAGCCAAAGGAAAGGTACCAGCACCAACATAGCCAGCTGCAGCTCTATTTGTCTCCTCAACAATTGACCCATCTAACTCATCCAAGTTGTTTGCGGAACAACTTGCCAGACCATTCAGAGTTGAGCTTTTCCTCAATCCCATGTCCATGCCATTGACGGCTACTACATACTGAAACTCAGAACCACCATCAGAATTCGCTATACTAAAATGAGCATCATCCAGATCACTAATGGAGAAGAGAAATAATCTAAGCTTATTTGATCCTTCTCCATCTTCTAGTACTTTGCATTCCTCCATCATATTCTGCAAATCCTCATCACTAGACACAGAAACTAAGGCATCAAGATCCTCCCCAGGAAGCTGGTATTTAATGGAATAAGTTTGGTCATAAATCGCACTTGTTTTCTGCAGCAATTCCTGCCATGCAATGTCCTTGTTTATGCGGATCATGCGAGTTTCACCCCCAACATACCTGAGCTTTCCATCACTTGGACGGGGTATGATTTTACCCCCAAAGCTGCAGAGGATCTTCAGCTTTATTGATGAGCCATCAGATGCTCCAGACAATGTATAAGCAAGGGTTTGATAGTTGTTGTAGTCTGATGAAGTTCTTGGAAATGATTGTGCAGATACATAGTAGCTTTTGTTCTCATACGGTGAAGAATTATTTGGCTCAAGCACTTTTGACCCCTTTTCAACCGCAGAAATATCTGGCCCACTCTCAGATCCAGTATGACTAATGCCTAAAATGCCTTTCAGATCCAAATAACTAGGTGTACAAAGGGGATCCCCATTAACATATGAAACAAATTTCTTACTGGGATTAACCCGATCACGCATGAACTCAAAAGCAAATTCCTCACCTGTTTGTATAGAGTAATTACGCACAGGCTTAACTTCTGAAATGTTTTGCTCTGAAGACCTCACATTTGCATTTGCATTTACATAACCCAGAGAGTATGCTACATGTTGAGGATCTAGTTCTCCATTACAATGATCTGCAGAATTGCGTTGAGCTTGCATATGAGTTTTTGACTGCTGCATCATAGAGAGAATAAACTTCCCCCTCTCTGAAACCCGTTTATACAGGAACAACCAATTGTAACAGCACGATACAGTTGTTATAAGGAAGACATAAAGAAGCACCACAACCTTTGATGCAACAGAAAAGTATCTGAGCCGGTAGACAAGTCTATTGGCACTTGTGAGTAACATGTATCTTAAATCTCTGTAACATTGCTACAGAAACTTGGAAGCTTTCAGATTGAACTGTTCGCAGACAAAGGTAACCAAATTTTTGCTATCGCTACCAAGAAATTGGCAGCCCAAAGCACAGAAGCAGTCTTCTCTAAGAATCCACAAGCAATCAGAGCACACTCACCACATAATCTGCATAAAAATACATTAGTCCAGGCAAGCAATTCGACTTAACACTAAGTAGATAACTAAAAACAAGTCATGACCGATGCCTTAAATTAACTCACCATATTAAGTAAAAAAGTTCTTCTGTTTGCATCAACTTAAAAAAAAAAAAAAAAAAAAAACCCTAAAAATCAGGAGAACTAAAAATAATGGATAGGTACTTTGCTTGGGAAAAATAATCGAGATTTTAAGTGAAGCTGATATTTTTAGTGGCCTTTCATTAAAAACACCTCCAGCCCTACAACTAAATATTCCAAAAGTTTATATTGCATTTAGAAACTATAGCGAAACTTTCATATCCAAATTTTATTTATAAGACACTGTCAGACAATTTTTCAAATTTACTTCAAAAACCCATTTTAAAGCCATTAGCTCTGTCCATAATATTCTACCTACGGCACACCAATGAGAACTATGGTTCATCTAAAATGAAATATATTCCATATCGCCAGGTACATCAGTGATGGTAAAAAAGAAAGTAAAATTTTCCAATAAAAGATACGGAAATACTAACATGAAATGACAAATTTGAGGGAGGTAACATGTGGAATAAATCTATCGTCCATGAGATAGAAGTAAAAGAAGTAATTATTTCACCAAGAAGCTTCAAAGGGAACATTCTATTGCTACATGTTCAAAAATGGCAGATACGGGTAGTCGTTATAATATCCACCGTACATTAAGTCATTAACAGATAATCACACCAAACATATCGAATGATCAATCAAAATAGAACAGATGAAGTAGAAAAGTTGAGTAAACATTAAGGGAAAAGCTCGAATCCAAAAGAAATACAGATCTAATGTAGCAAAAGAGTAAAGAAAAAATACAACAAAAAGGTATCTTGGGTGGAAGAACCAATGGAAAAGGAAAAAGAAGAAGTTGGTGGAGTAATGAAATATAAGAAATTAGCTCAGCATGGGAAGGTTGTAGTTATGTCTTGGTACAGTCAAACATATGACATTACCTTAAAGATGCGTAGTAGTGTAGAGCACATAAAAATACGTCTCTCCCTCTCAATCCGGGGCCGAATTTCTTATACTAAATGATAGTATAAATAAACCTCCTCCTCCTCCTTAGTAGTCCTTAAATCAGTTGGAAAAGAATTGGATTTGGTACTCCGCCTCCCTTCTTAATCAGTAATCAATCTGGTGCGTCTTCTCTTCTTGCGATGAATAGGAATAAAGAATTCCTTCTTCTTCTTCCACGCACGTTTCCAGTTTAATAAGCTGGAGTTTGAGTTGAATCAGATTCATAAATGAAACGGTTGAATTGAAAATTTTCCCATTAACCTTCGGACCTTTCTGCGTAGGTTTGTAGTCAAAATAGAAGGTCATATTCATTTGTCCATTCCCCATTTCGCCCCTCCTTGCTTGGCAGTTGGCTCTTCTACTTTCCTCTTTTTCCAATTCCAGTTTCATCTATCTAGGAGTAATTCTTTTTTCGATTTTAGGATTTCTTTATTATTTTACTTTAACAAATAAAGACAAAGGATTCTCTTCTCTTCTTCTTTTCTCTTTTTTTTTTTTAATTTTGCTCCGATGTTGAAATAAGGCTTATGAAAATATCTAAATTATTATTTGTATTTCTATAAAGACTTCGATTTATTGATGATCAATGCAAAGCTGAAAATAGATTCATCTGAATTGCTATCTACCGGTGGCATTTTGATGATGGGTTCTGCGCCAATAATTAAATATTGATACTCTTTTTTCTTTTCTGTTTTGTTTGGGTTGGTTGGGTAAATACTGCAAATAGGGGAGAGACGTTTTTAATGTTGGATTCACCAGAAGAAAAAAAATGTGTGGAAAAAAAAAAAAAAAATCTTACCCGCCACCCAAAAGAACTCCAGGAATGAATTTCCCCTACTATCACCGCCACCCAAAAGAATTACGTACATAAAAACTGATGCTTGGCCCACGGACGGACGGGCAGATTGTCTTGCTCTTGCGTCGATTCAACTTCATGTTCGTTCCACTACTGTTTTTTCCACTCAATAATAATATATAATATTTGCACAATGGGTCCAATTTTCACCAAATTGTAAAAACTGAGTTGAATGTTACTACTTGCTAATGAAACGCAACTGGTTGCAGCTAAAAGTAACTAAAAGCCATGGCCGGCAGGAGACCTGATGATGGCTGACAGACCACCGGCACCACACCACGCCACTTTCATTAACTTCAACAGATATCGGATTTTCTTAATGTATATTGTGGCCTTTTTACTGCGCTTTATAAATGCAATGCATTTCTTATACTAGTAGTTCCCAGTTGGGTACGTACTTTTAGTCAGCACCAAGGTCTATTAGTTCTTTTGAAAGCAAGTGACATATATATATATATATACACGAGCACTCGTACAAGAGAAACATACTCCAGGTACCATACGCTGTAAAGAAATGTGAAAATTCCACCCCCGACTTAGAAGCAAGTAAATGACTGACTTCAAAAAGAACGTAAAAACTATATATGCATATGCCATGTTGCCGGTAGTGCACACGGTGCTGCATCAGTCCAATCCTTTTACCTTGTCATCTGCATGGATGCACTCGGTCGTCTGTCCTTGTTCCGCAATAATGTTGAAGGCATAAAAGAAAAAAACTGTGATGGCGCTATCAGCTCAGAGAATTCTGCAGTCTCCTCCTCCTCTGAAAGGGGAGCAGGGTCATGTATCAACAAATACATATTATGTCCTGTCCGCTAATGCATAAAAGAACAAATACCTACTTCTTCACGTCTTCATAATGGCTCAAGGCTTCCTCAAATTTCAGCCAAAGTGGACCCGTCTCCTGAAGGTTTACATTCTGCGGTCCAGCAAGATAAGCCTGAACAACAAACTGGGGTGTTCTCTCCCTGTTGATACCATCACGTAACCTCTCAAGTCATATGAAAGACACAAATGGCTAGGAAGTCTATTTTGACATCTAAACATGACCCAAAAACATACCTCCCTTCGTATTCTGATAGCCAAGCCAAATAGGCAGCACCAAAATACATGGAGACAAAAGGCTTGCAGAGGTCGTCAACTGAATCTACTATGTAAGCCTTGTAGCCGACATCCCTAGTCGTCAACTCAAGTGAGTTAAAAGCATTAATAAGATGTACAAATCGCTAGTTACATGATGCTTTAGTTTTACAAAGAAGAGAAAATGCCCCACCTAAAAATAGAAGCCCTTTTCAAAATCAGACATCAAAAGAAAAAGGTTGAAGAAGCAAAGCCGAAGCATTTTGAGGATTACAAGTGCATTGACCTTTTAGACTTTTACAAGATAATTCCACGTGGGTCAAGGAAAAATTAGACATCAAATACCATTTAAACTGATGTCATTAAGCAACAGCCCTTAGGCTCGTATACTTGGCCAACATAAGTAGGTGTCCAGTGAAATCATCTAAGAATGTTAAAAGCCTAGGAAGCAATAAAATGAGCACTCATCCTCAGATAAGAAATGGCAGATTTCGAATAAATCACATACTTGTAAAGCCATCGTGCTGTCGGGTAGTCAATTCCCATCAAACCAGTACGTTGTCCAACTCCATTCACAAAGCGCATGCTAACAATCTCCGCAATAGCACACAAAACAGTCTGCACGAGAATGAGCTTATAAATGATAAAATACATTATCTCCTTCCCTCAAATACACAAAGCAGTCAATTCCCATCAAGGAGAATGATGTAACCACACTAGAAGAGTCCAATAAGAAGAGTCATGTTAGGCAAAAGAACGCATCTTAAAAGGGCAGCAGAATGGGTTTTGTCTAAGTGTCTGTTTGATAACATAAAAAAGTGCTGAAACTGAATTCATTCAGACATTCAGATGTTTTGAGTGTTTGATAAATAAAAATTTTTCTGCTGAACTTATTAAGTGGTGCTGAATTTGTATGTATTTTTTTCAGCATAAGAATTGTAACTGAATGCTTAATTTGATAAGAAACAAGAGATTTACTTCAACTATTTTATCTTATCTACCAAATCTATCCTTGTTTGTTAATTACATTCAAAATCCTTATTGAATTAAACAATTTAATATTTTCTATCCAAAATCCTTATCTAATTAAACAACCTGACATTCTCTGTCTAATGGCTTTCTACTTCTATTTTCTCCTTATTTAATGATATTTTTTACAATTTCTTTATGCTCCTCACATTTGTCTACTCCTTATCCTTTTCCATCTTTCTACTCTTTCATAATTTTGTCATTTTTTTACTCCCAATTTTTTTTATTGCTACCGTACTCACCGATCTCAAATTCATTTTTTCCAAGGTAAGTGACATTGATTATTTGTTGTTTTGCTTTCAACATTTTTCCATTGAAGTAATTAAATTTCTATATAATTTGGTGTGAATTTAAAACTTGTTTATTGCAGCTTCCTTTTGCTTATATTTAGACTTTTCTTATCAAACTCTAATTTAAAAATATATTTGCACCGATATTTGGACTTTTTCATAATATATTTCTTCTTTTATATTACTTTGATTTAAAAATAAATATTGGCATTTTCATACCTAACAATTTTAAACTAATTAAATCATATGTTCTATTTCTTTTTTGGATTGAAAGATAGAAGGGCAAAATTGTACAATTTAGTTTATTAAGCATTAAGTTATAAATGTTTATCAAACAGTATAAATATATTCAGCATTAAGATTCAGATATTCATATATCTCTTTTCAGTGCTTAATATTCAGCAAATTAATTGTTTCAGTATTCAGAATTCAGAATTCAGAGTTCAGATTCAGTTTTATCAAACGGAGCCTAAGAAACCCTCTCTTTTTTTCTAACTGAATGGACAGTAATCAAGTACTTACAGGTTCTACTCGTCTTGTGCTGAAGTGCTTTGAAAGAATGATTTCCGAAACAGCCTATAGAAGAAACAGCAGCATAAATCAGGCACAGTTTTGAGTCTGAACAGTACAGTAAGTGCTATACAGAAACGTGAACAATTCTTGAGGCTTCTAAGATGAGAAAATGCTTCCTCTTATCTCACTGGAAAGGTCAAACAGCAGAGATATCTTGGACAAAATTTCATGAAGCATTACCATCACAAATGAACGAATCCAAGCGCTCAATGAAGAAGTTTGAATGATTACTTGTTCGCTGGATTGTCACAATTAGCACATCTAGACTATATAGCATGTAAACATATCAAATACTAATAAACAAGGATAAGAGAGTGATTTCCGAATTATAGAACTAATTAATAACATCAAGATATTTGCTTGAGTATTTGTTTTGTCCCCTTTAAGGCATCCTATGATTAAATCATATCAATTGAATGAATATAGGTACAAACAAAACTCATTACGTCAGTCAACCCAGCTATTAAAAGAAATTAAAAACTCCCATAAGCCTGCAGCAGTTTTGTCTAAGAAAAGCCCATGACGTGTCTGCTTGCGAGCACAAACAGTTAATTGGCATTAAAGATGAATTAACATCAAGTGAAACTACACAGGTATGCAGAAAACGAACTTAGAGCACAATGGAAAAGGAAATTGCAAAATGCGTTCCCAAGAGAGATCAAATTAAAGAAAAAGGCTAACATTCAATCGTCAGTCATTAAATACGCATTGTATAAACAATATCTCACCCTTAGTTCTACACGGGAAAGATAAGGCCTCTTCTCTGTGTCATGAGAAAATCGAACTTTTCCCTTTTTCTCGCCTGACTTCATCCATTCCTTATTGACATTGGGATGAATCCACATATCTTCCATGTCTTCTTTCGAAGTTCTGGAGTCCCAAGTTGTATTCAATGGACCTGCTGCCTCATGTATAAACACACAAAATTTCTCTTTCAGCACAAATTGGAGTGAATTAATAAAGATAGAATGAGATTCACAGTAGTCATATCATAAAATTCAAACTGCTAATTTGGTAAAAGTCAAACTAGTCAGGTTCCAAGGATTGACCTAGAAAAATTGGAAATAGATTAGACTGATTAGGCACTACTTGCAAGGAATTCATACTAATAAAACACCAGAAAAGATATTTCATTCTGGAGATGCAGCCTCATCTTCAATGAGGAAAGTGCACTTCTTCTGTCTCCTTAACTAAGGTAGCCAAACAGAATTTCAGCTTTCTGTTTTGGTGTAAAGACAAAATAGTTAAACCCAAAATGTTCTAGAAACTAAGATGAGATATTTCTAGGACAGAACAACTTAATCTGAGTCCTCCACTTATTCTGTCACTAAACCAACAACATAACCAGAATCATATTCCAACAGGGAGACTGCATTTTTTCATAGATTAATCAGAAGATAACGAAATTTGAAACAGAGTCAAAAACAGCGGAACATGTGTATCGACCAACTTATAAAGCAATGATCATAATACTTGCACATAAAAAAATTTACAAGTTCAGCTCAACTTATCACCTTCGAGTTAACGAGGAACCATACACTAATCAGCAACAGAGTCTTATGTGAGTATATATATTGACACAATTCGTTTACCCACCCTAGATTGATTAAACTGACAACTATATGAGTTATTTCAAGCTACAGTAGAGCATAGCAGTAAACATTCATTGTTGCACAAAATCAAAATGATCTCCATGCCAAAAATAGCATCTTCATCAAGTAGCCAGTAGAATGAGAATACTAGCTTCTAAATAGGGATTTACTTCCTTGTATTATTGTCAAAACTACAAATTATGTAGTACAGATATTAAATAAAAAAACCAATAACGTCAGCCTTGAGACTGTAGTGTTAAAGAAAACAATATTGATGACAAAGAACCTAGGTTTACGCTTATCAAACTTGTAGCAAAGCACCTTTTGTTTTTGTAACTGCAGGAGCTGCTGAAGAAGCCGTAGGCAGAGGACTAACTTCAAAGACTTTTCTGCAAAAACATTAACATAAAGTGGTTGTTAACAATTATTGCCATGTATATTATTATATTATGCTGGAGTTTAATGCCAAATATCCTTCTGAACAATTTTTAAGATACCTCCATAAGGCATCAATTTACATCTATTATGTCAAATTGTACGGCAATTAGAATAAATTGTTTCTCAGTACTCATAATCTCACTCTGATGGCTTGCTAGGTAGAAGCACTAAATTGCCATAAAAAACCTATGCGAGAGAGAGAGAGAGAGAGTTCAAATTTAACAGCCTTTGGTATTCGCTTGAATGATAATCAGGTCTGGATTTCAGAAACTTTCCATTCTCTTCATCAAGTGCAGTCTGCTGTTTAAATTATGTTTCCAAATGATAGAATATTTATTGGTGGCAGAAATTTATTCCCACAAGTCAGGACATTTTTGCCATATCCACTATAATAAGTTAACTGTCTGACTAAGCCTACTCTTTGTTCTAGGTAACTTTGGATTTTAGAACAATCATTCTCTAATAACATGTTGGTAGAGAGATGCCTGTCATTTCGTAGACATAAACATTCAAGACTCCATGTGCTGTATCCAAATATCACTTGCATGATGATTGCTCAAGATTTCTGTTATTATAGGATGTAATGTATCAAAAACTAGTCTGGAAAATCAAGCACCATTCCAACATGAATCAAACATGAACTCCAAAATAATACATGTGATCCATACACATGAATCCAACATGACATTTGCATCTTGGTGAAGAGCTAATAAATAAAAATCATGACAAAAAGTAAATACCTAGATGGAAGACTTTCCTTTACAGCAAGATACTGTTTCCAGTATTGCAATGTTGACTTGTGAGCCGCCTTCTTTGTGCCAGCTTTATAAGCCCTTACCATGAACTCCTCGCTTCTTTCTCTGAATAAACAATTATATGTCAGACACTAGCATTTATAGCACTTTGAAATTTCCACATCAACTACAATATTCCCAAAAGTTTACTCAATGCCTTTTGAAAAAAGATGTCCTACTTTACGGGACAACTCACACCCGTAAACTACATCAAACAGAGAAATAAAAGCACAGGGGCAACCATGTTGATCATGACTATTTGATAACTATAGGAATGTGTTGGAGTACCACCTTTTTTCTTGCATAAGGTATCTAGAAACAAATAAGGTATTACACTGCATTTTTGTTAGAGAAAAAAGGAGATGATTCGCAGCGCATAACATGGGATGCAAAGCAGTTATTTTCAGACAAAGAGTCCAAATTAAAAAGGATACCACAAAAACACAGATAAAAAAATTTTCAACATACTTTTGGTCATAATTTGACAACCACTTGAGATATGCAGCACCAAGATATACATTTACGAAAGGCTTGTATAGAACTTCTGGATTCCCTGATATTTCATACCTCTGATAACCCAAATCTCTGCAGGAAAAGTGCTTGCGTTATATTCATTATGAATAAGAGCAACCGAAAGTAAAATATTTTGAAAAGGCCAAACAGTCTTGATCAAAATCTTACTCCAATTCATACCTGACTAGCCATTGTGCAGTTTTTGGTAAGATCTGCATTATCCCCAGTGTAGTCTCCTTTGATTTTTTGTTATACTGAGTAGCCAGAGGCTGCCTATCACTTTCAAGAGTAGCGATTGCACAAATCATATCCTGCAGTACAGGAAGAAGACAATTAGGACTATATATTTGAACATCATTTATCAATCGACTAAGAATCATAAATTTTTACTGAAACTGAAATTTTTATTATTGAACAACTTTTTTCTTTGGTATCAGATGTTCAGCTGAACTTTCAATTTAATTCAGGATGAAATGAAGCCAACTGAATTGAGCTTGGGTTTAAACAAGCCGAACTCAACAAAAATTTAGCAAGCTCGCGCTTGAGAGCACCTAATATAAAGATATAGTTCGAGCCTAAAAAGACTAAAATAAGAATAGATAATAATTATAAAACTCTTTTTAGTGGATAAACTAGACATTATACCATATTAATGGGCTCGATCAAGCTTGACGAACCTTCGAGTAGAGCATCATAGTACTCGAGCTTGGTTACTCATTCGACAGGTGAATTGAGCTGCTTGAGCTTTTTGGATACCAGGTCGAGTCGTTGACCAAGCAGGCTCGCCAAGCTCATAAACCAGATCAATTCATTTGCACCCTTAACATCACTAGATGTGGACCTCACCCCAATTCACAATTCTAAAGATGGCAATTCAAGTATGATACATTATTATGTTCCAAGCCTAGAGGAAATTGGCGGTGAAAACATTATGTGGGATTTGATCAACTGTGAGAGGAGATCTCAATAAAGATCTATATTGGAAATCATGATATGAAGATGTCCATGGCATGATGCTTTTGATAACAAAACTTTTTTAAGATTTCATATCACACATGCAATGACCAGCATAGATGCACTATCTTGAGCTGCCTCTCCCATGGCCATTGACTGACTGACTGACTGTAGCACCAGAGGAGAATGATAATTTCACAACAAATAACATCAATATTTTACATGTCAGGAAATCATTGTTGAGCATGTTTAAATAAATTAAACAAGAGAGAATGATGAAAAACTACGGATTACCCCGTCAATAAATGGAACATATGAGCTTTTCGTTATGCCTTAATGGTTACTAGACTTATACTATGTGAGATGTTCGTGCTGCATTTCACATGAGATGAGAATGTCATACCGAATCTATCTGTGAAACAAAATGCCTTCGGACTATGATCCCTGCGACAGCCTGCGAAGGGAAAAATCCAATTTAAGTCAGGAAAGAACAGGAAAAAAAAAGAAAACTGAATAATAGTAGTACTTTGAGAAGCGGGTCATTTTTGTGACGTCAGAACCAATTTTTTCAGAGCATGTGGATATAAACATCATTTGTTGGTCAAGATCCAGACGTAAGACAAGGTAAAAGTGTAGAGTAAAACAACAAACTGTAACTTTCATTTCTGTTTTCGATAAGTATTTCAGTCGAAACTGCTTTACAACCAATACCTATTGATAAATCAAAATCAAAGCCATGATACCAACAACCACTTCAGGAGTCTAATAATGTCCAGAGTGAAGTTAAAAACTATCAAAATTAGCAAGGTATGCTAATTAGAGTGATTTCGATGCTGACATACGCATTACCTTGATCTCAGTTTGTGTCAAATAAGGTTGGCCATCGGGATCACGTGAGAGGTGGACTTTTGAACCTCTAGTTTCTCCAGCATTAAGCCATTCGGCTTGCACAGCAGGATCCATCCACATGGCCTCCAAGTCCTCGGGGTCCACACAATCATCCCAGTAAATAAAGCTGACAGTCATCCTCTAATTTGCGATAGCTTTTCCAGCATCTAACAGCAGAAGGAAGGCGGACTATTAATGAAGCGCCAACTGCAGCAATGCAAAGACAAGCCCGCAACACATGAGTAAACATTGCTGTTGGCCCAGAAATAAAGATGTGCCATGGGAGACTTGGACTGGTGCTCTAACTACAAAGTGGGACATTAATAATTACTGTTGTACATATTAAACAATACAGCTAAGTAATATTGCAGTAGCATTAGCTAGGGAAACAGGATTAACCAAAATTTTGAAATATGTCGTGGCAACCAAATTGGAGCCAAATGAAATTAACCATCCATCCATCACGATATTGATGCCTTAATGATTCTCAGCTTTAGATTATACTACTGGCTTGTAAGTTACATTCTGCAAAGCACCATTGAGAACGTATCGTAAAAATATACAAGAAGTCGGATTATTAGGATATAACCAAAAAAAAAAAAAAATCACCAAATTCCAGAGTGCCAGCCCATTCAAAACAGCGAGTAAGGATTGGTATTCGTATTTCGATAAGCACTACCAAATTAGAAATATTATATACGACATTTAACAATCATATTCATCCCTTTGTTGTGGGGGGGGGGGGGGGGGGTGGGGAAGTTTGCCAGGAGGATTTTGATTATATTATTATTATGACCATTATTGAGACCAAAAAAAAAACGGTCGGAGACTGTTGAAAGTTGAAAATAGCATGCAAGAATCATCTTCTTCCTTCCGTAATAGATAAATGCCGTAGGTAGTACATTAGAATAAATTCAGGAAAAATAAAAAGGGGGAGGAGGAGGTACCGTTGAGACTAGAAAAAAGCACGTGGATCATGAGATAATGGGCGGGAGGAGTTTCATTAATCTTAATCCCCTGTTGATGGCTGCAAGAAAGGAGGAATGGCTTCTCCAGTTGTCCAGGTTTCCACCCTCTTCCCCCCGGGAAGCAGCCCGGACGCACGTTTTTTCTTTTTTTTCCTCCTTCTAAATCAATACCAGCTTAATAAGAAGTCCCTTAAATTTTTGGGGATTTTTCTTTATAAATTTTTGTGAGGGCCAAATTTCGGTTATTAATTGGGAGTGGATTTGGATCGTATATCTTGAACATTGAGGGGGTGGTGGCGGTGGTGGTGGTGGTTGTACACGAGCAATGCAGCTTTTTGCAGTTTGGTGGGAAGAAGAGAGAGAGGGTGGGAGATGTGACACGTGGTCTGCCGCCCCTCTCTCCCACCTAAACCGTTGCTGCCTTTCAACGCTTAAAGCATCCCTCCCAAAATCCCCGTGGGGCCAAAAAAAAAAAAAAGGAAAATGGAAAATGGCCGGTGTCTTGCACTTTTAGTTTGTGAAAGAAAAAACAAATAAAAGCAAAATAGGAGTTTTGAATATATTTTTAATCGTCAAAGTTGATGTGAGTTGACAAAGAGATTAAATTAAAGTGCAACGAACAGAACAGTACAGAACATTATATTTATTATCTTCCAAAAAAAAAAGTCACACACACTCAGGGGGCTTAGTGTGTTTTAATTAATTTTTTAAAAATATACAAATATCACGTTCAAAACCGGGCATGCATGAGTAGAACATTACGAGTTGGATTGCGGAATTGGATGGATGGACGGACAGATGGGGAAGTGGAAGAAGACGCCGACGGACGGAGCAGAGGGACGGGCGAGGGAATGAAAACTGAAAAGATGAAAACAAGGCGAGAAGGGCAGCAGGGGAGTTGGACTGACGTGGTTATCAAGCGGGGCCCCGCCAAAAGGTCCTCCAGTTGGCAGGTTCGCCAAGAAGATCGTCCTCAACAGAGAGCTTATCACAAAACGACAGCATTCCACCCGTCTTCCTAGGCAGGCTTCCTAGTAAACACACACACGCACGCATCAGAGCCGCACCATCAAGAATATGCCAAGGTCCACCTCACAGGCTCACACGTGAAACAAGTTCCTCCAGCATATACTCCATGTGCTCTATTCTCCTCCTGGTATTACTATTTACTACTGTAACTGCGGAAGGGTGATCCCGGCCCAAATAAGATCCTAGTGCCACTTAATCATTGGAAAGGCAATGCCACTCCTTCATTTGATGTCAAGTCAAATATTTAATTAATTTAAATTAAAATCAAATATCACATGATAACTTAAATTAACTGAATACTTAGCATAATTTTAAGAGTGATAAGTGGCACATAGGATCTCAATTGATCCTCGCCGCGCCACTTCCATGTTGTTATCATACTTCGCGTTTTATCTATTGTGTTAGTGAAAAAGTGTATATATTCTAAAAAATTTAGAATTTTCTAAAAAGTTTTGCCAACGAGTACTTAAATATCCGTTTAGACCAGTGGTAATTCAATCCCCTCGGATTCCTCATCTTAACCCTTTTGGGCCACCCTTCCCCTTAGTATAGAGTGGAAATAGGTTTATATTAGAATCTATCGTGTCCAACAACAAAATATATATATATTAATTACAGGAAAAAAAAAAGGGATTCATCTAGATGATGTATGTGTATGTGTTTTTTTTTATAGTTGATTAAAATTTTACTGTGACTTACTATAGACTTATATAAAAACTTTTAAGTATCAAGAATTTGAAGAAAATTTCCTTATTTTCTTTTTTCTCTTTTTTTCCTTTCTTTCCTCTTTTCTTCTTCCTCTCCATACCACCATTGCTTTTTCTCCTCCTCCTCTCCCCACCGTCAGCTTCCACCTCCTCACCCTTTTTTTCTTCTCTCTCTCTCTCTTCTCATTTTCTATTTTTTTTCTCATCCTCCTCCCTCCCTCCCTTCTCCTCTTCTTCTTCCCTCTTCCCCATCACACCCTATCATCTCTCTCTCCCTTCCTCTCATCATCTTCCCCTTCTCTCTCTCTCTCTCTCTCTCTCTCTCTCTCTCTCTCCCTCTCTCTCTTTGATTGCATATGGAGGGAGAAGAAGAGAAGAGGTGGAAGGAAAGGGAAGGAGGTGGTAGGGAAAGAGGAGAATAGAGGAGAAGAAGATTGAGGAATAACGAAAAATAAGAAGAAAATAGACAAGGAAAGGGTGGTGGAGACGAGTAGAAATGATATGAGAGTGTGGTGGTAGTATATGGAAAAGGTCGCATTTTTTTTAGTATTTTAGGGTGTGTCTTTTGTAAAATATAGGGGGTGTTTTTACAAGTTCATGTAGCAAAAAGTTAGAGAAAAACTACCTATCAAAAACATGAAAAAGGCATCCAAACAGAACCTACATTAAAAATGTTGCACGTGCTATTATTGAAGTTTTTATTAACTTTGTATATGTAAGTGTGTACATGCATGTTTTTTTTAAGTAAAAAAAAAACATTTTATTAGGAGGTAAAGGAACCTAATTAAGTCACCTACTCTAGTTTTCAAGTTTATTTATTTATTTGACATGTTTGAAATTATGTTTAAATTTGGTTGATATATTTATCGAACGTAATTCAAACAAGTTTTTTATTGAACCGAATTTAAATCGAGTTAAAAAAATTTGAATATTTTATATATAAATTTAAATTACCATATTGATCATGTCAAATTTAAGTTGAAATTACAAAATTACCAAATGCAAAATATTATTGTTCATGTTTAGTTTGATTAGTTGGTAAACTTTTCAACAAACTTGATATAAATATGGAATAGTTTTGTTGACTTTTTAGCCCTACAGTTTGCTCTTTCTCAGGGAGATCAAAAAGGGGAAATTGAAGGAAAAAAAGTGATAGCAACATCAAAATGACTCTTTACACATAGTGTAATGGCCCTATTTGGCAACTAAGTTTTTTTTTAACCTAATTTTTCTTCTATTAGTTTTTTTTTGAATAACTTTAATTATAAGAATCTCAAAAAAATTTTCAAAATTTTTAACATCTTTTGCCACCATCACTTTCCACATTTTCCAGGTGAGGGAGGCAAAAGAAGAAGAGGGAGGAGAGAGGAGAAAGCACCGGTAAGTGATTGTGGCGAGAATGACAAATAAGTCCACACGAAATTTGTCCACACGAAAGCTCTGTTTTCAAACTCGGACCAGACCGGCCGGTCGAACCGGGAACCGGCCAGGTAGCCGGTCCGAGTCACATTTAAAAACCGGAAATGTAAGACCCGGTCAAAGCCGGTCAAAAACCGGGTTTGACCGGGAAAAAACCGATTTTTCCGGTTCAACAGTAATTTTTTTTAAAAAAAATTCAAACTTTTTAATATTATGTTTTGGCCCCCTAAATTGTTAAAACTTATTGATATACCTCAAATATTTGATACTTTATAAATATTGTCCTAAAATTTGATGTTATTTTTCAATTAAATTCATAATTTTAATTCTAAACTTGTTAATATTTATTAAATAATATAAATTGCTACTTGATTGTTCTAATTTCTTTGTATTTTCTTGTTAAATATATTTGAAACATCAAATATATATGAATATACCTTTATTAATATCAATATATTATTAGATATTATATATATAATATTTTAATTTTTAAATAATTTTTATTTATGACGTCATCCGGTTCGACCCCTATCGACCCCCGGTCGAACCCATTGACCCCTGACCCCTGACCTCGGCCGAGTCGCTATCCGGTCCGGTTCTGAAAACATAGCACGAAAGTTATAAAAAAATATAAAAAAATATTTTAATAAATTTTTAAATGTACTTCCAAATATGTCTGCGCGAAAGTTTTTATTAACAAACAAAGCTGCAATAAACAATAATATGTTCTTTCAAAAAGTAGCCTTAAAAGTATCTAGTCCATTCGGACTCCTTGTTAAGATATTTTTGCATTTTTGGCTCCCTAAGCCTCGTGGGTCGTGGTTGTTGGACGGGGATGATCATCATGCTAGCAAAGGACACACCACTTAACATGACATTTGCTAGATTGAGTTAGAAAATGAAATGTTTAATTTTTTTTTTCTTAAAAAAAGATAAAATCAAACATTAGAAAAAATAAGGGAGGGTCGGTGCAATAAATGAGAAGAGCAATTAGTGGCTGGAGCCCTAACATAATAATGGTTGTAGACTTGTAGCGTAGGAGGAGGAAGGTGGACTGGTGGAGGCCGGAGGGAGGGATCATCCATCATCAACTACAAGTCCTGAGTACGTGCATTCATTCGTCCCGTGTAAGAAGAGTGGTAGTGTTACCCATCAACTATCAATCCATGTGATCTCACATCTTAATCACACTCTTCTTGTTGTTTCTACAAAAGTGGTTTTGCTTTTACCACGACGTGACATACCACATTCATGGGATTTTTTTTTTATTATTTAAATCACACTCCTATTCCTGCAAAGTGCTTATTTTTATTTCTACAAAGTGATTTACTGCAACGTGGTAATTGCAGAATTTTCGAAGATGGTAAATTATAGGCGTCGAGACTCAAATTTAGACTAGTGAGAGAGAGAGAGAGAGAGGGCGTGTGTGTTGTATACAGTAGCAAGAAAGGAAAGCGGTGGTAGGGAGGGTTGGGGGCTGGTGTGGTTGGACGACAAGTTGGGGTTCGATTCTTAAGAATCTCCGCTGGTTTTTTTTTACGCATTTAAAAAAGTTGGCTTTGCTATTATTTTTCCTTGTCAAACAAACGGAGAGAGAGAGAGAGCCAGCCAGCCAGCTCCCGAGACCCAGACTAAAGTAGTCTTCGTTGTAACCTAATAAAAACCTCCATTTCTCTCTCCCTCCCTCGTTAGGGTTTTACACTTTTGGTTGGGTTGGCTGGCTTGGGCTCTTCCAACCGCAGTATCGGCGGTGGTTAATATAAGCGGAAGAAGAGTAGTATTTGACGAGGAGTAGTAGTTGTTATCGTTGGACTAACGCTGCCACCTTTCCCTTCCACTTCCAAATTCTCACTTCTCACCTCTACTCATAATTTTCACCCTCTTTGGGGGGACCTCAGAGTTTTTTCCTTTAAAAAAAAAAAAAATCTTTTTGATTTGGTTCGGGTATTTTGCGGTCATGGCCTTGTCGTCGTCGTCTTCCCTTGTTAGATCCACGCCATCCCCGGTTCTCCAGGCTTCCCGTTTCGGATCCTCCTACCATCAACCCCAGGTTTTTCTTCCTTTTCCGCCCTTTTAACCCTTGTCTCTTCTTCTTCTACTTCTCTTTTTTCTCTTCATTTCTTTTTCCCCTGTATGCAAAACATGTGCTTAACTTGTCAGTATTTCCTTATTTTCGGTGTTACGAGAGTTTTATACTTTCTTTTTTTTTTTTCTTTTAAGTGCATTTTCATTCGTATTTTTCTCCCTCTTTTTTTTTTTGTCCCTGTTTTTTCGTGTAATATAAAATGTTCTGTTCTTTTTTATGTACATATTTTTTCTTCCTTTTATTTGGTTTCACCTACAGAAGTTGTGTTGCTAATGTCGTAGTTGATCAAATCAAATTTGCCATCTACTTTTTCCCCAACAGAGCCTTTTCCGCATTGTTTCTATGAGATTCCTAGATAATAGAAAAAATATAAACAAAAAACACACACGCACACACCCAAGTAGGAGGACTTTTGCATTCGCTCACCGTCTAATCCTACATTTTCTTTTAGGTGTTTGGGGGAATCGGTGCGCATGTCAGGTTTCAATCAAGAATACATGGGAACCGTATCTTAGCTCAATCATCTTCCTTGCAGTTGAGTTGGAGCCCAGTTTCTCTTTTTTCCTTCCCATTACGATACTGTCATTTTACAAACGCCTTTCAAATTACTACGAGCCAAAGGCTTTAATCTTGGCTAACTGGTATCACTGTCATAATGCAGAAAATGTAGTACTACTGCGCGGAGTATTCAACCCATCAAAGCTACTGCCACTGAAATTCCTCCCACAATTTCCAGTATGATGTTTTCAGTTTGCGCATATAACCGTTTTTTTTTCTTTTTAAATTTCATTGAATTCAGTGATTAGCAGATTTTTCTGCACACTTACTCAATTCTTTTCTGCTTTCCTTAGAATCTTCAAGTGGGGGGAAGACCAAGGTTGGGATCAATGGTATGTTTAACGCATTGGTCTATCTTGTCTCTCCATGACTTCAATCATGTACTACTTGTTATCCCTTGTCCCCTACTGAATGTTCAGTAAGGATAATGTGTCAAATGGATATCAAATCAACAGGGTTTGGGCGTATCGGGAGATTAGTTTTGCGGATTGCAACTTCCAGGGATGATATTGAGGTGGTTGCAGTAAACGATCCATTTATTGATGCCAAATACATGGTAAGCCGATATTCAGCATATGTGACAACTCTTTTCATGTCATTGGCTTGGAATACTGGAGTGTAACAACGTTTGAATAAAAGTCTGATATATGTGCTTTTCTTAGTTCTTCAAAGTTTACATAGGCACTTAAAATATTGGTTATTCAAATTCATTTCATTATTTTCAGAACGTGGAGCTAATTGACTTTAATGCCTGCTAACCCCTGACCTAAACTCAAAGCAAAACCCACATTGAATGTCACCTTTATAATGAGATTGATCTGAGGAATTTCAAGAACTCAGACCAGTTATACAATTTGAGCCTGCAGACTGCCTAATGTTCTCAGCAGAAGTGAACTTAGTTTATGATTTTTTTTTCCAGCACTTAACTTCTCTTCTCAGCTGACTCCTGCATGTTGATTGGGATCCTGAAATTCTAGTAATTGAACCAACAGAAGATATGGACCGGTGGCTATGACTTGGTTTTTACATTTTTGCAGGCCTATATGTTCAAGTATGATTCTACTCATGGAGTCTTCAAGGGATCACTCAGGGTTTTAGATGATACAACGCTGGAAATAAATGGGAAGCAGATTAAAGTTTGCAGCAAAAGGTATCCACATGGCGCCATTCTGGGACTTGTATCGTGCTTATACTTGCCAAGTAACATGAACCGTAGTATATTGTTTTTATACTTTCCAAGTCACTTGAGCTGAAATGATGACACTAGTAAATTACTGTTGTTGCAAATGCATATTCATGATTGTTTATGCACAGGGACCCTGCTGACATTCCATGGGGTGAGTATGGGGCAGACTATGTTGTTGAATCTTCTGGTGTCTTCACAACGGTTGGGAAGGCATCAGCTCACAAGAGGGTAAGTTAATTATGTTGTGGATCATAATCACCATCCAAAGTTGCTCCTCACTCGCATTGTTCTTTATCTCCTCGGGTTTTATGATTCACAGGGTGGAGCTAAGAAGGTTGTCATTTCGGCTCCATCTGCTGATGCACCTATGTTTGTGGTGGGAGTAAATGAGAGTACATACAAACCAAGCATGGATGTTGTTTCCAATGCAAGCTGTACCACTAACTGCCTTGCCCCACTTGCCAAGGTTTGATCATATTTCACGCATAGCAAGAACTTGAAGGGAATTTGACTTCTGGTCCTTGGACTGGTTTTCTTTTTGCTGTCTTTTTTCCTGTTTCCGGGTGACTTGGGGCATTGGGTGCTTTAGCTTGTCATAGTGATCAACTGCCATTCAATAGGACTATCCTGTTTCTGAAAGCGTTGAACTACTTACTACTATTGATTTTTTCACTTGCAGGTGGTCCATGAGGAGTTTGGCATTTTAGAGGGTTTGATGACAACTGTCCATGCAACCACAGGTCTGTCTTAGACATAAAGCTATACAGAACAGCTTTCCGCTGATGTTACTAAAACGTTGGATTGCTTTTATGATTTTCTATATACTTGTTCTGTTCAGCCACCCAAAAGACAGTTGATGGTCCTTCCATGAAGGATTGGCGTGGAGGCCGTGGAGCAGGCCAAAATATTATACCTAGTTCTACTGGTGCTGCAAAGGTATTATCTGGATTTAGATGTGAAGTATATCCTAATTTGTCTGTTTCCTGTAACTTCTGGTCATTTTACATTTGATCTATACCACTGAAATTGTAGGCTGTTGGAAAAGTACTTCCAGAGCTTAACGGAAAGCTTACAGGAATGGCCTTCCGTGTTCCGACACCCAATGTCTCGGTTGTGGACTTGACCTGTCGACTTGAGAAGAGTGCTTCTTATGAAGACGTCAAAGCAGCCATTAAGTATGCTAACTGAATTTCCTGCCCTCTCAGCTCTGAGCGTCTCTCTTGCTTGGTCCCAGACGGCCTTTCTTCTTCATCTTTTTTTTTTATGGGTACTTTATTGTTATATAAGCAATTATGCAGATTTCTTAATTGTATTTCTAACTGCAGGTATGCATCAGAGGGTCCCCTGAAAGGCATTCTTGGATACACTGACGAAGATGTTGTTTCCAATGATTTTGTTGGCGATTCAAGGTAGAATTGTCCTGCTTCTTAAGTGTTGTTATTACTCATGGGAACACATAATTACCATTTGAATTTACACAGTCGTCCTTGGAGGATTTGGTGATTCCTGAATTCATTATTTACCAAGAATTAGGATTTAATTTCTCCTCCTCTCTTGTAGTATTAGCCTTGAGTTCATTTATTGCCCAATTCCACTAATGCTGGCTTGACTAGTGAACAACCATCGCTTTATTCTTTTTTTTCTTTTTTGGTCGAAACGTCAAGGACAACCATCACTTTATTCAGTTGAAACTTTTTGTCCAGCTCTTTTAGTTTATTTAATTTTTTGTCTTGACATGGAGTTGTAAGGTGTAAGCTTCAATTTCCAGTTGTTTTGAGAGTTTTTTGCCTGCCCAAGTTTAGTGTTCTCAGTGTTGGCTTCTTCCTTATTAGGTCAAGCATCTTTGATGCAAAGGCTGGGATAGGGCTGAGTTCCTCCCTCATGAAACTCGTAGCATGGTATGATAACGAGTGGGGTTACAGGTATTGTTAGCCTCTTATTTCTCTGTGTCTCTAGTGTGGCGCGCAAGAATTGGCAAATAACCTTTTTTTTTTTTTTTGGGTAATGCAATATTTCAGCAACCGAGTGCTGGATCTGATTGAGCACATGGCATTGGTGGCAGCCAGTAACTGAGCAATTCTGAGGCCTGTGGTGAGCTGCAAATTTTGAGTTAGTCACACGAGTGTTTCCAGTTAAAAAGGAGTGTTAAGGTTGTGTGAAGTTGCAGTTTGTGTTGGGAAGGCTTTTAGTTATTTGGTTTTTGCTCTATAGATGCATGCTGCAAAATGAGTCTGAAAATAATTCTTCCAGACACGCCCGCCCTCACCTTGTAACAGAGGAGTACAAACAACACCTTCATTTTACTCGGAACAATTTTTAGCTGCTGTTTGTTTGCTGAAATAGTAGTAGTAGTAGTAATAATAATAATAATATGGAGGAGCGTTTCTTTTTCTGCTCTTATTTTATATATATATATTGTCTTGTTTGTGCGGAACCGTACAGGACAGTTTTTCTCCTCGACTTTTTTGGGTTACTTTTTCGTCTAGAGACGGCAACACCAGATGCAGGTCGGAATATATGCCCTCTGTTCCTGCACCTGGGGAAAAAAGCGCAGTTTGGAGGGTTCGATGTCCTTGGTGATGGCCAACTGAACTAAGGCTTGCTTGGTAAAGTCGCGAGTATTCTCAAGTGTCCTCGCGTTTGCAACTAGGCGTGCTACCATCCCAATGATATTAGTGCTTCACTAAAAAGCAGCTAAGGCCGGCATGATTTGCACTTTAAGAGATGGCTTAAGCATCAAATACGAGATCAACTATTTGGTTATATACGGGATAACCTCAAAATCTCCGCTTAAGGTTTTGTCAAAATTGCAGTTTATCCCTCAACATCTATTTCTTCTCACTTTAATCCCCTTTTTTAGTTCAACTCATCAAATTGACCATTAATATATTTGAGTTGACAAAACTGCCTATGTATAAAGTTTATTTTTTTTTTAAAAAAGTCCACCGTAAGACTCCTTCAATGTTCGAATTACAAAGTTCAACTTTTACCTACAATAATTATCTTTTTGAATTTTTGGATTAAATAAATTGAAATACCAATATTCTTTTTTTTTTTCCCCAGAATCATTATGCATACAATTATTTTAAGTAGGTAGACTCTAAACTTTAAGAAAAAGGAAGGAAAACGTGTTATATTATAGTCAAGAATTGTAGAAAAATGGGTAAACTTTACAACAAAGCGCATGTTTCTCTTTCTTTATTGCCATACATCACATATTTCACTACCCTTTCCGCAAAGTTCAGAATCTAACCACTTGCAATAATTTCATGCATGATGATTAATAGCAGAAAAAATATTAAATTGTGTTTGGATTGCATTTTCCGTGATTTTTCATGAAAAAATTACTGTAGCGATTTGATGTATGTGAGGGAAAAAGGTAATAGGGAAATGTGATCACGGAAAACGACGTAATTTTTTGACCGAAACCGGCAATCCAAACAAGTAAGAGGAATTATTTTATTCACGGGAAGTGTTTCAATTTATTTTATTCAAAAGTTAGAGGAATTATTCTATAATAAAAGTAATATCTTTTAATTTGAATATTTAAAGACTCTTGGGGGTCTTTATTTATAAACCATGTAGAAGGGCATTTTCGTCAACTCAACTATTTTAATGATCAATGTGATGAGTTAAACTAAAATAAGGGATGAAATGAGGAAAAATAAACATTACGGACTAAACTACAACTTGGACCAAATCTTAAAAGGAAGTTTCATAATATATATGTGTGCGCGCGCGCGCGCATTTTATTTTACCTCCTATCCATTTCCATATCTTATGATCCTAATGATACACACACATGCACACACACATGTATGGTAATAACTAGTCAAAGTATAAATTAGGGATTATTTCAAAAACCTCCATTGAAGTTTCTGACGATTGCAGCCATCTCCCCTAATGTTTGAAAAATTACACTTACCTCCCTTGATATTATGAAAAGACTATGACAGCCTTCACAAGCTTTACAAATTTTAAGTGAAAATGAGATTAAAAGAGAAAAATAGAAATTCTTTTTGGATAAAACTTCTTTATCCTAAAACTCTAACGTCATGCAATTTAGTATATTACACTTCATTCCCAATTTTTTAAACTAGATTTATTAATTAATTTATAAAAATCGACCAACCTATTAGGGAGGCATTTGTTAAAATAAGTATTTTGAAAAATTACTTAACAAAAAAAAAAAAGGCTCAAAGTAACCAAAAAGAATGCTTTCAAAACATGGTTTATATTTTCCTACAAAAAAACCAACTTAAAATTTTCACCTAACTAATAATGGTGATAGTTGACTTTTTAGAATTTAATAAATTTATTTTACACATCATAGAGGGGTAATATTGGATTTTTTTTCCTTACATCATCAATTGCTACCAAGAGATATTTTGGTAGGGGAGGTTTCGATAAATTTTCAAACTTTAGACGAGGTGGATGCGATTGTTAGAAACCTCAAGGGAGATTTTTGCAATTATCGCTATAAATTGTAGGTCATGTTAATGCAGCTGCGGGGAGAGGAGAGCTTTGCAAAATGGGAAGCGTGTCAGGGTGCATGCATGCTCATTGCCACTGGTTCTAAAGCGGTAACCGCAACACAAAGCAGCCTTGGCGCAAATGAGGCGAGATCAGCCAATAATTAATACCGTTGGTAGAATCTCCCCATAAATTCCACTACTTCAATACTACTACTACAACTAGTGCCATTGCTTTGCTTGTATTTTCCTTCCGACTATATATACCACTGTCTTTGCTAAAATTACAATTCATTAATCCCTTCAAAAAAAAGAAAAGAAGATCATAATTACTTGACTACTAAACTGGAATCAGGCCTTCATCATCTCCGCACTGCAGTTCAATAATAATAATTTTTTTTAAAAAAAAAAAAAAAAAAAAACTGAAAGCCAATAGGCAGGCTACTCAAAACATCTGTGGATTCAGCTGCTGCTAGTGTGTGTTACACAGCACTCACTGGCTCGCAAGCAAGAGCCCAACCAACAACATCAATAACAATTGCTTTCCAAGATCATAAAACCACTGTAGCATATCAATTTCCACTCAACCTGCAGCACCACATCACAGTTTTTCCAGTATCTTGTTTTATACACCAAAAAAAGAAAAAAAAAAACCTCTCTTCCTTTTGATTTTTCCAAACAACATACCAGTAATCGCGGTTCTCAAATCCACCATACCACTCATTTCTATTAGCATCAATGCTTCTGTGTCCAATCACTCAACTGACCATTTTGGATTATGCCATTTTCAATCAAGTATTCCACAAATTCATCAATCAGATAAGGCCAAGCACCATCAACATCATAGTTTGAGAGTTGGGGGTCCACAGTCTGCATTCACCACCACCAATAACAACAACAACAACAACATCAGTCTTGCAAAGGCTTAATACCAGAGGCATCAGAATTAGAAAGTGACACAATGGAAGAAAATTTTCAAGCACACTACCCAAACTACTGCTTGAGATGCAACCCGAACAAACAGGGATTGCTTTCCTTCTTTCATTAAACAAAAACTGATCCCAGTTCCCGGTGTGTGATGCTCTTATACCCTATTAGACACTTTTTATCCTTCTGCTACGACAAATTGTTAAAGAGATTGTATAAATTCCAGACAACCAACTCGTGGGACATAAATTACCTTTGCAAACTCGAGGAGTTGAGACCAGGTGTCCCTCGATATAGCTTTATTATGTCGTGCCTGAAAAAGACGAGGCCACCGGGCAGGGGTGTGTGGAGGAAGTAGGATTAGTAATCGTACGAGAAATAATGCAAAAAGCAGATGAATAAATGTACCCTAACAACTATGCATCAATAGGTTTGACGTGACATGCAATTCTACGACGACAATTTACCAGCATCAGACGAGAATTGAGAGAGAGAAAAAGATGTAACGAATATAAGCTTTCCTTCATCTGAAGGGTTTCCACGTTCTAAATTTTGCACAACCAGCACCCATTTAGCTAGCCAAAATTGAGGTCTGACAACTAAGAACCGAGTTCCATCTTAGCACCACTAAATTGTTGGATCTGGTTTTGAATACAATCTCAAATTTCAGAGACACCATGGTTGTTTACATAAAAATCAATATTTAAAAAATAATAATAATACAGCAGAGAAGGACAGACAGATGCAGAAAGACAATCTCAAACTTCACAATATGGTCACTACAAATATTTGATGGAAATCTTATCCATCGGATTCTGTAAAGCATAGAAGCAGAAACATTTAAGTAACGCTACTCATTATGTAAGAAGTTCATAACAATATTGTTTAATACAATTAAAAATGGCAAAAAAGGGTTTCAGAACTGAAAACTAATGTCCCAAAGTAAGATCAATAGATAGTATGAACACTGACAGCAAAAGGTAAAATCACATGTAGTAGTCTAGACAAATCCATTACTAACACATTGGTCCTATAGTACAACTGCAAATCGGGATGAAATTGGCCTTGTTCCCACATGGATTAAACTATATGATAAAGAACCAGACACATAAAACTGCTGGCCTTTATATTGATTTCCAAAAGCATACCCAATCGAAAGGGTAACAACGCTTTCAGTGCAAGAAAGTTGCGGCAAGCGTCAACCAATTATTGCACTAAGTACAAAACCCTAACACGTAGACTGATATGTGCAACTACAGAAGTAAAAAGGGAATATTGAGATATCTGCTTATGCTACCTGCAAGAACTGGCACCAATGATCAACCAATGGCCAATGCTTCTCAGCAAAAAGCAGCTGCCACATCCCTATTGCAGTATCTAATGCCAAAGACTTCTGGCCCTGAAATTGAGAAATTTCATCAGCAGTGTAGTAGTAGGTGTAAAGCCACCTCTCTGTTTCCAACAGTGTGTGAAACAGCATTCAGGTAATTAAGGTCAGCATGAAAACCCAGATTATTTTTACTTGCAGTTTGCATGCTGCATTTTATTTCACCTTTACAGAGATAATCCAGGTTTTGGAAGGCTTATTCATGTTAGCATACACTTCAGCGCAGTAAATCAATTAAGAATCAGACCATGGAGCTATATCTAGAAAATCACTCAGCATGAAAGAAAAAAATTTTCAAGCAACCAAAACGAATTGATACCTTCTCCTTTGCCCATCCGAAAGCAAAGTTATAGATCTCTCGAAACTTTTCTGTAAAAATGAAATTAAGCAATTTAATTGAGAGCTAGTAAAACATCCAAAGCAAAACCAAAATAGGTCTAGGTTGAGATAGGCCCACAAGTCTAATAGACATGGTCTAAAGTTAACATTTCCTTGTCAAAAAATGGGGAGTTCAACATTCACACTTACGATCATCTTTAAGCTCAGAACGCATAAATGGTATTTTTTCCCTCAATTTCTCTATTGAATCCACCCTGGCATTGAAAATGCAGATTTGACTGAGATTCAGGTCAAAGACTTCAAGCTTTTATTGACAAAAACAGCAAACACAAACAAGAGTCTTGATAGATTTGATTCAAACACACCCTAGAGACTGCAATCCACCAATGAACTCCTGCTTTGAAAATTCACACATAGTAGCAGCCTTCATATGCCATGAAAGTACCAACTGCATAACAACAACTGCTATGTCAACCAAGACTAAACAATGTGCCATAAATATAATTTTGATTGTGAATAACACAGAGCTACATCTTTTTATTCTATTTTACAAAGAGCTAACTCACTTTACAGAAGAATGGGAAATCTAGATAAGCTTAACAGCAAAAACGTTTAAGCAAATTTCTTTTCACTAATGATCACCCAACCACAAGAAGCTGAGTTTGGAACTTTTACATCACCATTTTTTTAAAAGCAATAGTCAATATGCAATCCGTTTTAGCATTTTAAAGGCTACCAAAAAACAACAAAGATTGTTGAGCACCAAATATGCAGATGAGAGCAGGGACCAACAATCAAAGTACTTCCATAACCACAGGTACATACCATGACAATATCCTGATGATCGACCTGCGATAAGAAACTTTTGTTGTTACAAATCAAGAAAAAACGTTTGTCCAATAATTTATTGAACCATGGTAGAACATATAGAAGTAAGTGTCCCAAAAGTTAAGAAGCAAAAACTATTGAAAACACCTGCAGAAAATTCCCATTAGAAATTGGCTGTACTACATATACACAAAATCCAAACCTCGATCAGGGTTATAGTTACCAGAATGTCACTGCACAAAAGAGTGATTCCATCAGCCATAATCATATCCGCATAAGCATCTGCAAAATATGACATCTTCACAAGATTCAGGATAAAAGGCAATAATATGGCATGAATAGCCGCTAGCATAATTTGATAATCCAAAAGTAAGGTGTCATTGTGGCTGCAAGTATGTAGTGGCCGAAGCAATCAACTAACAAAACAAGGGGGGAAAACTTTCAGCATATAAATCCCATAAGAACAGAATAGATGTCTGCACTTTACTTTCCAACATTATGCTAAGCACACAATCACAAGCAAACTGCCTTTGATAATTAAAAAAAAAGGAAAAAAAGTCAAGGAGGATTCTGTCATTTTCTTTAATGGTTTGCCAAAGATATTTGTAGGTCTCTACCATCCTTAACAATGAATCAGGCTTGAGAAGTAATCTAAGAAGCAGATAGTTGCAAAGCGTGAAAAGTCCTAAGAAATTGTCTGCAGAAACGTTCAAAATTCAGCACAAAAACTTCCCCAACCGGAAGCTTAACACAAGAAAGGAGGCAACAACTCAGACACTCAGCCTATGAATATTCTAATTAACTTACTATTGATATTAAATATCCAAGTGCAAGCATGCTACTATTGTTTGAGCAAACAAAACCAAAATCACCCAGTTGAGGAAGCACTGAAAATATACATATGCCCAATTGAACACATTGCACAAACCATTTAATCTGAACAATTGCATCATTAAGATAGTTATTTTTTTTTGGTCCCCTTATCAAACTTTAATTCTCCGACACAAACTAAACCTCGCTCATCTAAAATCAATTCATCCAGTTATGTGTCAGAAAAAGAGAACCAAAGCAGGAGCAAAACAGCAAAATTTAGGATTTGAAAGCAATGGAAGGAATAGTATTAAAACAAAAGGATGGTATCTTTACACTACCTTTATATCTGTTGTAAAGATCTTCCAAGCGCCTAGCATCAGTATATGATTTTGGTTGGGGTTGACTGTAGAATGCGTCGAAGGCTCCTTCAAGATGCCAATCACTAGCCTTCAAAGCCTGATATGCAGCCTTTTCACTTTGATTGAAACCAAAAGCAAAAAAAAAACGAAGAAGATAATAAAGGTCAACATACTGGAAAAAGGGAATATTGATAAGACTTCAATAGAAAAGATTCAGATCGTGAATTGGCTCAAAAGCAATCTACATGCGGACTGTTGAGTAACAAATCTCATATAAAGATGAAGAAGATGACAAAACTCGAAACAAACGGCATATTGCAAAAGGAGGGTTTTTTTTTTTTTGGGAATCATAAGAATGTGGAGATTTGTAAATTCTTAGCATGAAACCACATCTGCAGATGGCTTAGCAGCGGTGACAAAAGTCTAGATACATCTTGAAGAAAGCATTAGTTTACAAGCATTGGAAAGCTATAAAGCTGGACTAAAATCATACTAGTAGCTATTACCATAACATAGATGCATCAGTGTAAAAGGGGTGCCGAAAATAATAAATGAAAAGAATGGTTGCGGGAAGGATCATAGGTGGATTTAAACTCAAGCGGTAAACATAATGTGGGCTAGTAGCACAGCAATAGAAAGAGATAAATAACATTCGTATTAGAAAAAAAGGAAAAACACCTAGTGCCAGTAATGGTCATAAACTGGTGAACTTTGTCCCGGTGGCCTCTGCCCAACTTGTTCTGGTAAAATGCAAATATGAATGTCATCAACCAATACGATTGATCTGATAAATAAATAAATAAATAAATAATCAACACTCGCCCGCCAAAATTACTACTACTACTTTGCGACGCGACGCAGAGAGAGAAAGAGAGAGAGAGAGAGAGATTTGAGGCCAAAGAGAGTGACGAACTCATGGATTTGATGATTAGCAGAGAATCATAGTAATCCAGCTTGATATATAAAGATTAAAACGTCAGTCCACAACAAAAATCAATACTAACGGAAAAAAGAAAAGGAGCGGAGAAAGAAAATTAGGAAAAGAAGCAGAAAGTTTGTAACTTTAAAGAAAAGGGATGTGCTTAACGGGGGCGGGGAAGAGAGCAAAGATTATAAAGGAAACTGACCATGCTTGAGTAGAGTGGATGAGGGAGAGAGCAGAGAATTATATGAAGGGTGATATGAGGAATAAAGTCTAGGGTTAGCTCCCAACTGGTGACGACTGTTACCCTCTCTCTCTGCGTATTACTTGCAAATTGCTACTCTTGCCTTGTCCAGTTGTCTGTGTATCGCACCATACACGCACGCGCGCGCGCACACACACACACACAGAGGCGGCAGCGGCAGCAGCAGCGTTTGCAAATTGCCTTTCTTCTTCGATTTCTGTGTGTCTTCTCTGCTGTGTGTGTGGCTGTCTTTGTGGTGTGTGGGAGAAAGAGTCAGCCACCAGAAGAACCGAGAGAGAGAGAGAGAGAGATGGCGCATTGAAGCACCCACGCTTTTATCATTTATGCCCTCGCGTTTCTTCCTTTACATTTTTTTAGCTTCCCTCATTATTTGTAGTATTATATAGTATTATTCCTTGCATGTATTTTTTTTTTTTTTTTGTTCTTTTTCAAAAAAAAAAGAAAAAGAGGACCAATAGTAGTAGTGTAAGTGTAGCCCACTTGTCCTATTTCTCTCTGTCTCTCTTTTTTTTTTTGAAACAAAAGAAAAAAAATTCATCCAATAGCTAGCCTAAATTCATGGAATCAGAATTCGAAGATTAAAGGGCACGTTGAGTAAGAGTAAGAGTGAAAGTGTTATAGATTGGGCGGTGTAACATTAACAGTTATATAGATGGTCGTATGTAGTAAAACAAGAGATGAGATTTGATTTGTGAATAGAATAGAGATAAAGAGTGCAGTAGTGGTTGCTTAGATTGCTAATAATCATGATCATTCAAATGATCTCAACCCCTTATGCATACGTAGTACACATTTTTCAAGCACTAGTAGTGGGAATCCCTTATGCATATATAGTAGAATATTCATTCATCCCCATTTTTTGCGTTAGCAGCAGTCGAGAAAAATGTTTACTTTTTCACGGAAAGAAGGCTGAAGAGCGTAGCATATGGATGATGACGATGAAACCACTGAGCTAGGTTCAGTGGCCATCAAGGTGGGTCTTAAGACCCTACTTGTTGAGTTGCAGGTGGGAGTTCAAATTTTATCTGCAATAAAAAAAAAAATTTAAGAGTTGTGCCAAAGCACTCTCTTGATTTAATAAGTTCTGTGTATCTGCCAAAGCACAAAGTCTCTTTAGACTCTCCCTCCCTATGGTTTAGGATAGATAAGTTATACAATAGTTGTCGTTTCCGGAAAAAAAAAATATGGGTGATGATGATGATGATGCATAGAAAAAGCCTAATAAGTGGGGCAGTTGGGTTTTACGTCTTTGATGATGTTGATGCACAGAAAAAAAGCCTTAAATTAGAGGCCCCGGAGGAGGAGAGTAGACCCCACGACACTTTTAATGATCTTTTTTTTTTTTTTTCAAAAAAATATGCTAATGAAAATACCTAATCCACCACCATTATCATTATCATTATCATATTCATGTGCCGTGTAGGGGTGGTGTGTGATGGATTTGTCAGTATTCGTTTTTTGTTTTCTTAAAATGGCATCACAAAAAAATGAAACACGCATCAATACATCATATTAGTAAGTTGTTTTGGCGAGGAAATGAAATGAAATTCAAAAGAAAACATGAATGGATGATCATATACGACAATGAGTAGTAGTTTTGAGTTTCTAATTGATGATCATCCATCAACATGATTGAACTTACCATTAGTAATTAATTAAGAGGAGGTTATTACAGCACCAACCTACTTTCTTTCTTTTTTTTTGGCTTTTGCCAAATTTCTTCTGATTTGAGTGACATGCACATTGATATTTCCTTTTTCTTTAAGCGCTGACAAATGTAAAAAGTGCAAACTCTAGTGTAATGCAATAAGAGGAGTATTATTATTATTATTATTATGACTGCAATAAGAGAATACTTCCATAAGACAATCTAATATCCTTACAACATAGTATTTCCATAAGACAATCTAACCCATTACAGGCGGTTTTCGTCATTATCAACTACGCGTAACTTTCTTTGTACATCGTGTAACTTTTTTTGCACATCGCGTAACTTTAGAGCAAATTTTTGTGGGGTCCACACATGACGTGGAAATCGAGTTATAACTTGTAATCTCAGCCGCACAAAATTTTGAGGCCAAATCCTGGCCATTAACCGCTCAGGGACGGTTGCAACCGTCCCTGCCCCATTTCCTATGGAAATGCTACTTACAAATCAGTATAGTATACAAAAGTCAAGAGCAGTTGCAGCAGCAGCAGTTGCAGTAAAGAATGAATTATATATACTACTAGTATATATCTTTTGGAAAAAAAAAAATACTAACATATGACCTTAAAAAAACATAAATAATGGAGCAGTGCTAACATATGACACCTTCCATGCCCATGGCAGTGCAACTTGACGTGGCAGGCCAAAGATTCGGTAATGAACATGACTGACTGACTGCTGTAGACTGCAGGGCAGAGTATCCAGGCCCAGCACCAGCAGCGTCGGCATCGGCATCGGCGTCAGCGTCAGCATCAGCATCAGCATCAGCGGCGGTGGAGGGAATATATATATATACACACACACTTGTAAAGTTTCAAGAGAAAGGGGGTAAAGTCGAAGTTGTAGAGGTTAAAATAACTCCGACTCCTATTCCTATTCCTGATTCCTGCTGGGAAAGTAGTTATCTTGTTAAACGACCCCCCACAGAGAAAGAGAGACAGAGAGTTGGTTCCGACCGCAAGAAAAAGGGGCAAATTATAGGGTGGTGATTAATAGGCTGGAAAATATCTTTTACTATTTGATAGTAGTGGCAGTAGAATCTCAAGAAGAAGAATATGAAGAGCCCTAGCCCCGCTGTCTTGACCGGCAGAGATGCCCATGGCGGAGGATCGGATTCCTTGGAATCTTCAAGGAGAGAATTGCTCTCTCCTCCATTTGAACCCACCACCTCCACCCACCATAACTCCTCCTCCTCCTGGAAACTCAATATTGACGAGTTCCGATTACCTCAACAACCTCATCATCATCGCTCCTTCGGTTTCCCGCGCCTCTGCCCCCAAAGTCAGTATTACTACTTCTCCCGCCACTTTACAAATTTATATAACTGCCCCCTTTCACTCTCCTCTTTTACTTTTCATTATCATTTGTCAGTTGTAATACTTTCGATTACGGCTGTATACACACACAGACACACACACATATATATGTAACAACCCCCCTTCCCCCCCTTTTGAGTCTTCCTTTTGCATTTCCATGCATGCAAAGCTCAATCTCTCCAACCTCTTCCTCCTGCTGCGACCCCGACCCCATCATTTATCATTTTCTTCACTACTCCTCTTACCATTTCATCTTTTCAATCCCTTCCCTTCTTCATTATTGTTGCTGTTATTATTATTATTACTACTGCTGCTGCAACTACAGTAGAATTTTATTAGCACTACCACTACTACTTAATCGGCGGGGTTGAGTGGGGAGTTTTGGGAAACTAGAATACGGGATCATCGTGGTTGGGCGGCGGCGGCGGCGGGTCGCTGGCTCAGCCCGATCGATTACCTCACTAAACTTTACTTCCCCTCTCGGATTGGAAGGGTCCCGGATACTTCATGTAATGCTTCGAATATGCCCTCTGCCCCCACGATTAGATCTACTAACACTGCAGTTTATTTACAGTGCACTTTTTGTGAAGGAATTAGTAGTAAAAGCACGTCGCCTGTTGACAACAGAACATCTGTTTGCCTTGACTTTCTGAAAGACTACTACTAGTATTTAATTATTTATGCTGTGCTGCACCTTCCCTCTTTCATTTCAAATCATTATGGACTATCCATTTTCAGTCCAACGCCGCACTAACGCTTATTAGTAGTACGTGTTGTATTACTTTTCTGGATACTATTGCTTTCTTTATTTGTTCATCCACAAGAGCCCCAAGGCTTCTCTCAAATTAGTCTCCAAAATTGTGATCATGATCAAGAGCTCTACCTTTTTCTTGTTAAAAAAAAATTTATGCAATCTTGTGTATTTAGGATGGAAACTACTACTAGTTTGATCAGCACCACATGAAACGTCCAAAACCCCACTTCGATTCTTTCCTTTATCCTGTTTGTCTTCACGGACATTTTTTGTATTTTCATTTTCTGGAATGGGTTGTTATGCTGGTCTTATTGGTTTTTATCTGCAATCCGCCCTTCTCCTCCTCCATTAATTCAAGAAAGAGGACTAGAGGACTGATACTAGTTGACAGTGTAGCTTCTCTAGTCCCCTCGACAAGTTAAAACTTTGCTACTACAGGCCCCACTTAACGACCGACAATACAACCCCATCAGGTTTCATGAGGTTTGCTGCCTTTTTTTTTCACTAAATACTAGTGCAATGATTTTCTTAGGAAGGTTTTTATCCATCAAAATGATCATGCAAGATCACAACTATGGTATCTGTCATCGACTCCTAGCATAATTTGTATTCTAACTGTAACTTTTTTTTTTGGTAAATTACTCTAACTGTAACTGATATCTTATTATCTTGCTTTTCCTTCTACATTCATTTTCTAGGGAAAAAAGGCAAAATTGCAGAGTATTACAAGAAGCAGGAAAGGCTCCTCGAAGGGTTCAATGAGATGGAGACCATTAATGAATCAGGCTGCTTGCACGGAAGTCTGACGGAGGTTTGTCTTTGGCTGCTGCATCTACTCACTGTTGCTCTTGTAATCACACCTAAAAAAAAAAGTTACTTTCTGATGATGAAAATGAGGATCATTTTAGACCAAGCTTTTATGGTGTCCTGTCCAAAAGAGCTTGTGTTTTAGCCCACCCCCTAGGGGCGGATGATACTGTCGCACAGCAAAATGCCAGTTTATCTGGTTTTGTTCCGGTATTTTATGTGTCCTTTTAATGTGACTGTTAGACCAACTGCCTGGTTAACTCTGACTTCTGGAACAATTAGCTTAAAAAATTGCTTGTGACGATCGCTGGTCTTTGTTTATTTCTTTTTTCTTTTGGGCTCCTTTTTCTGTCTTACAATTACTGCTATTGTTATGGTCATCTTAGTGACTTGTATGACTTCAGTATGTACAGTTATATAGAGAGGCCAGGGGCCAAGAAATGAGATTTGTTTGTGACAACAAAGATATCCTTTCTTTTACTGAATCACCAAAACTTCTGTCAGGATGAACTAAAGCAGCTTGCTAGGAGTGAAAGGATGGCAATTCATGTTTCGAATATAGCTAACATGGTCCTTTTTATAGCAAAAGTTTATGCTTCTGTTGAGAGCAGATCTTTGGCTGTAATTGCATCAACTCTGGATTCCTTCCTGGATCTTTTATCTGGATGCATTCTCTGGTTCACTTCTAATGCCATGAAAAACCCAAACCACTACCACTATCCAATTGGGAAGAAAAGGATGCAACCAGTGGTAAGTCGCACAGTTCAGTGTGCTTTGAACGATAGGATTCCTTTTAATGTTTTTCTTTTTCTGGAAAAATTTGCTCTTGTGATATCTGTATAAAAACTTTTTTTTTTTCTGGTATGTTGTATGTACAAGATGCTATTTCTTGCTGACGTCTTTGTGCCTCAACCTCGTACTTAGAGTCATTCTGCTCTCTTGTATTGTCATGTGAAATTCATATATGTATGTGGTAGGAAGATAGAACCTTTTTGATGTTCTACACCGGGTTGAAAGAGGATTGCAAAGATTGACATTGATTGTGACAAAAGTTAGTTGATGAATAATCCTGAGATTCTGTGTTTTGTACGAGAAGACAAAATGAGCTGATGCACGTCTCTTGCGTCAAAGTCAAGTGCCATCTTATATCGATTGTGATGCCTTCGAATGATTTTTCTTTTTCAACGAGCTACTTTACATGTCATTTCTTTTTACTAACAAACTGCATTGCTTTCAGGGCATTATAGTCTTCGCATCTGTCATGGCAACTTTAGGACTGCAAGTATTGCTGGAGTCTGTTAGGCAGCTGATTTCCAAGGTATCCATGTTGCATAATAGCTTCATGCATGCATATGCATGCTGCTGCTGTCATTCAATAAATCATGTTAGAACTTTGAAAGAGTGAATACTTGCTTGTAAAGCTTCAATTCTACTACCGATTATATGTATATTGATGGTTCTTTAATTCGCTGCCCCCTCTCTATGGTGCAGTCAAGTCCTGAAGTTGATCATGAGAAGGAAAAGTGGATGATTGGAATAATGGTCTCTGTGACTCTGGTGAAGTTTCTGCTGATGGTCTACTGCCGAAGATTCGAAAATGAAATAGTTAGAGCCTATGCTCAAGATCATTTTTTTGATGTGATCACCAACTCGGTGGGTTTAGTAACAGCTGTGTTAGCAATACGATTCTATTGGTGGATTGATCCTACTGGCGCCATATTGGTGAGTGATTGGATTTGGTTAAAATACATATGTGTACTTTTGCAATAATGAAATGATGAAACGGGAGGAATGATGCAGATAGCTGTGTACACAATCAGCACTTGGTCAAGGACTGTGGTGGAGAACGTGTGGTCACTGATCGGAAGAACGGCTCCGCCGGACTTTCTGGCAAAAATAACGTATCTGATATGGAACCACCACCAAGAGATACAGCACATCGACACCGTGAGAGCCTACGCTCTGGGATCGCATTACTTCGTGGAGGTTGACATCGTGTTGCCTGAAGACATGCTGTTGAGCCAAGCCCATAACATCGGGGAAACCTTGCAAGAAAAGCTGGAGCAACTCCCCCAAGTGGAGAGAGCCTTTGTTCACATAGACTTCGAATTCACTCATACACCGGAACACAAGAACAAGGTCTAAATCTCCTCACCATCCAAACACACTTTTCTCTCTCTCTCTCTCTCTCTCTCTCTCTCTCTCTCTATCTTTTTTTTTTGAAAATAATAATAATAATAAATAAAAGTTGATGGAATACTTTTATCTCTCTCTTTTTTTTCCTTTATGAATGGTCGTATGGTTTGTAATAATCACATTCTTAAGCAGGTTTGGGTAAGGTATAATTGTCGGAATTGTTGTTGTTTTGTTTCCCGAAAAAAAAATTGATATACATTTACAGGCATAATTATTTCACATATTAAATTGATGTACATGAATAAAATTCTCATGTATAGCAAAAGTAATGTTAGTGTTCATTAGATTATTGTATAATATCCAACAATCGCACTAAAAACCTCAATTGTACTTGTCCGTAGGAACCGTACCGAGCTAATTTTTTTTGGGGGTCGAAACAATAGTTATATTGATGATGTAAAAATATATATATGGTACTTGGATATTAACCAATCCATTGTTTTAGTAATAATATCAATGAGTGGGTTTGAATAGCAATATATTTTTTAAAATATTATTTTGCTTGCTTTCATCATAATTACAATTCTCAATCCCCTTTTTATCATAAAAAGTGGTTGAATAATTATTCTAAATAATATTTAAAATAAACTCCCATCCAAATGCTCAGGTCATATACTAACTACTATAAGAGTCCGACAGAAGTACTAATAAACATTATTTGATATGTAGTCTTTGAGTTGGCGCCCACCATCAACCTTTAAGACTTGGTTATAATGTGGATTTGTTTCAAAAAATTCAGGCGGGTGCGTAGTGCACCCGTTTGATCCGATGATGGTTCAGTTCCCTCCGAGTTATTCCTGGACCTCCTTAGATCCACCCCCTCCCCTAATGTAGGATAGATTAGGATATACTACAGTTGTCATCTTCGAAAAAAAACAAAACATGGCTCGAAGGGGTGGATTTCAATTGGTATTTAGGGATAATTTCAGAAACCTCCCTTGAGATTTCTAACAATTTCACTCAGCTCCCCCCAATTTTAGAAAATTACGCTGATCTCCCTTATTTTTACTATTTAAGTATAATTCTACTTAAGTATCCCAAAATGTTACTTAAGTATCCCAAAATACCCTTATGCAATATCATAACATCAAAAGAAAGTGAAAAAAAGGTTTAGTGATCAATTTAACTAAAAAAAAAGTAACAAACACTTTTATCCAAATTTGCTATGCTTCCACGATAATTGTAAATCCAAAATCTCATCAACCGTTCAAGCAAACTCCAATTTAATTCCCAAATTCTATCAATTTTGGTATTACTAAAATCCCAAATTTTATCAAAATCGCATTTCAACTTAACTCCCAAATTCTATCAATTTCGGCATCATTAAAATCCCAAACACTACCCGAATCACTTTACAAATAGGCCATAACCACCACCACCAACTAAAATACTCTCAAAAGCTTCCCGCCTCAAATTAACACTATATTTTGTCTATTAACTAATCTCACATCTCAAATTATTAACCCAACACCTATCTCATATCACCTTATTTGAACAGAAGACCTGGCCAACCACTATTGATGTTTATGCCAAGAACAACCCCATACTCTAATGGCGTTATGAACAGAGAAACTAATTTTTATGACAAACCACCACCAATACTTGTAAATCAAACAAAAATGAAAATAAATAAAGATATTAGATTCTAGTGTCTAATAGACATAATAGCATAACCCAGAGTCATCCCTTCTTCTCTTCCAATCATAGCCCATTAATTTCATTTTTTTCCTCTCTATCACAACCATTTTCATCATCTCCATCTAATTTGACCATGAAATTTTCATTTGCTTCATCAATTTGTAATTTTGAAAATTTTAATTCTTTAATATATGTAAATTATAATACGAGAAGAAATAAACAAGGGCCTGATAGTTAAGTACTACGGAAAGAAAGAAATAGACACTTATGGTAGATTTGCATGGTGGTGTAATTGATGAGCGAAAGAGACTGTGCAGTTATAAGTAAGAAGGAGAGAATCATAAGAGGTAGAAAAAAATAGAGGGAAAGTGAAAAGAAACTGTTGTTAATTAAAATAGGGTTGAAAATGACGACGAGTTGTTGAGGTTTTTATATTTTTCTTTTACTTTTGGTTTGGTTTTTGTATTTCACATATGTGGTAAATTATCTATTAAGTAGAGGGTATTGTAGTCATTTTATTGACCGGAGAGAAGTTAGTGTAATTTATTAGCCGGCAGGATTTGGCCATTTGGTGGGCCGTACAAAAAAATCCAGTGCGAGGAGGGGAGGCATTTTGGTAATTTGAGCGGTACAAGACATGAATTAGGGTTTTCTGAGTCCGCCTCCTTTTTTTTTTTTTCTTCAAATTTGTGTATAATAGGTTGGTGGAGTAGTACTATATATATATATATATGTATGTACAGCCATTACCGAAACTCAGAGTCGTCGTCCTCCGGTCCCTGGACTTGGATGAGAGCAACGTCCGGCCGTCGCCGGAAGCGGCTCCAGAGAGAAACACGCACTAACATTAGCAAAAGAGTAAAACAATACGTGAGATCCAAATGTTTTCTGTTTTTCTTTATTAATATTTTAGTCCGCACACACACACACACACACATTTGGGACCTGTGATGTATCGGTAAAATTGTCCGTACCATCTGATTGAGGATCTCACTTAGATCCTTTCTCTGATGATTCTTAAAGCCTATATTCTGAGGTCTCCAGTGAGTCTCCCAAAATTGCCGCAGACCTGTGCTCTCTTGGGAGAGTTTTTCTATTTTTCTTTTTTTTTGGGGGGTGGGGTAGCTGTTGAGACTTGAAGGAGAAGAAGAGGGGGCAGTGATGCAGGAAATACCATCAAACTCTGAAAAGCTTCTTCAGAGGGCTTTGTTGATGATGTTACCAATCAAATGTTCTGAGCCTCCTCCCTCACATCCCTACACGTTCTGATCGATCCTAAGCAAAATTACGAAATACTACCGCTGCTATTATGCAATTTTTTTTTTTTTGATGCAATTATGCAATTCTTAAGCAGCAGTAGATTTCACCATTTTTCCTTTCTTATTTTTATCATTATTGTCGCTCTCTTTGGACTAATGGGGGTCGATTAGATTAGTCATTAGAGTGCCATTCTTCGACCCCCACCAAACAGAAACGGAAGTTGCCACAATTGTAAATTCTAATACTAGTGTATTAGTGATGAAGGAAAATTTACTATAGGTTGGTCTGGGTCTCTTGGGAGGCGACAAATTAGAGTCTCTGATGCACTCATTTGTTGACGATAGTGTTTTCAGCGCTGTACGTTGCCCTCAACAAAAGAAAAAAAAAAAAGGGGCAGAGATGCTGGCACATTCCCCGTCCAACCCTTCCCTTTAATTATACTAGGGATGTAATCGAGTCAAGTTTGAGTAGTGCTATACTCGAGCTCGACTCGACTCATATATCTCTAGGCTCGAACTCGAGTCAAAAAAATTGATACTCGAAACTTGACTCGATGTACTCGCTCTAAGCTCGAAACTCGACTCGATAAAGCTCGACCTTTAGTGAAGCCTTATCAAGCCGAGTCTAATCAAGTTTTTTGACTCGACTCGACCAAAAAATTGAGGCATTTTTTAGACATTTTTTCTTTTTAGGTATTTTCATAATTATGTTATTACTTTTTTACCCTTATAAAATTTTATTATAAAGAAGAGTATATTGTAAATTTCGTATAACCTATACCCATAATAGTCATTTTATAATTATAATACATATATATTATTTAAATTATAAATGTATTATTTAAATAGCCCGGCTCGACAAGCTACTCGACAAGCCTCGAGCCAAAAATTTGAGACTCAAAACTCGACTCGAACGCCAATCGAGCTACTCGAAACTCGGCTCGAACTCGGTCAACCCGAGTTCGAGCCAAGCCGTTGACCGAGCTACTCGCGAGTAGCTCGGCTCGCGTACATCCCTAAATATATATCCATATATATATATATATATACTAACTCTAGTGTTAGAACTAGAGAAGTTGCCCTTATGGAGGGAGGGGTGCTGTGCTTATCTTCCTTTTGAAGGCTCTTATTTAATGTATGTTAGCCAAAGGCCATTCCCTTCTCCCCATCCTCTGCAGAATCACCAACTTTGAGGTAAGAAAAGTAATTGAGAAATTTGTTCGGTTAAAAAGAATGCGCAATCCTAACGGGACTTGAAACTACTCAATTATCCAAAGACGGTGGGTCGAGTCATTCTCAATCCAGGCGTTAATTTTGACTTGGAAGAGAGGGAGGGAGTTAAGGCCTCGCGAATGGGTCATTGTTTTTTAATCTAATTAATTGGACATATGTTTCCAGGGCCCAAAAGTGTAAAATGGGTTGGTTACATATCCTGAAGAAGACCAAATGGAAGATGGGGGTGTCGAACTCGGAACTGAAAGATTGAATTTGGACAAATGCAGCCGTGTCATGGCATCCTTCAATCAAAACCACTCATCAAAATCCTACAACTCTCTCAGGAGCACAACAAAATATGCAAAAATCAACCAGCTCTGTCTTGCTGTTTTCTCATTTCATTTCTTCTTCGTCGATACTCTCTATCTGCTGCGCCCTGCGATGCGATAGGAGAGAGTCTGTCTGTTTGGCCTCGCACCCTCGAAGATAGATACGAATAGAATAGGACCCTCCTCAAAAGATAATAGATAGAGAGGTCTGCGTTCGTTTCGGAACTTAGTCCCACCATAAATTGTCAGTTGGGACTTTATTTTAATTTAATTCTGGTATATCAAAGCACAGGCGAAGAAGAAGAACACAAATTCTGCCAAATTGCTACTTAACTCGGGAAGCCCTGGGATGGCATATATCTTGCCCAACCTCTCCCCGACAATCATCCACTCCAAGGAAAAATCACTCCACCCCTCCTCTCCTCCTCCTCCTCCTCCTCCTCTGCTTCTACCCCCACCGCCTCCTAGGCAGGCCTCCTCTCTTTCTGTTCCCACCAAGCAGCAGCTGCAGCACCCGCGCCACCACCTACTCCTCCACCACCCCACCACCTGTGCCACCGCGACTGCTGCCGTTGCTCTTGCTTCTCCTCAGGATAATAAGCAACATGACCACAGGGATGATTTCTTTGTGAACCTGGGTCTGGCTGTGCGGACTCTAAGGGAAGACCTCCCTCTCCTCTTCACCAAAGACCTCAATTATGACATTTATAGGTACTCTTTTCCCTTTTCCGCTTATTCTCTCAACTCATGCTTCCTTTGTAACTAAAATCTGGCCACACTTTTTGTGGATAAATATATAAATACCGTATCAGCTGAATAATGGATTGGTAGCAAGTGCTCTACTAAAATTCCTTCCTTTTGGCACTTCGGAGGAGCAGGGATGACATCACATTCGTGGACCCGTTAAACACCTTCGCTGGGATTGAAAAGTACAAACTGATCTTCTGGGCTTTGAGATTCCACGGCAGAATCTTGTTTAGGGAGATTTCACTTCAACTACTTAGGATTTGGCAGCCGTCTGAGAATTTGATTCTGATCAGATGGAACTTGAGGGGTGTTCCTCGGGTCCCCTGGGAGGCCAGGGGCGAATTCCAGGCCACCTCCAGGTATAAGCTGGACCGCAACGGTAAAATCTACGAGCACAAAGTTGATAACTTGGCATTCAACTTCCCACAGCCCCTAAAACCTGCGGCTTCTGTGCTCGACCTGGTTGCTTCGTGTCCTACCAGCCCAAATCCTACATTTCTCTGGGGACCTGCCGATGTGCATTCTTCTTCCTGGGTTGAATTTTACCGAGCCGTCAAGGAGACTTTGGACAGAGAAACATCGTTGATTTCTCAAGATTGCTTAATTCCTTGTTCATAGAGAACACGTATTTCAGGGCATTACTATTAGGTGCCTCAAACTTTTTATATGCAAATGCAAATGCTATGCATTATTCACTTGGCAGTTCACGATAACTTCAGCAAAGGAACACGAGTACACGCGCACGCATACCTATTATATACTTTGTAGTTATGCTGAAGGATTTCGGCATTGTTTTGCTAATAAGATTCGAATGGTATGTATAGCTTCTGTTAACTGTTGATTCTAATAAAGCCTGCCCATGTCTATTATTTTTCTGCTGCTACAATTTCGTTCAGTTCCTCTTTTATCTAGAACTTTCTCTCTGTCTCTGTCTGCAATGTAGTGGTATTCATCAACAATCACCATCTTTGAGTTCTTTACCGAGCCGTCTTAAAGTTCTGATTGATCAAAGAGAGCTCACCGTGTGCAAATTTTTATTGGTTAGGCTATGCAATTTTCACTCGTCTTTCTAGCTTAGAGCTGTCCCTTCTTTATCATCTGCAGTTAGTGATATATATACTCCTCGTATTGTCCGTAAGCACCACGGAGTTCAGCTTGAACAGCACTCCACATTTTGTTGCCAACCAATTTAATAGAACCATCTTTTGTAAAAGCTATGATAGTCATTTTGCTAGTATTTCAGGCTGGCCTTTTGCTTTATTTCCTACCAAGCGTACACCTCCTGCAGAGTAAAACTGGTGTCGCTCAGGTCCGATATAAGGCTTCAATCTAATTATAGTGCACAATACGTCCAAACCAGTGTCTGGCTCCTACCATTTAGAATCATATTTCTCAATACAACATCTATGTTCAACAATTTCAGCGACAATTGAGTCGCATGTCTGGGCAAGATTACAATGGATTTGGTTTCAGCTCATTATATGAGCAGTCCATCTAGCCCTCATCATCTAAATTTTAGCTCTGTTCAATTCTTGTAACATTGATTTTCATGACTGCACTGGGGAAGCACTTCTACTGGATTTATAGCTGCAACCCTGCCGAACTCAAACCTCATGTATTTCTCATATGTTACTTTCAGCATAGCTGTTTTAGCAGCTTTGTGAAATTTCAAGATCATCTCTGCGCAGCTTCTGCGATATTCCAATTTGAAAATGATTAAATCACGATAGATATATGCAACCTGATAAAGAATATTCAACCGGCAAAAACCTGCCTGATTTGAGATTCTCTGTAGCGGGAATGTTTCTCAAGCAGTGGGGTCCATGTTGGATTCATTTCCATTGTACATCTAGCGAGATAGATGGCTGATGCACATAGCAATGAGGGCTTATATTTCAAAGCCTCGTACTCAACTAAGCACAGCTCGATGAGGTAAAAGGCAAGATGTTCAAACTGGCAGAAATCCCAATAGACAAAAGACGTTACAGATTAGGGACCAACATCAAAACAACTAGGAAGGCAAAAAGATGAGAAAGTTACAGATGTGATCCACAAACACCAAAAATACAGATGAAATGATACCCTTCTGAAGCACTTATTAAAGATCCTTGAAAATAGTCTGTTTAATCAACCTACATTGGAAAAGGTCTGTGACATACCGCTGTATCTGATCCAGCAGCCTTAAGGACCCGTAGCATAAAGACATACGGAGTTGGTGAATTCAGACGGAACTTGAGTGCCTTTAGAAAAGTATTCTCCTAGAAAGAAGACAGGTACTATATAAGAAAGTGCCTTGCTTGACTGGTCTACCAAGAGCAAACAAGCACAAACTTGTACTATTTGAATACCTACTTGGAGATGCTAGATCAAAACCTGCTGATAAATATTGTAAACATGCAATTCACTCACCATTCCAAGCATTTCATCTCTTGTGTATGAATCTGCTGAAATGCCAATTAAGTCCATGATCTGTAGCCAAGAACCAAAGAAAGTTGACCCTTCATGAACTACCTCAATTGCACAACAGTATATTATGTATAAGAAACTTGCAGAAGTTGTATTCATTCATAAATTTACCCTTGGATGCCAAAAATCCTCATATTTTGATGCCAGCAAGAGTGCAGTAAGGCCAACTAACTGCATTTTGTTCTTCCCGATGCTTACCAAGGATAAAAATTGGTCTAATAGTGTAACCATCAAAAAAAGTGTTTCTTGCATCAAATCAAACCTTAGATGTACCTGAAAAAAAGGTGGTAATAAGAAAAAACAGGAAAAAAGTTCAAAAAGCATTAAGAAAATGTTTATCATAAGAAAACAAACTTCAATGAGCCAGTTGATCAATATGCCACGCATTTGACGTGTAATTTCACTCTGGATATCCAAATAATGTTTCAACGGCTGATTATGTGCCTGTGTTAAGAGCCAATTTCCATAATGTCAGACAAAAACATTGATGTGATTAAAAAAGTAAAAATTAACCTTGCATTTATAGACATGCTTTGAATGTGTCTATAACTCCAGGAGAAAATCACATTAACAGGTAGAATTAAAATAACATAATGAAGAAATGAGATCGAAAATCACCTCCAAAACCCAGTAATACTGATAGATGTCATCAACATATTCAGTAACTTCAAGATGATTATGATTATCATAGATATTTGGCAAATCATCCTACAAGGGAAATTCAGGTTCCTTTAGTAGCAGCAGAAAAATATGAAGACATTTAAGCCTCTAGCAGGATGAAACAGAAGTCCATAGGAAGAAAAGGCCAGCAGTGACCTTTGATTGTGCCATCAGTAAAGAAGTAAAAGATTTTCTTCGATCAGGTTTTCTCCTAGAAACATTATCTGCTGTAGTTCTATCTGAGTCACTCTTGCTAGAAGAAGAAACATCGTGTTGAGCAGTTTGTCCACTGAGAATTACTGATGCAACATGTTTTGTTGAAGAACATTTGGCCTTTTCCTCCTTTCTGTTGGACGAAGCAGCAGAACCAGCAGGTGGCTTATTGAAGCCACAAACACCATTTGAGTTTAAGGTCCTTTCAACCTAGACATCCATTTAAAATTAATATCTAGTTTAGGAAAGGAAACTATATGCTCTAAATTATTCTTTTAATGAACTGTAAAATAGACCAGTTGATGCAAATATGATGTGGTGCTGATGGTAATTACCATCCTAATATGCCCCGTATTGAATCACCAAGAAAAATATTCCATGTACAAACTCGAGTACATCCTGATTTGAATATGAACAATAGCATGTAGCTTCGACAAAGAAAGGGCAGACTTGAAAGTGTGCCTACAGGCTGCGGAGAGAGGCGGACATAGAAATATACACTGGGGAAGAAAGAGAGACAGAAGAAAATGTACATAATAATCGGTAAAGAGTATCCATATCTGCATTAAATGACATCACACAAATTCATGATTTTTACAGAATATTTTCCTACCTGACCTGCATAAGGAAACTTCCTTCAAGATTCTACAAGATATTTAACAAAAGCCTTCTCACCCTTCAGAGTTTCCATATCAAAGGTTTCAGCAAGAAACAGAGTCAACACATAACTTAGGCAAGGGAAGAATTCTAGAGTGGCGTAGAGCAGACTCATTTTCTGCTATATATAAGGTAATAAATTGAAATGAAATGAGAAGTTCTTATGCTTAATCTGATGTGCTTAAAATTCTATCATTTTCCTTTGGGATGGTGAACGTGTTTCCGCACTTGGCTTGCATAAACATAACAACAAAAACAGCAACATAGTCACACAATTTGAAGATAAAAAATAATAAAAACAGCAACATAGTCACACAGTTTGAAGATAAAAAATAATAATTCACTTACTTTGACAGATCTTCTTGAAATTGTTCCGGGTCTAGAGTTATGTCGACCTTTGGAAGCCCTGAATTCAAGGTTTTAAATGCAGTTATTAGTATGATGTATTAATTTTGAGAGAACCTTGTTCTTATCACACACTCTCTCTCTGTCAGATTCTTGGCCATAGAGTTAAGGCTTATAATTCTAATGGACCTATTCATAATGTCTGCATAAGTAATATTCCAGCTCTACAAGGAGAGAAATACAATAGAAACTTTTAAGCACATGGACAAAAACTGATTTTACTCCAAAACTCAAACTATGCTTGTTGAACTTACAAGACGTGAAAATTAAGCTTTTTGCCCGCCAAATTATCAGAAGGCAAGAAACACAATATGATGAAAAAGCAAATAAAGTTTCTGGTCACAGTTTGCAAAACCCTGAAGAGAATTATTTGAAATAGCTGTGAAGCGTGAATTCTGTTGCAAGAGCAAAAACTGTCTTAAAGCGGATTATAAGCAATGACTTACATAACCATGTATCCATCACTAACTCGAACTTTCTGGAGATGATTCTGAGAGTTGTGCACCCGGGAAGCCACATTTCTGCCAACTTTGGAGTTAACTGAAAGCAACAAAGGGTACAGCACATTAGACTGTTAATAATGTCGTTAATTTTTTTGCACTTACTGAAAATGTGGACAAGCTGCTCAATTCATGGGATCTCACCTTGAAATCCATATTTTCCCCTACGCCTCTCAGAGCTTTCAGTAGATTCCTACAAGGAAAGCATAGATATCCGAAAAGGAAAGAGCATCAATACTAATGTGGAGGACCTAATTATTCTACATCTCAAAATCAAACCATAAATGGTTTTACTAATAGGCAGTAAATAAGTATTTTCATTACCTCCTTTGTACCATTCATAGGAACCTTTTTGACTTGTTCTGTTACTGGGAAAGATTTTCTTCAAGCAACATAAAAAAAAAGGTACATCAATGTCACTAAAGAGATCCAAAATTAACAGATCAATCAAGGAATTGTCCATAAACCCACAGACCTTATTGGAGGCAGATAATCCCCACGAGATTTCCTGACATACAGAGAAAAGAAAAAAGATTAGACTTTCATTAAGGAAGATATTCTAGGATCTACTAAACAAATACTAGCATACTTGATGTACAAATTCAACAATAGACGAGAATAGCTGAAGCATCTTTACCTACTCGTGTCAACGAATTTGCACCCTCGAGTCAAAGTCCCAAGGTCATTAGAGGAAGTGATCTTTATATCCTTGTCAGCTAATGCCATCCAAGACAGGAAAATGACATCATTAAGAGGTTATTCAAATCTTTTTCAAAAGTAAATGTCTTACCCTTGTTCACAGTGTGGTGGCTTCCAGAAGCTTGAGTCATGTTGTTCCGCACAATTCCCTGTTTCATGATGACAAAAATTCAGTGTCTGTTGCATACTGAAAAGTTCAGTTTTTCAATTATACCTCTTGAAAATAACAAAAGCAGTCCAGGTCAAAAGAAACATCACAAAATTAGCTCAAAACAAGTCACTACACGTGAAACAATTTTGATTTGCATACAGTGAAAGGCATTCTTGATGAACAACCCCCAGCCTGAGTGCCAGCCGCTGAATTCCTAGAAATACACCTGGAAGACGAATTAACAATAATGCTATAAAATGGTATTATGCCAAGGGGGATGAAAGGTAAATGACAGACGGTTCCTCTGAAACTGCTGATCTAAGCATAGGTTGTTTTGAAAGATGGTGTTTCAGTATTAAACCTCATGGCAAACACATGTCAAATTAGTGGTGTATAAGAACCCTCACAATATAGTCTAATACATCGTAGTTCTTTGATTTGTAAGCTAATATGCATGTACAATTTCATGACATAAGCATTAGGGAAAAATAAACCATTTTTCAGGTTTATTAATCATGTTTTACCGAATATTCACCTTGGCTTTCACGGATTCTAGATCCATGAATGGGCTAAAGGAAGACATGAGATAGATGAATTGTCAGAAAGCCTGCTTTTTGAATGGCAAACTTCACTTACAATGATTTGGATTTATTGTGTGCCTTTGGCCCTGAAAAGCTTCCCCTGACATTACTGATATCAGCCAAAACTTTTCTTCCGATATTTGCTTTCACTGAAGCAGGAGTTGAGGTCACAAATTAAGTTCCCAGGACACAAAATTCAATATCTCATCAAAAAGTACAGGAATTTACCAGAACTGTCCTTCTTGCCATTGTTCTTCTCCAAGTTCTTGATACCACTCTTTGTAGTGAATGAAATAACAGCAAAAACCACATACAAAAGCACACATCAGTCTGTATATCACAAACCATAAATGCTCAAATACATTCATGTCATGTAAATTGCGCAGTATTTGGACACAAAATTTAAAATGGATAAATGACAAAAAGGAAGCTAAACGCTAAAACCTGAGAGCCAGTTGCACTGCCCAAACGTCTCCCGCCATTAGATGGTGGTGGCGGTTCTGCAAATATCTTGAAAGATGGGAGTCGTCCAAGGGCTACGTTAAGGGAGCATCAAGAATAATAAAATAAAGAACAAAATTAAGCAACTGAAGTAAAGTCAATGAATTAACGGTTCAATGAAAAGAAAAAGAAAGGAATTAACACCAGTGTTGCTCTTCTTGGTTGACTTATTGGCGTCTTCCTCGATGACTTGATGTGAAGGTTTGGATTTACCCTAATAAAATTGATTCATTCATTCAATAGAAGCATATCATCAAAGACATATACCGTACATTGAACTTCTGGTGGTTTTAAGCAGTAATTTCACTTAGAAACAGAAAGAAAGAAATCAAGAATTGAACGAAGAATTAACAGAAAAAAACAAAGAGAAATAAAAATGAAAGCAGAAGCAAGTAGTTTCCTAAGAGGAAGAAGCGAAATGGAAGAGTGGATTGGAATACCTTAACTGCAACGGCCACCATTTGTGCGTCCGGTGCTGTTTTCGCACAAATATTTTCTTGCTTCAGATTGAGAGGGCAGAGAGTTTCTTGTTTTTGTTCAAAGAATGTATTGGGGGGAGTGGGATTTCCCTTCCTTCAAAATTCTTTCACCTGATTTGAACTTTTCGTAATAAGCAACCAATCAAACAAATTTCACTTACTATTTTATACTACTTCACTTGTCTTCCAAAATTTTTGGTGTGTGTGTGTGTGTTCCAGAACGGCATAAATTGATTAGTACTCCATAAGAGCGCATGGAACTGTGAAAGATAAGACGGTTACTGTACAACTGGCGTTTGAAACAATCAAATGAGGAAGATATAATAGTTAGTAGTACTCATAACTACTAAAGATTAGGGTTTCTTTAGTACTCATAACCATGAAGTTAGGGTTTTTTTTTTTAGTAAAAGTGAAGCAGACTAAAAGTGTTCGCACTTTGAAATCGAAAATGAATTTCTTTGAGAAGCAACAAATGGGGAGTACTGCTACTAACGATACCTCCGAACCACTACACCGACGGACGGCACTAGACAAGTAGAGTGACGGCTGCCGACGGCGACTAGACGAGAAAGGTTTCCTTTTTCTTCGTCTTCTTTGAATGTTGGGTGAGCACTAAGCAGTTTACCGTTGAAGGAACGAATCAAAGGCGCTCTCGGTTTTTATTTGAATTGCGTCGACGGAGGGAGATTCCAGAATTGCACATTTTCCCCCCATCTTAAATTAATTATTGACTCCCGAAACTATTCCATTATGCTAATACTAACCCCCAAAGAAAGCCTAACTTTTTTCACCATTCTGACCTGACATCTCGTGTCGCTGGACCGATTACTCGACCATCGTCAAATGCTTAGTTACAGGGGAATTAGGTGATCAGTGACCATTATCGGCTAGCACTCCAGCTGGCTAATTCTCTGCCGATGGATTGGTAAATCAAAGGTCAAAACGAACTAGTACTAACTACTGAAGCAGAGGAGCTCAGCTCTCACTTGGAGAAAATTGATCAAGCTCTGTATGGTGGGTGGATGGTTTCCTGTTGTTGATATAAAGGTGTGAGACTGATGAGAGAGATGATTTAATTCGTCGACGGCCTTCAATTCGTTTTATACCAGCAACAACAATACATCAGATCATACAAGGCGTGACTGTAAAGACGTACAACCCAATCGCGCCTTTGAGTGCAAACTTCATGGTAGATGAGGTTTCCAAGATCCTTTTTTTTTTTTTTTTGGATGCTCAAGTTCCTGAATTTCTAAAGCATTTCACAATAGTACTCCTTAATAAACCATCAGCCATATATTTTTTAGGCGGCATTTCAGTAGCACTTTACTACTGCTACCTGCGAGTGAGAGAACGGTGATGCTAAAGTGGGCATGGCATCTGGTTTGATTTCCGGTGAAGTTATCATGATGATGGTGATCACCTCAAATTAATAGTAACCGGTTAGCTCAGAATTCACAAACTTGTACGTAATTTCTGAGTTTGTCCTCCTACTCAGAGTCACACGGTCTTGATCAATGCAGACTTCAGACATCAGGAAATCAAACCAGAAGATTAAAAATTATTGGAAACTAGTAGTAGTACTACTACTAGCCTACTAGGTAGTAATTTGCGGCAAGCAGCAGGGCAATCATTTATGAATTATTGATGATGGGTTACTGTCGAAGATTCTGAATTAATGCTGTGACGGTGTACGGTAGTGTATAGTGTTTTAATGTTGACCAGTAATTAACAGAACAGACCTTCCGCCCATCCATGAATCCATCCATATATGCGCTCGTGCTCCCGTTGCTGATCTGCTTTCCTCAGACTTTTGTTGTGTATTCTATCTGAGACAAAAAAAAAAAAAAAAAAAAAAGAGAGGGGGAGAGAGCTCTTTGAGTAGAAAGCAAGCAAATGAAAAGACTCCAGAAAGACTCCTCCACCTTTGGCATTTTTCTGAGGTGAAGCAAGAATATATGCTTGCTACGCACAGTAACCAGAAAGAAATACACTACTAATCGAGAAAGGATATGGTGGTGTGTGTACTGTGTGCCACCTAAATTTTGTTTCATAAACCTCACACACACGCCTCTGATCTACAATCTACTTACTAATTGAATAGGGTATTTAATTTTTTTTTCTTTTTCTCCTGATGAAGTGTCCTGCTAAAGGAAGGAAATAAAGAAAGAAAGAATCGTCTTTTGGGCCGACATGCCCATGCCGGTTGGCTACTGCTCGTCTCTCTCGCGGTTGCTCTCTTGGCTAGATATCCTCGCAGTCGCAGCTACTTAATTATGCTCATCCACTCCACTTGACACGCTCCATTTGCATTTTGCTTCTCTTCCTCCTCCATACAAAAGTACAAATTAAAACCAGGAGAGGGAGGACTCGATTGCCTCGGGGGGGCATTCTTTCTTTTCTTAATCGGTCAGATCAATCAATACATATCATGGGGGGAAAATGCAGAGTGTGGTGGAGCCTCAATTGCAAATTAGTAGTAAATCTTTATCTGTGCCTTGCTGCTTGTTTCTTCTCACATTGTGGTAAGTACCATGAACGTGTGTTCTTGCAGTTAGTTTATTCCTTCGTTTCCTGTTGTCCTTCCAATTGATTGGCATTATTGTTGGGGAAGAAGGATTAGTAGTTGCATTTTGCAGTTGTACATGTGTTGCAAAGTAGTAGAAGAAGATGCAGGCATATTACTATTAGACGAGTTAGCCACAGGAAGTGAGTCGGTCAACCAGCTAAGCTAAGCTGAGCTAGCTGCTCAGTCTCAGTCAACTATTAGAAGAGTTATATATCTGCCGCCATATATTGTACATAGACAGACACCTGTGTTGTGTTGGGTAATTTTAGTAATAACTAGTAAGCGAGTCTCTCTGTGTATTTAAGTAAACTTGCTTCAATATTTGATTCAATGAGTTGCATGCGCAGATGCAAGAAGAGCAGCAGCTCATGATGTATTAGTCAGGGCTTCTACGCACAATTCAGGAGAGATGGGACCTCCAAATCCCCCAAAAGCCAAAAATATGAACGGATTGATGGAGATTCTGGTGGACATGGTCAGGCCTTTGGATGAATCTTCTTCAAATACGCAGCCTTACGGTAACGGGGTGAGTTCCCCATTCTCATTGCCGCCATATGATTCCCTCGCTCCCTTTCCTCTCCTAGAAAACACTCCTCCATTTTGCGTGAATCCGCCGCCATTCACTCCCCAGCTGCCCCCGCCCTCTCCAACCACCCTCCCCATGCAGCCGCCGCCGACGCCACCCTCCTCCTCTTACTCCCCATCATTCCCATTCCCCAACCCAAGCCCACCCCCAAGCCCAGTTGGGACGGCAGTCCCTAGCCCGCCAGAATCATCTATATATCCAACTCCTCCCTCGACTCCGGAGACGCCTAGTATCGCAGTCCCTAGCCCGCCAGAATCATCTATATATCCAACTCCTCCCTTGACTCCGGAGACGCCTAGTATCGCAGCTCCAAGCCCCCCGGAGACGTATGTTCCCAGTCCATCTGTATTTGTTCCAAGCCCGCCACCGCCTTCAGCGCCATATTATTCTCCGCCCAGCCCACCAATCGGTTACGTCCCAAACCCACCTGGTAGCGCCGGAGGAGGAGGAGGATTTGTCCCCCCCAGCAGCCCCCGAGTTTACCAGCCACCCAACGTCTACCCATCCCCGCTGGTGCCGCCACCTTCTCCGCTTACAGAACCCGCGTCGGCCCTTTGGTGCGTGGCAAAGCCATCAGTGCCAGGGCCAATCATCCAGGAGGCCATGAACTACGCATGCGTTTCGGGAGCAGAATGCGATCAGATCCAGCCCAGCGGGTCGTGCTTTGAGCCCGACACGTTGGTGGCCCATGCATCCTACGCCTTCAATAGCTATTGGCAGAGAACCAAGGTAGCGGGGGGGACTTGTGAATTCGGGGGGACTGCAATGCTGGTCACCGTGGATCCAAGTAACCCTCTCTCCTCCTTTTGCTAACCTGCTTTGCTTTACTATTAGTACTGCTAATGGAGTATTTAGTAGCGGCGGCACTACTTTACTATTTCTTCTTCTTGTTACTCGCAATAATAATAATAATTGGTACGTAGTAATACGGGCTGTGGAATAGAGCGGTAGTACTTAGTAGTGTTTTCTTAGCAGTAGTTTAGTAGTATTTCTTATTTACCTCAATCTCTGTGTCAGGCTATGATGGGTGCCATTTTGTTTACTTCTGACTGGAGCCGAGATGGCAAAAAGAGCTTGGAGGCTATAAAGGATGCTGCCGTATTAGCCCCAAAAAAAAAAAAAAAAAGCAAGCAGAGGAAAACAGAAGCAAAAGGAAAACCCGTTTACCAGCTCTAGACTGTAGTAGCCAAGGGGACACCCTTTATTTTTAGCCGCACAAAATTTTGTACCATATGCAAAGGAGTAAAGTACAAAATGTGACGCATGAATTGAATTTTTTGTTAGGATTTCCCCCCATCCTGCCGTCCAGGGGGTTAGTTTAGTTTTGCAAGGACAGCACATATATACTTTGCTGTATTGTTCAAGGACAACAGTACTAAGTAATAGTAACAGGTTACAGTTTTCTTCTCTTGCATTCTCTCTCTCACACGTCCTCCGTCAAACTCTTTATTCTCAGCTCAGCTTACAGTACTTTGTTGTTGTTTAGCTAGTGATTTCATAATTTAAATGGTATCATTCTTGATTTTCCTCTTTATTCATGAATGGTATCATTCTTGATTTTTTAAATCCATGAGCAATGAATATTATTTTCTTTTTATTTTTCATATAACTTGCCCTTTCAGTTAGAATTAATAAGTCGAAGGGTAAAATATTAATTTTTTTTTTTACTTTTAATAGGTTTGGTGATGTTTCCTTTTTATTTAGGCTCACATTAATAGATTTCATATCAAAATCCTATGTAAGTGCAATCACTTCTCACTTTTTGAATTCAAAAGACATGAAAAGATATATAATAATTTTAAAAAGTCAAAATTTTATTAAAAAAAAAATGAAGAGTTGGAAGCATTCTGACTTACCCATACTAAAAATTCCTTCTCAAGAAATACAAGTCATACTGAATATTTTTTTTTGTAGGACAAACTCCACAAAATCAAAATTCAACAGAAATAATTAAACCACCAATATTGGTTTTCTTACTAAAAGTTGATTGGTGTAAAAAATGTCCGTATCTTTGTTCAAGATTATCAAATCGAATGTATAATGTTTGTAAGTATTTTATTTTGAAATCAAATAAAACATGCGATTACATTCATTCCTATCTATATATCATTTATTTTCTAATATAAATTTCTATTATTATTTCAAGATCCATCTTCCGCAAAAATGCATTTCTTAAATAATCTACACATTTTATGATCCTTTGAACTATTGCTAGACAAATCTCAAACTTTAATTATATTGTTACAAAAAATTTTTTAAAATTCAACATCTCTTTTAAATTTCTTTAAATAATGTAAACACCGTGCGTAACACAGATATTCACGCTAGTATATTTGTATCCCATTTTCGTTCCCCAAAACAACAGATAACGTGACTAGATTTTACATCTACCAATGCTTGAGCATCACAGTGTCATTTTTTAAAATTTCTAATCTACCTTTAATAACAAGAGTAAATTTATTCCAATTTATTTAAATAAAAAAAAACTTCCCCACGATTAGTGGAGAGTTATTTGTTGAGGTTATCTACTTTCTTCACACGGAGTAACTCCCCACCACTTTCATGTAATCTGGTCAACTTCCATCATCTTTCAATTTAACTAGTAAGAGAATATTACAAAGAGACAATTTTGATAAATATATTTATTTTAATTTATTGCACGCACATTAGGTATGGCTCAAGCAAGCACTAGTTACAATAATGTCACGAACTGTTTAAAAGTAGCAGTTTAGTTATGTTTTGGACCTTTTGGTTGGACGTCTTTTAAAATTATAAACTAGTTGGGACGGCCTGCGCGTTGCGCAGGAGGGCGAATATTTCCGGTGTTAAGTTGCACAAGTTTTAGTTATTGTATATTTGTTGTAGTATAGAGAATTATATAGGTGGTATAAGTTTGGCTTGAATTCTAAAATAATAGTGCGGTAAATTGGTCGGGTGAATATAGTGTTAATAGTTTGTGAAGTATGAAGGATATTTTGTAATATAATGGTTAATAAAGTACTATAATTGAGACAATGCAGTGTCAACATTTTGTGTGGTATGATTTGTATAAATTATGTGGTTTGGGTGAGGTAATTATAAAGATACCCATTTATATTTATGTATATCTCTATTACTCACTAAGTTCCATAAATATGGGCCTATTTCTTTCTCTCTCTTTTTGCACAAATTAAAACAGTTAATCAATATAATCACAAGAATTGCTTTTCTTTCATATTTTTGTATAATGTCACTCACTAATATTAGATCATTAATCCACATTAAGAGCCATGTATTATTACATTGTTTTTGAAATTTACAATACTTTAATTTTTTTAATGTAAGAAACAATGTAATTAATGTTGCATGTTTGACTAAAAGAATAATAAAAAAATAGCATACAACATTGCTTTTCAATTTAGAGTAATTTAGAGCCATTAGGAAAAATGAATATATACACATTAAATTTAGAGCCATTAGGAAACATTTTATAATAATTATATATATACATTAAATATGGATATTTATCTAACAATATAAAAGCGAGAGTTGCCCCATGAACAATGTTTTTTTGTCAAGCGGTTATCCTGCAATTGTTATTGGATGCCCGGACTATTAGTAAATAACATATTAATTATTCTTTTCTATAGAACGAAAAATAAGAATAAAAACAAGGGCATTAAAAATTTGTAATAATTATATAGAGTAATACGGATATATAGACTAATATATCTTTATAATTGTATGTTTTAAAAAATAGTAGGATTAGAAACCATTTTTAGTCCATGACACCTTAACCGATTTTGGTTAATTGTGATAACAATGTTGGACTTCATTTTTTTTTTTTTTTACTGCTGTTCAACTTTTGGGAATCATACAGTCAAAAGCTACTACTGAACATGCTAAACAATCACTGCATTCAACAATTTTACAGAGCACTATTTTATTTCATTTTTTTGCAATATATGCATTCATTTTTTTCCAAACAATTTTTATTTCATGTCGCAGTAATAAAATCCATTTTTTAAAGTCATTAAAGCCAATAATAATTTATTAATTATTTCCTCAATAATTGTGTAATTACAGAACACTCAACATTAATTAGATTGTTTCTTACATTAAAAAAATTAAAGTACTGTAAATTTCAAAAATAATGTAATAATACATGGCTCTTAATGTTGATTAATGATCTAATATTATTGAGCGGCATTTTACAAAAATATGAAAGAAAAATAATTGTTGTGATTATATTGATTAAATGTTTTAATCTGTGCAAAAAAAAAGAAGGAAAAAACCAACAAATACACAGATTATCAAGAATAAGAAACAGATAGAAATGCGTGAAACCTCAGAATAAAAATAGAAAAACTATATTAATCCAACTTGATTATCAATTTTTATTTTTAGCCCAGATTATTTGTATGATTCTTGAGCTTTATCTGACTGAATTAGAGAAAATCTATATAAGTTCAGAAGCTTAACTGCTGCGACCCTTTATTGCTCTTCGTACAGATACATAGAAAGTTATGTCTTTTGCCTTTATTTTTTTTCGTTATTATGCTTTGGTTTTCAGCTCAGATTTCATCACCGTAGCATTTGACCAGAAGGATGACTGGAGGCATCTCAATGACCAAAAGACCAAAACGCCCCTCAAAGTCACAAAAATAGCAGCATAACCGCTTGACCAAAATTCACTATTCATTTGCCAACTCTCTCTTTTATTATATAGACTAGTGGGACGGCCTGCGCGATGCGCAGGAGGGCTAATATTTCCCGTGTTAAGTTGCACAATTTTTAGTTATTGTGTATTTGCTGTAGTGTAGAGAATTATATGATTAATATAAATTATGTGGTGTGGGTTAAGTGATTATAAAGGTGGGAAAAAGTATAGTTGAAATTACGAAGCGAAGGAAGTGTTGTTACATTTATGGAAGTCAGTCCACAAAATAGTTACATGCATAGTTGAATTGATAGTTACATGAAAGTAGAACAAAAAGATGGTTACAAAGTGAAGGAAGTGCAGTTACATGGATGGACGTTAGTCCATAAGATATTACATGCATAGTTGGGTTGATAGTTATATGATAGTGGAACAAAAGTGCATCCGGAATTGATTTCATTAGAGTAGCAATGTTAAATAATTGCGTTGAGTTTGTGAACAATGTTATTCATTGGATTTCATTGGACTATGTTTATTAGAGTAGCAATGTTAAATAACTGCGTTGAGTTTGTGAACATTTTAATTGTATTTTATTTAGATTATATTGGATACACTTGAACAAGTTCATCGTCAAATATCTGAAGTGCATATTTGTTCATTCCTAAGTGAGTAAATACGATAGTATAGTCTACTTTAATTAAATGAAATTTTGTCAACTTTTTCCATCCATTTGTTAAAATAATTTTCCTCAACTTTTATGTCCCAAGTCTTTTGTTGACTATAGAGCACAATTATGCTATCTTTATTTGGTAGAATATGGAAGGCATCATCTGGATGTAATTGCTATCATAAAAAGATGTGAAATTTTTGTAAGAATATTGATACACTGATATGCTAAATATTTTGTGTAATATGAAAATTACCAAGTTGTCTATATCATATGGTTGTATTGTCACATAGAATTGAAACTTTGTTAGTAGTCCTTCTATTGTGCAGAATGTTCCTGCAGTTTTTTTGGATAACAATTAGGTTGATAAATTGTGTTTAATTAGAAAGTAATAATTTTGTACCATACCGTATTCGTTTTGGCCATAGTTTTGGGCTGGTAAAATGTTCCATTCATAGAAAGTTGAGCAATGATTTGGAGCAAATATCTACACTCGAAAGGCCATTACACCTACGTGAAAAAATTGGATCATAAAATTTTCTTGTATTTGGTGATCGCATAGAAATTCTTTCCAGCCAGAATTTGCGGGACTTTCATGTAATCTAATAAACCAAAATTTGTTTCCATTTTTTAGTATTGTTGTTCTTCGCATATGGCGTCCTATATGCGGCAAAAATTTTGTTGGTATGACCTGAAAATTAGTAGCAAAAGTAAGAAAAAATTAAAGTGGATTTTGATCTGCAATATATTTTGTTGAAAATATTGATCTTACCATATGCTCTGTTTCTTCTCTACTAAAGTACATCAAAAAGTTTTTGATTGGTGATGCTATATGGTAGGCAAAAATAAGTGAATAATATTTAGTGATTTAGTTGTTGATAGAATTTATATAGATGGGGTTTATAATAGTGGCAATTTGTGTATCTGACTCGTCGCTTATTTGCACAGAGAGTTTTGGATACCGTTGCAGTAAAAATCTAGTTGGATATACTGACAAAAAATGTTGAGTAATTTGCCGGATATCTTACTGCCATTTTCATTGGTGCAACATGTAGCAGCAGTAAAAGATGCATATAAAAGATCCAAAAGACCAAAACGCCCCTCAAAGTCACAAAAATCACGGCATAACCGCTTGACCAAAAAGCTACTGTTCATTCTCCAACTCTCCCTTTTATATATTTATTTAGATGTTTTGGTTCAATACGATGCCTGGAAAATAAGCTCAGCCTTTCCCTTTCATAACTCACAGTTTTTTGTATGAGTGTTTCGATAAATGGACTCTGCCTTTCGCTGTAAATGAATTTGATTTGTGTCGATGGAACAACTTGTCAGGATTTGTCCCCCACCCAAGAAAAACAAACAGCGACAGTGTAGGTGGGGATCTTTGGGTGGTGGGCTGCTATTCTTGGGCTGCTATATTGTTGTTAGACTAAACTGAGCCCATCTTGGATAAAAGGCCGTGATAGTAGAAGAGCAGAGGCGATGAAAGAGCGGAAAGCCCGAAAAACAGAGACAAGAAGGTGGGCGTGGGGGTGGGAACACTCAGGAATGATGCTGCTGGAGGAAGCCAGCAAAGCAGCGATCAAAGGAAACCGAAGGAGAAAAACCGAAGAACAACTGAAGAAGAAAGCGTTTTAGTAAGTAGATTGCGGGGAGCAGGCGGTCTGCAGACCGCAGGGCTGCTTTCTCTGCTATCAAATTATCAGCAAAATAGAGTAGTAAATGGTAATGACGACAGTTGCAGCAGTTGGAGGGCGTCGAGCGATGGTGCAGAGGTCTCTGTCTCTCAAGACAGCGCCCACCGCCTCTACGCTCCTTCACCAAATGATAGCTTCCAACTCCCCAAAAGGTCTTCCTTTTTTCTTCTCTCCTTCTACATAGCAAACGCTAATATATATATATATATATATATATATATATATATATATATATATATATATATATATATATATATATATATAAACTACGGTACTGCTTCTGCAATAAAATCTATCCCCTCTTTGTTGCTCAGAACTTGTGCTATCTAATCTACAGCTAGTATAATTCCTGAAAGTTGCAACTATATGCATAATCCGATAATCGCTGCTAATTATACCTACTCTTCTGTCCTTGGTGTCTACGGTGCTAATTATACCTACTCTACTCTTCTAATCTCCGCATGTCCTTCGTTCCCCATCCATTTGAATATCAATGTAGTGTTAGTGAACTTTGGGACTTCTTGGAAGGATGAAGTAGCACTAAACCCCACCTTTCGGATTCCTGTTGCATATACAGTTTCCAGACAATCAAAATCACTCCTTTATCTACTTTTTTCTTAAGCGAGTTTGACTTTGGGGGTCACATAATGCACTCATTTGTATTATCCACATTTTTTCCCCTTCTCATTATAGATTCTTCAGAGAAATGAAACAAAATGGATTCTCTTCATGATTCATGAGAGTCTCCTTAAGCCGCTAATCAAATTGGATCGCCTGAATGTAATGGTCTTCGTAATTCAAATGGATACTTCAGTTAGTGCAGTTAGTTTTCTAGTCATAATTATGTAACTTATAACCAAAGGTCATCTCGTCAACTCAATTGGATGGATGGAATTTTTTTTTTTTTTTTGGAAGACGTTGCAAAGGTGGTGCTTAAGAAGGGCAAGACTCAACTCTTTCGTGATGGTTGTCCAATGGTTTACAGTGGTGCAGTTGATCGAATTATTGGCAGGCCACCGCCCAAGACTGGGGACGTTGTCCTAGTCGCGGATGGCACCGAGAAACCAATTGGTTGGGGCTTCTATAATTCAGCTTCCATGTTCTGTGTTCGCCTCATGCAACTCGAGGAAGAAGCCTCCAGGTATCTCTCTTCCTCTTAATTGCCTCCTTCTAGTTTCCTCTTTCCAAGATGCAGCAGGAGGTGTCTAATGACAAATTTATAATGTCCTTCCTTGTCAATGAGACAGAGACCCTGGTTGTGCATTGAACGTGGAGAAACTACTTGACACGAGAATTTGTGCTGCTGTTGAACTGCGAAAGAGCTTAGGTCTTCCATCAGCTCATACAAATGCATACCGTCTCATCAACAGTGAAGGAGATAGGTATGGTTCTTTTTATGCTTCTCAATTTGATACTAACCTCTTTACTAGTACTGTGCATTATTTAAGAACGTTTTGTCTGGGGAAACACAAATTATATATTTCTTAATGCAAAAGTCTATAATCATTTGTAAACTTGCTTTTTTCTGGTGTCATTTCTTCTGTGTCTCCAACTTTTATTCTGTTTTCTTTGATTTGAGCTGCTTGGGGATGACGTTCTTAGGTTTGGCTGGGTGGTGCATGGAGATATCTTAATGCAAAGGCAAAATACAATAGGTAGTCTAATATTGTACGTTTTTGTTGGAATACAAGTTTTAACTCATTGGGGAATCTTTGAAAAGAAGAAGAAACTTAGAAAATGGTCTATGACTTGTTTCCATAACTTTGAAATCTTTATATCATGCAGTGATGCACATAAGCTAGTAATTTCAGTCTTACACTTTCGCCTAATTTGCAACAGATTGTCGGGCCTTATCATTGATGTTTTTGGAGATTTAGCTGTTATAGCGTCATCCGCTGCTTGGGTTGAGAAGTACAAGCACTATATACAAGCTTGCATCATTAGATCAACTAAGATCAACCACATAAGCTGGAGACCATCCCTTGAGTATTTGAAGGAAGAGGGGTTGAGTTTATCTGATTTGACAGAAGGTGGTTTATCTGCACCTCCTGAGAGGATTGAGGTAAGATATTCCCATACCTGGTCTCTTATTTGTTGGAGTTTTGTTTGACCTAAAGCAGCTTATTCTCTCTCTCTCTCTCTCTCTCACACACACACACTCAAAAAAAACTTTTAGGAGAAACTGTTTGGTAGAAAGCACTGTGCTGAGCTGTTTAGTTTAGTTCTTTGGACTATATGACACAATTAATGAAATTCTGCAACATACAGAAAATCGCAATCCAGAAGAGTCTAATATTAATGTGCAGCATCCTTTTGGTAAATCCTGTTCTGAGAAAGTGATTTGATGATCTGCAAATAAGGAATACATTGAGTGGATAGCTCAACATGTACATATCTGCAGTTACTTATTTCATTATTTTTTTTTCCTGTATTATTTGGAACTTAAAGGAATCGGACATGTATATATACAATTGAACCAGTGTGGTAAGTGTAGAATCTTCTAATCTTGGTTTCATGGCTCATGTCTTCTTTGTGAGCTGTAGCTCATTTTTATTAGATGACATTATGACCTGGAAGTAAGAAGACAATCTGTTATTTTCTTTTTCATATAGTTAAGAATTAAGAAACACTCAATCCAGGACTTGTCTCTGTTTTTCTGGCAACGGAGAATCATGTGGTTTCAATTTGGATTCCGATGCTTCCACATTCTGCTTAAACTTAGAAAGTTTCACCATTTTTAGGATGGAGTTAAGTGCAGATTTTCCTTCTGGATATGGCTCTTGCATTATTTATTCCAATTTCCTCCACAGTTGTGTTTAGTACTTATTGCCTACTACATCTTCCATGTTGCCCTTTTGTTTCGCTAGTAGCATGATATTCAGAGCTTTATGCTGTGAAATGAGATGTCATAAATTTCTCGGCTTCTGTTTAATTTCCTGAACTGTGTTTCTTGATTGTTAATTTGGGAAATTATCATGATGTGAGTGAGGTTCCTTCTCTGGAAAGAGATTGAAACCTTCGTGACTAGAGAGTTGGCGTGGTCATATTCTAGATTGGGTCTTTTTAATTCACTTATTCTTCCTTTGGGCAGGTTTTGGAGAATGGCATATCTTATTTAATCTCCTTGAATGGACAGAAGACCGGTTTCTATGCTGATCAGCGTGAAAACCGTCAATTTTTATCAACAATCTCAGAGGGCCAACAAGTTCTTGACATTTGTTGCTATACTGGAGGTTTTGCTCTGAATGCAGCAGCTGGTGGTGCTCTGAATGTTACTGGTAATTCATAACCATATTGGCCATCTTTCTTGAATTCTTATCAATGCCATCCACAATTAGTTTTCAGCAACTTGATGGATCAACTAATTGATTCCTTAGGTTGCATATGTTTTCATGCCCTCCTTCACAACTTTTTTTTTTTTTTTTTTAATAAACACTGAAGTATTAAATGATTTGAAATTTCATTACAACATGAGGGCAGAATAAATTTTTGTCAGCTTAGGGTCTTCTCGACCTTCTTTTACTAATATATGGTCACTTATCTAGGGAAGTTATATATTTCTGTAGGAAAATGAGACGTTCTTTCTATTTAAGCATCTTAAGACCATTTTGATTGTTTTTCTTACAGCTTCCATGTTGCACTTCTTTGTCATTTAAGTTGGATGGTAGATGTTGCAGACTGTTATTTGGAGTGTCAAAGAATGAGAAGTTTTGTGTATGTTGAAGTCATTCTAACGCCATCTCTTGTCCAACAAGTGCACCTATTTAATGTGAAGATGAAAAACTGGAATGGGTGATGGATAATTCTTTACTAACTCCGTTTGACATTTGGAAAAATTCAGAAAGTTGTCATCTTGCTTGTTGGTATTAAGAGTTGATTGGAATTTCAACTTACAAATCTTAAGGAAAAAAGAGTGTGATAAGTGCATTTGTGAAATTGTGTTAAGTCTAAACATTTGTCCCTATACACTGTCACAAGTGCTCTATCCACACTATGCATGTTCATAAGACTATCCAGGTTTGGAGAATGTGCTGATTGTTGTGTTTTTGTGGAAGGGGTTGACACATCCTTGCCTGCATTGGAACTTGCAAAGAAAAACATAATTCTAAATGACATGAATCCTGCAAGAATATCATTTCTGAAGCAAGATGCAACAGAATTTATGAAGGATGCTTTATCTAGAAATGATTCATGGGATATAGTTATCTTGGATCCACCTAAGTTGGCACCTCGTAGAAAGGTACCATAATATGCTTGCTGTGCTATCTTCTCCAGATTGTTCCTATTTGATGTTGTTGATCTCGCTACTGGTTCAGACTCCATGCTTTCGATGTTATGGAAAACCAGAGGCCTTCTACGTATGTGTGGTTTCATGCATGTTGGCTGGGGGAGTTTGAGGCATTGGGTTATGGAACTAGTTAATGCAGTAGTGCTTACTGAAGTCTGACTTTATACAGGTTCTTCATAGTGCATCTGGCATGTATAGAAATTTGAACTCCTTGGCTATGAGATTAACGAAAGAGAATGGTCTTCTTATGACTTGTTCATGTTCTGGAGCAATGACTCAGAGTGGGATGTTTCTGCGTGTTCTCCAGGCAAGTCTATTTCAGAATTTTCTTTGGCAAGAGGGATTTGGCTATCCTCCTTGTTTCTTATACTTCATATCTCGTAGTCAGCAATAAAGTTTTGTGGAGGATGAAAAGAAACGTCACTTCCTTCATATGGCACTCGTAAAATGGCTTCTTTCTGGTGCCAACTTTTTGCATATTCCTTTTTGTTTAGGGTGCTGCAGCCATGGCTGGAAGGAAAATCACTGTTCTACGGCAGGCAGGAGCAGCTTCTGACCATCCCATTGACCCGTCCTATCCAGAGGGGGCATACCTCTCTAACATCTTGCTGAGAGTGGAGTGAGTGATGAAAGTCAGATTATGGAGCTGCATATCATGAATATGCCGTTTTGCAAAAGGCTGGATGGTAATTGAAGGTAAGTTCTTTGGGAGGCCAGAATGGAGAGGGCATGGTAGTTAATCTGATGCTACTCAACCAAACACAAAATCCTTCTTGGATTGTTTTACACACATATATATATATATATTTTAATATGTAGATAAGTACCTTTGACCTTTCCTTTTCCCTTTTAATTAAATATTAAATATAGGCAAGTATATTCAAGGTGAATCAACCAGAATGGCTGGCATTATATGAATTGCCCATTGAAGTCACAGGAGAATAATCTCAAGAGCCCAAATGCGGTCGGCAAAAACTCTGCGGTTGAAAAGCTGATCGTGAGTGAGAGACATAAGAAAAGGCTAATTGGACGTTTGTAACTTCAAATAATAAATGAGATGGGATGGAGCCGCCGTCTTCTAACGAAAGAAATAATTAATGATTGTTGCAACAAGATCAAACTATAAAGTATCCTCCTGTAACTGTATCGAGATTTAAACAACCACACGACATTACAGTTGTGTTTTTTACAGATGATGATTCCACAAACTTTGCATCCAGTAGAATATGCTGCTCAAGCAGTCCTGCTGCTGATGAGTTAATTCAGCTTTAGTGTCCTCCTGGGTTCCGGTTCCATGACAAATAAGACGGATCACCGAGCCGCCTAAAACAAAGAAGAAATCGACCGACTTTTGAGGGCAGCACTAGTTGTTGAAATATAAAACATATGACTCGTTGTTAAGGAAGCATATATTACAGGGCCGCCCTTATGCCTCAAAATAATACAATATATATTTCGAAAAGTTCAGCTCTGAACAGGAAAATTACTGACAGAGAAACCAAAACATACCTTGGCTTGACCAGATATATGATAGTGAAAACCATAGCCAAAAAGAAGCAGAGTCCACCAACAGTGAGATAGGCAATGCCAAGAAAGTCGTTCTTTCCGCCAAGCCAGCTGGTTGTAGAAAGCACAAGCTTCTTCTTGCCATTGAAACTATAGGTGTTGTAATTGTTCTGTAAAGTCACATTGATGACATCACCAGCAACAAGATCCACCTCTATCTTGCCATACAATTTTCTGAAGGTGGGAAGAGCAGCTGTACGCATCCATACAATAAGATCTTCCTGCTCACTCAGCTGCTTCGAGGGAACCAGTTTCATAGATTAGTAACCTTTGCCAAGTAGAAAACTTGTTGGAAAGCATGATCTGCAAACATGTTGCTCCTAAGGTAGTCCAATGCAATCAAGTGTTTGGCATGCTATTAAGTGCAAGCAGAACTGCTTCTGAGGTAGTTCAATGCAAGCAGAGTATGGCATAATACTATTAAGTGCAAGCAGAACAGAACAACCAAAAAAAAAAAAAAAAAAAGTAATGTGCATAATTATGCTCTTCTTAAGTTTCCCATTTTCAAAAGCTCTCACTCGAGATGACCACACAACAATAAACCACGTCAAGAATCTATGGTAGCAAGTATCAGACCTTTGTGAGTTGAGTCTAAAGGCCTTTAACATGCACAATAAAAATGACTTAAATTATTGTAAAATAAGCCAGTGTGAGCATCATACTACTTTATCTTCAGTTTTTCAAGGACTAGCTAATCATTTTCTTGTACTATAAGATTATGAATTGACAGCATGTAGTTGAAGGCTTACTGCTATGGATTCATTAAGATGTTTCCCTCCAATAAGAGTCCCATTCTGGAAGTTTTTAGGGAAGACATCTTTGCCAAACTTGTGGTCTCTGTCACTCTTCCAAGAGATGCCGTGCTTGTTCACACTCAAATTCTGGTTGTTCCGGGAGAAACTGTAAGTGTCGTTAAACAAACTCCATGCTATAAGGCCACAAGGCACAATAGGCAATCCATTTGCCGTTTTATCTTCGGGCTTACAAGCACTGGTGTCATTCTCACTATCACGATCTCTCAACTGCTGGTCACTTCTGCTCTTCACATACCTGAAAATTGTAAAAATGAAGGCCACATGTGGGTCAAAATGAAGGAGAAACTAGGAGTAAATTATAAATTTTGCCTAGGAGGCACCAAGTGCTTAACAAACTCATATACTGTTTGATGTAAATCAACATATGGCTACAACAAGATCTCCCACAACAATGGGAATAAAACCTAGGACCTCCTGACAGTCTTTCCTCCTGCGATCCCAACGCTAGTCTTCTTCAATCCTATGGACTTGCTTATTTTCCATGAATAAATCATACATAAAACAGAAAAAAAGGGGACAACTTTCAGGTAGAGAAAATAGTGTCAATTTCAACTGGGAGAAGATTCACTTAAACTTGCATATTCTTGAAGCGAAACTCTCCACTAAAACTTGCATATTCCTCTAGTGAAGCTCTCATAAAAAGAAAAACACGATCCCCTCAAAAGCTACTTTTATTAACTGCCTAGAAGGTCCTACTATACAGGAAATTCCTTAAATTAATGGGAGAAAAAACCAGATAAAAACAGCTTAGAGCATAATACAATGAAGAAGTACCTGCGGTGATTCTGGTAATAATTGTCCAACTGATAATACACATAAATTGGATGCTTCATATGCTTCGTTACCTGATATATAACTTTAACAAATAAATCCACTGTCGATCCTAAAATAAGGAAAGACTAAAACAGCCTTACTAATGTCTACAAGGGGGGTGGGGGAGGGGGGAGGTACAGCAACATACATTCAGAATTCTGTTGCAGGTCTTATCACCAGAGCTTTGTATATATGCAACTTTATCCTTCCTTGAATCTTCAGGTATACAATCAGTTTCGTAGCGATCAATTATCTCAACAACCTGAAAGAATAAGAAACAGATATTGCAGTGAATCATTTTTCTTTTATCTTCTTTTCCTTTTTAAAGCATAAGCAGGATATAAGGATGTGCAACAACTGAGTAGATGTCTTGCTTACGTCATGGGATGCAAATAGGGAAGCAACTCCAATAGGGATAAAGATGACTGTAACAAGCATGAATGCTGAGATAACCTGCAATTGAGAAGACAACAAAAATGAGACATGCATGAGTTAATAAAATTTCCAGTAACGCCGATGAGTTACCCAAAAAAATTAGTATTAAGAAACAACACGACAAAATATAGAATCAGTACCCATTTTGGTGTAAGAATAGGCTTGCATGCTGGAAGTTCCTGTTGTGTAAACCTTGAATCTGAAGAATAAAATCGAAAAAGGAAATTCTTCTCCGTCATTAAGAAGCAATTGAATTGTGGCGAAGGCAGAAAGAACCAATTTGTATTTGCGTCGAGGACAAGAAAATGGATATAAATGCTTAGGACATAAGGCATTAACATATAAAAATGCAGCAGAGATTGAAAAAACCCAAAGAGAAGTTATTCCCCGGAATAGAATTGTTTATATTTCCAGAAATTGCAAAAAAAGAAAAAAAGAAAAAAAAAAGATCCTCGCTCTGGAGCTGAGATAAGCCCCCAAAGAGAAGTTACAAAAGTAGCTCTCGATCCAAACCCAAGAGTAAATTGACTTGGTCATCAAAAGTTGGCCGATAAAGTGAAGGGGAAAAACTTAACAGAAAAAAAAACAGAGGGAGTATGGGGGGTCAGAACCTGAAATCCAACACAAGTTCCAACAGGTCAACCCCGTTGGGGGAAAGATCAATGAATAGAAAGCATGATCAGTAGCAGAGGAGTCGATAGCAAACTAAAAGTTGAAACCAAAAACCACAAAATCTAAAGATGAAGTATATTGAGGAGTAAAAATGAAAATAAGGGACAAAGAGTAGGAAGAAGAAGAGGAGAGAAAGATTACACTTGGGACGCTTGGAATTTCGGGTAGTGGGAGGAGTAGTGGAATCGGCGGCGGCGGCGGCGGCGGCGGATCCAGGGCCTCCTGCACTTGATGACGGAGTGTTGTTGGAGTTCATCACTGGATGGAATCCTTCCCTTTTTTGCTGCTTTTCTTTTATTTTTTTTGGCAAGAAAGAAAAAAAAAAAAAGCACAGATGTTTGCTGGGATGGATTGAGAAGCAGAAAGAGGGTATAATATAGTATGGGGTGAAAAAGTGTGATGGAGCCGGAGAAGGCGTTGAAAATTGAAAGAGATGAGGGATGGCAGCCGGCGGATGGGTGGCGGATTTCAGAATATTTGGAATATGCTAGCTAGCTAGCAGCACTGGTAGATAGAAGAAGAAGAAGAAGAAGAAGATTGGTTGTGAAATCCAAAGAAATTTTCAGGTGATACATTGATATATGCTCCCTAACTATACTTGTCCTCCTCCTCCTTTCACGAGTCACAACCCCCAAACCAAAAAAAAATCATTACTCGTCTACGCTGCTGCATACAAATCCACGCAGACAGAGAGAGAGAAAGTGAGAACTAGTCTTCTCTGTCTTCCTTTGACTTTGAAATTGTCTCCTCTTCCAGTCTTCTTTACTTGTCAATACTCAATACTGGTAGTAGTCTTTGATTTACCTTATCTTCTCCCCTCCCTCCCAAATACATCTCTTCTCTATATGCTAAAGCATATGTTGTCTTCATCAAATCAAGTAAACAACCAACCATTCAAATTCCGCAAAAAAAAAAAAAAAAGGGGAAGCAACACCTCCTATCAATTCTACAAAATATACCAACCTACCTGTTAGCACCAGTTCAACATTTGTTCTGGACTTGATGTGAAAAGCTACCTGCATTTCCATTTTTACTACTTCAAAAAAAAAAAAAAAAAAAAAAAGCACTTCAGTAGTTAAATAATTGAAATAGCAATTGTTTTTTTTTCGGGGCTCCAAACAGGTATCTGTGCCTCGGACAAGAATTCAGGAAGGTATACTACTGTGACTAGAACCGGCCCACTTGCATTTGTCAAACGAGACTAGTTTACACCAGACTAGAATACGCGTTCTTTGGTTCCTTCCACTTCCTTTCGTCTCCTCTTATCTAGGGCCTGTTTGGAAGCCCTGTTTTTTACCAAGTTTTTATTATACTAGTTTTTTAACAACTTGTGCTACAGGAACCCCCAAAAACTTATCAAAGTTTTTAACCTACACATTTAAAATATCCAAAACACCCCAAAAAAAAATTCCCTTCTCCTTTTCTTCTTCTTCCTCCCCCACCACCACCTCCATTGCCGGCTCCGTCGCCGGTTCTCGCGCCAATTTCCGGTGCCGGTGCCGGTCCTTTTTTTTTTCCCCCTTTTTTCCCTCTCCCCCTTTTCCTCCCCTGCCATCATCCTCTCTTGTCTTTTTTTTTTTTTTCTCTCTACGTCCGGCGCCATTCCTCTCCCACCTCTCTGTGGAAAAAAAAAAAAAAAAGAAAAGAAAGATGGTGAGAAGCGGGAAGGGGACAGGGGAGCGCGAGGGTGGCGGGGCAGAGGTGGGTGGCGGGGCAGAGGTGGGTGGCAGGGGGAGGGGAAAGGCGGGGCAGAGGGGCAATGCTGCTAGGGGTGGCGGAGGGGAGGGGGAAGGCGGGGCAAAGGGGGAAGGGGCAGAGGGTGGCGGAGGGCGGGGCAGAGGGGGGTGGCGGGGGGAGCGGAGGAGAGGGGTGGCGGTTACTGGCAGGCTGCTGGGGGTGGCAGAGGTAACGGGGAAGAAGAAGAAGAAGAAGAAGAAAGGAAATAAAAAGGAAAGAAAGGAAAAGAAAAAGAAAGGGAAAGAGAAAAAAAAAAAGAAAAAAAAATTTTTCACCTTACAAAAACTTCTACAAAATTTTTTCAAAAACTTCTACAGTGCACTACAGTAAAGTTTTAGACAAACTCCCAAAAAACTCAGGTTCCAAACAGGCCCCTAGTTTGGAGTCCGCTGCGTTTTCAAAATAACCACACTGCTGTTATTATTATTATTATTTATAAGAGTAAATTGCGTGATATGTCACCAAATTATTGAGTTGTAGCCCTTTTGATCACCAAATGGAAATAAGTTTGTTTAGATGAAATCAAATAGAAATATATTATATATTATTTGTACTGGTCAAGTGAAATTAAATAAACATATACATGGATTTTTATAAACAAGAAAAACTATTTATATGCATGTTACAAAATAAATTTTTTCATCATTTATTGATCATGTGTATGAATAATTTTTTTTAACCTATGTATATATCTATTTGATTTCACCTAAACAGTACGAATAGCATATAATTTATCTCTATTTGATTCGTGCAAAATCAAATAGAGATACATTAAATACTATTCGTACTGTTCAGATAAAATCAAATAGATATATACATAAATTTTCATAAACAAGAACAAAATTATTTTGTAAAAAAATATCATACACACGAGCAATAAGGGTTGAAAATTTTCATTTGTAAAATGTAAGAGACAAAAGATTCATTTTGTAAAATATGAAAGATTGTGAATCAGATTATGTAAAATATAATTTGACAAATTCTCCTCTAAAAAATAATCATATGCAAGGCACGTGGTGGATTATAATAAAAAATTAGTTAAAAATCTAGATAGGGACCAAATTAGACCAATGTGAATTTGTAAGGAACGTAAAATTATACTTTTAAAAATGAGCAACGAAAAAATTCATTTTGCAAAATGTAAGACTTGTTTTAAACGATTTTTCCTTCTCGAAACAACCTTACCGCTGCCTATCATTTACAACTTTCCTTCTCCATCGCTAATCCTAAATGGCCGACAATAATTAGCGCTTCCTCGGCGATCCTTATTAATAAGCCATTTAACAAGACCTCTAGTTACTAGAACCCCGCCTCCCCCTTCAATATTTGCTCATCGGTTCAACTCAGACTAAGACTACATTGTTCGCTCTCACTTTTAACGACCTCCAAATTGTTGGCCATTAAGGCTCTCAATCTGGACCAGCAATTGAAGGGCTTTCATGACCTCTCGGAGCCTTTAGTCAACTCAGCCAACCCAACTTTTTTTGGTTGCTATTTGGGATGCTTCCATCGAACTTTGAACACACCATTCACTGCCGGGATGGCAAAATGGCTAGATATATACATTGAGGCTTTGATGGTTAGGGTCTTGTTGAGCTGGTTCCCTAATATAATTTGAGATAGGCAGCCATTGTCAGTAATTAGGGACATTTGTGATTTGTATTTGAATCTTTTCAAGAATATAGTTGCTTCGACCTTTTTAATACCCTGGATGTCAATTCGTTGTTGACATTTGCCATTTTGGGGGCGCTCGACTCCATTTTGGAAAGCAGCAAAAAAATTTTAGGTGAGTGGATGATCAATTGGATTTGCGTTTATATCTCTGATTAGGTATTAAGGACAGTTAGTACTGTCAAATTTGTAACTTTTGGAGAAACAAATATATGATGTTTATGACTAATAGCTTGTTGATTTCTGATTTATGAACAGGAGTCAACTTTTGGTCCATATAATATAAAGGGAAAATCGTTTAAAACGTCCATCACATTTTGTAAAATGATTTTTTTTCGTCTTTCACTTTTAAAAGTGTAATTTTACGTCCCTAACAAATTCACATTGATCAAATTTAGTCTCTACCTAGGTTTCGAACTAATTTTTTACCAGAATTCATCACGTGCCTTGCACGTGATCATTTTTAAGGGCAAAATTATCAAATCAAATTTTACATAATTCAATTCACGGTCTCTCGCATTTCATAAAATGAATTTTTTTGTCCCTAACATTTTAAAAAATGAATTGTTTCGTCCCTCACATTTCACAAAATGAATTTTTTCATCCCTTATTGATCATGTCTATTTTTTTTCTTTAAACCCATATATATATATCTATTTAATTTCACCTGAACAGTATGAATAGTATGTAATATATCTCTATTTGATTTCATCTAAATAGGCTATTCGTAGTTGTATACATGTTATTCAATATATATATACAAGGGTTTAAAACTAGCAATTTTATTTTAAATCCATGTATATATCTATATGATTTCATCATGTGTACCTATTCAATATTTATAACCTTTCTCTTTTGGTAATAATTTATCTATTCAGTTGTATAATAAGGTCATCTAATTAATGGGGTCTAAATTGAATTCTATAATTTTTCTAACAAATTGCAATTTAAATGTGAAGTTTCTACACGCCACTTTTAAGACCAATAATTGAATTACTTATCTTGCGATTGTCTTAAAATTTGAAAGTGCCAATCATTTATTTCTTTTTGTCATACTTTTCCTTTATTTATTTTTTCTGTCCAAATTTAATTTGATATAAACATTTGACAATGTTTAGGATTAAATGTCTTATTTGTTTTCAAATTTCGAGTAAAAAAAATGAATATGAGTGAAAAACTATCAATTTCTTTTAAATTCATATATATATATATATATCTATTTGATTTCATCTGAATAGCACGGATAACATGTAATATATCTCTATTTGGTTCACCAGGTGAAATCAAATAGAGATATATTATATGCTATTCGTATTGCTCAGGTAAAATTAAATAGATATATACGTGGATTGAAAAAAAATTATTCACACACATGATCAATGTGAGGAACGAAACAATTCATTTTGTGAAATGTGAGAGACTATGAATCGACTTATGTAAAATTTAGTTAGATAATTGTGCCCTTAAAAAATGATCACGTGTAAGGCACGTATGGATTCCGTCAAAAAACTAGTAAGAAACCTATGTAGGGACTAAATTTGATCAATGCGAAATTGTAAGGGATATAAAATTACACTTTTAAAAGTAAGGGACGAAAAAGTTATTTTGCAAAATGTGAATGACATTTTGAACGATTTTCCCTAATATAAATTTGAAGTTTTGCAAAATTTTTTTTTTTTTTTGGGTGAAAGTAAGTTCACACAAAAAGTTGTATAGATGAAACAGTCGCTAAAAAAGTGAATTTCTGCCTCTTCTAACAGCATAATTAGATAGAATAACCTAAATGTTACTGATTTACTAATTAAGTGACAATTTTTGCTAAAAAATTAGTTTACTGACCAAAACAGTACAACTCAATAGTTTAGAGACTATTCCCTGAGATGTATCCCACATCGGGGTTGGGAGGGTTTGGGTTGGTAGTTATAAGTCTCCTGTGGGACCTCAAAGGATACCGGCTTTTGGGGTTCCCTCGAGGTTTAGGTTTGTAAAAATTGACGTAAGCTCTTCGGGCTTCGAAAGAAAAAAAAAATAGTTTAGAGACATTTCGCGCAAATTTTTTTTTTTTTTTTTTTGCATATTGTGTGATAAGAAATAATGACACGTTTTTGTTATTAGATTAATGAAAAATTCAAATTTATCTGCGTAACATCTACTAAAAATTGAGTTTAAATGTATAATTATTTTTAAATTGATATAAATGAGTGAATCAAATCAACTTATTACCCACCAATTAAATAAATTTAATTGAGCACAAATTTAGACCCATTCAAAATTCATTATATGTCCAAGTCCATTTATTAGTCATGAATATAATAACAATAAAATGTCATTATTTCTGATCACACAATATGTAATAAAATAAAATAACATTGCAAATAAACTATATGAACGAATAATTGAGTATACCCATATTTATTTATTAAATGAATACAAATCGGCGATTCATCTCGTCTCACTGAGGATTATATTCATTACTCAACTATGACATCACGCCTCTAGGTTGACCCAATTCCCAACATTTCCATCGATCAATTAATGCTCTCCTAAAACTGACGAGTGCTGGCGGTGTGCTGAATCTGCTGATCCATCGTCGTCCATCAGTGCCAGACTTAGCTCAATCATTAAACGCTACTATTGCATCACGACGACTACTCTGAAAAAACTGACAAAGTGCTGTTAATACTACTACTGCTGCAAAGGAGGGTTAATTTGATCTAAGACCAGCAGCAGGAGGAAGAGGACGCATCTCAAGGGGCATGGCCTGCTTCCGCTCTGTCTTCAGCACCAGGTTCCCTCAATCTCATCGTTTATTTCTACATTTGGCTTCTCCTCTGCCTCGGGCGCCTGCGCATACAACAGCCGCCGCCACACCCCAACCTCTCTTCTTCATTCGCCAGGTAACCATTTCCTACTAGTAATTATTACTGCTCGCTTTCATTCTCACTTTGCCTTCCTTCACATTTCACCACCCCCGCCGCTTTCCATCCTTCTTCGTCTAACATCATGCTCAGCTAACTATTTCCTATTTGCGAACTTTCTTTTCGTTCCTTTTGCGCCCCCCCCCCCCCCCCCCCAACACCAAAAAAAACAACCAAGCAAAAAAAAAAAAAAAAAAAAACCAATAATCAACCACTCAACATCTCCTGGTTCAATCATTTGTTCACCATCACTTGATTCATGTTGCTTCCTCTTAGATTCTCTGCACTTCATCATACTTGTACACATTCCCCACGCCTCTCAATCTTGAACGTCCAATCTCTGCTTCTCAAATACTACTAAATAATGGGGATGGTGTTCTCAATTGGTTGGGTGTTGATGCATCTTGGACTCGGGGATTTTATTTTCATTGACTGCTACAAAGAGGCTATTTCCTAGTGACGTCTTTGTTCCACCCTACTTCAAACTTCACCCATTCCTCAAAGTTCTCTTTCGCATTTTGCTTTTCCCACTGCTAATGACTGATGACGTTTAGACTGCCTTGGAATGATTGTTCAGATAAATATGCAAGCACAAAACGTTGCTGCTCGTCTTAGCAGCTCCGGGTTTCTTCACGCTCAGGGCCTTGTTGGGGGCAAGTGGACAGATGCTTATGACGGCAAGACTATTGAGGTTTTCTCTACACTACCCCTACCACACAGGGGAAAAAATACAGAAAGATTAGAATCACTAACTGGGTGGCTGCAAAACAAGAAAACCACGCACAAACCTTTCTTCTAGAAAAGAATCTTCCACTTTACGTTGCACCCCGTTTGATGTGTATGTGTATTTGTGTTTCTGGGCTTGGCAGGTACGCAACCCTGCTACTGGAGAAGTTATTGCAAACGTTCCATGTATGGGTAGGAACGAGACGAATGATGCAATCACTTCAGCATATGACGCATTCAACTGTAAGTGGACCACATGTGTGTGTGAGTGTATTGTATTGTCTTCTCTGTATTTCTGGCTTAGTTTTCGTATCTGATCTAATGCTGAAGTAAACTGTTCTTCTTGGTTCTTTAATTTACCTTTGCAAAGGTGATTACAACTTTTGCTTGCAAGCAAACACTAATATTGCGCAAGTTTCCATTTGTATCAGTTTAAGAAGGAGATCTCTGAAATCTTTTCACATAGTTGAAGGCAACGGCATAGAACATGAAAAAGGTTTTGTCATAAATAGAATATTGCTTGTTTATACTGATAAGTTTTCTTCTGGAATGTCAGATTCCTCATGTTTCCTTCTTCCCTTTCATGTTTTCAATGACACGTCTGATTGTCTTGCCTTTGTGTGTTAATTATGAAAAAAGTACCATTTTTCAGCCTTAGTAGGCTAATTTTATATGAATCTATTATACTCTTGACGTGTTACATAGTTACCTGACATGTCAATATTTTGTTGTAAAAGCTTGGAAGAAACTTACTGCTGCTGATAGGAGCAAGCGATTAAGGAAATGGTATGGCAAAATTCATATCCAGCAAAGTTTCTATTTAATGCACCCATATGATTTTGTGTGCATACAATTCTTTGTTATTCATATGTAGCACTTGAGATGGCGGTGATTTATATCTTTTATTGTTTCTCATTCACTTTGTATCTATAGCAAGATGAAATGTTACTTCATCCCCAGTTAACCAATATACACATAAAATGAGGGGAACTTTATTTTATATATGTTTATTGTTCTATCTCAATTGTACCAAGTACTTTTTTATTTTTGTCATGAAGCAACCACCCCACAACATTTGACACTGTTCTAGCAAAAAGCCAATGAGACAAAGATATTCTGATGATTTTATCACAAGTTTTGATTCAGAAGAGTTCCATTGATTTGAGATGTTCGTTATTGGACTCTTTCAATTTCAGCAATCTTACCCTAAACGTAAAAGAGGCAGGTTCTTTTTGTTTTTGGTTCTGAGTCCCAATGGCATCTAATTGTACTGCCATTCCTAATGCTTGTTGGTTATTGTGTAGCAAGAGTACTTCATTGTTGAGGTGGTAATATTCTTTCTTACAGAGAAAATGGAAAAAACTCATTAATAATATGATGTTAGTGTGTGGATATATGTCTTCTTTGGGTTGAGCTTTTATTATGTTTAAGAGTTGCTTGTCCAAGTAAGAAGAAAAGGGACCAGCATAAAGGCTTTACCTTGAAGTTGCATTAACCCTGTAGAAAACTTTACCACAAACAGTAAGAAGATATAAGGATCTTTAAAATGCATCGTTTTGCATTCAAGGTATGACTTGTTAATGGCCCACAAGGAGGAGCTCGGTCAACTTATAACACTGGAGCAGGGAAAACCTCTAAAGGAGGCAATTGGTGAGGTATTTGATTATCATTTTTCGCTCCAGCACTGCAAGTATTAGTATGCAGATTGCATCTTTTAGAATATTGACGAAATAATGATTTTCAGGTGGGTTATGGGGCGGGTTTCATTGAATTCTCTGCAGAAGAAGCTAAACGTGTGTATGGTGATATCATTCCCTCTCCATTACCGGATCGCCGGTTGTTTGTTTTAAAGCAGGTATAAACATGGTCTTTAACATTTTAATTTTTTTTCACCAAGCTGTCAAACTTTGGGAATTTAAAACTCATTTCAAAAATGTCCTAGATGATCTTTTGGAACCAGGTGAAGCCTAACCTTTTATCTTTCTGTGTCTATGTGAATGTGATCTAGAGTAAAAATTTCCCATTCTAGCATTACTATTTGCTATCTTGCTGATGTATGCTTCCAGTTATCTGAAATTAGTTAGTGCAGATTTTTACTGCAATGACTGTTCCCTGATTATTTTAGTTTAATATATTTGCTCTATCAAAATGAAAGATGGATTTTGTTTGCAGCCTGTAGGTGTTGTCGGTGCCATTACACCCTGGAATTTCCCCTTGGCCATGATCACTAGAAAAGTGAGTCTCTGGAGGCTACTTACTGTTTGGTTATCATCCACTCCTTTATACTTTTGCATTCTGTATTAGAATCATAAACTTTTCAGTGGGTGCTATGGATAAGGATTGATCATTATACCAGGTTGGTCCTGCCCTTGCCTGTGGCTGCACAGTGGTTATCAAGCCTTCTGAACTCACACCTTTGACTGCTTTAGCGGCAGCTGAACTCTCCCTTCAAGCTGGAATACCCCCGGTAATACTGATATTTGTGTTGGATACAAGATGAGGTTATTGATTGAGTCCAATCGCAATGAGTTGTAGCCTCGTAGATCTTGTTACTGTACTGTTACGTGGCTTTTCCCATTATGACGCTTGTTTGACACAATCTAGCATTTCCTTTTGCTGCTTATACAGCCTTTTTAGTATAATTTGTCGCTGTCTCCAGGGTAGTGCTCTGTGTTACGGATGTGTTACTGCAACCTCAACTAGAAGCTTTAGGGAGAGCTTCTTTTTCCTAATAGAAAAAGAAGTTCTCAACTGCTTGGGTTTAGGGAGGATAGAGGTCTAATATAATTTAAAAATTTATGCATCTTTTATACAAATGATACAAGATAATAGAGGAAGCAAGAAAAAAGGAGGAGGAAAAGTTCAAATGTACAAGTTTTGGCGCAAGGAGGCATGTGGTTTTAAAATGGTAATTATATGCTTGATCATCTACTGTTTGGAAAGCTTTCTACTTTGTGTAGCCTGAGAAATTGTGAAGCTAGAATATGGAAAAGACTAAATGTAGTCTTAAATATGTTAAACCAAAATGCACCTGCAATCCTCTCTTGCTTCCTCCATCACTGTGTGTGCCTTTATAGTTTTTTGGATATGCTCATATTTCTAGTACATAAGTTCCTTCTCTCCTTTTTCTATTTTTGGCGGTACCAAAGTTAAATCTAGAATTCTCTTTTCATATTTTTAAAATTTTAATCTTTACCAGTTGATCATAATTTGATCATGCAGGGTGTGGTGAATGTTGTTATGGGAAATGCTTCTGAGATTGGAGAAGCTTTACTTTCCAGTCCCAAGGTTTACCGGCTAAATCTCTTAGATCTCTGTTTCTGCTTGAACTTGTGATGTAGCTGAACAGCAAATGATGCAAGGTGGTTCATCTGCTATCCTTAAATTCATTCAGGTGAGGAAGATCACCTTCACGGGGTCAACTGCTGTTGGAAAGAAATTGATGGCAGGTTCTGCTGGGACTGTGAAAAAGGTATGCACAGTCATTTGAAGGGTATTACATCGGCAACTGGCGAGTCTTGCTACTTACTTCTGATGTCATTTTATAGGTATCCCTTGAACTTGGAGGCAATGCACCTTGCATAGTCTTTGATGATGCAGATCTTGAGGTGGCTCTTAAAGGGACTGTAAGTCATTCATCTTTACTGATACATGAACTAACAACTGAAGTTTGTGTAATTGCTAAGCGTCAATGGATTTAGAGCCATCATAGGGTTAATTTCTAAAACATCACTAGATAGTAGATATTCAATTGGTGTCTTACAAGTTATATGCGTGCTACCTTTTGCTCTCTTTTCTTTCTCAGTCTGTAAAGGCATATGACTTTGCAGTGAAGTCCTTTTTCGCTTGTTTTGTCTGGCATGGGTGACTAGTGTGTTTCTTCTCACTTAGTGATAGAGACCACATGATTTACCATTTTTTAATTAAATTTATGCCTTTTAGAGTTGTAAAATTGTTATGTGTCTTTTGAAGTTTGTTTTCTGGCTGAGAAGATGGCTTTAATCAACTAAGTTGTAAACTATTGTAGTTCCCTCATGAGTTCTTGTTGTATTCTTAGTTGACAGAAAATGTTGACTTGTATGAGTTAAGTTGTTGATCTGAACTTCTAAACTAGTGTGTGGACGAAGGCAATGGACTTCTAAAGAGTTTCATTTCTTAGCTTCTCTGGGATGGACTTCCCAGAGAAGTGTCTTTTCTGAGGAGCCAATTTTAAGTCTGCACCAGCGCCCCCCCCCCCCCCTCTTTTTTTTTTCAAATGGACTTCCAGATTCAGGAAGCCTATTTGATGGGTTACCGAACACAACTAAAGTGAACAACCTATTGCAATGGGCTCAAGCTTGTTAAAGATGGTGCAGGAGGGATCTCACAATGCACAAGACATACTATGGTTTAACCTCCGCATATCATCTTAATATGCAGTCTTCATTGATGGTTGATCTGTTGTATGGTGTGGTTAGTAATGTACACTAACAAACATGTGCATGTAGTAAGTTCAAGTCCACTAGTTTTGTTTCCAACTCTTTTTTGAGTGATTTGGTGGTAGGAAATCTTGTTCTTTGGTTTGATTTCTAAAGGTATGTTTTCAGGCTATAGCTTGTATAAAATCTTTTGTTGCAGTTGGCGACTAAATTCCGCAATAGTGGGCAGACATGTGTTTGTGCAAATAGAATACTTGTGCAGGAAGGTATGGTTGATTTAGTGCCTCTTTGATTTATTCGGAGCATCCCTTTACTTTTGATGATGTAAGATTCAATTTGAAAGAGTTTTGCGTGTGACGGTGGTTTCATTGTAGATAGGAGCCTAAAGTATGCTCATATAGAAAAAGGAGGATAGCATGGAATTTAATATGTTAACAGTGAGATTGGAGCCCCATGATATGTTGAAAAGAAACAATGATACTATAACGAGTATTGATGTAATAAACATTAGATGGTTGAGCTAGATTTTAGGGTTCTGGGATGTACTGGAATTTTCTATACAAATTTGATTGATATATCTAAAGCAATATAATACGGACATTCACAACCGAGGCGGATATTGACTTCATAGAAATGAGGGATTGAACCTTTTCTTGAAGATCAAACTGCATGATACAAATTTACTTAAAATTGTTAACATGTGGAAGTTCGGGGAAACCCAAGTCAATTGCACCATGGTTTGAGGGGAATTAGGGTACTTGAACTTTTGATAGGCCTGCTACAATGTAACAGATGTTTATGCTTAAATTGGTAAGACAGGAGCAAGAGCATGTTTTTAGCACATGTCCATGCATGTTGTGGTAAATTTGAATGTGAACTTGTTCTGTTTACAAAATTCAGTACGGGTCCCTTGTTTTCTGTGTCTTATTAAGAATCAGAAGACTAATGAAAGGTAGACATCAAACCCAATGCAGCTTTACTTTGGGCTTGTTCTGGGGAGTTCTTGTAAGGATCCTGCATAGAACTAGGTTGTCCTCGAAAAATTGGCGATGATGAATTTGGTGCAACTTCGATTCACCATGCTGGAAAGAGAAACCCAATCACAGTTCTAAATTCTAGTTGCTTCAGTTCTACGTCAACCATCCTTGTCTAATTTGCTTTTTCCTGCAACTTAAAGGTTTCTTTGGTCTCTTCTTGTTTTCACAGGAATCTATGACAAGTTTGCTGATGCACTTTCCACTGCTGTCCAAAACATGAAAGTTGGAAATGGTTTTGGTGAAGATGTGGTGCAGGTGGTTGCACATGCATGCTAAATTCGAGAACTTCCGATTCCTAATGTCTTCGGATTTCTGCTTCTATTTGTTTTTTTCGTAATAAGTTGTATGATCTTAGAGTTATGTTCTAATTACTGATGGTATTCTGTTCAGTCTTGTAACAGAAGTACTTGAACCTTTTATATCTCCTTGTTAGGGAACTCTTGATAGTGGTGCTTCATTGTTCTTAACTTCATCTTGTTCCCTTCTTGGTTAGTAAGGACAATGAACTAAATTATCTGGCTGGAGAGTTGACTTCTTTATTTTTGCAGGGTCCTCTAATCAACGAAGCGGCGGTACAGAAGGTCAATTACCTGCATTAAGATTTAGTATTCAATCATTCGGAATTGGATGATGAATTTTTTAAATAAATCCTCCGGGAATTATCTTGCAGGTGGAATCACTAATTAAAGACGCTATCTCAAAGGTTTGTTGATCACCTCTGCTGTAAAACTCACTTCTTTTGGACTCACTGCAAGTTGTTATAGTAATTGTCTTGAGCTACTTTACAACAACAATTTTCTATTTGGAGTATTGTTCTCGTTCACTGCAAGTATATGTATTATTGTTGAAGGTTCAGGAATGCCTAGAACTATGCAATTTTGACACTTCAGACCCTATATCATTCATCTGAAATATGTTGAACCATGCTTGTATTGGCATTTGTCTTTAAGTAGAGGAAATATGTTTTCCAAGCAAGGAGGAACTAGGCCTATGATAATATAAAAACCAACCAAGGGGGAACTAGGCATATGATGATGTAAAAACAAGTTAAGATGATGTTTTTATTGGACATGTGCCTGTCTCTGGATATCCTCCACTGTTTAAAAAGCACGATTTACTGTACTGCTTTCATATTTAACGTCAACTAACATGTGTCGCTGTTTGAAGGGAGCAAAAGTTATTCTAGGAGGCAAAAGACACAGTCTTGGGATGACTTTTTATGAACCTACAGTGATCAGTGATGTCAAAAATGAGATGCTTATATCAAGGTAAATCAGACTACCTGATGAAGCACTGTCGCATGTGCTCATTTTCAAATTGCATCTGTGATAATGCAGCAGTCGCTTGCCAAATGCATCTCCGAGGGTTCATTTCTAAAATAATCAACTATGAACACCAAATTTAGCATATCAAATGATAATTGATCGCTTTATCTGTCATAATGTGTTCATACAGATGAGTCGTTTATGAGATCAAAATTACTGTATCGCATGTGAAATTGTTAGGATTTGGTACTTGTTCATAACACTTGAATGATTTTCTGGTCAGAATTTGCTGCTAGTTGATTTTGGTCTACAGTACGATCTGGGTAAATTGAAATAACGAGGAGGAAATTCAAATGATGGGATCCGTGACTCTGGTGCCTAAATGGAGAATTTGCTCATACACGTCTTTCCTGAAATAATTATTGTTAATTGAATGGGAGTCACACTTAGGATTTCACTGCAAAAACAAAGCGAGGAAATATATAGTTTCAAGAGTTTGAGGCCAGGAATTGGTGTACTCAATAATGTTGTTTTTCGATTTCTTCATGGTTTTATGCCATTGGAACACACAAAGATGCTCACAAAACTTTGTGCTGAAAAGTTGCATATGCATGGCGCGCTCTAGCAGTGGTTGGAGCTTCATACGCTGGCATCATCGTCTTATTATTTGAAGGTGAAGAAAATAAATATCTGGGGATATTAGTTGAGAAAGATTAGTGGAGAAATGCAAAAGCAATGGCCATCAGCATTGGAGCAATTGCATTCTGAGATTATCTATACTTTATATTCCCTTTCCTCTTGTCCTTAATGTCGGTTGTTGCAGGAGTGATGCATGGAACATTTACCTTTGCTGCTTTTCTAGTAAACCAAATGATTATAGGATCTATTAATTTTTAAGTAATCTTATTATTATTATTATTTTTTAGGTAATCTTATTGAACCTTTGTATTCATATCATTCAGGTGGTAGTTGATGAGTACAAGATACACGTACTAATTCTACGCTGTGGTTCATCACTTCTTTATTTTTTTGGCTGGTTCATGTTTGACTTGAAACCTTTGGGTTGTTGTCCAGGGAGGAAGTGTTTGGACCTGTTGCCCCACTTTTGAAGTTTAAAACTGAGGAGGAAGCTATCCACATGGCAAATGATACCAATGCAGGTTTGTGTAAATGGAATTTTATACAAACTTGAAAGTCTTAGATGACAATTTTCTAAAGAAGTTTCTTTGATTCATTGATGTGGACAAATTGTACAATTTCTATAAAGGCACCCTATCAAGGATATAAATGGCATTGAAACATGTTAGCTACTTATTATTTTTCTAATAAAATCTTCGTGTTTGCACATCCAAGGTTTGGCTGCCTACTTATTCACCACAAACGTTCAACGGTCTTGGCGGGTCTCTGAAGCTCTTGAGTACGGTATAGTCGGAGTTAATGAAGGGATTGTTTCAACTGAGGTTTGTGTTTCATGCATCTGGTGAGATATGAGGTGTTGTTACCATTGGCATTGACCTCCTTTCTGTGCAGGTGGCACCATTTGGAGGTGTAAAACAGTCGGGCGTTGGCCGAGAAGGTTCGAAGTATGGAATGGATGAATATTTGGAGGTACGCTTTCTATGAACAAATATTGCTTTTCAGGGAATTAAACATGGTGATGCTACGCAGTTAAGATATAGCATTGCAAACACTGAGTGGCATGCCATCAAAGCTAGTAGTTGATTAAAGAACAGTGGTTAACCTGTAATTGATATGTTTTCACATGCGATGATATTGTGGTCTGGATTCCCATTTATTCGCGGGTGACATTGATTTTTGATTTTAATGCAGATCAAATATGTATGTTTGGGAAATTTAAGCTGAGTCGAAACTGAGGTGGCTTGCAAATGTTTTGAAGCAGTTCCTGTAAAGTCGGCACGCTCTGTTGCACACCCCATGTTTGAAGTTGGCTCAGAGCTCTGTTGTGCACCCTATGTTTGAAATACACCCTCTGTTGCCTATGTAGTATGTTCTACAACCTGGAGGCAATTTTTTTTTGTTCCTGCTGTTTTATTCTTGTAAACACCCTAGGCCTTTTTTTTTTTTTTTTTTGGGAGTAATTCACACAAAGAACGGGATAATAAGTTTATTTTACTTACCTAAAGCTTTTGAGTTACGGCTATCTCAGAAAAAAGAGCAAGGGAAACGAGAAAGTTCGTAGGAAAGAAAGAAAATGGTCCAAGCAAAGGGCGGGCAGGAATCGGATTCCCATCCGAGTGCTATTATTCTCTGGGGGCTGCTGTTTTTCTGGCCTTTTTGCTTAGCGTACAACAAAGGTGGAAGGAAGGGTAGATAAAATTAAGTTGTTGAAATGAGAGGAGAATTTTAACATGTTATTCTCCGAGAGAATTAATTGGTGGTTTTCCCATTTTTAAGCTGATCCTCTCTGGCGTTTAGTTTCGGGCTAACAGCAGTAGTGTATGGTAGAGGCATCATTTTTGCTTTGGCGATGAAGCGAGAAAAGTTTTTTACTAGCTGTTTGCTTAGTAAGTATTGTGTCGAGCTGAGTTTGGTGCGTCGGTGATTCTTTGCCTTTCTTGGGCAAACCAACCCTTGATGATATTCTCGCTGCTACTAGCGAATTTTCAATTTATTACGAATGGGAGAGAACGAAATGAGGGAAAACAAAGGGAAAATAATTTTTTTTTTAATTTTAAAAAAAAAACGGAGTTTTGGTCCACTTTCTTTCCAAACAAACACAGCGGCGGTGACAGGCACTGTTAAGAGGAGGAGGAGCCAGCAGCAGCAAAAGGAGGACGGGTCCCACAAGTTCTCTTTGCTAAAAGAATATATTCACTAAGCGGAGGAATAAATTCTGTAAAGCGCACAGAAGATGCTTAAAATTTAAGCAAACAGGGCCTATTCCTACAATCCGGTGGAACGGTAGCCGCCTTTTTTTTTTTTTTTTTTTTTTTCCGAATTGCAGTTTTTATTATAAATTATTATTTTTTAACACATGATGATGAGTGTCTATTAAAAAAAATAATAAATAAAACCAAGAGAGTTGATACAGCTGCTGCTACTTGTCGATTAAAACAAAAGTTGCGACACTTGAAAACTTTTCTCATCCGGGGGATGTTTCTTTATCGTAAGTAAGGTGGACAGCACAGCACGGCACTGATGCAGCTGCTCTAATGATGAAGAATTGTCTAACTTTAAGACAGATTTGCTTTTTTTCGTCGTCGTCGACCGTGAGAGAGTGAGTGAATGAATTATATCGTACTTGTAATCATTTGGCAATGCATGTAGCCAACCAACCAAGTCCCTATGTTGTAATGTTGGGGCTCTTATTATTGATTTAATAATAATATTAATTGTTGTTGTAATGTTTTTCTTGTCTTAGCGAAAACAATTAATAATCATGACCTCTAATTGGAGTTTAGACCCCAATGTTCGGAACCAATTTTTTTTTTTTTTTTTTTTTTATGAGTATTTGGAATTTAGGAGAAAAATTTTGGTAAACTAGGGAGGTAGCTGATACAGTAGCGTAGTATTATCCTTAAAAAGGTTCAAGGCATTGTACAAGGAATAAAGTGTACAAGGAAGGGGGATAAATGGGTTGCTTTTTAGGCTAACGGGCGGGGCAAAGGATTTAAGGGAATTAATTATTAATTAAGAGAGAGTTTTTTTTTTTTTTTTTTTTTTTAAATTTGGGGTGGGGGGTGGGGGGTGTGTGTGTGAAGAAGAGAATCTTTCCTTTGATTGTTAAAGAAGAAAGCATTTATTCCATTCCACTGGGGAGCTCTGTGTGGCCGCGGGGGTGAATAGTGAAGGGATGAGATAAAACTTTGCTGCTTTTAAGATATTTGTCCGTTTGTTTATGAATTAAATCAACAAAACAGTAGTATTAGTAGTAGTAATTAATAGTGGATTAATTACTACTATACTACTAATTAAGTGTTGGGGCGTTTGACTTAGGTATGTGTACACGTAGGTACGTGAGGAAGTAGGATTTCAGATTAGTACGTACGTTGTAGTGATGAGGTTGAGATACTAGGCTCCCTCCGGATTGATATATACAGTACGAGTTAGTTATCTTATGTGTGATGGATGGATTGATTGATGATCAATTGATCATGATATGATATCAAAGTAGTAGTAGTATTTTACCATGGATGGATGCATGGAAGTGCGTGCGTATGGGCTGGACAATCTTCACGTCCACAAAAGCGCTAGCTAGACTGCCTGCTTCAGAGAAGAAAAAGAGATTATTAATTACTAATGACCCAACCTCCTTTACTAATTACTCCTTGTCTCCAACAAACATTTCATTCTTTTGCCAAATTACCTCCCACGTACCTATAGATAAGAATAAGATAGCTGCATTGCATGCTTAATTAATTTGGTTCAAAAAAGCAGAAGACATGAAAAGCTCCACATTAATTGCTTTACTGCTTCAGCGCTTTGGTTTTCCCGTCCCCTCCTTTTGTAAAATACTCCCTACCCACCATTCCATTTTTCAAATACTTTTACCATCATCCATTCATTCAATTCTTCTTGATTTTTTATTTTATTTTTTTTTCGACGGAGTGGATGTCCGGGTCAAGTCCGTAAAGGCGGCCCGACTAATCCCATTCCGGCCTAGCCCAGCGTCCCAATCAGACCTAGCACGTTAGATGCACGGAGAAGCCGATGTTGCTGCGGAGGGTCGAACCTGACTGTCCCGAGGAAGAGGTTCGACCCCAGGTTCAATTCTTCTTGATTGATGCATGTTGTTGTGTTATACTACTACTGACTCGTACGGAGTATTATACGTGCATGGGATGGGAGTTGGGAGTTGGCGGGAGTTGGGAGGAGCTCGCTCCATTTGGAATCACTGCAGGGCATAGCATGCATGCAGCTTACAGCAGTAATGGTAGTAGGAGAAGGAAGGGTAGCAGTGCTAGTTTTTTTTTTTTTTTGTACGTATATATATAGCACACATGAATGCCTTTGCTTTTTCTTTTTTTTTCTTTTTTCTGAAATTTTCTGAAATTTTCTTCATTGCTCGAATATCGTTACCTACTGTCAAGTGATTTAAAAGATACCGATCCTCAGCTTATTTAAAACAGGTGCTGTGTAGATATGTATATAAATAGTCGTTTTGCCTTTGCGTTGAGGCTTTGGAGGAGCGACTGCCAGTGTACGCACGTACGTATGCTTGAAACAGAGCCATTCATATATACCATTAATTGGCACCAGAGTATAAAATGCATGAACACACATAATTTTGTTGTCTATAAAAAAAAATGAATGTACTTCCGTAATTAATTTCACCTTAAATTAGTCTGCATGACCGATCGAGCAACTGTTTGTTCATTAATTATTGAGACAATTGACTAATTTGCTTAGTAATTAACTTACTTGTTAGTATATACTACTCCATTAAGTAGTGACATGAGTACATAGTATTATATTACTCGCACCAGCCAATAACATGCACGTCTGAGACATCTGTGTACCTGCTAACTTTTGGGTCGTTTACTGAAAGGAGTATGTAATTAGCAGTAGTAGTATCATCATTATATCATCACGTCCTTGAGTGCTTTGTCATTAAAGCAGATGGAAGCTTAATTAATAATCACGGAGATCGATGAGGATCAAGTAGCAAAAGCTTCAAGCCTAATGCCATCAATTACCTACCCACTCTCAACAATTTTCATTTTAGATATATAGGCCAAATACCATAGGTGGACCAAAGCAAAGAATAAGAAAAATTGACCAGTGCAGGCTAATCTTCTGTGTTTGTAAAAACCGTCTAGTAATTTTCTGGTTTTTTCTTTTTCTAAACAGGTGTAGCTCCATCGAGTTGCCTTTTTTTTTTTGTCTTACAGTATAGTATAGGGCAAGATTTCGTTGCGTAGTAGGGGTCCAGGGGTTTCTTTCAAAGTAGTAGTAACTCCTATATTTCAGAAAGCAGGAAAGCCGTGTTCACTTTGTCCAATTAAAACCGCACCTATATTCTCTTCTCTCCTCTATATGCCTGCAGGCATTTGTTCTTGTTCCTGAATCTCCCAAAAAAACCCACCCGCCCCCCGGTACGCTCCCCATTCATTCATTCATTCTTGGCAGCAGCAGGCAGCAGCTAGCCGTGTGTGCGGGAGAGAGAAAATGTTCCATACAAAGAAGCCGGCCTCAGCTATGAATTCGCATGAGAGGCCCATGTCATGTGTTCAGGGAGATTCCGGCCTTGTCCTCACCACTGATCCTAAGCCCCGCCTCAGATGGACTGTTGAGCTTCATGAGCGTTTTGTTGATGCTGTAACCCAGCTTGGTGGACCTGACAGTACTCACCTTTTCTACTACTACTTCTACTTCCTCCTTCTTCTTTCTTAGCTCCAATCATTAATATTGATCATCTTCTCTTTTTGTTTTTGGTCGCCAGTTATACGTATTTGATCTCCATACGTGCCTTTTCTTAAACTTTTATTTCTGATCTTCCTAATTTTGTCGTTCTTGTCTTTAATTGATACTGTGCGCATGCAGAGGCCACCCCAAAGACAATCATGAGAGTTATGGGAGTCAAGGGTCTCACTCTTTATCATCTCAAGAGCCATCTTCAGGTTTCTTAATTACTTCAAACATGATGAGATGTTTCCCAACTTCTTTACTTGATTTCCTCCAGAAACACATCTAACTTGTATCTGTTCTAACCTTTTGTTCCTTTTCCTCTTTCCAATCTCTTCTGGATTAGAAATTCAGGCTCGGAAAGCAGCCCCACAAGGAGTTCAGTGATCACCCGATAAAAGATGGTGAGAGAGGTGACTATTGCTAATTCTCTTCATTGGATCGCCCCAATACAATAGTAGAATCATTCACCAATTCATATATATATATATATATATATATATATATATATATATATATATTTCATGTTCTTGTAGCCGTAGTTCACGACCTGGGCTTCCCCCCAACCCAACAACTATACTATTAAACGTGTTTAACTTTTCTGCTGTTGTTGATCTTAATTATTAATGATGGCAGCTTCAACTTTAGAACTTCAACGAAGTAGTTCCGCTTCATCTTCGGGGATGATTGGTCGCAGTATGAACGAGTATGTTATAGTAATTGCCCCCTTTTCTTTTTCTTCTAATTCGCTATGTTTGGCTCTATCCTATCTTTATTGTGATTTATCTCCTTTGGAAAAAAAAAAATTCTACTTTTTGGTCTGGAAGAGTATCAAAATTTCTTTCACTACTAGTCTCTAACATCGTATTTAATTTTGGTTAATTGCGGGGCCTGATGAACAACTAGAAATCTTGCTTCTAATTTTTGAATTAAAACTTTGTAATTGTTGGTCTAATTAGTCTTATGAGCTGTTGGTTTTACTTCGTGAAACTGTATGTATGCATGGTATTTGTGATTCGATCACTGGCAGTAATGTTCGCATCACTGATGCAATTAGGATGCAAATGGAAGTGCAGAGAAGACTTCATGAACAGTTAGAGGTATGTATATATTGTATATATAGACTCGCAGCACTCTATTATACATGTGCCCGGCCGAGAGAGCACCCGGCCATCTGAATCCACCCAACCCCTCCTTCCCTGCCTCATCACTATAGGAAAAAGAGAGAGAGAGAGGGAGAGAGGAGAGGGAAAAAAAAACGTAAATAAGAAAGTCGGTATTAATCAGGAGGCTAGTCATATAATATATTCCTATACACGGGGATTGAAGAAATACTGAGGTTGAAACATGCATGTGGGCAGGTACAAAGACACCTTCAGTTGAGGATTGAGGCACAAGGAAAGTACATGCAAACTATTCTGGAGAAAGCTTGTCAAACACTGGCGGGGGAAAATATGGCTTCTGCTGCAGCAGCAGGGAGCTATAACAAGGGTGGAAATCAAGCAGGGGGAGGAGTGGTGGACATTAAGGAATTTGGTCCCCCTCTCAGTTTTCCATCTCTGCAAGACCTCAACATATACGGATCAGGTGAGCAACTTGAACTTCAACAGGGCGGCATGGTGGTGGACAGATCACCGTCGCTGGACGGATTCATGTCAAACAACAACGACACCCAACTGTGCCACCTGGGCAAGAAGAGGCCTACGCCGCCTAGCCCTTATGGCGGAGGAAGCGGCAAGAGCCCCGCCAGCTTGATGTGGTCTGATCATCATCATCACGATCTCCGCCTGCAAGAACTAGGATCAGCAGCAGCATCCTGTCTCGGTAATTCCCAAGACCATCATCATCATCACGATCCTTTCAAAGGCGATCACCACCACCAAATTCAGATGAATAATGCACCTGGAGGAGCAGGAGTACTGTCACTCGAGAGAAGCAATGTGGACGTCGTGATTGATTCTATGTCAGACAGTACCTGTAGTAATATGTACGAGACAAAGCCATTGATAAGCGGTAGTTGTGGATCAGATGGCGGTATGGTATTGGGGGGTACTGATCAAAAGAATGCATCCTCGAAGCTCGAAAGGCCCTCTCCTCGAAGAGCCTCTACTACTGCAACTACTCCGCCTCCATCGTCATCCAGTGATCATAGGATGAATCCAGTGCAGATTGGTACAGGTGCTGCCGGTGCCATGTCCCAGGCACGAAACTCTCCGTTCGGATGATCTATCGTAAGGACGGATATATTAACCATAGAGATATAGCAACATCTGGCATATGCATGAATGATGCTTCATACGAGTCTTGAATTTAGGGGTAAGATGGATATTTAGGGTTTCGGGTCTTAATTAAAGAATCACGCAAATTAATTACCTGTGAATTCATTTTGGTGACCATATATATATTTACGCATTAATTGCAGCATGATTTAACATATCCTGAATATATGTATCTCCGGTTTTGGTTTCCAAAAGCTTAGGTCAGTAGCAAATTTAATTTATATATGCATGGCTAGCTTCTTTAACATTTGTATACTATATATAAGAACACACCACACCAGTAGTGTCACTGTTAGTAGTAATTAAGTTGATTAATTGGAGTTTTATTTGTGCATGTTTATCTTGGATCTAGTGTCCAAAAACAAAAAATGATTTTGAAAAAAACATTTTGAATGAAAGTGAGTGAGTCGATCTTTAGCAAATTTATTACCCTTTCAATGAAATATCACGGCCCACTTAGCTTAGCTTGTCGTCGTATCATGTCAATATGTATCACACGGTATAGATAGAGATAGTCGTGCGTGCATGAAAATTGAGATGATGGTTTTGAAGAGTCATTATTGCATTTTATGTTGTTTTGTTCCTGAATGAAGCAATAATATTCTGATTGTTGCGGAAACCTTTTTCTAGCTCTTTCTTTTTCTTTTGAGGAAGGTAGTTAATCCAGGTTTGATATGAATAATATCCACGATGATGATGGAATCATGCATGGTAATTACTAAGGCCTTTTAAGGACGTCAATTACATCCATTGGAATTTGAGAAAAACGGAAGGATCATTCATATCATCATGACTTGGCCTTTTCAGTCAATAATGATTGTCTTTGGTAATACGTACGCTAACGAGTCAACAATTAATAGTAACCTCGAAAAAAGTAATTATGAGTAAGTGTCTCTGTCGCTTAACTTTTCTCTGGCGGGAGGATTAAGCTTTGGAGTAATTGAACTAGTAGTACTTTAGAGTTTAGAGCAATCTCTCAATCTCAATCTCAATCTCAATCTCGATCTCCTTTTTTGTGGGGGTTTAGAACTTTACTACAAGGGAAGAAGATTAGTAGTGAAGCCGACAAAGAGGACCTTACTTTGATGCCTTATTTTCTTGCTTCTTTTATGATTTCCGGAGAGCTCACAGCCTCAGGGGGCATCCAAAGATTGCTGTCAACTGTCACATTCTTCTCTTCTGGAGGCAAAACAAAACAAATTCTCCCAACTTTATTCTCTATTCCTCCGCCACTCCACCCCAGATTTCTGATACATTAATTACATGAATGCCGCCGACTTAGGCTTCAAACTCCAACGATAATATATGGACATGCATGCAGAAAAAGGGGAACATGAAAGTACGTACAGGCATACATACTTCTTTCTTCCTTTTATGTATATATATATTTTTTATTTTTAGTGGGAAGAGCACTGACTTGTAGTAAGTAAGAGAGATATAGAGAGAGTAGTAAAGTTTAAAGGTCTCTCAAAACAAAACGCACATAGTCTTTAATGGATGAAACTTCTCTTCTACTACTACATAGTCTTTAATTTAGATGGACAATTAAAGCTGACTCTTTCAGCGACCGCAGTTAATGGATGGAATTTTTTTTTTTTTTTTTATAATATGCAGTTAGGAAGTTAAAACAACCTTTCCACTTTTTTTTTTTTTTTGGAAATTAAATTATACTCTATAGGTGCGTGGGATTGGGAAAGGATATATAATTGCAGCGAACTTGCAGCTGCTGTGACTGTGAGTTAGTTAAAAAAGTTACGGACAAATCATGACCATTTATATTCAGGAAAGGAAAATGCATTTTCACGGCAAAAAATTACTATTAATGCGGTGAATAATGTGTGCTATCATCCCATACATCGGCAGGAGGGATGAAGGAGTCGGGTGAAAGCCCCGGGACGTCAAAAACGACGTCGTGGATGGCCCAGGTCTCTTCCATGGTCGTCCTACAATGCTGTGTGGATACCTCTCCGAAACGGAATACAGTGGCAACGGTCCTGCCTTGATGGGCAATGAGGAGGCCGTCGACGTCCCTGTAGTCTCCGATGCTGCTCCCAATGGTTGTCTCCCAGTAAACAGCACCCGAAACCGAAGGATGATCACTTCCATTTTCGCGGCGCCCACCTGCCGGCTGCTGCTCATCCTCTTCCTCCTCCCGCTGTACTAAAACTCTGGTCAGGTGGGAGTCCTCTAGATATATGAGAAGCCCACTCTTTTGGCTGAAGTAGCCGTACAAGACGTGCCTGATCACTTCTGCAGGACCCTCGTTCCTTTCCATCACCGTCGCCCGATCTGCTGCCACTTTTAACACGAAGCAATCTTCATCTCCAATTCGTTTCTCTCCTAAGCACCGTGCTTTGCCGGCAAACAAACTCGCCGTGCTCTTTGGGTCCAACCCCTGCAATCCAATATGAAAGCTACTATTACATCTTCATTCAAGCACTGGTGAAACTTTTTCAAAGAATCAACTCCATATTTGACATGGGCTTTGAATACTGAAATTTTTTGGGATCTCCACTAGGTACTGGTTCTGACAAGGCAGTACAAGTTAAGTTAAATGCTTGTGTGAGAGTAATATATTTAATACAATTATTATAAGGTATAAATTTTGTAGAAAATGTACTGAAGTGAAGCAGAAGACAGAAAACCATAATTAAGGCAAAGACATGCGAACCTGTAGCTTAAAATGTAAGAGGCACTTTATTGGCTAACTGTCACTGCATAGATGCACAGTAAAGTTGGGAAAAAAACGGTTGTACTATTACTGATACGGTTGTACTAAAACCCCAAAAAATTAAGGAATACTAACGGATGAGTCCACCTAGGTGTGTACAAATCCAAAAAATTCCAATTTTGCCAACCGAATTAAGGAATTTAGAGTTTTCGTATTCAAGAGTGGCAAAATTAGTTTGAATTCAGGACCATGATTCTTAAAAGCAGAAATTATGATTTCGAATTCTCAAATCGAAATCGGAATTCAACTACCTAATTCAATTTCAATTTCAATTTCGTATATATAGTAATATATAATAAATGTGAGTCATTATATTATGTAACAATAATAAAATAGTATACTACATCTAACTGACTAATCTAGGTTTTTTTTTAATAAATTCCAAAACAGTTTTCATTTATATAAATTCAATAGGATATCTTCTTTTTTTTTCTGGCAACGATAACATATGCATTATCTAATCTATCATTTTTTATAGAGAAGGGGGTCTAAAGAAAATGCATAAGGAGCTAACAAATATACAGATCTGATTAGATCAAAAGAATACTCTGATACTTCTTCTAAATTTTTATTATTGTAAGTGAGATTCGAATCTCACTTACACCCAAAAATATACCCTGTCTAAAATGGGAGAACAAAGTGTGCGGAGAAGCGGATGGTCAAGAAACGACAGCCGGGTAGGGCCAGCCCAACAAAGGCCAAAGCTTTAGTAGGGTCCGCAGTGGTAGCAGTAGACAGGCGTGCAAGGGCCGAAGGGAATGTTTGATGCAAGCGAACCAAGTATTAGCTGTAGTGCAAATTACTGCACAACTGAGATTCGGAGTCCAAAATGTGGAAATGGACATACGGGAGAGTGGGAAGGAGAATGAAAGAATGGTAATTCATACAAATAAAAAAAAAAAAATGGCAGTGGATTGGACTGGGGAAATGGGGAGTTGGGTCGGGCAAAGGATCCGGATCCCCTTTGTACACACGACGGCAGGTTAGTCTAAACCATTTGTACCATCTTATCCTCTTTTTTTTTTTTTTTTTTAAGTATACACCATTTGTATCATCTATTCTACGGTTTGTTGATTAATTTTGTTCGAATCGGATTGGAAAATGTGGAAGCAATACATCCTACGTTCGATGGAAGTAGTGCTAACCCCCAGCAGATTTGACTACAGTAGCAATGCTTCGTGGGGGCCGAAAGAATTTTAACTAATAAAATTCTGCTATGACAACATGGCATGTTTTGGATCACTTGGTCTATGTGTGGGGCCGTAAACCTGGTCTACACAAGTTTTTGCCGCGAACTCCCTCTGTTCTGCTGCTTCTTCTTCTTCTTCTTCTTGGGAGCGGTGAAGGGTGTGAGGGTAGTCTTTACCACTTTTACTTACTTCTATAAAGAAAGGATCAAAAGCAAGCAAAAGCGCCGGGCATCTCCCGTCTTGTTCCTTGTTCCTCCTCCTACTCTCTCTCTTTCTCTCTCTCTCTCTATTGCCTCACCATTGCCTCACCCATCCCCAGCTCTCTCTAGTTTTAATAAAAATCCTGCTCACTCAATTTACACAAACTATATATATATATATATATATATATATATATATATATATATATATATATTGTAGAATTGATTTTCATGCTTTGCTCTTCCGGTAATTAACTGATACAGTGCTCTCCCACGCAGTACATATTTTGCTTTTCCTTTTCTTTTTTCTTTTTGGGTGATACTGCTGGTTCAACTTGCACTTACAACGAACCGGCGTATAATACAAGAAAAGAGTGTTTCAGAAACCTCTTGAGGTTTTTTTAATAATTTCATTTAGCTCCCTTGAGTTTTTAAAAATTACGCATACCTCCTTTATCATTTAAAATGATAATAATACCCTTAAATATTTTAATGAAATTTCCATGTGTAGTATGCTTATATTTAGAATGACTTTTAAAATTATTTTTCATTATTTTTCCATCTTATTCCACTTTTTTTAAAATTTTTTGCCAATAAAACTGTAAAATCATCACTGTTATTTCTAGTTTCTATTGTAACCAAACGTTGAACTAATGATATTTTTGATGAGGTAACTTATATGTAATCCAATGTTTTTGCTGATCTTTGTTTTATATTCTTTGGTATTAAAATTAACAATAAATAAAAAATAGCCCAAAATTACTACTAAATTATGATAATTCCACTACTCGAAAAATTTATAAATTATAAATGAATTATTTCAACATTTTCTTTTCTATCTTATAAATCTAAATCCATAATAAAATACCATCACAAATATCCTATCATAATAATAACATTATTATTATAGTTGTTTATCAAATAGTAGGCACAGATATAAAAATTTTGGCATCCTTTTCTTATAATTATACTAAATAATCTTATAATTATATAGAAAAATAAATTAAAACTCATTGCACAAGGGCATTTTTGAGTATTTATTTAAAAATTTGATCAAATCAATAGTATTTTAAGATTTTGTTACTAAAACTATCAAATCAAAGGAGACGGGTGTAATTTTTCAAACCTTAGGAAAATTCAGTGAAATTGTCAAAAAGGTTTCTGAAATTATACACTACTACCTACACCCTACTCCCTACTCCATATATGCAAGTACTCTTTGTTATGGCCAACTTAGCGTCATGTACATGGGGAAATCAAACTATGTGCATATATGAAATTTTTATGGAGTTATTTATTCTTTTTTTTTTTTTCGACGGAGTGGGGTGTCCGGGTCAAGTCCGTAAAGGCGGCCCGACTAATCCCCACTCCAGCCCGGCCCAGCTCCCCAACCAGAATTATGGAGTTATTTATTCAAACAAACAAAAGTTAACGATATGAAATTTAAAAACAAATTGCGGTGGTTAAATATCTAAGGAATTCAATTTTAGGTAGCATTAAAATATACGAGGCTGCCAGCTTGCCTTTGGCAAATTTCTAAATCCATGAGCAAGCAGGAAACTAGGGCCCCGTTTGGAAGTCAGTTTTTTGACAAGTTTTTTTTACAAAATTTTTAATAACTTTAGTTATAATAATTTCAAAAAAATTCTCAAAATTTTAAATTACACGACTTTCAAAATATTCAAAAACATGCAAAAAAAAAATTGAATTTCTCTTCTTCCTTTCTTCTTCTTCCTCTCCTACCTTAACCCACCACCACTTTTGCCACCATCCAAGACCGACCGACGCCAACAACCACCTCTTTTTTTTTTTCTTTATTTCTCTTCCTCTCGCCTTCCTCCTTCTTCCCTCTCCCCTGCCACCGTCCCCCTCTCCCCAGCACAATCTGGTCACGCGACCAAATCACGCCAAGGGATGAGGAGGGAGAGGGAGAGGGAGAGAGAAATTATATTTATATATATATAAGAATGGCAGGAGAGAGGAAAGGGTGACGAAGAAGAGAGGAAAGAAAAGGAAAAAGAAAAGAAAAAATGTTTTTCATCTTAAAATTTTTTTCTACAAATCCTACGTACGTCATAGTAAAGGTTTAGACAAATACATGAAATACTCGTTTGCCAAACAGGCCTAGGCTTTCTGGCGGGGTTACCATTGGTGGAGAGGTGGAGACAGTAGAAGTGTACTGTGTGTGTGCTTGGCACGGGTAGAGACTAGAGACTGTATGTATGGAAGTATAGTAGTAGATAACAGAGATGGACGGACGGACCTGGATAATGCGACGTAAGGGACGTTGAGGGCCTTTGGCCGCGTGGGTGCCCAGCCAGGGTGTATGCCTCCACACGATCTTGGAATCGCTGCCGGCCAGGACCTTGTTACCCCCAACCACCAGCTCCAGCGACCACATTCCCGGCGACATCTGCCACAGCACGAAGCATCCCTTCTCCCCGCTACTCCTCGTTCCCAGTGTCTTCACTGTTCCTCCTCCCGAAATCTCTGTCGGGAAGCACATCATCTTCACCGTGCCGGCCGTGTACATGTTTCTGGGGACTTTCTGTTGTTGTTGCTGCTGCTGCTTGGATTTCGAGGAGCATCCCGTCGCGGCCAAGTATTGTTGAATAATGTAATGCGCAGTAGAGGTCTCCTGTATATTATTATTAGTACGTACTAGGAGTATAAGAATTGCATCTACCGCGTCCGTACTAGAAGTAAAGCAACATCACAGTTTAATTAATAAAGTCCGCAGTAGAAGAAGTAACATCACAGTAGACGCCTCTCCCTCTCATTCTCTCATTAATTAAACCTTGCGTACGTACAATGGGAATGTCTTTGATGATGGTAGGATTGTAAGGATGAAGAATTGGATTGGTGTTCTGATGACCGTAGTAGGAGTGGTAGTTGTTGTTGTTGTTGCCGTTTTCATTATTGTTGATGGGCAGAGGAATGGGGCCAAGTGGGCAAGCCAAGACCCCGAGCAAAAGCTTCAAGTCTTGCCTCTTGGCCGCATTAATATTGGGCGGCGCTGAGCCTGGGCCGGCAGGGTATGCTGAGGACATGGAGAAGCTCCTGCTGCCCCCTCCTCCTCCTGCAGGGTCGGCTGCCAAGCTCCTCTGTGCTCTAAACCATTCCCGAATCACTTCCCAGGAGGAGGTGGTCTCTTTCTTATTTCCAGACTGGCAGTGGTGGTGGTGCATTTCGAGATCGGGGCCTTCCATGAGAGGGGTCAGAGGTTGGGTGGTGCACCACCTCTGATTTCTGCGAGCAGCTCTGCAGGATGCCATCGTTCTGTACTACTTTTATTGGATAATACCAATGCGGACTTTTAAATGACTGATCAGGCGAAGGAAGAAGTATGAATGCTACGTGTAAATTGGAATAGTAGCGACCGGCGAGCGAGAGACGGTACAGAATAGACGGGCTACCCGATCCTGAAGTCTAATATTACTTTTGGCTTACTAATTCTTACTGCAGTAATTCTTATTACTGCACCAGCTACGCATGTAGGTTTGTAGTCGATGATGAGTGATGACGCCAGCGAGTAAAACACTACAGTACTTTTTTTTTTTTTTTGGTCAAACGAGTAAAACACTCATCAGTAAGTAAGTAGTACTAGTAGTTGGTAATAATAGACAGTAGTCGTATTTCTTTTTATATACGTTTCCTGGAAGGGCTGCCTTGGCTTTGTTCCCTTGCTTTATTCGCATTCTTCTTTCTCCCTTTATTTCATTTGTAAACGCGCACCTGCTTTTCTGAGCCCACTTCCAACTAGTTTCTTCTTCTTCTTTTTTTTCTGCATCTACTCAGTCTTAAAGTACAAGTAAGACAGAAGTCAAAGTCATGTAGCTGATTATATGTGCGTTAGGGGGGCACATTAACCTCCCAATGACAATAATAATGAGTTCTTTGGTGAAGACTCGTTTTCCTTTGGCATGTCTTTGGAAAGACAGTAGAATTACGCTATCAACTGGGATCGTCCAACAGCTCTTTTGTCGGTAAATAAAAGCATGGTACTCACAGTAGATATTAAGGTGAACGGCGAGAAGGTTAAAAAGTCACAACTCAATTACTTGCTGCGTGGAAGCCGGCGGCGGAAGGCAAATCAGAGGGAGAGGGGAATCAGTATGGAGTCGGCATCATCAGCGGTTGGATCAGCCCTGACTTGAGTGGAACAAGCGAGCATTAATTGAAGTCGCACGTATGTTGCTGAAGGTATTGAATTAATTGGAAATGGCCAAGCTTCTTATGGTTATTTCTTAAAGCTCCACTGTAGCCAATGTAAAAATTATAAGTAAATTCTGCACTACATCAACGTGGAGTGAACTCGTTATGGCAACATCTAGACTGTGGCAGAGTTCTAATAGCTTTCAAATTGCTTGGGTCTTGCTATGCTGTTTCTATTTCCCTCCTAATTCAAATCTAAGGGAAGCTTCAAAGTTAAAAACATCATTTGCACATTGGTTCTCAACATGCAAGCTGCCGATATCTGTTTGTCCAACGTTAAGACTCCTGCCCCTCGCACCGATTATCTCCGCAGCGGGCAAAACAAGACAACATACTATGTAAGTAATGCAACGTTTGTTTGATCTACAAATGTAGGAAAGCTGGAGATCCAATCAGCTTGCTAATGTTATAAGCTGGTACCAAAATACACAGGCCATTTCCAGTATATACTTCCGCACAAAAGGAATTGCAGACAAAAATTACCAGAGTCAGCCAAGTAGCCAACTGCAATGAATTATTATTATTACTAGTAATATACTTCCACATGGACAAAATGAATTATAGACAACGAACACGTAAGCAGCTGTGGAAAAAATATCCAGCGCACAAATTAGATGAACATAATACTTACGGTACTTCCAAGTCCTGCTGAAGAAGCTGAAATCTGTAATGGGTGAGCGATGCATGCATTTTTGATCTCATCATTTAGACCATCTTGGAAGGCTAGCACCACAAAATGACTTCAACCTTCAAAGCCCCTCATCTGGCCAATTAATTCCCCAAACTTCTCAACTGAGGCATCAGAATCCTCATATACACTATGGAGTTTGTGATGGCCAAACCAACACAAGTTAAGACCAAGTTCTATGAGAACCGAGATAGTACTAGTATTATCATTTGATGGCTCGCTAGTTTAAACCCATCACTTTTGGCCCATCCACATAACCATGTCTAAAGCAACAAACTGATTGAGCCGCCGAAGCAACAAAAATGCCAAACTGAAATATCAAATTGTTTACTAACGAAGAAAATTGCAAGAACAAATTAAAACAGGCTAAAGTAGAAGCACTTAACCAACAATAGAAAAACCTGAATCTCATCTAATACTAGCTAGTTGAGATCCCTCCCCGGACTGCCTAGAAGTTTCAGAGGTAATATATTTAACATGGTGAGCCATACCATGATTATTTATAGTGTTGGGAAATTTCTGACACAAGCTTGTCCATGAATTGGCATTTCTTATCAAATCCCCAACCTGGGTTACTCTGCAAAATGTCCAGTTACCAACTTTAAAATTCAGCCCAAATGGCAAAGAGAATCAGGAACAGAAATTATGAAGTAAACATCCAGGGACTGCATGTTGGCCATAATCCTATGATAATCTAATGCTCATGAACACCAGAAGATTGAATCTTTCAAGATGAAAGGATATAATAACTCAGTTAACTATTCAAAAGTTCCCATAAGCCTCGTAACATAAGCAAGGAATCAGTACTTCAAAAGTAAACTTAGTCCAAACTCTGAAAACCCCTGTTTGGTTCATTTTTCTAATTAATGGAGAGGAATATGTTTCCATCAAATAGGAAATAAATGATGATATGTTTTTAATTCATCATCATGTCCAAGGATGGCTATTGGAATTACATGCTGCTAGGGAATATGGAAAAGCAGGTGGACAGATAAGAAGATGTACATACACTGGAGAAGCAGACATACATATTGGAATTACCTTAGCTTAAAAACAAAAACATTTTATACTACACCCTATCATGTACAGTCCAAGTAAGAGATTCTGTCCTTAAGATACAAAGAATGAAGTTTGAACTCTAATGCATGACACGTACCACACAAAACAACGGTTGCAAAATGTTAAAATCAATTATGCATGTTAGTTTACTATGGAAACTACAAATTTCATCATATTTAGTAAGACGAACTATCAACAGGAAATAATTAGTGAAATATCATTTTTCATTTTGGTAAAAAAAAAAATAATGTCAACGAAAAAAAAAAACCTGCAGAGAGAGAACGGCACGATTTGTGAATCGCTTTACTGAAGCAGGTACACTTTCTGGAAGCGCTTTCGCCACTCTTTCTATCTCTTCTTGTTGTTGCTTTGCAGTTACTCTATCGGGTCCACTGTAATAGTCAACAATTTCTTTTAGAAGTGGGACCTTCTTCATTGTTTCTTCCACAGCTTCCTGTCAAAGAAGAGAAAAGTGAAAAGAAATGAGAGTGGGCAGATAAGAGAGGAGAGAAAACAGCTCATCTTGTTTAAAGGAAAATCAAACCAATCAAACCAAAAAATGAAAGCAGATCTCACATAGAAAACAAGAGGCAAAATGAAATAACAAAATCACTTTGAGATCCTACCGTTCAACAAAAAGCAAGTTGTGAATGGAGAGGAGAAAAGGCTGTAGAAAAGGTAAGATACAAAGGATAAAGTCATCAATTGTAACGTAAAATCTCAACCTTTTTTTTGGGACCTATTTGGTGAATTTGGGAGTTCTTAGTGCATCTGTTATGTGCCTTATCTTTACCCTACCTCATTAGAGGTCAACTTATCTGCGCTTTAGCTTTACATGTGAACCCATAATATTCTCACTGGTTAATTTTCAGCAAAATATAACAAATGAACGATGGCAAAAGACCAACTAACCTCAAACTAAGATTATACTTACCCGTACAACAAATGCAAATATAATATTGGGAAAGAGAACTACTTCGATACATGCATAAAATGATACACGAAATACATGCCCAAAAAACTAACACGACTTTCTCAAGTAGTAATTGGTATATAAACCAGTTAAAGAAATTAATGTAAGACAAACAGAATCAAGCAACTCCAAAAGATGAAACTTTATAACTTTTCGCATTCAGAATCATACAAGATGAACACCACCATAGACCTCCAACTCTCCAAGTACAAGTCATGACCCTAGCTCATACACAGTTTGGGTGAACATGTCTGCTGAATGTTTATTCCAGCCAATTACAGGGATGAGCGAACCAAATGGCCACAAGAACATAGCTATCAGGCAATAACAAATTCTCTTCATGGATCAATCAAAATGTACAAATCCAGTAAAAATAAGAAAGGAAAATAAATTGTTCAGTTCAGGTAAGGAAAATAAATTGTTCAGTTCAGGATTCCCATTTTATTTTGGTGAATCAGTTATATTTTATAGGTATTCATGAAATAGCTTGGTGCAGAAAAAGTGTGTGTGTGTGTGTGTGTGTCTATATACATACACTCAGTCTTGGTGCAAGATATTAGCCCAATCGTTCAGTTGACACACTTGTAAAGAGGGCGGGTTGATTCCAGTCAGGATTCAACATTTAAAGAGAGTTCAACAATTGTTAAAATACCAAAAAGATTCCATGAGGCTGATAGCCAGAAAATAAAGGAATAATTTGCTGTTGTACCTCCCACTCTTGCTGACTTTGAATTCCTTCATACGCCATCAAGAATGGCTTCATCTTCTCAAGAGCGTCCCTAAGAGGGATAGGAGGTTTCTCATCAATGTCTGGATTGATGTCAAAGTTTCCCATAATATACTCCGGTTCACACTCTATCTGTAAGTTATTGGAGGAAAGGATTGAGTTGTGACTGCAATCAGCTCCTAGGCATTGAGAAATTACATCAAGTAGGTGTCCTTAAAATAATTTACCAGTAAGTTAGTGTGGAGAGCATCCAGGTAAGCATCGTCTTCAGGAGAAGGCAACACTCTGCTAGACATCTCCTCAAAGCCTTCAGATAACTGATCCATGATATCAGGTCCAAGCCTCTGAGTCAATTTGTCACCATCTGCGTCGTCGCCAAGGTAAAGCCCAGCAGCAGAATCGTCGTCATCAGTATCCTCATAACCAGTATCCTCAAAACCAGCATCCTCAAAACGAGCCCCCCTGTCTCCTTGTCCCCCTGGTCCTCCTCCTCCTCGGCCTCTCCAAGCCTGCAATCCTCTGCCTCCTCGCCCACCTCTGCCCCTAAAACCTCCTCCTCCCCTTCCACCCCTAGCACCCTCATCGCGCCCAGCATCTCCTCTTCCTCCGGACAATATTCCAACAGCCTTCTTGGCAGCCTCCTCCGGACTCAACCGCTGGGCCGAGGTGGCAGCGCTATTGGTGCTACTGTCTTCTCTAGTGGCCCCGGGAGGCTGCTGCCGAGCCCGGATGTGACGGTTTTCTTCAATAGGCTTATCGGGGACAGGTGAGGGGGATCTCGGGGCCTTCCCTCGGCCGGCACCTGACAGAATTGTCAAGATGCTGGAAGGAAGATGGGTATCCTCAGGGTTTCGGGGAACGGTCGGGGATTGGGTAGGCGGAGGCAAATGGGAATCATGGGGGGCTACCCCTCCATCTTTGGATGAGAAAATGGGTTTTCTGCTGGGATCAGAGGGTTGAGCTGGCGCAGGTGTTGGTGGAGTAACGTGACCGGCGCCCAAGCCTGCTCCAATCCCTCGGCCTCGGCCTTGGCCCCGGCCGGGGACGGGGACAGCAGTTTTATCAACGAAGGAAGTGAAGGGAGGGAGGGAAGAAGGCAGAGGTTTACCGGAGCCTCCTCCTCGTCCACCGCCTTGCCCATGACCAAACCCTGCAACGGAAGAATTCTCGGAGGGTTTGGGAGTGTGGTCCTCTTTTGTGAATTGGAATTTGGGGGAAATAGAACCGCGACCACGGCCTCTGCCTCCTCCTCCTCCTACTGCGCCGGAGGAGGTGGAGAAAGGGGAAGTAGAGGAAGAGGAAATGAAGGAGGGTCTGGTTGTGGTGGAGGGATAGGAGAACTTTGAAAAGCTTCTTCTCATGGCCGTAGTACTCTTGAAGTAGCCTGCAAATTACAAAGGCCACCGGCCACCTGAATCGATTTGAATCCGCCAAAACTGGACACTTTACGCAGTAGCGGCTTAGGGTTTAGTACTAGTACAAAATTTTTATTTTTTTGCCCCCTTAAAATGGAGTTTTGGATTGAAAAAGTTTAAAATGCCTTTGCTTGTCCAATAGAATGGCCGATATACCCTCCCTGAACATTGGCCACACCTGTATTGACCTCGGAAATAGCAATTGATGAGCTATTTTTGGAGTGTTTTTAAATTTTACTAATTTTAACTTTAACGTAGGAATGTATGTGCAGTGTTTTTGAGATATATTTTAAGATATTTTTAGAATTCAAAATTTTTGAAATATTTTTTAAAATTTGACATCATCACCTATCACTATAACCAACTACTAATACCATTCTCTAGCTCCACGTGTCTCATCTCCTTTCTTTCTCTACTTTTCCTCATCTCTTCTTCCCCGTCACCCTTGACCCTCCCTTTCTCGCCTTGATCCAAATTTGGCCGTGGCCATATTGGCATTTGTTGCGGCCTATGAAACTAATTGAAATCAGTCATGTTTGGACCAACGAACCTTAAAGCACCTAGCATACACAAACTGTTAATGCATTCAAAAGTTGAAAAAACACTTAATCGGTCATTGTTGGTGTAAGCGAGGTCTATCAAGTAGAGCCAAGCTCAAACACAATATGAACTCACCTGCAAAACAGGAAGTGGTTGGGCTAAATCTCACGGGAGCACTCCGATGCTTAAATCAGTAATTGTCGAGAGTTATATTGGATGAGTTGGAGTACATACTACTCAACTGGTCAAAGGATTGATATTTATACTAGAAATGTTAGGGGATAGAATGATGAGATCTACCGGTGTTCTAATCTCATAGGATAAGATGTGATGGTGGTATCAATAGTGAGATTGTATAATAGGGTGGTTGGTTGTCATATTAATCATGTCAACCATCAACCAGAATATGATGGTAGGGCGAGATTTCTGATGACCCCGGATAAATAAGCTATGTTGAGATGATTTCTTGCAAAGGCTCGATATTGGCCTAGGTATCTTCTGGATTAGATTGGCTGAGATATCATCTAAATCGAAGTAGCCGAGATATCCACATTTGTATTATTTTGATGGGATGCAATCTTGTTGGGCATAATCTTCCAGTTTACAAGTGGAAGGCACATTTTACTTGTTGACTAGAAAAGAGTCAAATTCAAATGCCGATATCACCACCATCAACAATAGCTCGTTGCACTTCTCTTGACAGCACTTCGCAAGGACAACGAGGTCGTGATCTAGCAACGGCCAAATTTAGGATGAGGGAGAAAATAAGGACCGAGGGGTGGCGAGGGAGGGGAGGAGGAAAGAGGAAGAGGGAAGGGGTGCTAGCAGTGATGGTAATAAATTGTGGAGTTACGCGGAAGAAGAAAATGGGGTATTTATTTTTTTAATTTTTTATATATTTGTGAGTTATTTTTATATGTGTATTACTAAAGTATGGTATTTAAAAAACTAATTTGTGAAATTTTTTAAGTTCTACCTACTGTGAATTTTTTTTAAAAAAAAAAACTTGGAGGGCTACCATGCACAAATGTTGACAGTGTATAGCACAATCATAAATTTTTTATTTTTTAAAAGCTAATGTGTTAGTTTGGAACTTGAAGTAATAATAATGGGGCATCTTAGAGCAGGTAATGACAATTAGTATCAGAGTCGAGAGAGGGCAATTGAACTTGAGGCGTCCATGTTTCAAAATATTGTAGCAGCTAGCAGGCAATGACAATCAACAACCGTCTTTATTTGGCAAATGATGTGCACTTTTAAAAAAATACAGCTCATAACATGGCACCGTTCTTTTTTCCTTTATAAAATATTTTATGAGATGAACTTGCCTCTTCATGGATTTTTCAATGTCTTTCTCTATTTTGTCTCTTTAATCCACTTAGTTCTCCTTACTCTCAAATTAATCTTAAATTATTGTACAATTAATAATGAAGAAATTTCTAATAGTAATGATTTAAAAATACTATTCAAGTAAGTACAATTTAGTAATCCTTGACTAAAATGCTAGATTTTGTGGTTTCGAATTGTTTATTATTTTTTTAGTTTGTTAATTATTTTTTATGTTGATTTTTATAACTTTAGATAATTTCATTTATATATATATATTTAAGATTTTGTAGTTAAGTGTGTGAAAATCTCCATACAATTAATACAAAATGATATTAAATTATGCACTAAGGGTAATTTGATATTTAATTTGTTAGAGAATCTAATTTATGGGAATTTATGTCATTTTTAACAATAATAAGTAAGAGTGGATTGCTAGAAACTTTTTTTTTAGAATGTCAATATCATTTGTTTTTTTTTTTGGTTAATTCGCTTTACTCAAATATCTACTTTGAATCTTAAACTTTAATGCGCAATAATTTAATTTCTAAAATATAAAATTTGTCCCACTTATTTTATGCTTTAATGATTTTAAATTGTAAAGTGGAGCAAATTTTATATTTCAAAAACTAAAATGAAGATTGTTATATTTTGAAAACTAAAATATGACAAATTTTATACTTCGGGAACTAAAATGTTTCATTTTAAAATTTGGCCCACCTTAAGGTTGAGAGATCCAAGTAATAACTAAGGTTGAGAGATCATTGATAATATCATAGTTGCTCATGAGTCTATTCATTGTTTGAACAGTAGGAGGAATACATCTAATACTTCTATGGCCTTAAAACTTGATATATCCAAGGTCTCCGATAGAGTTGAATGGCTTTTGTGATAAACATGATGAAAAAGATGGATTTTTTTTTTGTCAAATGTGAGGACCCGTAAATTCTCTTTCTTTTATAACATTTTATTTTATTATCTCGCATACATTTTCGTCATTATACCCTAATATATTGATTTGCCAGAGATTTTTATGAGTAAATATAGTTTTTAAATCATTTTCTAGTATAGGTTAGCTCATGATAATTTTGGAGTGTATATAGGATGTGGGACCCGCTAGCGTGGTAAGTGCGATAAAATTTTGATGACTAGATTAAGTTTCGTATTGAGAGATATTATTTTACAAGGTGTGAGGAGATAATTAGAGGATAGTTATCTAGGTTAAGCTTGGTAGATAAAGGGATAAGAATAACTTAAGAAGGTGCCAAGTGTCATGACCCTATTACAAGTTGGACTTTGACTAATTTTCATCACCTTTACTAAACCTTAAAATTGATCAAAATCATCTTCATTTCTTATGCTTGTTGGTCGACCCTTGTAAGGAGAAAAATCAAGAGAGAACCTTCAATTTGTCCTTCCATTTCTTGCTAAAATTTGGAGTTTCAACCGATAGAATTCCAAACCCTTCCATAAGAGTGTTATCTAAGGAAGAACAAAGGTTTTGGTGGAGTTGTTTTTGAAGAAAAACCCCAAAGCTACTACATTTCTTGAGAAGTTAAGGTATTTTGCTTGGAACTCACTCTTTGTTCCTAATAATGGTCAATTGGTGACTTATAGTCGCTAACTAGGTGATTTTATGGAAGATTTCATGGATTAAAGTGAAATTAGCTAAATTTCTGATTTTTTTTTGGGATTTTTCTATTTTCATATGATGATTATGGTTGGCCTTAGATTGATGGCTCTAAATTGTGTTAAATGGATCTCTTGTGCATTAATTGCGGTTATTTGCGAAAAATTTCAGCTTGTGCGGAAAATTTCAGTGTTAGGGTTCCAATTTGCCCTGTTCTGTCTAGTTCTGTTTGACCATGTTAGAGGCCAAATCAAGCTTAGATTAAAACATGAAAGTTGTAGCAAATGGTATTAACTAGTTGTCTGAAAAATTTCAGCTCAATCGGAGTACTATAGCATGTGAAATTATTGAAATACCCTTGACTTCCCATGAACCCTGTTTCGCGGACAGATTTCTGTTTTCGTGGAGTTTTTCATTTTTGACCATGAAAATGCATGATTTAGCTTTGGAGGCCTTCATAAAAAATGTAGGTACATGTCTTGGCTTCGAAACTCCATAAGATACATCTCAACCAGACTTCGGTAATCTGAGTTATTGTCATTCAATCATAGTGTGGTTAACTAGTTTGATTGTGAGATTTTGGTTCTGTAATTTGAAAATTTGACCTAGATACATTACAAACTGGACTGAATGGTCTTCATCAAAGTTGTAGCTCTTTGTCTTAGGTTCGAAACGGTATAAATTTTACCCCATTCCGATAAGTGTAGCTTCGCGTATGACCGATACGCTAAGAGGCATCAAACCTGCTATTTAGCTTTTGTCCTTAAAACTTGATTTCCAATTGCATTCCTAGACTTGTTTTGTATTTGGATGAACTTGAGCCTAATTGAAGGGCTATTGTATTGAGATTTCTTATGTGTTGGATTGGATTGAGTTGAGGAAAAATAGTGAAACCATAAATGGTTGGAATATAGCAAAATACAGAGGGCATGCTGCCTAAAATTTTAGGACTACGTAATTCCTTCAAATTGAGTTGATCTTAGTACAAATGAAGGGTTTTGGGGGTTGTTTGTAACCCTAGGACCAACTGTTATCTTTTTGCTCAAAAGTCATATTTTATTCTTTTGTACTAGTACTTAACCTGGAAAGGTGTACGACATGTAGTCGAGCCTCACTTGTGCATTCCGTTTACTCGATTTTGGATGTGAAACCTTCAATTGTTTTACTTTGATGATTTTAGGGTTTCTTGGCCATTAAAGCCAGTTTGAAGTGAAAACTTTTGAAGTATCTGTACTTGAACCGGTGAGTGTACCACTCCCCTGAATTATTGCTAAACTGGTTATCTGTACTTGCAAATTGCTATTTGAGTGTCTTTATCGACTGTTTATTGTGTACGAGGTGAGTGTGTACTTTATCACACTCGTTCTGTGGCCTGTGTGGCTTGTTTCCTGTATATACTTGAATCTGTTACCTGCGCCTGTTATAATGTCGTTTGGAAATGTATCCAACGACCTTCTTGTTACATCTGAGCTCAACCTCATGGGGAGTTAATTAAGTCGAGCCAGCAAGGGCTTGATCGAGGTAATTGACAATCCATGGGTGCCTGTTCCTGGAGAATCTTTGGGTATTGAGACTCTTGATTCGGGTATATTCGAGTATTACCATTTCTGTTCCTGTTTGGCGTTAGGATCCGGTAAAGGGGTATGTTTGGTGAACGGAATTTTGGCGTTAAAGTGGTGATCTACTAGACTGATTTCTTTATTTGAACGTTGACGGAGGGTCAACGAGATTGGATCAAGTATTGCAACGGAAATTTGGCTCTTGAGAGCCACCTGTATCCTTTACATTGTGGTGTTCATTCATTTCTCGTATTTGATGTGAATAAGTGCCTTAAAAGTGTTTTCGCATGATTTCTACTGTTTATAATTTGGTACCTCATTGAGTTTCTAACTCACCCCGTCCCGTTATTCTTGTTTTTCTTACAGGGAACCATCTTTTGGACCAATGATCATTTTGAAGAAAGAATAGAGCTTGTATAAATACCTTTTTGCATAGCTCCTTGGAAGTTGGAAAATCCTAAATGTACCTTGATCCAAATATTTCCCTTTGGATTTGTAAATTTGAAACGTATGTGTATAAAACTGTTTAACCATGATCATGTATCCTATTTGGTTTGAAAATGTTTTCTCCTGAGTTATATGACATTATCTGTATTCGATTGGATTTTGGCTGGATGGTGATGTGGCAGTCACTATTCATTTGCGGTTCAGATTTTTTTCATTTTTTCGTTTTTGTTTTGCGATTTTGAATCGTGTAAGCGCGCTATTTTCCTTTGAAAGGTCTTAGATTGTGTATAACTGTCTTAGTAGTCCTGGCGAGAGTTGGGCAGGCGGTCCGCCGAACCCTTTGGTTCGCCGTAGGGTAAGGTGGGGCTGTCACATCAAACATGGATTAGGTGAATTTTAAAATGTGTCTTTTGTGACTTATTGTTTCAACATAAATGGTGAAATGAGAGATTTTGTGAGACCAACTAGAGGAATTAGATAAAGAGATCCTCTGTCTCCTAATCTGTTGCTCTTAGTTATTGAGAGCTTTATAACCTATTGAGAAAGGCAATGTAAGAGCATAGTTTGACTGGTCTCAAAATAACACATTTTTGTCCCACTCTATCTCATCTATTTGTTGTGGATGACACACTTATTTTCTATAGAGCTAACAAAGAGGAGGCTAGAAAAATGATGCAAATACTAAGACTATATGGGAAACATCTGGACAAATTTTAATGCTAAGAAAACCTCAGTCTTCTTCAATATGAATACAGAGGAGAATAGGAAGTAGGAGATACTGAGTATGCTAGGAGGCATGAAGTTAGTGAAACAAAGAAAATACTTAGGTCTCTCTAATGTTATTGGAAGATCAAAGAGACAGGTTTTTAATTATATTAAAGAGAAAGTTATCAGTAGAATGGGAGGATGGAAGGAGAAATTTCTATGTGCTGAAATCAGTAATATTAGCTCTGCATACTTATGCAATGAATTGCTATAAGCTGCCAAAAGCTTTATGCATGGATATTTGTAGAGAAATGACAAGGTTCTAGTGAGTTGATAGTAAAGGAGAAAGGAAAATTCATTGGGTGGAATAGAAAAGATTGTATGAAGTTAAAGAAAAAAAAGGATTGGGTTTTAAAGACCTTCAATGTTTTAACAAGGCAATGTTTACCAAACAACTTTGGAGAGTGCTGACATACCCAAATCTTCTGGTAAGTAGGGTGATTAAAGGTAAATACTTTAAAGGGGACCCTATGTAGAAGATGAAAGAAAGAGTTAGAGATTCTTGAATGTGAAAAAGTATTTTGAGTGTTAGAAATCTGTTAGAAAAAGAAGTAAAGAAAAGAGTTTGAGATAGGAGTATTATTAATATCTGGAAGAATAAATGGATGCTGAATAATGAAAATGGAATGGTCAAATCCATCAAACCAGAAAGATGTCAGATATCAAAAGTGCAGGAGTTGACTAGCAATGGAAAATGGAATAAGAACTTGATGAGAACATTACTTAGTGAGAAAAACTGTACAGGGATAGAGAGTATCCCACTCAATGCAAAGGATAGACTAGTTTGGCCACGTTCTAAATCTGGTCAATACACGGTAAAAACTAGTTATGTGCAAGCTAAGGAAATAAAAGGAATGAAAGGGAAGATACAACACCAGGAGGGAGACAATAGCAGAAATGAGGAAAACTCTGGTGCATTAAAATTTATGTGGAGTTTAAATATCAAACATAAACCGAAATACTTTATATGAAAATATTTACATAGAATATTGCCAGTTAATGAGGTTGTAAAGAGGAGAATTGGGAAAGGTAATGACAAATGCTCATGCTATAGAGAAAGGCTAGAAATACTAGAACATATGCTGTTTTTCTGCAAGCACGCTGAGCTAATTTGGAAAACTGTACCTATCAAATGGGATGGATTAATTGATTTCAGACATAATTCTTGGCATTGATGGAGCAGTCTTATGGAAGCAAAGAAAAAAATTGAAGGGAGGGACTGTATTGCTCTCATTATTAATATTCCATGGCAGATGTGGAAGTCTAGGAATATTATACAGTTTAACAAAGAAGAGAGGTGTTCAGGGAGGATTATAAACAAAACAATGCAGGAATGGTTAGAGTACAATGACATAAGCAGGAATGATGGAATTAAGGAAGAAATAAGAGGACTTGAAGACAAAGAGAGAGACAGATGGAAACCACCACCCCAAGGCTACATTATGATGAATATTGATGCAAGCATAAAAAAAAAAAAAAAAAAGAGTTGGATGGGAGATTGTTGCTAGAATGAAGATGGGAGTTTCATTGGAGCCGAAGTAGCAAGTGAAGGCAAGCTAGGTGAACTAGCTGTGGAAGAAGTATTAGCGATCAAACAAGCACTAATTATAGCAAAGCAAAATGGTTGGAGAAGGGTTTTCATATAGTCTGATTGTAAGAGGATAATTGACAAGATTAAAGAGAAGAGTACAGAAGATCCAAGCACTGGGATTGTTTTGTTTGATATCTTGAAGATCAGTCAAGAATTTACTGAATATTACATCTCCTTTATCCAATGGGAAGGTAACCGTGTAGCTAGGGGTGGCAATTCCTGACACGACCCGAAAACACGACACGAACCTAACACGAAATTAATGGGTTTGGGTTGAGGTTTTGGGAGTTCGGGTCAGAATCGGGTCGAACCCGATGAACCCGAAAAAAAAACAGGTCAATTTCGGGTCAACCCGTGGTGACCTGATATGACCCGATGTGACCTGTTTATGAATTAAAACTAATTTAATAAACATAAAAATTATTTTATCTAACTAAACTAAATCATTTTTTTTTTCCAAAGGCATTAATTACTTGATCCTAAATGAATTTATTTAACTTGTGTGAAGTTAAAATTATTATATTTGGACAAATAATATATTATGTTATTTTTTACTTTTATGTTGTTTTAATTTATTTTATATTTGGTTTGGGATAAAACACTTTTATGGTGTTTAATTTATTTTAGATTTGGTTTGAAATTATTTATTTAAATTTTTATTACTTGATGATGTAATTAATTTTGTGAAAAATTGATTTTATTAGAAATTACAGTGATAAATTAATAAATTAAAATTAAGTTTCGGGTCATTTCGGGTCGACCCGTCAACCCGCCAACCCGAAATTTTCGGGTTCGTGTCAGGTACCCTGACCCGTTTCGGGTTGGCGGGTTGGCGGGTCGGGTTCGGGTCAGCAGGTTCTTTGTTATACTTAGGACTCAACCCGACTCGCCAACCCGAACCCGACCCGTTTGCCACCCCTACGTGTAGCTCACCACCTAGCAAAGTTTGCCATAAACCTGATTGATGGAATTGTGTGGAAGGAATCCTTACCAAAATGGCTTAATAGTTTAGCTAGAAGTGATGTAGGAGCAAGTGCTCCAAATATGTAACTTTCCTTGCTTTTGTGATTAACGAATCTGTTATCGTTGGAGAAAAAAAAAAACAAAGAAGTACGAAGTACAATTAAATGATCATCATAATTATCACCATCTATGTCTACGTTCTGGATAGTTTGGATGATTCCAATAAGAACCCATTTGGACCAATGTATATGGTGCCTGAGATGGCATCATGCGCCTAATTTTACCCCCTCTCGAACTTCCCTCATTTTCTTTTTATTATTACTCCAAGCTCCAGACCATCACTTTAGTTTTTTAAAAAAATCCGACGCTGCTATGAGCAACTAGCACGACAGGTTCAATTTTTTTTTTTTTTAAATAACAATTGGTGTCGAGCATAGTCAACACGATAGAACTCTAAGTTTAAAAAAAAAAATTTGTGTGCTAAGCTGAGTCAGCACAATAAGCATAAAATTAGAACATGGTATTGTTAGACCAATAGTTGTGCAATTTTTTTAACAATATTTTAAGGAATTAGCCATTTTTTTTTCCTAACATTCAACAAAAAGCTTACAAGGCATAAGGCATAAAATTAAAATATGATTTTGTTAGACCAATAGTTGTGCAAATTTTTTTCACAATATTTTGAGAAATTAGCCTTTTTTTCTTAACATTTAGCAAAATTTTACAAGACATAAAGAAAACTAACTTTTAAAATTTTGAAACCAAAAATTTACAAGGCACGCATGCTATTTAAACTCGTCAAATAGTTTATGAAACCAAAATACACTCATCTAAATAATTTAAAAATTATAAAATCTAACTTTTGCTAAACAAGAATTTTTAACACATCAAGATGACAACATTCTATTAGAATAAAAAAACATAGGTTAAATCCATGTTTTAGCAATAAAAAATAACACTACTTCAAAGATCTTGTCCAATATGAAATGATATATTCTTATCGAATTAACTGTCGAGTTGAGTATCACGAGTTTGAATTTTACCAGATCCATTGCGATTGCTATATAATATTTGCAATAATTGCTGTCGCGCCCCATTTTTTCGCGATGGAAAAGAAAGTGTTTATAAAAAGGATGTGATTTATTAATAATAAATGAAAAAGGACCTAGAATGGGACTTAAAAGAATGCGACAATTTGGGTCCAAAATTTAGTCTAAAAGGGTTTTTAAGAAAAAATAGGAGTCGCCACTTGGTATGGAGTTTTGGTGTACCAAGTCACCCAAAAAAATAAAGTAAAACAAAATGAAACCCTTTTTGACAACTCCAGGTCTTTGAAAACAAGAGAAAATGGATTCGGGAGTCACGGTTGAAGAAAGGGAAGGCAAAGGTTCGATTAACTCAAACCTAAGGCACCCTTTCAACCTAGTCTAAGCTAGTTGCGAGGTTTAGTCAAAATTTTCCTAATCTAACCTTTAATTTTATCACATTTTGGAGGTTTTCTACATGGATGCAAATCTTAAATTTATAAAAATACCGAAAGGAACAAAATGTTCATTCAAGGATTTAATTGAACCAATCGCATTAATTGCGAAGGCCAAAATGATTCCTTGAAAGTGTCACGAGTATGCAAATGATGAAATAAAAATAAAAAAAGAAATTAAATTATATACATATATATATGTGATCAAAGAAAAAGAGAATGCAACATAAAGGGTACGGGAGACAAAAACTCGTGACTTAGTTTTCTTACACAAGGATTAATGGGGTATTTGAACTAAAAAGTTATAATCACCCATTTCCCATGTTTGAAAAATAATTATCCTAACATGAACAAGCAAATGAACTAGCTTAAATGAGATGCAATTCTAAATGACATGATTAGTACCTATAGAGGGTAAGGGATAATATAATAGGAAATATCATACAAATGAGAAAAGATCCTAAAAATGAAAATATGCATGAAAATGTAGTGAATAGCACACAATGATGAATCTAGCGCAAGATGACCTAAAGGGTCTAGCGTTGGACTAGCCCATTTCTAAAAGTCCTTACTAGCGTTGGACTAGCAAGTAAGCGGAGGGAGAAACCACAACTAGCGTTGGGCTAGTGTGGTGACGTCATGCATTAACAATTCATAGTGAAACAAATAAAGCATAAATTAAAACAAATAAACACATAAGAGCACGTAGCACGTAACACGTAAGCATAATATCTAGATGCAAAAATCCTAAGGAAAGCAGGTAAAACATATAACACATAAGCCACATAAACACGCAAACCTATCTATTACATCGGGGAACGCCTAACTACAATCTAGAAGGGAAAAATATAATAAAACAAATCTAATTATCCTATCTATTACATTTTTTTTTTGAGGTATTTAAATGCCTCTCGAATAATTATAAAAATTAACTAAACAAATATAATATAAGAGAATTTAAATGAACATTTAAATGCAATAAATAAAACATATGAAAATATATAAACACATAGGAACACATAGAAGCACATAAGAGCACGTAATTGACATTGAAATAATAAAATAGGAGTACCTCCCGTTTGAAGTGGTGACTAAGTGGAGTCAAATTATCCTATTTATACTCACAATGAACAAAAGAATCATGGCACCAATTTAATTGAAAAAATAGTAATAATAAAAGTACTAAATTCACACTAATATGTCAAACGTAAATAAATTTAAGAATACTTAAAAATTACAAGTTAAACATACTCAAAAGTAACATAATTAGCTATTAAAAAAAAAGCAATCATAATAAAGAGAGTCAAAATTCACTAGGGACTGAATTGCAAAAAATTGAAAACTTTTGGGGGACAAAAATTATATTTTCCAAAGTTCAGGGGTCAAAATTAAATGAAAGATAAAATTCAGGGACCAAAATGCAATTAATATAAGGACCTACATGAAAGAGATTTAAAATGTTCTGGGCTGCAGTGAAACTACTCAAAAGATCAGGGGGCCAAAGTGCAAAATTCGGTTTCTGATTTGGGAGAAGAAAGGCCATCGGGCCGTTATTTTTATTTATTTGGGCCGGATACTACCTAAGCCCAGCCGAAAATCCAAGACCAAACACACAGGCCAGCCCGTCTTTTATCACTCAAACCCAACCAAAATTAAAGCATGGGCTCCGACCTTCTAGCCCAACCGAAACCCGAAAGAAATAAAACAAAAGTCCATTCCCCAAACCCAACCAAAATAACCACAGGCCCACCTAAAAAAAAAACACTAGCCCAAACCACTTTCCTTTTCTTTCTTTTCTTTTCTTTCTTTTCTTTCTCTTTTCTTCCCCATACGTTTCCTCTTCTTCTTGTTCGGCCAGCTGAAGAAAACTTCAGCTGGTAGCCATGGCGGCTGCCGGTGGCGCCGCCGCCGCCGACCGCCACCGCCGGTGACCTCTCCGGTCACCAAAAATCCTCAAAATACACCCCCTCACTCGATTTTTCGCGTAGACTCCATTTCCGGAGTTAGTTTTTACAAAAAATGAGTCGAAAGCGGTCAAAATGCCAAGAAATCAGTTCAGTTTTTTATTTTTTAAAACCTTCACATCTTCACCAAAAATCATAAAAATTATGCCAAAACCCTCCTGATAACTTCTACATTACAACTATAATCTTAGTTTGACAAATAAACAACAACAAAATAAAGCATTAAGTCAATAACAGCCCCAAAAATGAAGAAAATTATTCTAATGCTTTGAAGGCTCAAAAACTCCCAAAATTTTGGATCACCAAGCATTTTCAGATCTTTGCTAGCTAATGGTCATCCATTTAAGCAAAACATACACACCAAATTCACTCCTTTGATTCATTTTTTTTATTCAAACATTTTTTCAAACATTTGGCATGCATTCACAGCACCGTTTCTTTTTTTCCTAATTTTGTTCATGACCCATCCCAAAATTTCATCCATACAACACCAACAAAAACCAGCAAAAATAAGCAATAAAAAGTAACCACACATGCATTCAATCTAGTTAATTAAAAAAAAGAAAAGCTGGAAAAAAAGAGATAAATACCTCAATGAAGAGTTTGGTCCCTTTGCCAAGATTTTTGATGAAATTGCCAAGCTCCAATCCAACCGATTGCTGCCTTGTTGTGTGCAAATGTGTTTGGATTTTGTGAAAGAAAATCTGTAAAGGGAGCCCCCCCCTTTTTTTGTTCCTCTTGTCTGCTGAGGGAGAGAGCCGAGAGAGCAAATTGAGCCAAAAGGGTGGAGTCTTTTTTTTCTTCTTGTCCTCTGTCCGTGAGAGCCGAGAGAGGAGATTGAGGAAGTAGTTTTTTTTTTTTCTTTTGTTTGGTTTTTTGTTCTCGTCTGTTAAGAGCTAGCCGAGAGAGGGAGGGAAAATTTTTTTCCTTTTTTCCTTCTTCTATCCTGGAGAGAGCCGAGAGATGTCTTGTAGCCAAAAAAGGAGCTTGTGTGCTGAATCTTCCAAAATGATGATTTCTCAATTAATGAAAAGACAAGTCCATGGTCATTGAGTGTGAAAATGGGTTAATAGTTAATTTGGTGAAACAAAATGATCAAAATGATTTTTTGATTTTTTATTTTTGTTGTTTTGTTGTTTTTTTTTTTTCTTTTCGTAAAGCAAACCTGCAAAAAATGAGAAAATGTACATTAAAATACAAGAAAATAAATAACTTATTAAATAGAAAAATCCTGGGAAAATATTAAAAATTGACAAAAATTTGGTGTCTACAGCTTGCCCCTCTTTGTCTAGAGTTTCAAAGAAACTCAAGACAAAGACGTAGACACCAAATTGCTTATCTGTCTCTTGTAGCTGCACCTGAACTAAAATAAACAAACCAACACTTGGCTGAAATTATTGGACAAAATGATGCAATAACATTGCAGATTATGTGACCGGACCCATGTAGAGTTGCCTACGTATCCCACCATGGGAATCAGGTCAAACGTAGTTCGAATATCCATGTTTATCACAATGAAACCAGTGCATTGACCAACTGTGGTCTTTGCAAAGTCGAAAAAGTCTGAGCTCTCAGAACTTCTAAACATGAAACACCAAATGAATGAGAAAGCACAACAATTATTGGTCAAAACAGTCAAGAAAAGTAATTTTGTCATAATTAGAAAAAGATGCGCGGAGGGACGCGATTACGCTCCAAGAAGGGGGATAGAAGGGTGCGCGGTGGAGGCTGAGACTCACCAACAGGAAATTAAATTGATCAAGAATGGGAGGTAAAAGGGTGCGCGGTGGGCGCTGAGACTCACCAATAGGAAATTAAATTGATGCGCGGAGGGACGCGATTACGCTCCAACAGGAAATTAAATTGATGCGCGGAGGGACGCGATTACGCTCCAACAGGAATTTAAATTTGTTAAGAATGGGAGATAGAAGGGTGCGCGGTGGACGCTGAGACTCACCAACAGGAATTTAAATTTGTCAAGACGGGGAGGTAGAAGGGTGCGCGGTGGACGCTGAGACTCACCAACAGGAATTTAAATTGATGCGCGGAGGGACGCGATTACGCTCCAACAGAAAATTAAATTTGTCAAGAAGGGGAGGTAGAAGGGTGCGCGGTGGACGCTGAGACTCACCAACAGAATTTAAATTGATGCGCGGAGGGACGCGATTACGCTCCAACAGAAAAATTGATGCGCGGAGGGACGCGATTACGCTCCAACAGGAATTTAAATTAGTCAAGAATGGGAGATAGAAGGGTGCGCGGTGGACGCTGAGACTCACCAACAGGAATTTAAGTTGATAGAAGGGAGATAGGAGGGTGCGCGGTGGACGCTGAGACTCACCAACAGAAATTTAAATTGTCTTTTAGAAAAAGATGCGCGGAGAGACGCGATTACGCTCCAACAGGAAATTTAAATATGATGATGATGATTGATTTTTTTTTTTTTTTTTTTTTTGATTTAATGACCGATTGGTGGGACAGACTTTAACCCAATTAAATAAAAAATGGTCAGTGGGATACAAGCCAAACCTGCCTGATGATAAAAGACACGTTAGTGGGTTGGACCCGATGCTAACGGATGTAAAAGACAACACACGTTAGTGAGATATACTCGATACTAACAGTGATCAAAGACACGTTAGTGGGTTGGACCCGATGCTAACGGATATGAAAAGCAAAACACACGCTAGTGAGTCAATACTCGATGCTAACGGTGATCAAAGACACGTTAGTGGGTTGACCCGATGCTAACGGATATGAAAAAGCAAAACACACGCTAGTGAGTCAATACTCGATGCTAACGGTGATCAAAGACACGTTAGTGGGTTGAACCCGATGCTAACGGATATGAAAAAACAAAACACACGCTAGTGAGTCAATACTCGATGCTAACGGTGATAAAAGACATGACACACGTTATTGCATGAAAAAGTTCTTGAATACTTACCTGAAAAATCATTTCAGAAATTGACTCAATTTGAATCAATTTTTTGTACAACCAATCATCTGTTTTGCATTTTGACCTTGTTGCTCAAGTTGGTGGATTTGTAATCTTCTTTTTTTTTTTCAAACTTTAGAAGAAATAAAAGAAACACACACATTTTTTTTTTGTTTTTTTTTGTTTTTTTTTTGTTTTTTTTTGTTTTTTTGTTTTTTTTTTGTTTTTGAAAATATCAAAAGTGACGAATTTTAAAACTTGAAAAATACCAATGACAACTCTCCTTACAAGAGATTTGAGAGGTACATACATATGTCACTGTCCTCTCGATTTTAAAAGACCCTTTTTTTTTCACAAAGCCGATTTAAAATGCATTACCAAAATTGGAGCTCATTCCTCTGATATTTGCCCCAGTGTAAATCATGTTTAACGAAGGCCACATTTTTCATGCTTTCGAAAAAGCAAAAAGAGTGATCATATGATACCAATACCCATGTGATCCCTTGTGATTCCTTTGGCCTTGAGAACCATGTAAGCATGATCTTTTGATGTCAAAACTGCTCCCCAAGAGTTGTGCTGCAACTTGTGTTGAATCTTCTCAGTTTTTTAGCATCAGTCAGTCATACTTCCTTTTGTATCACAAATCAACTCTTTCTAATGACCAGATTTGAAGGAATGTCCGTTTCAAGTTTCAACACTCTACTCTTCGTTCATGATTCTCTTGTGCTCCAAAACCTCACCTTGATGACCTTAACCTTTCGGATTTTCACAAAGGTCACACATTTTTATTTTATTTTGTTTTCATTTTCTTCTTCTTCTTTTTTTTTTCTTTTTCATCCTTCTCTTTTTTCTTTTTTTTTTCTTTTCAATCCCTTTTTTCTCTTTTTTTTTTTCATTCTTTTGAAGACACCCTTTCAGGTTTTCGACATTTATCAACTCAGAAATGTATTTAAAGAAGGGATGGCATCAGCGCGACAACCCTTCCCATGTAAAAATGGTGAAGGTGTATTGACATCAATTGCCATTTGATTAAGTGATTTTTATTAGAAATACCACTAAGGCGGAGGTCGGGAATTTATGATTTTGATGATGGGGTCATGTGGGGTGTAGAAAAAGTGTTAAGGTTTCAAAGCAAAATCTTCAAAGAGGTTTCAAAAACCCTAAGACCGCATTCTATCAATATTTGCCCCAGTATGGGGGTATTAAAACTGAAAAAATTGCGCCAGTTTGGCTTTTGACTTCTTTTTTTTTTTATGACAAATAGGAGATAAAAATTGCCCCAGTATGGGGTTTGCAATCTTTAGGAGGGCTATCAAATGAAAGGTTAAATTATTCTGGAGGTTCAATGGGAAAAACTAGGGATAAGATGTTCAAAGAGAAAAGAAGAAGGCTCGCCTTTGATCCGCCATAGATGGTATTTCAAAAAGAAAAATCACATAATCAGATAAAGAATTTATCACACATGTCTGAATTGATTGGCAGAGGAAAGACCTGTCTATCCAGTTCTGTAAGAATGGATGTTCCTCCGGATAGCACTCTTTGAACAATAAATGGCTCTTGCCAAGTTGGAACAAACTTTTCTTTAACCTCCTCTTGAATCGGAAGAATTTACTTCAAAACCTTATCCCTCACTTCAAATAAGCGAGATTTGTCTTTCTTGTCATAACTAACGAACCATCCTTTGATGATAGCATTGTCCATGACAAACATTCAACTTCTTTTTCATCAATTAGAGACAGCAACTCATTGTGCTCCTTAATCCATTCGATTTCTTCTGCCTGAGCCTTTGTCAAAATGTGCAAGGACGGAATCTCGGTTTTGGCATGTATTACCACTTCCATTACAGTATAAGAGGGCAAGGTGTTACCCCAACTTAGAAATGTAATCTCCAATGAAATGCTCCCAGAATTCAATTGCAAAATTTGCAAAATCGAAGGGAAAACTCTCTTTTTCTTTTTCTTTTTTTTTTTCAATCCCCTTTTTTTTCTCTTTTTTTTCGTTTTTTTTCTTTTTTTTCATTTTTTTCCTCCTTTTTTTTTTTTACTATTCTCTCTTTTTTTTTCTCTCATTCCCCCTTTCTTTTATTTTCTATTTTCTTTTTCTCTTTTTTTTTTCTTTTCTTTATTCCCCCTTTTTTCTTTTCTCTTTTTTTTTTTTTTTTTTTTTTTTTCAAGTTGGCTGCTGAAGTATGTACTCCTTTTGAGCAAATGGCCGATCCTCCACTTTACAATGTAGCATCATTGCTCCATTTTTATTCGTGATTAATCTCCAAATTTGCAAGTTTTGAATTGCACTTTTTCCTCGATCTCAACCATAAACACCTGCATAAGGGGAATTTTTCAAAGCACTTGAATTTTTCAATTTTTTACCTTTTTTGTTTATTTTTTTTTTGAGCAATGAAGTAACAATTAAAATTCATGCAAAGTATTGACTTATCAAGATTTTAAAAAATATATACTTGATATTGGACATACCCTACAAATGTATTATAAAACTTTTGCCTCAATTTGAACTTATTTGGTGAAGTCTCACAAATATATTACAAAAAATTTACCCCAATTTGGGCTTATTTTAGTTGCAAAATAATCACATACAATGTGAATAGAAACTACATTTTTCAAATGAAAAAATTAAATGTCATATCCAAACTCATGTAGAAGATTCCATGATAAATCCCTCAAAATAAGACCAAATTGTAAAAGATCTCTTCCTCATTTTGGGATCGGTGTTGAGGGAAAAGGATCACTTTTCTTATAAGCTCATCTTTTAGGACCAATCAAATGGATATTATTCAGGATTTTGAGATGGCTCAGGGGAATGGTATGTCAGGATCTGTTTTTTTTTTTTTCAAATTGTATCTAGCACATTCAATATCACATCTTGGTGAAAGCAAATAGTTTATCACTCTTATTTCTTGAGAAAATTCAGTCAACATATAAGCTGTATAGGCTTGTAATATATGGGTAGAAACGATAGTTAAACATATAAAAACAGGCTATGACCTTATGATCATGAGTGATTGGTAGATTCCTTAGAAGCAAGATTTTCACTTCAAATTGTCATGAAAGATAAGTCAGCAATGGACTTTATGAGCTTGTAACGTAGTTTAACAACGATAGCTAAAAAAATTTTCAAGGACAATGCACTTAAGATCGCCTTCTTTCCCAAAAATTGCCCCAATTTTGGATTTAAAACCCGGGACCCCCTTTTGACTCCCTTTTTCTTATCAATCCTCTTTTTTCTTCAACAATCACTAAGGGGAATGCAGCATTGGATGTCTTCACATTTTTCTTTCTTTTTTTTTTCATCATTTTTCATTTTTTTCACAATTTTCTTTTCTCTCTCTCTTTTTTTTTTTTTTTACCAATACTGATATCCCAATGTCAATGATAAAATTGAAAACTCCCTAATTTGGAGTATATATGGCCCCTCTTTCTTTTCGATATTGAATATCAAAATATCAATGGTAGAGTCAAAATCTCCCAACTTGTAATTCTTTCTTCTTTTTTTTTCACTCGTTTTCTTTATTTGATGTCCCTTTCAAAAATTTTGAGCATCTTTGCCATTTTTTCAATTCTCAAATCTCCTTCCCTAGTGCGGGGGTGCGATCATAAGTGCTTTTGAAACGAACCACCAATTTAGGCTCAAACGAGGATGCAAAGGATGGATAGTGTGTAGATAGTAGAAACGATAGCCAAAGTATCATTCTTATTTCTCATGACAACCAAAGTAAAAAATAGCCCATTGAGAAAATCCATTTCCTTTTGACATTTGAAAATTTCATCAATGTAGGGTTATGATCACCAAGGCTCTTATTTGAAACAAAATGGTGCTTGCGATGGTTCAAAAAGGAGACTGAATGATAAAAACTATATGGATAGAGAAATGAAAGCCTAAAGCATCATCCCAAATTCCCAAAATAAGAAGTAATGTGCATTTTTGCTTTCACTCAGATGTGGATTGAATCTGATTAGACACCCAGGACATTTTCACGGTAAAAAAAAAAAAAAATTGTCTCACTTTGAAGCTAGTCAACCAATGCGACTGATCTTGGAGGTTCAATAGAAGTGGACAAAAAAATGAAAATGAAAAGTGTTGGGGTTGATCTTTTACGACAAGCTATCAAATTTGAATGACCCCCTTTTATTTCCGACTATCCTCATTGAATAGTTTAGGCCACATATCTAGTGTATGCAAAGAATTTTGGGAATTGGACATACACTCATGAATTTCGAACAAGAGGTCGAAAAAATTCAATTTAGCCTTATTTCTTAAAATCTATCATGAAATTTCCCAATGAGCAAATAAAGAATGAATATATACAAAACAATAGCTGTCTAAATAAAAACTTTATTATTCAAATGTTTGAAAATTTTTTCTCAAATATAATACATGTGAGAAAATAAAAATCTCTAAAGAATACACTTTCAAATATATACACACTTTCTCTTTCTATCTTTTGAGACAAAATGTATTAGAAACAATGAATCAAGAGATTTTTGAGATGCTTTACACTAGCATTTTCAAATGGATTTTTCATTTATTTTTTTTTAATTTTTTTTCACATTGTAGGATCTGCCCAAGAATCAAGTAACACTTGTAATTTTTCAAAATTTATTAGACCCAAAAATATTATCAGATGTAGGAAAAAATATTTTTTTACCTTGTTAAAACAACTTTTATAAATGCAGGGGAGGGGAAAAAAATAAAAGCAAAATACCCAGAGTCAGTAAGCAAAATTGCAAAATCGATATGCATGTCCTATGGGTGAGCCCTTTTATGCCAAGGGTTGGTCTAGCATGGAAAATGCAATCCTTAGGGGTAGGCATCATACAATACCTGATGGATCCGATCGACTTATTGAGATTCGAATAAAAGACAAATTTGAAAAAATTGAATAATTGGAGTGACAAGACACAATTTGTCCTAACAAAATGAGGACAAAGTCCGAATGGGTTGAATGCTTTGATTGACATATAAAGTGATATTAAAAATCAATTTAGTGTGAAAAGCTTATTTTTGAAAGAATTGAAATGTCTCGACTAGTTTATTCGGTAAACCATAGATCAAAACTTTTTTTTTTTAAAAAAAAGGAATAAACGGGTCAAATGGATCAAATGAAATTGATTATTAGTTCAAAAATTGATTAGATTATCCTAAAAGCGAATAAAACTGATCAAATGAATTGGATGAAATTGAAAATTTATTTAAAAAAAATTGACTTAATTATCCTAAAAAAAAAAAAAAAAATAATGGATTGGATGGAATTGACGGTTTATTCAAAATTGACTGAATTATCCTAAAAGTAAATGAACGGATCAAATGGATTGAATGAAATTGAGGATTTATTCAAAAATTGGTTGGATTGTCCTAAAAAATGAATAAACTGGTAAAATTGATTGGATGAAACTGACGATTTATTCAAAATTGACTGAATTATCCTAAAATCGAATGAACAGATCAAATGCATTGAATGAAATTGAGGATTTATTCAAAAATTGGCTGGATCACCCTAAAAAGGGGTAAATTGATCAAATGAATTGAATGAAATTAATGATTTATTTCAAAATGAAATTGAATGAAAATGAAATTAAAAAAATGAGCAAAATTGTATGGATCGAATGATCTATAAAAAATCGATTCAATCATCTTAGATGTAAAAATGGAATGAATGAAATTGATGATTTATCAAAATCGATGGAATTGTCAGCTCATTGATAGTTTCAAAAAATTCATTGTGATTCATTAGTCTATGAGCCTTCGAAAATCAAGATTCGACCTTAACATACTTATCATCTCAACAATGAGGCATTTGTGAATTTCTTCAACTTAATGTCCGTTACACAAGGAATTTTTACCAATTTTGATAAAATGGCCAAAAAGTGATTATTAAAGGCTCATATTCTAATGCGTAAAAACTGTTCCATCATTCTCAATGCCGTCACACGGAAGGGATCGAATCCTACCTTACCTTGTGCACTACCCCTTTGGATGGTACAAAAAATATAAACGTGTAAGTCTCATTGGATTACATATCCGAGACACAAAGCGGCTTATTCCTAACGCAGGATCCCCTATGCGGCATTCCCTCTAAAGTTAATGTATGATGCCAGTTTATTAAAGCGATTAAATATGCAATGAAATAATTGACATATGATCTAAAAGTACCCCATTTAAATGCCGGGGTAAGCCTAAAATGAAATGTATTCATGCTGCAAATGCGAAACATTGAATTTAAACGTGTCACATCAAATAGGGTAGGCTCCTAGAGAGTACCATGCCAGGACTCTTATTTTCTAGGACTTATGAATGCAATGAAGACACAAAAACCAAGAAAAGTTAGTTTAGACAGATAAATACACATAACACATTGTAGCAACGAAATCAACACAAGGAAATAAAGCAATAAAAAGAGGAAAGGGATTGGACCCCTCCCCTCGTGAATAGTGTTCCTAATAGGGTAAGGTCGACTCTACCCTAGGCAAGCTAAAATGGATGCATGAGGTTAGGGTTCACTAATGCATCTAGACTCGATAGGTTTTAGGTCCCCGAGCCTTCAGACTTGGAAACCAAGGGTCATCACTCCCAAGGTTCCTTGTCGGTGGCTCGAGCGATTCCCCAGACGTTGCTACGCACACGTCGTGTTACGGCTACCCGTCTGGGCGAATCTAAAAAGAATTCTCAACCTTCGACTAAAAACTAATAGGTCATCAACCTAAAGTTTAAAGCGTAAGATCGAGTGACCCCTCGGATCATGCTACGCACACGTCGTGATACGATCACATGTCCAAGTGGGTCGCCTAAAATCCTAATAGGGTGGAGTGGCGTGACAAGCCACTAAAAGAAAAATAAATAAGGAATAAAAAATAAAACGTATGCACGTATGCCAGTGCTCATTTTGGAGGGGAGGGATCGAGAACCAATGCGAAGCTCTAGGGTAAAATTCCCCACCCCCAAATGCAAAGCGCGATACATATAAGTAAATAAATAAAAGTAAATAAATAAATCATTCATCACATATACGAGGAACGATAAACGAATACGAGGGTGAAATGCAAAATATCCTAAAAGAGAAAAATGCAACCTAAAACATCCAAATATGATAAATATAAGGGTTAAAAAGAGAAAAGACGACTAAACCAAGTGCTTGGACTCTCTTACGTCCCCAGTGGAGTCGCCAAGTTGTCGCGCCCCATTTTTTCGCGATGGAAAAGAAAGTGTTTATAAAAAGGATGTGATTTATTAATAATAAATGAAAAAGGACCTAGAATGGGACTTAAAAGAATGCGACAATTTGGGTCCAAAATTTAGTCTAAAAGGGTTTTTAAGAAAAAATAGGAGTCGCCACTTGGTATGGAGTTTTGGTGTACCAAGTCACCCAAAAAAATAAAGTAAAACAAAATGAAACCCTTTTTGACAACTCCAGGTCTTTGAAAACAAGAGAAAATGGATTCGGGAGTCACGGTTGAAGAAAGGGAAGGCAAAGGTTCGATTAACTCAAACCTAAGGCACCCTTTCAACCTAGTCTAAGCTAGTTGCGAGGTTTAGTCAAAATTTTCCTAATCTAACCTTTAATTTTATCACATTTTGGAGGTTTTCTACATGGATGCAAATCTTAAATTTATAAAAATACCGAAAGGAACAAAATGTTCATTCAAGGATTTAATTGAACCAATCGCATTAATTGCGAAGGCCAAAATGATTCCTTGAAAGTGTCACGAGTATGCAAATGATGAAATAAAAATAAAAAAAGAAATTAAATTATATACATATATATATGTGATCAAAGAAAAAGAGAATGCAACATAAAGGGTACGGGAGACAAAAACTCGTGACTTAGTTTTCTTACACAAGGATTAATGGGGTATTTGAACTAAAAAGTTATAATCACCCATTTCCCATGTTTGAAAAATAATTATCCTAACATGAACAAGCAAATGAACTAGCTTAAATGAGATGCAATTCTAAATGACATGATTAGTACCTATAGAGGGTAAGGGATAATATAATAGGAAATATCATGCAAATGAGAAAAGATCCTAAAAATGAAAATATGCATGAAAATGTAGTGAATAGCACACAATGATGAATCTAGCGCAAGATGACCTAAAGGGTCTAGCGTTGGACTAGCCCATTTCTAAAAGTCCTTACTAGCGTTGGACTAGCAAGTAAGCGGAGGGAGAAACCACAACTAGCGTTGGGCTAGTGTGGTGACGTCATGCATTAACAATTCATAGTGAAACAAATAAAGCATAAATTAAAACAAATAAACACATAAGAGCACGTAGCACGTAACACGTAAGCATAATATCTAGATGCAAAAATCCTAAGGAAAGCAGGTAAAACATATAACACATAAGCCACATAAACACGCAAACCTATCTATTACATCGGGGAACGCCTAACTACAATCTAGAAGGGAAAAATATAATAAAACAAATCTAATTATCCTATCTATTACATTTTTTTTTTGAGGTATTTAAATGCCTCTCGAATAATTATAAAAATTAACTAAACAAATATAATATAAGAGAATTTAAATGAACATTTAAATGCAATAAATAAAACATATGAAAATATATAAACACATAGGAACACATAGAAGCACATAAGAGCACGTAATTGACATTGAAATAATAAAATAGGAGTACCTCCCGTTTGAAGTGGTGACTAAGTGGAGTCAAATTATCCTATTTATACTCACAATGAACAAAAGAATCATGGCACCAATTTAATTGAAAAAATAGTAATAATAAAAGTACTAAATTCACACTAATATGTCAAACGTAAATAAATTTAAGAATACTTAAAAATTACAAGTTAAACATACTCAAAAGTAACATAATTAGCTATTAAAAAAAAAGCAATCATAATAAAGAGAGTCAAAATTCACTAGGGACTGAATTGCAAAAAATTGAAAACTTTTGGGGGACAAAAATTATATTTTCCAAAGTTCAGGGGTCAAAATTAAATGAAAGATAAAATTCAGGGACCAAAATGCAATTAATATAAGGACCTACATGAAAGAGATTTAAAATGTTCTGGGCTGCAGTGAAACTACTCAAAAGATCAGGGGGCCAAAGTGCAAAATTCGGTTTCTGATTTGGGAGAAGAAAGGCCATCGGGCCGTTATTTTTATTTATTTGGGCCGGATACTACCTAAGCCCAGCCGAAAATCCAAGACCAAACACACAGGCCAGCCCGTCTTTTATCACTCAAACCCAACCAAAATTAAAGCATGGGCTCCGACCTTCTAGCCCAACCGAAACCCGAAAGAAATAAAACAAAAGTCCATTCCCCAAACCCAACCAAAATAACCACAGGCCCACCTAAAAAAAAAACACTAGCCCAAACCACTTTCCTTTTCTTTCTTTTCTTTTCTTTCTTTTCTTTCTCTTTTCTTCCCCATACGTTTCCTCTTCTTCTTGTTCGGCCAGCTGAAGAAAACTTCAGCTGGTGGCCATGGCGGCTGCCGGTGGCGCCGCCGCCGCCGACCGCCACCGCCGGTGACCTCTCCGGTCACCAAAAATCCTCAAAATACACCCCCTCACTCGATTTTTCGCGTAGACTCCATTTCCGGAGTTAGTTTTTACAAAAAATGAGTCGAAAGCGGTCAAAATGCCAAGAAATCAGTTCAGTTTTTTATTTTTTAAAACCTTCACATCTTCACCAAAAATCATAAAAATTATGCCAAAACCCTCCTGATAACTTCTACATTACAACTATAATCTTAGTTTGACAAATAAACAACAACAAAATAAAGCATTAAGTCAATAACAGCCCCAAAAATGAAGAAAATTATTCTAATGCTTTGAAGGCTCAAAAACTCCCAAAATTTTGGATCACCAAGCATTTTCAGATCTTTGCTAGCTAATGGTCATCCATTTAAGCAAAACATACACACCAAATTCACTCCTTTGATTCATTTTTTTTATTCAAACATTTTTTCAAACATTTGGCATGCATTCACAGCACCGTTTCTTTTTTTCCTAATTTTGTTCATGACCCATCCCAAAATTTCATCCATACAACACCAACAAAAACCAGCAAAAATAAGCAATAAAAAGTAACCACACATGCATTCAATCTAGTTAATTAAAAAAAAGAAAAGCTGGAAAAAAAGAGATAAATACCTCAATGAAGAGTTTGGTCCCTTTGCCAAGATTTTTGATGAAATTGCCAAGCTCCAATCCAACCGATTGCTGCCTTGTTGTGTGCAAATGTGTTTGGATTTTGTGAAAGAAAATCTGTAAAGGGAGCCCCCCCCTTTTTTTGTTCCTCTTGTCTGCTGAGGGAGAGAGCCGAGAGAGCAAATTGAGCCAAAAGGGTGGAGTCTTTTTTTTCTTCTTGTCCTCTGTCCGTGAGAGCCGAGAGAGGAGATTGAGGAAGTAGTTTTTTTTTTTTCTTTTGTTTGGTTTTTTGTTCTCGTCTGTTAAGAGCTAGCCGAGAGAGGGAGGGAAAATTTTTTTCCTTTTTTCCTTCTTCTATCCTGGAGAGAGCCGAGAGATGTCTTGTAGCCAAAAAAGGAGCTTGTGTGCTGAATCTTCCAAAATGATGATTTCTCAATTAATGAAAAGACAAGTCCATGGTCATTGAGTGTGAAAATGGGTTAATAGTTAATTTGGTGAAACAAAATGATCAAAATGATTTTTTGATTTTTGATTTTTGTTGTTTTGTTGTTTTTTTTTTTTTCTTTTCGTAAAGCAAACCTGCAAAAAATGAGAAAATGTACATTAAAATACAAGAAAATAAATAACTTATTAAATAGAAAAATCCTGGGAAAATATTAAAAATTGACAAAAATTTGGTGTCTACAATTGCCACGAAAACGTTACAAAGTTACATGAAAAAATATTTTTCTCTTTCCCTTACTTTCTTTCACTTTATTTTTTTAATTAATTTTTCATACACTGATAGTGTATACACATTCATCATTAGATATATGACGCATAATTTAAATTTAAATTTGAAATCCAAATTTTATATATGTGTCATGTATTCAACTGTAATAATATATATACTGTTAATATATATAATATTAACTCTTATTTTTATTTTATATTTTGTATGTATGGCATGCATCCAATACACTGTCCGAATATACAAAAGTTACCCTTTATTTCTACCCATAATTTTAATTTTCCTCAAGCCTTCTGACAACAAAGGCTTGAGGAAAATTTGGCAAAGAAATGTTCTGGCTGTATGGGCTGGGCTACGGAAATGGACTACTGAGGATCGATGGGCCATGGATAGTTGGTTCTGAAACCGTTGATGGATGCTCAATACTCAATGTAGAGGCCTAACGCTTGGTCGATTTACTGCGTCGTGGTGGTCGTTGTCTCGTCGCAGAAAACCAGAAAACCTCCTCGGTGTCCGTGGCAGGTAGTTCTAGGGTTGGATTTACCGGCTGGTTTACATATAGATTCACGGAGAGAGAGCAATCGCTGGCAATTGGAGAATGTCGTTCCTGTGGGAGAAGAGCCGGACTTGGAGGTGGATCGTGACCAAGACTAGGGACTCAAAGCCCTTCTTCGTCGCTTTTGCCACCGTCTGCGGCGTCGTTCCGGGAGTCGTCGGTTTCTGTGTCATGCAGCTCACCAACTCCCGCTCTCCTGAGTTGGAAGCCAAGCTCCGCCAAAATGCCCGCCCCGATTCCCTTGTAAGTCGTATGCCAATGTCTCTGCTGCATCTATTTGTATGTTTATAATATCTCTGTCTACCTAATCAATTATTACCTGTGTCCATGAATTGATTGCTCCAATACTGGGACTACTAGTGTCAATGAATTGATTGCTTCATTACTGGGACGAGTAGTTATTTTATTCACTTCATTCCCTCGACCTTTCTTGCTTACTGCTGCTACCTCTGATCTCTTTTCCACTCTCCTTCTATATTTTACTACTGTAAAATATTGTCCTGACTTTTCCATTTCTTCTTGGCTGTGAGTCTCATGATCTATTACTTTACTGGCTCTCGTTGTAGATTAAACCCTTGCCTATTTCCTGCCTCTTTTTTTTCCCCGTCTAGGCTATGTCAGTTAGTTTTTCTAGCTAGTTGCTACTCCCCCCCCCCCCCCCCCCCAAATGCCCACAACCCGCCGAAGGAAAAATTAATCTCCACTCTAGCTTGCTGCATTGAGAAATACCGAGAAAGTAACACCGAAAAAAAGTATTAAGGTTTGTCAGCAGTTTATTCGTGATTGTAGCTGTATGCTTCGTAAGGATGACGACTGTAGAATTTCCTGAGATGTATGCTGTACATCTATATACATCGGCTTCAGGTTTTAGAAGCATCCACCACGTTCAGTTTGGAGAGTTCAATTAATTGCTGTGACCTCTGTAATCAACAACTTGAAAATATCTAATTGGAAAAAGCAAAATGTCATAAATCAATTAGAACAAGAAGCAGCGCAAAAGGAAGAGGAAAGAAAAATAGCATGCTAGTGACTGGCAGATGTAGGAGTTTTATAGCATGCGGACCTGTCTTAATTGATGTTGAAGCTTGTATTGCCTGCTTAGTTTAAGCCAGAAGTTCATATTGAACCTTATTCTTCTAATTTTTTAAAATTAATTTACACGAGGAACCATCCATGGATGTAGTATAAGGACATCTGGGGATGGCAAAGACTTTTAGTAATTTCTTACCCCTGTTCTATAAAATTTTTTCTCCTCCCTGCTACATTAACTAACTATTGAAGGAGCATCATCCTTGAGAAGTGTTTTCCTTTTTCTCTTTCCACAGTCTTCCCAAGTTAGGAGCTCAATTAAAAAACAATAAGAAAAAACCAGAAACCATCCTGCTCTTATCCGATGACATCTTTAAACAGATGTACTAGCTCTGTCCAGTACAATATATATATGTATGTATATATATATATGTATATATATATATTCTAAGCATAAAACTATGAAGTGAAATACATCTTTAAACAGATGTACCAACATTTCAGCTGTTTGTGAAGTGAAGATCATCCTAACAACTTTAGTTATTCTAAGCATAAAACTATGAGAGTATTTGTTGATATATTTTGTTGGCTGATTTCAGTTGCCGAAGAAAGGACAATGCTGTCTTATTAGGATTTTATGGTTCTTAAGGTATTTACACTTGTTGAATTGCTATTGGGTAGTTTTTCTTGGATTTCTTGTTGGATTGTGGATCTGTTTGCACGAATGTTTTCAAGTCACTCATTCTTAGGGTGAGGATTACTGATCAAACTTTTGTTTGCTTGTACTTGTCAAATTAGATGATGGGGAAAGTGAACAAAGAGAGGCTGGGAGAATTCCTTGGGGAGTTGCAGAGGAAAGAGGATACAAATGACAGGTATGTTGCTGCTCTGAGAGGGGAAACGTTGACTAGAAACCCATATGTGAGAATGCAACCTGTCCCGGAGCAAAGCGCAGCTGAAGTTAGCAAGGAACAGGAGTAGATAATGAGACTGCCCGCGCTGGGTTGGTCTGCTGGTGGCAGTAGCCTCCTTAGGTGAGTTCCACCTGGGTTCGATCCTGGGCAGCAACCCAGTTGTTATCTTCTTCAGGCTTGCTCTGCTGGAGCGCTGTGGGATTAGTCGGGTGTAGACCCGGATATCCACAGTGATGACAAAAAAAAAAAAAAAGATAATGAGACTGCTGTTGGCAGATTTTTGTACCCAACCTTTTTTTCCCCTCCCTTTTCACTACCATTGTAGAGCACTATTATGTACTATATAACGGTGGCTTCTGGTTTACTGGTTTACTGGTTCTTTATCATAATGGGATCGCCGAGACTGGAGCTTGGCTTATATACATTTGTTCTTTATAAAAAGGGCAAATATTAGATGGTACAAGGAAAAATATTAGCCTGTATACATTTGCACTATTATGAAAAGGACGGGCAATATATCGGTAGCTGCTTTGAGAAAATCACAGAGAAAACCAGTGGTAAAAGGATAAGCTTAGAAGGTTGGAACTTTTCCATTGTCATCTCAATTTGTTCGTACTAATAGTTGTCCATTCCCTTTGTTCACAATAACCAAATTTGAATAGAATATAACATTTGGATCCAAATAGGAGTAAACAAATTGATTTGTCTCATGAATCGTGCGAGAACTTATAGGAAAAAAGAAAATAGACCAAGAAGTGATGGTGGTTAGTTCAATTAAAGATTAAGCTAGCGGAAGATACAAAATGCATGTTTTGTCAATGGAACTACCAATGTATGCTTTGTAGAGATGGAGATTGAAGACTAGGGGTAGAAGTTGGAGATTAGAGAGGCCAATCGTAGAGGTGGAGTGGAGATTAGAACGGTAGAGCCTATTGTAACTGTGGATGACGGGAGAAACTAGAAGAATTACGGCTTTCATCATTCTTCTGTTTGATCTTCTGATATGTTTTTTTATATTTAATATTTCTGATATATATTGATATATTTTGACATATAAGTATGTATGTTATGTATAATGGATTTATATGTCAAAATATATACATTGACTGATTTATATGTATGTTATATTGTCTAATTTTAAATTTAAGCACCAAACTTTATAATAAGCTCAATCAAGTTTAATTGAGCTTAAGCGAGTTTTCAAACTTAGTTTTTTAGTAAATTTCATAATTTTTTAATAAATAATTAGAAATTATATTATAAATACATTACTTAATACGGTTCGATGGGTACTCAAAGTTTTAGTTTAATCTAATTATTCTATTAACTAATTTGAACTCAATTTGAATTCGGTATGACCGAGTTGGAATCGACCTTTTGACCGAACTAGTCGCAAACTCGAATCAAGTAGTTTGATTAATTTACACCTTTAGTGTACATCAAATTTATGACCGAATTCGAATCGAACCTTTGACCAAGCTAGTCGCAAATCCGATTTAAGTAACTTAATTAATTTACATCGCTAGTATGCATTAAACTTCTTTAGGTCCGTATGGTTCATGGAATAATATAAGATTAGATTAATCATCTTATGTTATTTCATGTTTAGTTAGTTGCATTTGATTCATAGGACCACACATTCCAACTAATCGAATTAATTCTCAATTCATGGAATAAAATAGTTCTATGGGGAGGTGGTATTAGTCATTATGGGATGATTAAAATATAGGATAATGAAATTTTAGACTAATTTATTCTTACAAATAATATAAATTTATACTTTTATAATTGTATAACCTTATCCTCACATGATAATATAATATGAATGGACTAATTTGCCCATACTAATTAATTTTAGGGTAAAATACATTAAACCCCCTTGTGGTTTGGGTTATTGTCATAAAACCTTCTCATTGTTTAAAAACCCCCATATAAACTCCTTGTGCTTTGGACTTCTTTGGAAAATGGATGAAAATCATCCAAATTGACGGAAAGATGTAAAATTCCAATGCTAACCCCGTTTTCAAAATGTACCAATAGTTAATTCAGGATTAGCTGTTATTTTACTAAATTTCTTAATTCATTTGAGAACAAAAAGTAAATTAAGGGGCTAAATTGAAATTTTAAAAAGATTTCATCTTTTCCAAACAGTCATCTTCTCCAACCTGCCTACCTTCACGCTGCAAACACTGATGCCTTTTCCATTGTCATCATCTCTAGGTTCAACCATCAATCATTTATACCAGGCCTCTTTTTTTTTTTTGCATTTTTCTTCCTTTTCCTTTTCTTTTCTTCCTTCATACTAAAATGGATCAGATCAAATTAATATCAACGCCAAGAATCTCAATACTAAATTAAGCAGAAACAACTCAAATTAAAGTCAACTTGTATTAGATTTGGGTAATGAGAAATCAAAATTCAACTAAAACCCATAAAATTTCTTCACGAAAATCACTGGATCAAAAATGTCTACACATTAAGAATTACACTCGATAACCCACTTCGCATGTTCATATAAACTTTGCTGGCAGTGGCTTCGTTGAAAGCTCCGGGAACACCTTGGTGGGCAATATGGAGCTTCAAGCCATGCATTGGAGTTGGAGAGACGTCTACAATGGTGAGTGGCTTGGGCAGATTGTCTATCGAAATGAGATCTAGACTGGCCTTGTGGTCGTTGACGGACTTGGCGATGCGACCCATACCAGGAAATCTAAACAGTAATGCCGATGGCAACAGCGACGAAGCGAAATTGGTGATGGTAGTGGATGAGGATGAAGGGGAAAGGGATCACCTGAAGGCTATGAGATGGTGGTGTCTCTGACTTCAAGAATAAAGTGAATTGTATGTTTAAGGGAGATTTTGAGTTGGTGAGATGATACGAACTTGACCCAGCAAGAACCTGTCTTGAAGAACCAAGTCGATCAAGCAGCGGAAGGATCTATCTTGATCAGGTTATGGAACAATAACTACCTTGCTAGACCTAAAGAGAACCCGTCTCTAGAAACCTAGTGGATTGGCTATTAGCTTGAAAGAACAAGATGACGTAATCATCTTGCCTTGAACACCACAAGTATCCAAGCTAAATACTTGATACAGTTCAAGAAGAAACTCAAGTTCCATCAAGGAACTCCATAAAAGGAGATAATTCTCTTTTTATTAATTCATCTTCAATATCATCTCCTCAATAGTTAAATAAAGTTGGCTATTTATAGCCTTACAAGACTCAAAACCCTAATCTAAATTGGAAATAATACAAACTTCCTTATTTGACTTGACACAACTTCTTAAATAAATTTGGAAACAATTAACTACTTTCCTAAAACTATAATTCAATTAGAATAAGAAACTAACTGACTCAGTTGGCTTAACTATGGTCAACATGACCTTAGTCTTTATTTCCCTTAATAACTCAAGACTAACTAACAAGTATTGCTGGAAACTTACTTAAATAAATAATAAGAAATAAGCATGACAAATCTTCAATGATTCTTGAACCCGATTGCACCATCAACCATCAATTGAATTTCCTTGAATTTGAAGGGAATCCAAATCTTCATGTTCTCATCAAAATAAGCATGACAAATCTTCAATGATTCTTGAACTCGATTGCACCATCAACCATCAATTGAATTTCCTTGAATTTGAAGGGAATCCAAATCTTCATGTTCTCATCATGAGAGAAATTCAAGTCCGATTTGAGAGGGTTTATCAGAGGTCATGGAGCTTTGGGTTTCTACTTGTAGTTGCACCAGAAGGGAAAGAAGAAAAAAAGAAAAGTAAGATTAACAAAGATTGGTGTTGATTTTGCTTCAGTTTTGCTTCTGTTTTTCTACTCCAGATAGTTCAGAAGAAAGAAAAAGAAGAAAGAACAAGGAAAAAAGAAAAGAAAAGAAAATTTAAAATTATCACATTACTCTTGATGCATTGTTATCACACTCGCTTGTCAAGCATGTGTAGTACACTTTCCGTTAATTTGGATGATTTCCATCCATTTTCCAAAGAAGTCCAAAGCACAAGGAGTATATATGGGAGTTTTTAAACAATGAGGAGGCTTTATGATAATAACCCAAATCACAAGGGGGTTTAATATATTTTACCTTTAATTTAAAGTTTTTTTGACTAATTTGCCACTACTTGGACTAGTTTGCACTTGTGAATGATACAAATTCATACGGAATATTATATAACCATAATCTCACATAATAATATGATAATAAATAGACTAATTTGCCCTTACTAATTATATTAAAATTTTTTGACTAATTTGCCCTTGTTCATTATTTTAAAATTTTTGACAAATGTACCCCTATTAATTAATTTAAAAGTTTTTGACTAATTTGCCCCTACTTACATCACAATAAAAGGATTTTATTACCCTTGAACTAAATTGCCTTTACTAATCATAATTTCTCAACCAAATTCTATATAAATACATAACCTTGTCAATTGGATTTTACAAATGAAGGTTTCAATAAGTTCAAACTCAACTCAAAGAAAAATATTTTATATTGGTTTGATTTTTTGTTCAATTTAATTCTAATTTAGATTCAAAAAACTATATTAAAATCTACTTTTAAGGGCCTTAATAGGTTGAGCTTGAGTGAATCCAACTTTTTATATATCAAAATCTTGATTTACTTTAGAATTTTAAAGTTTCAAATTATTAAATTATTTTATTTTAATGATCCTACAAATTAAAGAGTACTTTAGTAATTAATATAGTAATCTTATTTCATCAAATCTTCAACCAAACATAGGATAGGATTATTTTCCAATATGGGATGTTCATTTTTGGGATACTAAATTGTCAAATCAAATTTACATAATCAGATTTATAATCCCTTACATTTCACATTTGATCCTTCATTGACCATATGTATGAATAATTTTTTTTAAAAATTCATGTATATATTTATTTGATTTCACCTGAAAATTATAAATAGCATTTAATGTGTCTCTATTTGATTTCACATAAATAGGCTAATTGCTAATAATTTTGTTTTAAACCTATGTATATATCGATTTAATTTTACTATGTGAACCTATTCAATATTTGTGGCATTTTCTCTTTTGCTAATAATTCATTTATTGAGTTTTATAATAAGACCATCTAATTAATGGATTCTAATTCGAATTCTATAGTCATGCTAACAAATTGCAGTTTAAATCTAAAGTTTCTACTCACCACCTTTAAGATCAATAGTTGAAGTACTTGTTTTGTGATTGTTTTAAAATTTGAAAGTGCTAAATACTTATTTTTTTTTGTCTTACTTTTCATTTTTTTTTATTTTTTCTGTCCAAATTTGATTCGATATAAATACTCAATAATGTTTAGGATTAAATATCTTATTTGTTTTTAATTTTCGAGTAAAAGAAAATGAATATGAATGATAAACTAACAATTTTTTTAAAATCATATATATATATCTATTTGATTTAGTCTGAATAGTTGAAATGAAATAGAAATATATTACATATTATTCATACTATTCAGGTGAAATCAAATAGATATATATATATATATATATATATATATGGGTTTAGAAAAAACCTACTCGTACACATGATCAATTAGGAATGAAAAAAATTATTTTATAAAATGTGAGAGGCAAAAAAATTCAATTTGTGAAATGTGAAGAAAGAAAAAATTTATTTTGTAAAATATGATGGACTATAGATCAGATTATATCAATTTTGATTTAACAATTTTACTCTTCAAAAATAATCACGTGCAAAGTATATGGTGAATTTCGATAAAATATTAGTCAGAAACTTAGGTAGGAACTAAATTTGATCAATGTAAGTTTGTAAGGGATGTAAAATTATATTTTTAAAAGTAAGGGATGAAAAAAATTATTTTACAAAATGTGAAGAACTTTTTTAACGATTTTCTCATTTAAAAATGAGTAATTCCATCTTATCTCAATCGAACCACGGTAGATTAGTTGACAGATAGGATAGAGAAATATTGGATGAGCATAAAATAAGTAAATGTATGTACTCGGCGAAAGTACAAGTCACACGGAGACCTCGTTTTTTAACCTGGTACCGTCGACTGTCTATTGTATGTATATACTATATGTATTTTCTGGGCAGTGGAGGAGACTGTAGACTGGCGGAGAGGAGAGTCCCCCACCAGTGTTTTTGAGTAGTTAGGGCTTTAATAATAATTGAGTTCTTCTTCTGTACAAGCTTATTTGAATGGCGAATCAGATGTACAGGTTTAACTTTAGCAGTAACTACGGTGGAGGGGGAAAAGCAGCAGCAGCTAATCTGTATAATACTAACAGCTCAAGATCCATGGTTGCAGACTCATTCCTATCCTCCTCCGACACCTCATCATTGCTGGGCTCTTCCAGGTACCTAACTTCCTCCGACCCGCTCTTCTCCTCGTCAGCGGCCCGCCTCTTCAGCCACTCCGACAGTTATTCGTTTAGAATTCCAGGTCTCGACGCCGTTTCTCCCACCACAACCTCCAAGCCCGCTTCTTCTTCTTCTTCCTGGCCTGGCCCTCCCGGTGTTGACATTGCTGACCCTTTTATTCTGGCTACTTTAAAACGTTCCTCCTCCCAAGGTAAGGGCTTTCTCCCCCGATTTATTTACTCCCTCCATTTTTCCCTAGCCTATCATTCAACTACTCATTGCTGCATTACCACCTACGGCCATTTCTCACCCATTAAGCTTCATTTCTTTTGGGTTGACTTTCAATGAAAGCCACTGCCTTTTTCTTTTCGATCATTTCTGCAGTATGATGCTTAGTCCACGGTTATTTAAATGGTTGTTCCAAACATGAAGAAGAACGGTCTTGACATAGTTCTGCCAAATGATTGCTAAACACTTTTCCTTTTTTTTTCCCTGTGGGATTCTGAATTATTCACAAGTGAGGTCTGTGGATGCAATTTCAGAGAGTATGGTTTAGCTAAGGAGCAAGTCCTTTAAAGTCTTTTCACTCGTGCACATTCTGTGATTGCTGCTTTAATGTGAAGATGAAACTCTATTAATAAGTGACGTTTACTTGAATTTTGGTTTCATCATTTTTTTGGGTGATGGAAACTAGTTATCTTGTTGATGTCTTACTTGCTAACTGCTATCCAGATCTCATGATCATTGTATGCTTTTGCCCATCCAAATAACTCCTAGTCAACTGGTGAATATCAAACCACCTGGCTGAAGTGAATTTGATGAATAGTTGGTCAGAGAATCTCAATCTTACGTACAACTTTAAATTTGCTGATTACTTCCGGTGTCTTGAGGCGTTGTGCCATGAAATTTAACGTTGAAGCTGAAGTAGCATCTACTTGCACAGTGCTCTTATGGTTGAAGCCTTTTCCTTGAGGTCCCGATATTGATAGAAACTTGAGTGAGTCATCCTATGACGGTAGTTGCATCATGTTAAGCTCAGCTTGATCAATACAATTTTTCTTGGTGGATCAAGTATCTATTTCTTGAAATGATGTTTGGAAAATAGTTTTTTCTGTTAAAAAAACTGTCTTTAAGTTTTGACAGGACTTGTGCCTTTTTCAATAGATTATTACGGGCCATATAGGCCTAGCCTTGTACATAAATCAACAAAACCAGGGGGCTTGTGAGGGATTTCCTATTAGAGTCTGTGGTCTTACAGTATCTTTGGCTCAAGAAAGCAGAGAATATGGAATGAAATGTTTATCTTCTTCTTACTTGGAGGAAGTTGAAGGGAAGGGAGAAAATAATTCGATGCTGTTTGGATGGAAGGAAACGAAAAGAAAGGAAAGGGGAGTAAATAAAAGAAGTATTTATCTAACATGTTGGGGTAAATGTGATAGGAAAAGACAATTTTTGTGTAAGAGGACAGATAGGAAAGGGAACAATTATTAAAAACTCTATATAACTTAGGGTACTCATTAAAATGGTTTTCTATCTCTTCGAGTCTATCCACTTTTGGGCAAAATGAAACTTGAGTCTTATAGCTTTATCTTGTCACTCCCTTTATTTCCATACCATTCTTTTACATATCCTACAGACCATCTAATCCTTCCTGTTCCTTTCCTTTCCTTTTCTTTGATTCCATCAATCTGAGAGTGCTTAACTTGTCAGTGGCAGAAAGAAGGGATCAATTTGCCTCCACATATCAGATGTGATGACTCATAATCTTACTCTTTATCTCCGCCAATTCCCTCCAGTTTGGTAGGAAAGGAGCGTTTGGCTAAGTAGCCACGAGGAATGCCTGGCTTTCTGGTTGTGCTTATCTTCTTTCTCCACTTCTTCATAAGAACTGAGGCATTTATCACTTACTTTTGCTTCATCTGTTGTTTCTTTTCTTACCCAGCCATGATTCCTGTTCTTGGCACGTCAAAAGATGAGATATAAGTTCTATATGTATGATGTAATATTGGTCACTAAAACATGTAATTTCATATTTAGCTAGTCTTCATAATTGCAACGATTGTACATTGTAATATTCATCTTATTTTCTCTTTCTGGATTTTCTGTTTTGCTAGCCCTTTTGAAACATGTAAACTATGCTAATACATTAAGGTATATCTTGATGTGTCTTTTCCTTTTCTTTTTCTATATGTCTATGATCTATCATAGCACTCTATCATCAGACTGTTTTTGGTGCCCATAACCCAATTGGGCAAACCGAAGCTTGGTTTTCCACCAACCCTTTAGCCAAGCGCCCTAGATTCGAGAGTGCAGGCAATTTGCCCATTTATCCCCAGAGACCTGGAGAGAAGGACTGTGCCTATTATATGCTTACAAGAACCTGTAAATATGGAGATAGCTGCAAATTTGACCATCCTATTTGGGTTCCAGAGGGTGGAATCCCAGATTGGAAAGAGGTGATGGTTTACTGCTATTATCTATCCTACTAGTGAGCTCGTGCATTATTTACTATATTACTAGATATTATGATTATTATTCTATGTTCAGCTAGCAGAGCCTACATACCTTATTAACGTAGTAAATATAAGTGGTGTCCTATAGATTCTGTTCTGGTGAACTATATGATATTCCTAACTTAAGTTGCTTTAGTGGTAGGTAGACCAATCTATGGCTTTTTACCTTGAGTTGCATCATGCAGTGAAACCGTGTAACTGCACATGCTAGTAACTTTTGTTCAACCCTTCTTTTGGTTCATTTGTTTTTAGCATCTTTACCTTTTAAGACTACTAGATAACTACTTCCATCATTATATGGTCATAAATCTCATCAGTATTTTCTAGGTGTCTTGACTTCTCATTAGCAATTTTGACTTTTTTTTCGTTTTCTTTTTCATTGTTCAATTGCGTGCAGTTCTTGTCTGCCTTTGCATATGAACATGTGATGCTGGAACTTGGTCATCTCTCATAGAAACATTCAGTGCGCGTGCACACACCTAGGCACTTCATTTTATGAGCTCAACAGTGTCATTTTAGTTTTATACCTCTTAAAAGTCAGCTGACTTCTTTGTTATGTGCTTTGGCGGCACCACCTGTTAACACATGATAAGTTAGAATTGCTGAACGATTCAGGCAGCATATTTGAAAATGCAATTAGTTGCGGGTTTGGAAGTGTATTTGTAACTAGCATAGAATATGAAGATTGAAATAATTTATTCTGGTATTTAACAGTCAAAGTCTGCTGGGTTCTTATTACATGTTATGACAAGTTGATTGCATAAAATTCACATCTTTGTTGAGGGAAAGTTTTTGTGATAGTCTGGCAGTAACTTGAATCTAGGTCTACTATTGGAGTTTTAAATTACTATATACATGATGTTGCTTTTATATCTGGTGTCTTGCTTTAGTGTTTCTGGTTGCTTGAATTTTGCCATTGAAATTTCTGGATGAAACTATTGATGGTTCGATTCTGGTATTTCTTAATATTTCAGGTGCTTTTCTCCTTATCAGATTGGCATGCATTTAAAATTTGGCTGACGCCTTTCATTGGTTGTGCATTTCAAGCTTTTAGACATTTAATCTCTTCTCTTCAAAAGTTTGCGAGTATTTTAGTTATAATGAATTGGATTTGTATCACAATTTCTGTTTTCTGCTTCCTACTTTAGTTTGGTTGTACTCCCACCTTTGATTTTTAATAGTGGTTTGCCTGCAAAATTGAGGAACATCTACCATGAACTTATGTAGGTCCCACTTGTTGATACAAGTGAACCCTTACCAGAGAGACCAGGAGAGCCAGATTGTCCGGTAAGCAAAAGTTTTGTGTTGTTTAGTGGCTTAAAAATGACTGTAGTCCATAGTTGACTGATCATTTCTTTTATTCCTCATGTACCAGTTTTTTATGAAGACACAAAGATGCAAATTTGGAACGAGGTGCAAATTTAACCACCCAATAGAGAAAATAACTCCTTTGGTAGGCTCTACTGAAATTGGCAATTATGTGTTCCTCTGAGTTAACATGCTGTTTCACTGTTTTGTATTATTATTGGTACCCTAGGTTGCATTGGAGACCAATTCTGCTGTATTGCCTGAGAGGCCATCTGAACCTCCATGTGCGGTATGATATAGGTTTACTTATTGAGGATTCTTTTTTGCTTTTTTAGTTATATATCAGTTTATATGTTCATGACTAAGTTGATCTGAAATTCAAGCAGTTCTATATGAAGACTGGACAATGTAAATTTGGTGCAACCTGCAAATTTCATCACCCAAAAGATCTACAGATATCAACAGCTGGACAAGAAAATAGCTTTGGTGAGCAGAGCAAATTATCTACTAATGAAACAAGTGGAGATTTCAAGGCAGTGAAGCCACCTGTTACTCCAGCAATGATGCATAATACGAAAGGACTGCCTATTAGATTGGTAATATATGCTTTCTTATGTTTAGCTCATATATGGATTCTATGAAGGGACCCATTTCTTATGGGAATTTTGCTTTTGCATATTAGAGTGGTAATACCTTATGCTGAGCATACTTTAACATATGCTTTCTTATCTTTAGCTCATATATGAATTCTATGAAGGGAGCCATTTCTTATGGGAATTTTGCTTTTGCATATTAGAGTGGTAATACCTTACGCTAATCATACTTGCACTAGACTGCAGTAAATTCCTTTTTTGGGAATTTATGAAGTCTGATATCTGAATTTTTTATTTTCTAATCATGAAAGATACAAATAATTTGCCTGGTTATGAGGTGGAATTAGTGACTGATGGGTGTAAGCCTTTAGGACTTGGTAAGTCATAAAATATTTCTTCCTAGTTAATTAATACTTGTCAAACAGGGGTATAGCAATGGGCACACGCCATTAGTTTGGAGTGGTTGGGTTGGAGTACATTGTAAGCGGTAAATCGCTAGCTCACCTTCATTATCCAAATAACATCCCGCTTTCTCTCTATCTCTCTCTCTCTCTCTCTCTGAACTGGATCTGGAGTGCTTAGTTACCGGACGAGTTTTAATTTAATCCAATCCACAATAGCCTTCTTTTGAGTAATAGATCTTGCAAATAAAAAATGATATTAATGGACTTGATAAAGATAAGAGGCAACATATTCATTTTGCATAATGATACCATCCAGCCTTTATCGCAGTACAAATATTTCCAAACAACCAAAGCAAATTAATTTTATCCATTCACCTGGGATAACAAGTTTAATAGGGATTCACCCATATTATGAAATCCAAGCAAACATGAGGTGGCATTTTATTTGAAATGCAATTTTGTCACCTGAATGCCTGTTTTCAAATAAAGGCTTTACTAAGGAGAATTTCTCAATAATTGGTTGCTCCAATAATGGATTCCTGCCATTTGGAATCACTGTTTTTTTCTTCCTTCTTTTTATGTGTTTATTTCTCCTGATTAGTCTGATTAAACCCTGTTATAAATGGGCTAACTACAAATAGACAAGTCTAAGTTGTGTTTACGGTATACAATATCCGATTACCATTTTTATACTGTTAATATATTACTTTTCAGGTCATTGTCATCTCAGAGAATTTGATCCTTCTCATTGCAGTCTAAGCCTATGCATCAGCTTGTTAATGTCATTGGTTTGTAGTCAATTTTGCCTTCCTAAACTGAATCTGCCGTGGTGAATTTACCTATAGCTTCTTTATCTGCTTTTATCAGAAAAGAGGTTATTCAAATCATCCTCTAGCAGTTTTGTCCAAGAACACAAAACAAACCTGTCTCTCTAAGCATTCCTAACCAGAAAATCAATGAGGTTTGGAGAATTAGCCCATAGATTGATGGTAACTTTCCTATGTTGGTCCCAGAGGATAGTTTAATCTTCTTTGAACTCCAATTCAAAGTTAATGCATCCCTAGTATTGTGTCTAATTGTATTCTCAACATGTTATCATCTTCAGTCACGAATCTGTGTCATTTGCTCAATCTTTTTTTCTTTTTTTTTAACAACATTTTTTCCCTTAATTTCCAAAGTCATGACCTTCCAACCTTGTACTGAAAATTCTTAGTTATAACTTGTGTTAGATTCGGAAGTTCGTAATATTCAAGCTAAATTTTGAAAGACAGATGAGGTACATGTTTGATATGGTTTAACTGGATTTCTAACAATGGAATTACATTGTTGACTATGTGACTAAACACATTTGGATTTTCATATGTCTTTCGGGGTTGGAGAACATGCATTGGAATACTAGATATATGCTTAAAACAAGACTATCATTATATACTTGCTCCATTTTCACACAACCATTTTCACACTCCATTTTCACAGTGAAAATGGAGTAAGGAGTTTAACTGTATGAAATCTAACGGTCAAAATTGAAAATATGTGTTAGATTGTTGAATATATAAAAGTAGCAGATGCCATATTTAACGGAGGCTTTATAACTCCTTTTCTACTTCTGGCTCTTGGTTACTCATTTAAAACTCTGGACATCAAAAAAAGAAAAAAAAAAGGGTCATTGTGGTAGCATGAAGCTCCTGACATTGTGGCTTGATATAGTGCTGTTCATGAACAGTTAAACTTCCCTGTCAAACTCCAACAAATGCTAGATAAAATTTTAATGTATATTATAACTTTCGCTTCTGGGATTCGGTGGCCATATTTGAAATCTGGGCTCTGAGTTTTATATTCTGCTTAGACATTTTTCTCTCTGACAGGGAGAAGTTGATTGTCCATTCTACCTGAAAACTGGCAGGTGAGTTTAGCAGGCTATGAACAGCTGGAACCACTTTCTTCTTTCTTCATTTCCTTTTCAAATTCTGTTAGAAGGGATGATTTTTCTGATTGTTTTCATTTTTTTTCCTTGCATCATGAGTCAGCTGCAAGTATGGTCAAACATGTCGGTACAATCACCCAGATAGAAATGGTAAACTGTTTCTCATAAGATGTGTTATTAAATATTGTTTAGTGCATTTTTGTTTTTTCGTCAACACAATGCTAGAGAATTAATCTTTTAGGAATTTCAGCAATCAATCCCCCTGCTGCTGCTATAGGTGCAGCGTATATAGCCTCTCCTGCACCAAATTTAAGCATCGGAATTGTTAATCCAGCTGCATCTATCCTGCAGACTTTTGACCCAAGGCTGACACAGACAACGGTGAGATAGAGATCATTTATGCTTACAGCTCTTTGTACAATATCTAATACATGTTTTGGCAGACTTGTCTTTCGTGTGATGTATATGTAAGATGGACTAAACCCTTGCTTTTCTTGCCTTTGTCTTCCCCCATATAAGTCCTTGTACGTCTAGCTGGAATACCATAAACTTCACTCTACTAAGAAAAGTTAAATTTCTATTATTGCAGGTTGGATTGGCCGCTGCTATCTACCCACAACGACCTGGAGAGACTGCGTGTGATGTCTGTATTTCCTTGATTTTCAAGAATTTAACTTAAATGTCCTAGGAATATGATTTCCGGCAAACCACATGTATTGGCTACTTAGGATTTTCCTTTGCTTATGAGCTGCAGACCTTGTTTTCTTGACTTGGATGGAAGCATGGTCTTCATTTTGCTAAAAAATAGCTTTCTCCACTCCAAAATTATCTTTACTTATGTTCATTTTCTCCTCTCAAAAATATAAGACTGTTCTAAACTGTATGTTGCTCCGATGAGAGCTAGTGGAAATTTCATCATGGATAGATGCCCCTTGGCCTTTCTCTAATTGTTGACCAAGTGAGGTGGTTAAAATTTTGTAGATGAAACCAATTGATGTTACACTTCTACCTCCCTTTTTTTTTTTTTCAGTTCTCGCACTTTGTGAATGAATAAATTTGTTTACCAGCTAAATCCACCTCTCTGGATAGATGCCTCTTGGCCTCTCTCTAATTTTGACCGAGTGAGATTGTTAAACATGTGTAGATAAAACTAGTTGATGCTAGACTTCTACTTTTATTTAGTTCTTGCATTATGTGAATGAATGAATTTGTTTACTAGCTAAATGAACCTCTCTCTCTCTCACACGTGTGTATGTGTTTCTTGAATGTGTCCTTTGCTGTTGTAGTTCTATATGAAAACTGGGGACTGCAAATTTGGTCAAAGATGCAAATTTCATCATCCTATTGATCGTTCAGCTCCCATAATATCAGGAAAGGAAACTCAGCAGGAAAATGTTAAGCTCACTCGTGCAGGCTTACCCAGGAGAGAGGTACCTTATCTTTTATATGTCAATGCATGTTTATTTTCCCCATTTCCTCTTCTTGTACATCCTCATCTGAGGATTTTGATTAGCTGACATTTTAGGTCTGATTGCTGGGCATGGAATGGTTTGTGAAAGCAAAAATATATATATTTTTTGCTACTTAGCATACAGGGTAATCTATTTCTGCACTAGAGTACCTCGGTGGTGGTTGGTTAGCTGGGGTTGGAGAAGTGTTTAAGATGATGGGCGGCTGCCTTTCATAAATTATGTTGGTATTACCGTTTGGCCAATCTGCCTTTTATATGAGATGATATCAATTTGCATCTCATTTTGTCAGCATTTACATGTTTTTTAGTTTTAATATTATGATTTAGGATGCTCATTTGCTATGAGCCGATGTAAACCAAGAACTCTTTGGGGGCCTTGGGTACGATTTAAGACATGCTACTTGTCAAGACAAGGAACATATGAAATTAATATTCGCATATCAAAATGAGCATCTGCCAATGTTTTGAAGCTAAAAAAGCATTGTTTAAGGGGTGTAAAATGCCATGGAGATTGTAGCTCGTCTTGGGAGCGGTGTGGCTGGTGGCAGGAAGACAGAATTGTAGGAAGTGGCAAAGTAAAAGAAAATGAGGACAGCTGGCTAAGAAAAGGAAACAGAGAGGGAACGGGGTTGAGTAAACAGAAAGAATAAGGTAGAAAGAGGTTTGGAGGCGCACCTATTGGTTGGATCGTCGGAAATGGTTATCAGTGCATTGGGTATGGTTTTCAAACCTTGAAATTTCAACCTTTTCCGGTGAAGGAAAGTTAATGTTCTCTGTTTTAGTATCAAAAGTTTACCAAATTTGAGTGTGAACATTGTTGGCCTTTGTAATGCTTTGAAAGGGGCCAGTTAGTCGTCCATGGAAGTTCTTTGGCATTATAACTCAATGTCATAGTTAAGGGTGGGAAATGCTTTGTTGAATTGGTGAAAGAGGTGACCTCTATTTTTTTTGGTTTAATGGATGAACTTTTCATTTAAAGGAAATTTTATTTGTGTGTTGAATCTGTTCAGGGTGCCATTCACTGCCCTTATTATATGAAGACTGGAACATGCAAGTATGGTGCGACTTGCAGGTTTGACCATCCACCTCCTGGAGAGGTATTGGCTATGGGAACAACGGCGCAAGGGACGTGGTCGCCTACTGGGGGAGAAGCAGAGGAGGGCTCAAGCGGGCCTGAAACCGGCGGAGAAAAACAGTAGGCCTGGTTTTACCTATTTTTTGTTGCTTGGGAACGTTTGGAGCTAGCAATTGTGCTGTATTATGCGTAAACAGTTAATGGATCGTATATGGAAATATTGGACATTATTGATCTGTTTGTGTGTAGAGCCATTTCTCTTTGTAACTCAAGAAAGACTTGCTGCTGAAGTATTTGGCATTTTCACGTCCGTTTATTTTTTTTCAAAATAAATTATCATCAATCTCACTTCCCATGCAGCTTGCCGTCTCCAAATGAAGGTTGAAAAAGTTGACCATCACAAGTATATGGGTGTGCAATGAATTTGAAATCAGTGGAATTTTGTCGTTCAATCGAATTCGATTTTGAATTCACTAGTTTTGATTTTGAATTTGATTTTTTCCCTTTTTTTTTAAAATAATTTTTCGTAATTTACTCTTTTTGCTCTTTTCAGTAAAACAACTCTTCATCAAATTCGGACAAAAATTAGGTTTTGCTCTTTTTGGAGTTTTGTTTTGTTAGATGTATTATTATCATGTTGTATGATATAAATTTTATATTATATATATTATGAAAAAATATTATAAAATGAATTTGAAATCGAAAATTTTGATTTCAAAAACTTCATTATTGAATTATAGAACCGATTTTGCATAATTCGAAATTGAAAAAATCAATTTCCATTCCGAATCCTGAATTACCGATTTTTCATAATTCGAAATTGAAAAAATCAATTTCCATTCCGAATCCTAAATTACGAGGCAAATTGAAATTTTCGATTTTGCACGCTCCTCACGTTTGGATCCACAAATAAAGGAAAGGATATCAAACTGAGCAGGAAGGTAGACATGAGAATGAATCCTTAAGAGAAAAAAAAAAAAAAAAAAAAAGACATGAGGACGGTTGTGTATTGTCGTGGCATGATTGGGGTGGCCTAACTGTGTTGTGTTTTGGATAGGTGCTGGGAAGATAATTGGCTGGTGCGGACTGGGGACATATTGGCCGGTGCGTCCTCTACTACCTGCTGGCTGCTGCTTCTTGATTTGAGATACGAGTATGGTGCCTAACATGGCGGCTTGATTATTAGCAGTACCAACCGCAGGTTGTTGTATGAGAGAAAACGCCGGTAGCCGGCTGGACTGCCTACCTTGCCTTACCTTTCCACTCCTAAACCGAAAAATAGAGAAATAGCAACACACTAACTAACATATACTACTGGTCATCTCCGGCTCAGGAGGAGCAAGCAAGGGTTTTTTTCGCCTTGCCAAAAAAAAAAAAAATGGTTCAACAGGGTCACGTGCTACTGCAGCTACCATTTCAAACCCAATCCCTTCAATTCTTCTTCTTCTGCAGCAGCAGCAGCAGCAGCAAATGCTGCAAACCCAAGAAGAAGAAGAAGAAGAAGAATGGACCACCCATGATTATGAATGCCGCCTCTACTACACTTGACCACACATTTCGCCCTCCTTGTCCACCCTACCTCTTCCCCTTCCCTCCTCCTCCTCCACCTCTCTTTCTCAAGCATCTGCCCATGTCGCCAGTTTCCTTGCGCCACAGGAAAAACTCCAAATCTTTCGCAACCGCCGCTGCACAACAACCCCCTCCCCCGGATTCCTCTCCTCCTCCTTCCTCCCCGCCAAGACTGCAAACCCTTGCCCGGAGGTTCTGGAAAGTTGCTGCTCCTTATTGGTACTCCTCCGATGACAAAGTGCAGGCTAGATCGAGGCTGCTTGCTGTTTTTGCTCTCACCCTTGGAACCACCGGTATCAGTGTTGGTTTCAACTTCCTCGGCCGTGACTTCTATAACGCTCTTGCCAGTACGACTACCCATTCCACCCTCCCTCCCCAAAAAAAAAAAAAAAAACCTTTCTTCACAATCACTACTACTGCGTACTATATATCCTTACAGTTGTCTCTTTCTTCTTCTTTCTCGTAGCTCATCTCATTTTGTGTCTGAATTCCTTTTTGTTTTCATTGTTTAATCGGTGCTGCAGACAAGGATCAGGAGCAGTTTACCAAGCAATTGCTATATTACCTCGCTGGTTTTGCGGGTGGAATTCCGGTGAGGATGGCTCCACTTTCTTTAGGTATTTGTTGTTTCTTTCTAAAATTAGGCTTTATCCTCCGTGAGCCATCTTTACTTTACAATCTTTGCTTTTCTTTTCCTTTTTCTTTAAAATAATTAATGAAAATATTTTGCAATATCTCAGGAAGGTTGACACACTAACCAACAATGGGAAAAAGGAAAAAAAATAAAAAAAAAGGCACTCACAAGCTAGCTATCATTCTTTCGTGCTACCTGTACAAATACTTGCAGTGATAACACAATTATGGACAGAGTACTTCTCAGATATCCAAAGCTGGGGGAACAAGTTACATTGGACCTTAAACTTACTTTTCTTGGCAATATACTAGTGATCATAACACCTCTATGTGTGCTTGATGTAGGAGTGTTGTGATTTTATTTGAAAGTGGCGTTTCAACACTTACTGATATAGGATCATAAGGTGAGATGGTGGCTTAGTTTTGTTAACTATGATGTTGGACCAAAGCTATGGATAAATAAAATAAAGGTACGTAAATAACTTCCTAGGATGAATTTAATTCTTAATATGACTACCTTCTCGAAAGTTACTAGCTTCTCTTATTTATTTTCTTTCAGAAGGGCAGGGTAGGCGTGAAATTGGGGGCAAGGGGAAGCCAAAAGGGGTGGAACTGTGAAAAAGGAATAAAGACCTTTTACTATTTTGGCTCTAGTTTTTAAAATCCTTATGATGTTTCACATGTTGATTGAATGTTGTGCTCCCATTATCCACAGTACTAATTCGTGGATTAACACAGATACAAGTATTAAGCCTAATGAGCTTTGATCACCGCAATTTTATTTTCTTTTAGTTATGCAGCCAACAATAAGGTATTTTATTTTAGTTCATTAAATTGATTATGTCTTTTATGTTAAATAAGTAGATCTTCAATATGGAATCACAGTTTCACTATAATTATTTCAAAAACAGTTTGAAGGATACAAAATACTAAAAAAATGAGATCTGTAGATGCAGTAACAGCTATAATATTTCTGTTCCTGTCGAGCATTCATACTCTCATACTCACAAAGTTATTTTGCAGTTTTTTGTTTTGCGAGATTATGCAAGAGATACACTTTCACTAAGATGGAGGTCTTGGATGACTAGCTATTATATGGAACGATATCTGAAGAATCAGACATTTTATAAAATACAATCTCAGTCAATACTCGACAACCCAGACCAAAGGATCGTTGATGACTTAAGTTCCTTCACAGGAACAGCTCTTTCTTTTTCATTGACACTCTTCAATGCTGCAGTAGACTTGATTTCTTTTAGCAACATCTTATATGGCATATATCCGCCACTTTTTGCTGTTCTTCTTGTCTACTCTGTTGCTGGAACAGCCATAAGTATTTTCCTGGGAAAGGTATTTTTTTTAATCTTCGAAATTTCACTTTTGTCTTCTTCTTCTTATAGTCGTTTGAACACATGCCCACACATGATATATTTGTAACTTTTGTCTCCGCACTTTGTTTAATGAATCTATTCTGGGAGATAATGCCCTTGTTGTTTCTGATGATATGAAACTTTGCATTAATTTCAGGACTTGGTGACCTTGAATTTCCTGCAAGAGAAAAAGGAGGCAGATTTTCGCTATGGACTTGTACGTGTACGAGAAAATGCTGAATCAATTGCATTTTATGGTGGAGAGGGGAATGAGATGCAGCTGCTGTTACAACGTTTTAGAAGCGCATTTGAAAATCTAACTGTATGGAAACATCTGAGTTTCTCTTTTATAGCTCACAGATCTTTAGAACAATGTGTGATTGACAGCCAGATTGCCACATGTATTTGCAGTTAATATGTCTATACATAACATTGCCTATATTGCTCCATCTGGCACCTTTATTCACATGAATGAGAATTTATATTGATCTGATAATCCAATCAAATCATGATATTTGGCATGATTAACATGCCATTGCTACAGACTGAAAATCATGTTGCAACATGCATTACCACTCAAGCATATTTCTGGATTACTTAAGCCAATAATTGTCACGTGCCTATGATCACCTTGTAAAGGCTCTGGCTTAAAATCTGCCACCATTTTCACATAATTGCTTTTGATGAGCTTAATTGCTAATCTTTTCTATCTACACGATTTGGTGCCTCATAGCTTTCTGACAATTCCATTGATAAGCTCAGGCAACAGGCAGCTTATTCTTTCCAAACTACAAATGGAGTTTGATGAGCTTATTCTTTCTGACAATTGCTAATCATGTTGCGGGATTTCTTTGTGATCGCTTTCTGATCCTCCTTATAACAGAGAGGTTTATGCTGTTGCAACAAAATCTGAAGCTTAGAACATTTTCTTTTGTGTAATCAATTTTTAGTGCTATATTCCTTTTGAACCAATGATGCCTAGGTCACCTGTCAACTGACAAACATACCTAGGAGGAGTTCTTTATACTTTTGAATGAAGGAATAGCATCCTAAACAAAGAGCGAAAGCCACCTAACTTTATGAATTTTTAATGTCATCTTCTCTGTACCAGTCATGTTTGTGTTCTTTTCTTGGTCATATTTTTCTGTTTATATATCATTGAATATGTTCTCAAGATTCCTTGTCTCATGTTCATTTTCGTTTTACAGCAACTACTGATATCTTCCAGAAATCTGGAGTTCTTCACCAATGGCTACCGGATTCTCATACAGGTTCTCCCTGTTGCAGTTGTAGCACCTATGTATTTCTCTGGTAAAATTGAGTTTGGGGTTATAAATCAATCTGTATCAGCCTTCAATCATATTCTTGGAGATTTCTCCCTCATTGTGTACCAGTTTCAAGCTATCAGTGCCTTTTCAGCCATCATTGATCGATTAGGTATCCCGTCTCCTCTTGCTGGACAACATATGGTCTTACTTGTTTGGGCAACATCCTCTTATTTCTTTTCACAAAACCATGCATGCAGGACTGATAACTCTTAAAATTATATAGCGCCATCAAGAAATAGAAGCTCTACAATTGTTTTCTCTTGAATATTCATTAATAGGTATGAAGACTTCAATGACAATTTGAAAATGATTGGTTCTGGCTTAAAGGGTTGATTTGTCTTCATTTTTTTTTCCCCCAAAACATTAAGAGAATTTTATTGATGGTAAGAGCTTTACAGTAGAGAGCAGAGGCTCAAACAAAGCTAAACAACTTGTGTTCAATGACTCTGAGGATTCATCCATTTCTCATCCATACGTATGCCTAAGGCATAAGAGCTGATTTGCTCACTAATTTCATTCCTATCTTCAATAACTAAACAAAAAGAGCACATTTGAAACAACACCTTTAAACTTTGTATATCCTCCATTAGAGTGCCATCCTGCTGTCCGGAGCTCTCTGAGATGTTAACTGTCTCAAGAGTTCCTTGATCTGCATTTGTGTTTTGATTTGTCTGATTTTTGAAGAATCAACTAATTCAGCAGCATCATCAACTTTTGCTATTGTTTTTGTTTTCCTAAAATACTGCAGTAGTTGTTTAAAACTGATTTACTAGGAACGTAAATGTGCTAGGCATATGCTTTATTAAGGTTTTCTTGATCAGTCTGGGCCAACTCTTAAGGTTTTGCTGCCCTCTAAATCATCTGTTTATACTGGAGCAGTAGTTTTCCCAAAGTTTAATTCCGAAAGACTACGTTCAGCTCTCTTGGGTTTTTCTGCTAAAAAGCTGTCCTTCAACCAAATTATTGTCATTTCTCTTCATCAGCTACCAAATTTGTGTGGTTGTGCAGGGTTTCCTACTGTTTTTCTGCACCAATAATGTAATGTAACTTGGTTCACATTTATATTAGAGGACTACAAGAAATAAGTAAATCTGAAAATCTACTATGCCTTTATTAGTTAATGATTGGATAAAGACATTTGAAATGCTTCTCTTGAATGCAGGAATGTGATACTCATCTCTGAGAAACAAAAGATAGCTTGTGGGACTGATGTTCTGTGTTTCTTTTTTTGGAACTATGGCTGAGATCTTTTTAGTATTTGGTTAGTGTTGTGATATTTTAAAAAAATTGTCCAAGGAGCAAAATGATAGTGCACATAATTGATTTTCTTTGGTTTTTCTATTTACCTCAAATCATGTACTTTTCTATATGTTTCTGTTCTGGTTCCAACCAGTCAAAAGCTTCTTGTATCGGTTAGACTTTGTGCACTCTGACCAACAGGTTCCAGATTATATAGGATTGTTGATATGGATTTATCATCCCACTTGTTTCAATACAATTTTGTAGATACTATACTAATGAAATGAGCAATTCACTGATAATGGTCATACATGGTTATTTTTTTACTTTGTCATCATTTCTGGATGTGTACTAGTTGTGATAATCTGATTCAATTGGTGAACTTCTTCAAATTTTCAGATGAAACCCAAAGGAAAAATGCATTTGGAGGAATGGAAGCCCAAAAAAATTAAGTATGCCACTTTGCAGATGGCAGCCTAAACTTTCTCAAAACCTCAAAGGGCAACCATAACTTTTCTGCAAATTAGCAACCTGAAAATTTTTACATTTTGTGAAGTGATGACAATATAGTAATGCTGGCAACATAAACTAACCAAATGACGTGTGTATGTAGCTATATGTCTCTCCAGCAGAAATTATCTTCACATGGAATATGGTACTTAAAATGTTGTAGTTAGATCTCTGTGATTTTGTCTGGAATTGCCTGCAGTTCTTATGTATGAAGACTTTAGATCTTGCAATGGTACAGGTGAATTTGATGATGTCCTGGATAGCCAGAATATAAAAGGTCGATCTGAATCCATGGAGAGAATCCTGATTAATTTCTGCAGTATAAGTGCAATGGAGACCTTGGAAACTAATGGATCTTTTTCCCTTGACAAGTCTGTAAAACTACTTGACGTTGAGCACTTGACCCTTCAAACGCCAATGAGTGGAACAACACTTATAAGGGACTTGTCGGTTGAGATATGTGAGAATGATCATTTGCTGGTTGGATTCCCTCTGTATCTTCTCTTTCACTCATATGTTAGTTTGGTAAGATTCTATGGAATGTGATAATCAATAATGTATCCCTTACTTAACAGGTAGCAGGACCAAGTGGAAGTGGCAAAACATCATTGTTGAGAGCTCTAGCAGGCCTTTGGAACAGTGGTCATGGAAAAATCACATTCTACGTAAAGGATGCTAGAGATCCTCAGTCATCCATTTCTCAAGAGCTAGCTTCCTGTGTAGTAGCTTCTACACATGAGACAGATGGAAATCTGCACAGCCTTAGACAGGGGAGCACTAGAAGTCTATTCTTCCTTCCCCAAAAACCATATATGGTGCTAGGAACACTTCGTCAGCAATTACTTTATCCTACCTGGACTGGAGATCCAACTTCTGCATTGGATGCTGCTAAATCAACAGGTAACATGTATTAGTGCTGCTGATTTCTTGCCCCAAATCTTTGAGTACTATTGTGTATGGAAACTGGATTATGGAGTACCTTATTTTGCCTCTCGATTTGCCTCAATCTTGTCGTGTTTTTATTGTGCATGTGATGTCAAAAAATGGTGGCTGGATAAGTTTCTAAAATCCCTATTCACACCCAGATTTTACTTCATAATGTATGGAAGCAGGGCCTTTTGTGTCTCAAACAACTATCCACAGCTTGATTTGTGCTGCTGTTTTTAGCATTTTTGGCACATGCTTTAGTTTCTATTATAAAAATTTTCCCTTACAGTTGATCATTTCTAGAAATTGGAACAACTCTGTGTTTTGCAATTCTTGAAGTTAATGTTAGAAGGCTCAAAGTCAACCATATCCGGGTGATTGGAGTAAAGTTTTACATAACTACATCAAGGGAAGATGGTTATTTTTTTCTGAAAATTTACATCAAAAAGCCTTGCTGTAGCTTTTAGAGTTTGAGGTTAAATAAATGAAGGAATAAGCTTGCTCTTTAAAGCATTGAACTAGGAACTTCCTCGCTTCCTGTATTGCAAGCGGACCTTCAGGAGTGACATTTCATTTGTAAATAGTAAAGCTGCATGCATGGTTTAACTCTGAGATGAGAAGTGGATGAGATTGGCGTGAAGACAGGCCATGTTTGAAGTGCTTTTGTTGGCATCAGGGTAATGGCAAAATCTTTGGGCAATAGCTTGTTAACTGGGGAATGATAGGTTATATACATTAGGTAGTTGAAAAAGGCAGAGAGGGTGGTGTGAAAAGTGGCCGCATCCAGCCATGTGTATATGTAGGAAATGCACTTTTAGAAGTTGTTTCAATGTAGCATTTTTACGGCACAACTTTGAGTGGATTGGAGCTTTGTTGACCAAGTCTGCACGGGGACTAGGCACATATATCATTTTATAATAGATGGAACATAAAAACTAGGGCAAGAAATTGTGGGTTTGTGCAATTTACAGCATCCTCATTTAGTTTTCTGGAACTGAAGCATTGCTACTCATTGTTTCCTAGCATACTAATATGGTGATGGACTGTCGTCAATCAAGACTTGCTTACTCATCCTTTTTTAACTGTTTTGGTGAACCTGCTTCCACCTCCCTTGCTTTTCCTTCTTTTTGTTAGTAACTTATCTATAGTTATGTGTCATATTGGTTAAGCTTTCCTTTCTCTCATTGTGTATCTGGTGGATTCCAATATCTGTGTGTTTATGAAACAAATTCTTGATGGGCTATCTTAATGTCGACATGGCATGCTGCTTAGTGGTCTCGACAAAAGAGCATTTGGAATTCCACTGAGATAATTTCTTTGATTGCATAGCTATGCTGCCATTCCTAATTCGTACCCCGAGCATCAACTGCCAGAGCATGAGGCCTTCACCTCCTACAAATGATGATTTAAGACGAGTTCTTGAAGATGTTGGACTTGGGTATCTATTATCACGTTGTAACAGTCTGGATTCCATAAATGAGTGGTCTAATGTCCTTTCACTGGGTGAGCAGCAGCGTCTTGCATTTGCACGCCTGCTGCTCTCCAAGCCATACTTGGCTCTATTGGACGAGGCTACGAGTGCATTGGATGAAGCAAATGAGGTACTGCTCATAGTCTTTGTTTGGAGGCCTCCGGTTAAATGACTAGAGGAAGATCTCAAAAACAAGTTGCAATCTACACACTCATCTAATGCGTTACGTTTTGGATTTATTCTTCTGCTTGCAGACTAATTTATATGGGAAAATTGGAGCTGCCGGTATCACATACGTAAGCATCGGGCATCGGAGGACGCTCTACAATTACCACACCAGGGTCTTGCATATATCCACGGCAGAACCATTGAGCATCCAGCGCAACTGGAACATTGAACCAATTAATCCGGAGAGGGTGTATAATTTGTCAAAGCAGTAGAGCTACGCGGTCCAAACCGCCTATGTGGATGCATGAGATGGTCGATTACCGACATGAAGCGCCATTTTTTTTTTTTTTTGGGGGTTGTAACCCACAATGGTACAACTCAAAACGCTACAATTCGATTATTACAATCAGTCCAAGGCGGGATCAATACATACAGATCCTGTGTATAGTACGAGTATGTTAACTCATTAACTGTTACTTTATGTGTCGAAACTGAATACTAGCAGTATATCTCCTTGAAAAAAAAAATATATATTTGATTGCATTGCAGTCACATTTTTCATTCTATCTTTGCAATCATCTTTTTATTTCATATATATCATATCACGAAAAATACTACAATTTTTTTTCCAACTTTTCAGAGTGAATCAGGATGAGGAGGGGGGGGGGGGATGAAGAAGAAGAAAGCGAAGGGGTTACTTGTGTTGTTGTTGTTTTCAAAGTATTATTGAGGTTTGCACCGATCCACAGGCAATGTACAAGTAGTAGTATACATTGCACCGGATCTGTCAAGAAGGGAATATTTAGACTCTGAAATTTATGCAGTGAGTGAATGAGTTTTGGTACAACTTACAAAGTAGACATGAATTAATGATTTGATGATTCTCCGGCCTCCAATATTAATTAATACTAAATTAATTTAAGCTTGATTAATAGTAATAATTTAAGGAAAGCAGTGATCGTAAAGGTGACGGCACTATTTGTTTTGTAATGGAAACAAATGGTTCGCCTCCGCCTCCTATAGATTAGCTGTTTTGCTGCCATATTAACAGTTGAATGGATGCGAGAAAAGGGAGGCTCCGTCTCCGTGTTTGACCAGCAATCGAACCCTTAGTTTAAAGTGGCCTAGCAGAGTAGTTTAACTTTAAAGTGCGTTAAATACTTATATCTATTCCAATCCCTTACTTGATTATATAACATTATTGTGTGTGTCTCTTCTTCTCAATTCTATTCGTGTACAAATGATGCATTGCAACTGTATTCGTTTTTTCTTCTCCTTATCCTTTCCTCTGTGAAGTTTGGATTCCACTCTTGAGAGAAAAAGAAGAAAGGTAAAAAGAAGAAAGGTTGCAGAGCAGAATGGGTGAAATAATGTGTGGATCACATATCGTAATTTGTGACCAGAGATGATATATATATATATACATATAGATGGCCGTTGGTATGGCCAGGGAAAGGGGGATTGGATGGAAAACCCGGCAGCAGCAGATTCAGCATGCAGCTGCTGGAGGATAGCGTACAAATCGTCTCGTCTGCTCACTGGCAAATTTTATTTTATTACTTTTTTGGGTTAAAAGAAAAAGCCGTCCGTCCCCAGGTCACCGTCTGGTGTCTGTATAGACTATATGTAGACTCCATCCCCATTCAACTCTAAACACTTGTCCGTTTTGTTTAATCCGATCGAGACCTTGGATTGTGATCGCAGCACGTGTAAATTCCACGGACTTTCAGGAAATTGCTTTCTTTTTACTTGCAAACCTCACGTGCAATTCCGCCCTCTAATTCCCGTAATTTCCTACTTTCAGCTTGCATACTTTCAATCTATATTACTAGGCCTCCCCGTCTCCATCTATAAGCATATATATACTTATTATTTATCAGACTGAATGCTAGCTATCTTCCTTCCTTCACGTAGGTTTTACATTAACTCAATTCGTTTCAAAAAATGACGAGCGTTATAAAAAATAACTAACTATTTTCGATTAACAGCTCGCTCTACTTATAATCACCACAATAATATATATATATATAGCGACACGGAAGGCAAATTGACAGTTTCTCCTATCGACAGTCTTTTTCAAGACTCGATCCACCACATATGAGCATGAAGTTTTAATTTCTTGAAGCAAATTTAGTCACAAGCGAAATTGATGTCGGGAATTTTATAAAAAAAAAAAAAAAAAAAAATAGCCGCAGGGATTTGGCACTTTGCATGATCAGCGCATGATGTAGGATACTGGTACAAATTAGTTATTGTAGATCGAGGAGAGGTACAATGGAATGAGAAAACAATTCCTTACATTATTCTTCTGAAGTCTGATCTTTCATGCAGATCAGCTTCTGAAGGTTACTAACATATATACGTGTGTGCGTGTGCAATACAAAATTCACATCGATCACACATCATATCATATCATATGTGTGTGTATATATAGATATATGTATGTATATATTACTAGTAATTATATATTATTGTTACTTAGAGACGAGTAGTAGTAATTGACAGTGGTGCAGATTATCATCACTCATATGCGGCGAATTTCGGGACGAGAGGTCTCCCGTTCAACGACATTATTCCAAAGTCATATCCTCCTCTTTTTGTATCGCATTCGTAATTTCTCTCCCACAGCTTTTCATGGCAAGAACATATATATATATATATATATATATTCTTGATCAAATGGCGGGAATTGCAGCAGCAGCTGGTTCTACTGCTGGTGTTATGTGTATTAAATACGTACATGTTTATTCGCTCACACATTTATTTAGTGAAAACTAGAAGGGGATTTTCATCTTCACTTTCTTGGACTAAAGACGTGTTTCTCCTAATTTCTACTTTAATTACTACAGGACGTATTTTTCTTTCTGTTTTGACTGTTTCCCATGCATCGCTATATTATTCTTGATCCTCACTTCGTACGTACGTACCCGTCACATAGTCATATACATATTGAGCCAGCTCCCACCCTGTCTCTGTCTGTATCTCATTAATTCTCAAGGCCTCTCTCTCTCTCTCTCTCAACCTTAAAACGTACACTCCAATCACTATTTGCCTCGAAGTCGATCCTGATCAATTTGGCCAGCCTCCGGTCTGATCTCTCCTCGCTGCTGTTTAGTGCTTTCCCTTCCCAATTAATTAGTCACCTGATCTGCTCTCCGGCCGGGGCGCTCACTTGTTCACTACTAGCTAATTAGGTCAGTACCAATATCCGTCATTCTCCCCAGCTCCTTCTTCACCTGGTCATGCACCACCCCCTTCGCACCTATTAATCAAGTAATCAATTTCTTCACCATCCTCCTCCCTCGTCTTTAATAACTTCTTCTAATCATGTTTTAAACCTGCATCCTGATATCTGATTAACGTTTTCGAGTCCGTCTCAGGAATCTAGTCAGATACCAAATGAATCTGAAGCGAATGGGCATGTATAGGGTACTGAACGTGGCTAGCTAGGGTTTCTCTTCTTTTCTTTTAAGCGCAAAACAACTACTGGTCGTTCAGGAAGAACTTAATTTAGCTTAAAATCTACGTCACTTCTTTCATAAACGCGAGTACGTAAGTCGCATTCATGGCAGATTTTTAGGAGGCTGCGATGTTCTTACTTACTTAACATCTAGCTAGGCATGTATGTTTGCTCTATATATATTCTTGAACACTTTTTTAACTGAAGAAGGATACATATATAAACGGATTAGCCAGGTGGGTGGCAACTTGACTAGTGGCTAGCTAAAGCTAAGGATGATGCCAGCAGCAACCGGTCAGTTCTCGGTTCCTCCTGGATTTCGTTTCCATCCCACCGATGAGGAGCTACTTCATTATTATTTGAGGAAGAAGGTCTCATATGAAGCCATCGACCTGGATGTTATTAGGGAAGTGGATCTCAACAAACTTGAACCTTGGGATCTCAAAGGTAAATTAGAGGAGGAGTCTCCTGATTCTCATCATTCGCTCATGCAACATATATGCTGAATGAACAATGTATTACGAATTACAATAATTGTGTATATGTTTGTGTTGTCCTCCGTTCTGATCGAGTACACCTTTTTTTTAAAAAAAAAATAAATAAATTATATATGATCACCAGTCACTACGAAAAAAGAAAAAAGAAACCTCCTGATACATCTGTTTGTTGGACCTTATAACATGCTCTAGTATATTGCATCCCGATATATGGATAGTAAGACTGATCATCAACAAGTTTAGTATCCCCGACAAGTTGGTACAGAATTAATAATGCCATGCACATAGTTCGTAACCTAGCTAGATAGCTATTACATAATCACATAAATATATCAGCAAGTATAAACGGGAGAATTTTTTGTTTGCAGAAAAATGTAGAATTGGATCGGGTCCTCAGAATGAGTGGTACTTCTTTAGCCACAAGGACAAGAAGTACCCAACAGGAACTCGGACAAATCGGGCCACCTCAGCCGGATTCTGGAAGGCGACTGGGAGGGACAAAGCCATTCACCTTGGCAACTCCAAGAGAATTGGCATGAGAAAGACTCTGGTGTTTTACATAGGCCGTGCTCCTCACGGCCAAAAGACAGATTGGATCATGCATGAGTATCGTCTGGACGATGAAAATGCCGAGATTCAGGTGAATCATCAATTCACTTAGTACTTATAAAACTACTGCTACTCGAGATATTTAATCAATTATGTCGAAACAGGAAGATGGATGGGTGGTCTGCAGGGTGTTCAAGAAGAAAAGTAACACTAATCGGGGTTTCCAACCTGATCATGAACTCGATCTTCGTGATCATGAAGAACATGAGCATTTGACTCCTCACATGAAGCTGGCTGGCGTTTCCACGTCGTCGATGATGGAGCCAACAACAAGACAAAATTCTCAACCTCTATGCGACTACTCATTAGTAGACTGTTCCATGCATCTCCCACAATTACTAAGCCCTGACGTCGCCGAGTCGATGTCCACGGTAGTTCGTCATCATTATCACCATCCCCATCACCATCCTCCTTCCTTCTTGCCAGTCCCCAGCTTGAACGCCGTGGTGGAGGATCTGGACTGTAACTCTCAAAACTTACTAAGCTTGACATCTGGATCTGGCGGTTGTGGTGGAGGATTACTCCAATATAACGAGGAAAAGTTCAGTAGCGATTGGACATTTTTGGACAAGCTTCTTGCATCTCACCAAAGCTTCGATCAACAAAGCAAATGCTATTCCTTCATGTCTCAACCTGCTACTGCCGCTCATCATCATCACCATCATGTCGTTCCTTCATCAGCTCAGAAACTTCCCCTCCCAATAATCCCATTCCACCATGTAGGCTCTGGACCTGAGTTCGTGAAGTTCTCCCACAAATAGCTGCTACCCTTGTACGAACTAATTTTTGAGCTTTACTAGTACAATTTCGTATGGCTAGCTCCCTTCAGAAATACAACTCACGATTATCTTCCCTACGTCTCTCCGAAGTCAAATTGAATGATGTGGATGGATTCCTTAACGACCCGTAAACTCGCTTAATTTCCTTCTCCTATTGAAAGCATAGGCGTACTCTTGTTAATTAAAACTCTTTCACGTACCAAATGCTAGATACCGTAGCATTTTACTGAAGAAATTCCAAATGGAAGGAAATTTACTGAAGAAGTAAAACGTTTAGAGCAATTGACTCGAGAAGAATTTATGCCTTGTGTGCAAACTGAGGGTAGATCTCCTTGGTTAGCCAGTGCCTCTGGGCCGTTCACAGTCCAATCTGATATGGATAAATCGAGAACTTTTGGCACTCAAGTTTCTAGTTTGGTGGAGAGGATATGTGCCAAGATTCTCTTTTATCTTATGGCTGGTATGCAAACGTAGGCTGAGTACAAAGGATGAGATGAATTAGAGATTAAAAAGTCAGAGTTTTAAATTTGAATCCTAACATCCATATCTTATCTGATAGATTGTTACATCAAGTTGTTTGATTTATAGATTGCTAGGAATTTATATGATAGGATTTTATCTTGTATTTTAATTTGTAGATAAGAATTTATTTTTTGTAACACCTGCGGAGAAACTTGTACATAAAGTCACAATAGTGTGAATGAAAGACTATCTTTTCTAAAATTTTACATGATGAGGGATAATGGGGTGTCAAGCTTGACAGTTTGTGTGTGCATGTTCTGCGAAAAGGAGGAGGAGACAATTGATCATTTATTCTTTTTGTGGGACTTTACTGCTGCAATCTGACAAAAATTACAGTTGTTGTGTGCTGTGTTTAGAGGAGTGTTTCCGTGTTCTCTTGAGTTGCCTTGGTTATGTGATCATTGGACATCAAATCTGTTCTCACACAAATTGAAGATACTGGCACTTTCTTCTGTGTGTGTATTAAATATGGAAAGCTAGGAACTTGGCTGGTTTTCAAGGGAAGTATATGTCAGCTTCAGAATTTGTTCTTTGGTGCTGTTAGAGACATTGGTATCTATTTGAAACAAGAAGGTTTTGACTAGACGCTACAAGAGTAGATGAAGAGTAATCACTGAAGTAATCGAAGACAACAGCTACATGCAACAAGGTGAAAGTTCTAATGATTCAAAACTTCTTTTCTATTTGCCCTGATATATTTTGTTATTGTACTTGGATGGTTGCATTACACATCTATCAACCATTAGTTGGTTATGCATTTTGAAGCTTTTGATTTAACGATTTGACTCAATGTTGTATTGGTTCTCTATATAATTATTTTTAAATTAATTAGAGATATAGATAGGCTCTGGAGGTTATCAAAAAACAAGAAAGGACGATTTTGAGATGCTGTAATTTTGGATGAAAAAGTTAAACGTTTCTTGCCTAAATAGCCAGATTAGAGGTTGGCAAAAGAATATATTTTACCACCCTATTTTAGTATCAACTCTAAATCTGAAGGTTTGACGAGTTTCTTAAAGTATATTAATTATTTTGCTTGTATAAGTCATCCGATTGGTGGTGAAAAACCAATATATAGGAGAAGCAATTAATTCATTCTAGAGAGTTGTCTGTACGTAGGAAATTTTAATAAATAGCTGAATTAGTCAATTTTATCCCTTTATGTGTCTACAGCAAGCATCTAGTAGAAATTGGGAAGCAAAGAAGAAGAAAAAAGACCTGACAAAAAGAAAATTTTTCTAAAGATAAATATCTATTTAGTTATGTGCATAGGCATGACTGAATTTAGCTGCCAAAATTTCATGTATAGCGAGCGCAACCGAAACACAATTGATAACTCAAGAATAATTGCTAACTATAGGCCAAGAAATTGCATTAGTCACAAAAAATTGCATTTTACAGGTATCTCTAGATAAGAGAAAATTGGACATATGTCACTGAGAAATTAAGGTTTAGAAGCATTGAAAAAAAAATTGATGAATTTGAAGCCCAAACATCCAGCTAAGTAAAGCTAAATGAAAAACATGAACCATCTGTATCTGTAAAATAGGAAAATAAAAGAATGAAAGCCGAAAAGAAAAACAAAGGCTTAAAAAGTCGATATTCATTCATTAAGGGGTCCATTTGGATTGAGGGATTTAAAACTTTTCGTCCTTAAACTTTGAGTTAGGGACACATTTCGTCTCCAAATTTTTAGATGCACCACATTTAGTACATGAATTAATTATTTTGGATCATATTTAGTTCAAAAACAATAAAATATTCAATTTAGATGGAGAAGGCTGACATGACCGTTAATTTTGATTGATAAATTGTTTTTACTTAACGGCCACGTGACCAAACACGTGACTTTCACCATCCAAATTAAGAATCCTTTGGATGCGAGATCCACTAAAATTTTAGGACTGTTCCTCTCCATTCCAAAACAAGTGAGGGTGGAAGTGAAGGTCTAGAAAAATTCCTAAATCATTCCCGTAATCTCTATCAGCTTTCTCAGTCTTCAAAGTCGAGCTTTGTCTCCAATACACAATTAGATGATTACTTACCATGCCTGTAAGTTTAATATCAATGGCTCCAAATGAATGTACCAAACAATGCCCCTTAATCTTACTTAAAACTAATAAAGTTTTCCAACTTTAATCCAAATCTCTTCCTATTTTTTTTTTGCTATTCAAATTCTTACATTGTCAGATCTTCTATGCCCATCTAAAACAAGTCTGTCGCTTTATTTTCTTTTTTTTTTTTAGGGCTGAATAATCAATCAACAAAGCTTTACTCTTATGCCTATAATAACTTGGTCAAAAAGAGGTGGAGGTATCAGAATTTTATGCGTATCGTCTTTTCTTTTACAGGAAATGACACGATTTGTCACTAAATTATTTGTAGTTCCCTGTTTTGGTCATCCAACTTTTTATTTGGTCAATAAGGCTATTCAACAAACTAAAACATATTTTCTTTAGTTTGACCAAAAAAAAAAAACTAACTAAAACATATTTCGTGTGACAAAAAAGGTATATTTTCTTTAGTTGAGTGACCAAAGTATAAGTTTTTATTAATTGAGTGATAAAAAAAAATACATTGTTTTGTTAATTGAATGATAGTCCAAACTCGATGAGTAGATACAAAATAAAGGAGATGAGCCCACTATAAATTTCAAATATTCTCATCCATCCCTTAATTGAGAAAACTTTAACGAAGGAAAAAAAGATAGTCCTAGCTAATTTATTGCCTCTTTTTGTCATTTTCTCTTTCTTTTATTTAGTTTTGCTGTGTGCGTAGCAGTCTCAGACTACAGCAAAAGTGGGGAATGATTAGAGTATATATTAGGTGGGATAAAGTCTCTCAGTTTTGCTATTTCGTTTGTTTATCTTGTCCCACGTCGACTTGAGAGGTGTGCGTGTGTTTGGATTTAAGGTCCGTGAGTTTACCCAGAAGTCAGCAATTGCCTTTTGGGTAAACTGAGGGAGTTACCTTAGATCCGGGTATGTGTGTGTTTTCTTACAGTTGTTGAAGTCAAGAAAAAACATGCGAGGAGTGTAGTGTGTGGTGAGTTCTTCGTTAAGGCTCTTAAGCCTCCCTCGTTCCCTTGCCCCATAAAATTCTTGTCCCACATCGACTTGAGAGGTGTGCGTGTGTTTGGATTTAAGGTCCGTGAGTTTACTCAGAAATCAGCAATTGCCTTTTGAGTAAACTGGTGGAGTTACCTTAGATCCGGGTGTGTGTGTATTTTCTTACAGTTGTTGAAGTTTGTTATCTCACTGTAACGAGACCTGACATTTCGTTTCCAGTGAGTGTTGTGAGTCAATTTCTTGATACCCCTCGTACTAGTCATTGGGATGCTGTTATACGGATTCTCAGGTACACTATCAGTGTATATAGGATTTATTCTTAATTAATTATTTATTTAAATTATATTGTTCCCATATGCATGTCAGCAGACGACGGCATAGACTTTGTCAAAGAAAACGAACCCCTTGACATCTCTTAAAAATCTTTTAGTCCCTCTAGTGCACATAATAACCCAATTCCAAAAATTCCCATAATCTGAAAGGCTTTCCATTTACCACAATAATACAACACAGTATATCATTTATTCTACATGAGTATTTCTGTCCCTAAGTTGCAATGAGATATTCATTTTTCTGTCCCTAAAACCCAACTGAGGTAGTAACAGACACTGAATTTCTCTTAAACAGCCAAAAAAAAAAAAGGTACTTGGCATTTCTTACCTTTTCCAATGCACACCAACAGAATATAACTGGTTTGTTGCCGACTTCAACAGTTTGCTGCCATGCAAAATTACATCAGCAGATGATAAGACTTAATCAACAAGGAGCTCCATGAGATAAGAGAGTTTCGGCACATGGATTGTAATGCTTTCAAAGAATTGATACAATTGAAATGCAAATTTCAGCCGCAGCAATTCAAGAATTTTGACGACTTCTTGTGATACATGCAGCCATCTCTTCCAAAAGCTAATTGCCACAATGTAAATGATACTGAGAAAAAGATCATATCCTATTGACCGCTATACTGACAAAGAAACCCAACAGAGCACCAGCAATGACTTCAATCTCTGTGTGGCCAACAGATTCTTTCAGTGGGGTGCAACCAAAAGGAATGCTTTCTGAGTCTCCTTTCACGATTGGCATTCTCCAAGTTCTGTTTTCAGATTTAAGCAGCAATGGAGCATTCGGTACTCTTAGTTGAGAAGATCTAAATTTGCGCAACGAGCTGGCGTCAAAGGTTTCTATATTTGTAGATACTTCTTCTGGAAAATATTCAGTAGAATCATTAACATCACAAGAGGAAAATGACTCTACATTGTTTCTGAACAAAACCCTGTTTAACACTTTTGCTTGACTTCCCACTTCCCTTCTAACACCCTACAAACGCAAAAATAGACAGGTGAGATCATATGCCCCTGCACTGACTCCTAAGATATATAAGATCACAATTTCCCTGAATTTGTGACAAAATGCAAATCGATCAAATTAACATGGGCAATTCTTACAATCATGAGGTCCAAAGATCAATTTCAATATATACAGGAACCAATGCCAATCTTAACTGAACCATACCGTCCAAAAATGTATTACTGGAAGCCGTGTCATGACCAAATATTCTACAAAAGAAAAAGGAAAAGGTACACTTCATGCAATATCAGGTTATGTTGAGAATAAGTAGTTATTATTAATTGAAATATACAAGACACAAGTGCCTAAAAGCTGATTAATAGTTCTGATGAAGAACCTTTTCATTTTGACTGTATCATAGAAAATGTGGTTTTATCACTCTCTGGAACTAAATCATTCTGAAATGAGGAGGAGCTGCCTCTAGGGCTCCATAATAATGCTCCAAAACACTCTTCAGGTCAAGGCACATTTATTGTCATAAAACCGACTTATATGCGTATGAAGGGCAAATTAGCACATGAACATTAAAATTTATGAATGTCAAACAGATTAAATATGGGATAGAAAGATCGTGGTCATGTCCCTTGAACCATATTATGGCATCTACTTATTAACAAATTCAGCACTCAAATGGTGAATGCAGCAGAATATAGCATTACATTGTTTTCGCTTTGTTAATAGTATAACTTAATTTTTCCAGCTACATAGTTTTGTTACTGGAAACAAAATAATTGTAGCATATGATAGACTTGGCTAAAGTTGGTGAAGAACAAATACAGGAAATCTTAAGAAGTCGGTCTTGACAATTTAAGGTTGTATCAGTCATATCACTCAGTAGCCTCTAGAACACAAACTGTGGAAATCAAGAGTGTCAAAGAAGAATTTTGATTTATGAGAAAGTTCAAAGAAAGGTGAAAATAGAGGTTGAGATAATATGACAACAGAAGGACCTTGAAATCAAACTTAAAAATGTCAACCATAACATCTTTAACTAAACAAATATTGTAAGGTTGCAGAGAACGTACTTGGCTACTGCACCAACCTCTAGTAGATTCAGTCACACACAAGCAGTATTTGAATACTTTCAGGAGCCTCTAGGCATCTCTCAATCAAGTTGGAGAGTCACTTTAATCATTTTTCTGATTCTGTTGTTGCTTTTCATGATATAACATATAGATGAAATGGGGCCTTAGCATATCTTAATTCCATCAAACTGAATAAAGTGTTCGTTTTACTTTGCCCATATAAATTCAAATAGCACAATATGTAGATTTCACCAGGTCTCCTTAGCCAGAGCAATCTTACCACTGTGGCTATTGCAGGCCGGAATTGTCTCTGTTCTTATATCTGCATCCATGCTTCTTAGTTTGCCAGCACGCCATGTGCAGCATGGAGTAAAGTCTCAGATATGGCTTTCCTAGGCATTTCTATTTCACCATTCAGGTAACACCATTAATTTTTTTTGCAATTTGGCTGCAGTGGACTAAAAATGCTTTTGTCAGGACATTCTCCTAAAAACCACTCCAAACTAAAGGAACCCTGCCAAGCATGCATAGGAAAAGCTCAGATGGCGCAAAGCACCAGCCCAGAAACAACGAGCTGGACCTAAATCATTGTCCATCACTATTATCCCCACGCATTCAATGTGGATTAACTCTCAGAGGTGTAATGAAAGCTTTAACCCTGTAATTTGTGCCCAGCAGCCTCATATTTCAGGGCAATCAAACCCAATGCACGATTTAGGAATTAGGATGTTATTGGAATCTCACTCTCAGAAGTTTTTTTTTTTTTTTTTTTTTTTTTTGGGACACAGATGTCATTGATATCTCAAGGTAACAAGTTCAGCTTTCAGGATTTAGGATGAAGTAAAAGGGGAAAAAATCAAACTTTCAGCACAAACCTGTGCATCGTACATAACAATGCCAGCATAAATAACCGCTAAACCAAAAATTGCATCAGAGAAACCCCTGAAATAGGGAAAAGGAACAAAAAAAAAATGGAACTTAGATTAGTTCAGTAATATCATTCTTCCAGCTAAGACTTACTAAGAATCAAGTCAATGGAGCAAAACAAGTCTTCTAATAGTACATATATGTCTTGCTTTCGACAAAGTGAAAAAAACGATGGAAATGAACCATACCTTTCTAGGCCAAGGATTGTTGCAGTCGCAACAACTGCCTGTGGAGTGGGAATAGATAGAAATCAATGACCATATTTATAACTTAAAAGAAAAAAAAAATCAATGTGGCAAAAAGCTACAAAGTTGAGCTCTTCCCTCCCTAGCCCCTCCTGAAAGTGAAATTTTCAAGCGAAACGAACGCTGTTAGGTTATAATAAAATATTCATCCATTTCAAGGCTATCGAACTAGCAGTCTTTTTTAAAAAAAAAAAATTGGAAATAAAGGAGGGTGAGGGGAAAGAGAGAGAGAGGGAGGGAAATTACAGAGGAGTGCGTAGAAGGGAGCCCTCCAGCCTGAAAGGCACTCTTCAAATCGAATTTGTTGCCGTGGAGAATCGCTGAAGTAAAAGGCTTTGAGAGTTGGCCAAGTGCCGCGGATACAGCTGCTGCTATTAAAACCTACAGTCATAACTATCCTAGTGTAAATAACAACAAACACCTCCATAACTAACGCATTAAAAAAGAATATATACGTATTCGTGTAAAAACTAGCAACCCCAACCTTGTTGTGGACGATGTCAACGATTTCAACATTGGAAGCACACAGCGTTGAGAAACAGCTACTACTAAGTGTCCTTGTAGAAGATAATGTTGGGCCGGCGTTGCTTCTGAGAAAGTGGTGGTGGTATTGGCCAAGTTGAATTTCTCCGGAGGAACCAGAACCACTCAAGTGAGGACGGAATACGTGCTTCCTCATCTCGCCATACCTTTCGCTGTTGGACACCACAACTCTCGAATGCATCGAAAAGCTCCAACCTTGCAGCAACATCATCATCCCCCTCCTCCTCTCACTTATCCTAAACCCCTCCCACCTGCCTCAGCTCAGCTTCACTCTTCCCCGGTCAATGGCTTTTTTTTTTCCCCTTTAGTCAATGGCTTTAATTTAATAGGGGCGACTTTGCCATACGTATGGATGTTGGCCGTCCCGTTTGTATTTTTTGTTGGTATGGAGCTGCCAACAACTTGGGTTGTCAAATTAGCAATATGCAATTTGGCTTCCAACACCTGGGGGCGGCGTTCAAAAAAAACACCTGGGTGCGTATTATAAGTATTGTGCTACAGCTTAGTTTGTCAAATTAGAAATATGCAAGAAATAATTAAATAATTATGGATGTCTGGTTCCTATCTAATAACAAATTTATCACTAGTTCTAAGGTGATAAAGTTATAACGCTGTCATGAGATAATAAAATTATAAAACTATCATGATTTTCAAGGTGGTAAAACCTTCAAGATCATAAACTTGTCACGACTTTTCAGAAGATCTTATTAATAATTATAGTTAATTGATATATTTTGAACTACTTTCCAGATGATCTTATCAACAATTGTAGTTAATTGATATATTTTAAACTCTTTTGTAGTCTCCTATAAATAAGGGTCATCCCCTCTCTTAAAAATACTAGGCTTGGTGCCTCGCGAGTTTTGCGGGGTGTCCATTATTGACTGTCTTAAGGTAATGTAAGATTTATTTAATAACATTAGATTTGGAGTATTTTGTATGATAATGGAGTTGGAAGAGTGGATAGAGGAGTGATATATTGGATTGATTTATTTATAAATAGATATAGCAAAATTGCTGCGATTTGTATTGTGTTTTTTAAAATTAATATGATCTAAAGATTTGATGGATAATATTGGTTTCAAATTTTTTTTTATTTTAATTTAGTGATAAGTAAATATTATTTAAATTAATGGAATATATGTTATTTTTTTAAAGTTGATAGGATGGAAAATTAGGTGGAGAATTACATTGAGAGTGTTATAATTTATTGTACTTTGGGCGTTGGTAGTTTATGTATTTTAGGATGATGATATTTTCATAATTTGGATAGCTAGGATGAGAGAGTGTGCTTCGTTGCAGTGGAAAAGTCTATGGAAAGGATATAAATGAATGGGGAATTTGTTGAAAAATAAATGGATAATAGATTTATTTTTTTTTGGCAAATTTTGATATAGTTTGGGTGTTGTGTGATGAGAAAATTAATAATTTGGAATAATTTGATATCGTAGCTTGGTAAAATACGTGTTTATTAATTAAGTAGGTTTTTTTCTATAAGTAAAGATGATATTGATTTATTTATGAATGAATGTGATTGAAATAGATGGAAGTTATATTTTTGAATTAATAGAATCTGAATAAGTAAAGGATAATATTTTGAGAGTTGAGAGATTTTATATATTAATAGTTTATTAATAAATGGATATTATTGAAAGTAAGGTGATGTGTATAAACTTTTTTATAAGAAATAGAAATGATTGCACATGAAAATTATAGAGTTTAATCACTAGAATTTGCAATAGAATTTTTAAATATTTATTGTTTGATGTTTATGTGACTTATTTTATGTTACTTAAAGTTGTAGTGAATTTTGTATTATGCGTGTGTGTGTTTAGTATTTTATTTTAGGTGATATAATGGTTTACTTTTTTTAGTGTTTAGATTTTTTGTGGTTTTGTTTGTTTGTTATATATTTATTTATTTATTTATATATGTGTATATATATGTATATGTCTATTTAATATTTTATTTGAGCTTGTATAATTGTTTAATATTGTTTTAGCATGTCTATCTTTTCCAGTTTTGTTTGTTCATTATATTTGTGGCGTTCCTATTTGTCTTGTGATTCATGCATCAATATGATTTTTTTTTTTGAGTTGCATCATGTATATTTTTGTCTATATATATAAGGGTGTGGTTTTAAGTATTTGTATGTAAATTTCTGGTAGTTTGGTTATCTTTGTTATAGTTTCAGAGAAAAGTTTGTCTTTTTTTATTTTGGTTTTCAGTGGTATATTTTCCAATTTTTTAATTTTTGAAATATTATCGAAGTAACATTTTTGAAATAGAGGGAAATTATCCTATATTTTTAAAAACAATTAGTCATATTAATGCAAGCTAATACAAAACGTCACAATTGATTTATATTTATTAGATACACACAAAATTTTCGTCTATATATATATTTTTCAGAAAATCAATATTTCTGTCGATACATATATATTTTGCAGAAAATGAATATATATAAAAAGGCACACAATTAATCATCACTTTGTATTGACCGCATTTATGCTATGTTACTCAATCTTAAAATACAAAAGCTTTAAGTTAATAATTTAGTAGTTAACAAATATTATCGAAGTAACATTTTTGAAATAGAGGGAAATTATCCTATAATTTTAAAAACAATTGGTCGCATTAATGGTAGCAAATACACAGTGGCACAATTGATTTATATTTATTAGATACACACAAATTCTGTCAATATATATATATTCTAGAAAATCATTATTTTTGTCGACATATATATTTTGGAGAAAATGAATATATATAAAAAGGCACACAAATAGAATGTGAGAATATATATAGATTTGTATAACCCAAAAAATTCATGTTTGCATTGGGGAATGGAAGGTAGCGGCAGCTGCAACAAACAAAAGCAAAGAAATAATAATTAAGAGAGATGACAAGCTAAAGACCACAAAGTACAAAATTGACAGCAAAATTACAAAGAAACCAGCACAAAAGGGCATGATTGGAATAAAGCTAACAAAATGCAATACGAGGACAGCCGCAATAGCAGGCAATAAACTCAAAAGCAGGCCCCCATGATGCTAAAAGACACAAAAGTCCAAAATCAGTGGCAGAATTGCATCGAAACCGGGACAATCAACTATAGCTCGTGACTCGGCGCATTATGTAGTTTAGGATGATTATTTGATATGAATAACACATATTATATGTTAATACAAAGTGGTACAATTGATTTATATGTATTAGATACACACAAAATTTTTGTTCATTCGTATATATTAGATATACATATGATTTTCATTGATCTGTGTTAATACAAAGCAGCATAATTGATTTATATTGATTAGATACACATAAAATTTGTATATATTAGATGCACACAGAATTTTTATCGATTTGCATATTTTTTTGAAAATCAATATTTTTGTTAATATATACATTTTGGAGAAAGTTAATAAATAAGTTAATAAATATAAAAGAGCAGAGAAATTATATTTTGGAGAAAGTTAATAAATAAACGAATAAATATAAAAGGCCAGGGAAAATTATAAACATAAAAATGAATCCTTTTTTAAATCATAAAAACGCACACAAACAAAATGGCCGAAGATAGCAATTGCAGCAGCAGAAGATAGAACAAACAAAAGGACAAAATTGGCAACAAAATTACAAATGAACCTGGACAAAAAGGGCACAATCGGAATAAGGCAGCAAAAACAAAAATGAGGAAAAGAGCAACAGCAGGCAAAACGGTTGCATGGAGTTTGGTAAAAGAAAAAAAAGGGCAAAATCAGCCGCGGAATCACATGAAAACCAGCACAATCAACTGTAGCTCAAGCCGCGGGGCTTTATGTAGTTTAGATGTAGAGCTCAAAATCATTTGAGAAAATAAAAGAATACTTTTCTTTCTTATTTACTTTTCTCTTTTTCTAAATTCATCAATTTTCTTGATTTTTTTAGCATAGTGCCCACCATATAAAGAATATAAATCCTATAGTTTTATAACACGTTATGCGCTAAGGCTTAAATTCTCCCAGTTTCTTCTTCAGTCGGTTGAAAGCTTCTGTCCTAGACGAATTAGTAGTCGTACTTTCTCAAATGTAGTTGAAAGCTACGTCTACATCTTTTGAGCGCCCTAAGAAGTAGTTCTATGGGCATGTCATCTTTATTTCGAATGATTGTTGAACACATGTTACGATTCTTAAACTCTCCTTAAGGTAAGTTTCTCCTTTACAAATTTGTTTTAATTTCGTATGCCTAACTTCTAAATAATCGTAAAATAGAAGTGGCTACTACTAAATAATTATTAAGTACAAACATATACTTTTCGACATTTTTGAAATAATATTTCTTCTTTCAATCCTGTCCACTTATCTTATCGAAAAAATTATTTATTATAGATATTAGATGTTAAAATACAATCTAATGCAATGAATTTTGAGGACACTATTGTAAAAAATCAATTATTCTTAAGGATCCATTTGTCCTTTGAACTAATTAAAAGAAAAAGATTTGATCTTCTGAAGATAATCATTATTTTAAAGGTCTAGTATGATAAATTTACCTGTGATTGCAAAAACATAATTTTGTAATGTTCAGAATTACTTTTTAGTTAAAATTGTGTAGAGAAAATACTATTTATGAAATATGTTGAAAATAATATTCTCCACATTTGATTCCTCAAATATGCTCCTGTGTAGCAACAATATTGAGAGAAATTTTTTAGAAGTATTCTTTGTTTATTGCATATCTTCTTGTAAATGAATACAGTAATGAAATTCACCAACTAACTCTAGTTCATTCCCAAAAATAAATGAGATGAAAGTTTAAGTTGTTTGTTAGTTATGATTGTGGCCATAACTATAATTTTGGTAGATATGTATCTTATCATGGCAAAAAGAAAAATTGCCAGTTGAAGTAGGATAATAATAAAAGAACAAGAAAATAAGGATTCTAAAGATAATTGCTACTAGTATTGCATGAAAGATCATTAGTCCCATGCATGTCATATAACTATATATCTTATCAGTATTTATGAATTATCACTAAAAAGAAAGATTTTGAAGATTCATCCGAGTGAAGTAAAAAGTTAGTTTCATACCTAGAGTTTGATTAAATATTTTGTTAATTTTTATCATGTATTAGTAAAAAAGAAAACAAATGTCTGGAAGTACACTTGACCAAACCAAATTATAACAATATCTTGATATGATCAATTTCTTTAAACATCCTAAAGGTGTATGAAGATTAATTTGATTTATGATAATAATAATTGTATTTTCTTCTTGAAAAAGAATTGGATACCAAACATTTGGAATCAAAGGATTATAGTAATGATATTTGTCTCATAAGAATTATGGTGACGATGATATGTGTTTCACTGATAATATTACTATACACACTATATTTAAAAATAAAATGTACTTTTTATTGAAATTCATAAGTGGTAATGCTAAAATTGATCAAAAGTTTTAGAAAAGTCAATACTATATTTCTTTTTGAAAGAGTAAAATTTGTTATATATGATGCACTGCTCTTCAAGTCTTAAAAAAATTATTCCAGATATCTCAATATGGATATCATATCGAGATACTAAATGAGACAATAATAAAAATTATAATTAGAGATCAAGTGAGACAAAGGTTGATTATATTCCAAAAACTATTCGAGAAGGAATAGTTATTGGTATAGTTGTTTTCATTCTCATTTGGTTTACAATTAATTCAAAATCATCATTCACGAAAAATAAAAAATTTACTAATCCCAATGAATTTATGATTTTACAAAACGTGAGAATTTAAATAATTTTGAAAGCCATCAAGTACTCATATATATATATATATATATATATTCCTTTATGTTATAGGTAACTCCAACAGAAATTTAAAAATTTATATCGGGTATGAATCATACTTTACAATTAAACATTGTGAAATATTGATAGGTGATTTATTTATTGAATAATTTATTGATATTTTGATGAACTATAATTCCTGATATTAGGAGAAGGAAATCAACAAAAAAAGAATCACTTAAAAAATATCATTGAATTTTCTCGATCCTCATACAAAATAATATGAATTGAAAGTTTAAAATATTATTCATTTGTAGAAAATTGCAAATAAATTATCAAATATATTGACTCCAAAGAGTTATTAAATCAAATATTCTTACAAAAAATACTTGATTAAAATTAATGTTTCTGAAGGATACATATAAGTGCTACAAACGAATTTAAGGTCGACCTACCTAAATAAACATCTTGATTTCAATATTTTGAATATTAAATAAATGTCATGACAAAATTCAACTTTCTGAAAAGTTTACTTCTGAAGAGAATGAAATCATAGAAACTTCAGCCTAAGAATTTTCACAAAAATTTGGATTTGATTATGATGAGATATATTTACCTATAGTGGATATGATCATGAACAACTAAATTTGTGTTTAATGGATGTAATCTCAGTTTATAGGAATCTTGATAATAAGATTTACATGAGAATCCTTAAAGGATTCAACATGCCTGAAGCATTTAAATTAAATCCCAAAACAATTTATCCCATCAAATTATAAAAATCTCTGTGTGGGTTCAAGGAATCTAGACATGTGTGGTCCGCCTTAGTGAGTGTTTACTAAAGAAAAATTATGTAAATGATCAAATATATCCATGTGTTTCTGTAAAGAGAAATGAGTTAAATTTTGTTATTATTATTGTATATGTTAATTATTCTAATTTGATTGGAACTCCTGAAGAATTTCAAAAAATTGTTGAATATTTAAAGATAGAATTTGAAATAAAAAATATTAGAAAAATCAAAATTTGCCTGGATTTACAAATTGAACATTTAGAAAAATAAGATTTTTGTTCATCAAACTGATTATACTCAGAAAGTATTAAAATAATTTTATATTGATAAAACACATACTCCAATGGTCGTCTGGTCATTTGATTATGAGAAAAATCCTTTTAGATAGCAAGAGGTAGATGAAGAGATATTTGATTCTAAAACACCATATTTCAATGTAATTTGTATGTTAATTTATCTTGCTAATTGTACAAAAGTACATATATCATTTTCTATAAATTTATTAGCAAGATTTAGTTTTTCTCCTACCAGACGATATTGGAATAATATAAAACATTTTTTTTCGCTATCTTCAAGGAAGAATTGATTTTGGGTTATATTACCCATATCATTATGGGTTTGAATTACTTAATTATGCTAATGTTTGGTATTTATCTGATCCACATAAAACAAGATCTCAAACTAACTATTTAATTATATGTGTTGATACAGTCCTTTCATGACAATTTATAAAACAATCTATAACTGCTACCTCTTCAAATCATGTTGAAATAATAACAATACATAAGGTTAGGTAAGAATGTATTGACTAAGATCAATGACCCATTATATTCGAAAAATAGTAGGTTATTCTCTGAAAAAGAAAGTCCTTCAATTATATTTTATGAAAATAATGCAGTTTGTATAACTCAATTAAAAGGAAAATATATTAAAGGAAATAGATCGAAATATATTTCACCAAAATTCTTTTTACTGATGATATGCAAAAAATGGTGAACTTGATGTGCAATGAATTCGATCAAGTGATAATATGACAGATTGATTTACCAAGGCATTGCCGACTACAATACTTGAGAAATTAGTGAAAAATATTGCAATGCATCGACTAAAAGATCTTAGTTCACATTGGGATCAGGGGGAGAAATTGAAATCAAGAATAGTGTATTTTCTTTCCTTTATTTGAATTTTTTTCACTAGATTTTTCCTAATAAAGTTTGAACGAGATATATTAGTTGTGTAGTAGACATCTAAGGGAAGTATTATGAAATAATTAAATAATTATCGATGTCTAATAACGTTTATCTTATCTCATAGATTTTTGAGATGATAAAATTATCAGGACTTTTGAGGTGATAAACTTGTCATGACCTTAGAGAAAATCTTATCATCAATATCTTAAGAATTATAGTTATTTGATATATTTTGAACTCTTTTGTACTCTCTTTATAAATAGTGGTCACCCCTCTCTTCTATTAGTGATATATATAATTCAAAATCATTTGACAAAATGAAAGATTAGTTCTACTTTTCTCTTTTCTAAATTCATCAGTTTTTTTTATTCTCTTAACATAGTGCTCACCATATAAACAACACAAATCTTACATCATACACAAATCCTACATCATCAAATTAGTATTATTTTTTTCGTTTGACAAAAAAAAAATATTAGTATTATTTTTACCATGTGTCTAACAGAGGCATTCATTAAGATATAGTTCAAGCGTTATACTTTTAAAAATATAAGATTAATAAGAAAAAGTAAATAAATATAAGGGAAGGTAGGCAAGATTAAATAACAAAAATATATAAATGTAAGAAAGAAGAATAATTATTAGTATATTTATATATATAGTAGGTTAAGTGAATATTAGGTGTGTTGAGAAATGCCCTAAGAGTACCCATTAAAAAACCCTTAATTTTACGGCACAAGTAAACTTTTTAACCACCCAACTGAAAAGGACAAATTTATAGACTTACTATAGTATTAATTTATAACACAAGTAAATTTTTTTTTTTTGGAGTAAAGTTCTCTTCCAACTAGTATTACTAAAGCTGTGTCTGGTATGCTGTTAGTTTTACATGACGCTTAAAAGATCTCAGAGCATATGTTTTTCGTATTCACGGCATTAAGCACAGGACTCAGCTTTTTCTCTAGGGAAGAACAGGATAACATACAAGTAAAACCACTGATACAAAAGTTTTTACTTCTCATTTTCTGCTCTAAACCAGGATTGACAAATTATGTGCTACGTTTCCTCTTTTGTACAGTTTAACCACAAAACCAGATGCCGAGAACATCATAACTTTATTAGAACCATTGCCCCTAGAAGTATTCAAATTCTACGTATGAAGGATCACTAGAACTACTTTTGTTTTTATCAGTTGCAATCTCTGCCATCTTCTTGTCTGAATGGGCTGCCTCTTTATTAGCAAAATGCCCGAAATCTACAGGTTCAGGGATGTGGGGTGGTTGTGCACTCCTGACTAAAGCCCAGTTCACACCTTCAAAAAATGCGTGTTGCTTTATCTCTGTGGCGCCCCTCTTGTATGCAATTCTCTTGTGTGGCTCTTTAACCAAGAGCCCTCTTATTAGATCACGAGCTGGGAAGCTCACTTGTGGAGCTTCTGGGAATCGTAACGGTTGGCCTACGACATTGAACAATGTCGCCCTATTCCCAGACCCCTTAAAAGGAGTTGTCCCATGCAAAAGCTCATATAAGAAGATTCCAAATGTCCACCAATCCACTGCACTGCCATGACCCTCACCTCGTATTATCTCTGGGGCTAGGTATTCATGTGTTCCGACAAAAGACATTGACCTCACATTAGTTGGCTCGGCCATCAGCTCTGGGAGGGCTCCACCAACGAAGAGACCAAAATCTGATTTAGACTTCCGATTCTTTTTGCTAGGAAGGATACGAGGGAGAAAAGCTGATGGCTGCATACATCCATGCACTGCATTCTCGTCATCTAAAATGCCACCAGCATTAGAACTGGCATTTCCTGCATGCACAGATGAAGATTTGACTAGTGTAGGACTGACCGAGCAACGAAGTGACAGGTCAAAGTCAGAGAGCATAATGTGACCCTCATCTCTCACCAGCACATTTTCTGGCTTTAGATCCCTGTAGACAATTCCCAGCATATGCAAATATTCAAGTGCCAACAGAACTTCTGATGCATAAAACCTACAAAAAGTTAAGACTGCATCAGTACCAAAAGCCATCTGTCACAGAACAACCATCTGTATGCTTCAATCTGAGCATGTATGCAAGTCTGTGATCTAAGTTTAAAGCGTTACTGCAATGGAAATCACAGCTAATACAATATTTGACAAAATTTTCCACCAGAAAAAAACAAATAACCGTAAGATTAATTGACATCTCAACTGCAATTTAATGAGCAGTAGAAATTGTGCAGAAAAAAGTGCATTAAAAGGAAAAGATGGTAAAAGCCAGGATTTTGTTGTAGTTCCAAAGTTAATTACTGCAGGCACAATTGAAATGCATAAATAGAAGCACAACAAATTACCACGTCTCTCAAAACTATCACCAGACGGCAGTTGAAGTTTAGCTAGTGTATGGCAGAAAACTCAGTACTGATGGCATTACAACCTGCAAATGTTTTCCCTCATCTATTAGCAGACCACTGTTTTTTCTTATGTCCGTTTTCGCTTCATATCACATTTGGCTTCATACTTTGAGAAGTTTTCTAGAATTATCAGCAATCAAATTGAGAATCTCTCTCTTCAAAACACTGTTTTGGATCCACTCTGTTTGGAGTTATAACATAAGCATAAAAATGGAAACGAAGGAAAGAAAAGAAACTTAAGCTTAACGGAATACACAAGATGAGAAAGCACAAGACTTGCCTCATTTAGGAATTCACAACAGAATAGAAATGATAGTTTCTTTCTTCACTTGGACATTAAACAAAATACATAAGTAAAGGTGCTTTAACAAGTCCACATCATATTCTTGTAATTCTCATTTTTCAGCACAAATCTTCATGTTCAGTTCTTCATGAGAAAATGTATTAGTATGGAGAAGGAAATTGCTAATAAGATATCTGATCCCTTCAACAATTAATTCCAACTGCGAAGAGATGAAATTTAACCAGTGAAAAGATGCATAGATCTCTACATTTTTTTCTTTATTTTTCTTTTCTGGGGAAAAAATTATTTTCAGGCCTCTTGTTTTAAACCCCCATTATGCCATGCTGAAAAGTCCAGTGTTAATTTCATCTTGCAAGCATACCAGCCCTTGCAAATAAGTATCCTTGATATACTTAGTCAGCATGGAATATTGTTCCATACTAAGTACTTTCAAGGACCAAAAAACTGGGAAGCATCAAAATTTCAGAAAAAATGCAGAAGCATAAGAAACTGCCCAGTCATATGAAGCGAAACAAAAAAGCATGTAAAGCATCCTAACAGTCACACTGCTGGATTCATAAAGCCAATATGCCACAAAATGCTGCAACTAGCAATTCTTGGAATATACTATACCTTCCTCTTTAACAAATCTTAAAAGCTCAACCAGTTTAGCAACTTGCAGAAGCAATAACTGGTATAATGCTAAGTCCACTAAATCATACCTCTATGATGTTCAGATACCATAGATGGTGCACCAAGAGATCTCACAAAAAATGGTAAAAGCAAAAAGCATCCGGTAGCCATGAAAAGAGAGATAAATCAGTTAGTCAATAAATCTCACCTAGCGGCATCCTCAGAAAAATACTTGTTGGGCTGCTTTTGTCGAAGAGTATGAAGATTACCTCCACTGCAAAATTCCATGACCAAGCAATAAAATTTTTCAGTTTCAAAATAAGAATACAGGGTAGGCAAGAATGGGTGATCAAGAAGACTGAGGATCTCCCTCTCAGTTTGAGCTCGAAGTAGCTTGTTTCGACTTGCAAGAGATCCTTTGTCCATCACTTTCATGGCAAAATAAGTGTTAGTTCCTCGAAGTTCAACAAGATAGACACTTCCAATGTCTCCATAACCAAGTCGCTTCAAGAGTCGAAAATTACTAAGGCCAAGTGGAGAATCCTTTAAAGAGACGGAATTAATGGCATCCCATCGAACATCACCGCCAGTGTGGGGCTTAAGATGTGTGGTGGAACTTTCTATGCTGTCACTGCGCGTGCTACTGCCACTACCCCAGCTAATGACCAATTGAGGACTCATATGATCATTCATCTTGGTGCCCATAGACATTATGGATGGTCCACAAGATAATGTAGACATCAGATGCTCAGAATGCGTCCCTGAAATTGAGCCATGTGGTGCACATGTTTCACTTGGAGGATTTAAACCAGACACGGTTACCAGATCAACTTTTTGAACATTCAGAGTCGAACTTGATTTAGATTGGAAATTTGCATCCATGTGGAGGGGTCCAAATTGTGATTCACTACTTACATTGAGGCTATTCATGTCCGTATCTGATTTCTTTCGTTCACATGCAAAATTAGATGCTGAACTGGTAAAACCCTTGATATCCAGGTCCATGTTAGACTTACTAACTGTGTGTTCTGATGACAAGTCACTCATCTGCACAAACAAAACCCACGTCAACGTTTTTACTGCCGTAAACCAAAAAAAAAACACTAAAAAAAGGAAATAGAGATGTTCTTCCATTTCTAAAAAGTTTGTTAATGACTGCACTGCTAGCTGAAATAGAGCTCAATAAAGTGACTAGTGCACTTACAAAGGATGGAAGATGTAACAAAGAAAGAGGTAAAAGAAGATAGAGAGTAGCGACAGCATAGTGAACTTAAGCTACTGACTACCAAAAGACTAGAATAATTTTCTCTAATTTTTGCTCACCACTAAAGTGGAAAATGATTTAGTAACTTGTCATAATGTGTTATTTTCAGAAGTTAAAGTCTGGCTTTTCAGTCTAGAGCAACAGGAAATGGTAGGGAATGAAAAAAATAACAAAAATAACGAGACAAAAGTGGCTAAATAGAAGTGATGGGATCTAATAGATAAATTTGCCATACAAATGTCTGCTAGAAAGATGACAAAGAAAAGAATGCTTTCGAACAGCTATGAAGCCAATGAGTCCATAAACTTAGCCGAGTCATTTTCTTGGTTCTAATGCACCAAAGCTGCTAAAAAAATTATTGCTATGAAATTTCAATAGTCTATGTTTTAATTGAAATACCCTTTACTTTTTTTTTTCTGTTTTTTCCGCCGGGGGGTGGGGGGGGGGGGGAGGAGTTGTGGGCGGAAGGAGGATGAAGAGAAGGGATGTAAAAATAGAAAGAGAAGAAGCACGACTATTGAGGGAGTGTGGTAATATCATTTTTATAGAAATAGAGTCAGCAAAGTCTTGAACCAAGTCAGCTCCCTTTGAGTGCATACTAGCCCAAAACACAACATGTAATTTAAAACAACTGATAAGGAGAACAACCTATCCAAGCTGGTGTATGAAATCAAGCACCTATAGCTGCAATGCAAGTAAAGAAAAAAAAGAAGAATCTGTAGCCAGATGCCGAAAGAAGGGTAAAGACATGCAGAAGCTAGTGCATAGTATCTTATTTTAAGCATCAAAGGGAAAATAAAGACAAGACAATTTGAAGCGAAAGAAAAGCATGAGCACAGTCAAGAAGAAGTCTATACTTTAGCACTGTAAAATCACTTCCAAACTAACACACGCTGGTCATTGGTCCAGGATATTTCTTAAGTGCGTGTGGTGCTGTGGATGGACATTTATCAGAATTCTAGTTGAAAATGCTCAAATAGACTGCACCTTCCACAGTATTATATGAAACAAAGGAATTCTTACTAGTTGCCCCATAACACGTCCCACAGAAAACAAAAAAGAAGAGAAGAACATCAAGAACCATAATGACACATTAAAAAAGGAATAATGTTGAGCACTTTTGTCACAAATAGGAATCCAATCAGACTCCTCTCCCAATGAATACAAAATATCTAACCAGAATAAAGTACAGTAGAAAAATCTGAACACAAAACATCAATGATATCCATCAATGTCACCTTACGGAAGGCATATATCCTTTACCGCAATATGAATGATCCACAAAAGATAAATTTGAAATAGACATGTAGATCTGCAATGCTAAACACGTATGAGACTTTGTACTCAGGCTTTGATGACATTGAAACAAGACTCACAAATGATTTCGAAAAGTTGCTTGCAGAAAGTACGTGATCATTATTGATTTGAAGCTGCCAGTTACCAGGTGCAAAATGAATTAACACTGATGGACATTACCTTTAGCTTTAGACTAACTTGAGTGTCTTAAAAAAAAAAAAACAGGCATTCCAATGTACCTTTTTTTTTCATTTAGCAACAATAGGCCTAACAAAAACTGGAAATGCAATTTGGCAGTGGCTGCAGTTCAAAAGCTATCATGTTACATGTATAAGTTGGTGGCAAGCTGCAATCAAAGGCATGCTATAAATGAACCCATTGGACCCGAGGGCTCCCATCAGCAGCCACAAAGAAAAAGGGAGGGAAAAACTGCAGAAATAACAAGTGCAAATTCAATCAGAAGTGAAGAAAAATAGAAACGAACCTTTTTGAGGCTAATTTAGAATGCTACGGCCTCCCTTTGGTTCACTGCATTAAGAGATATAATCATGCAACGGGAATGGAAATTGCCGGAAGGTAGGACGTCATATCGGGTGAGGCCACCATTTTGTGGAAATGCTGCATTCCAATGATAATCAGGGATAGAGGGGAGAGGAGGAGGAGGAGGATCGGGGGAGAATGGTGGCAACAATAGGTTGGTATTGGATGGAACACATGGCCCAACGGCTACAACGAGGAGGGGGAAGAAGATGTTGTTAGTTGTATTACAACTTGAATTTCCATAGAAATTGTGATTGCTCCCGTCATTTCTGTTTCGGTAGTTGTTTGAAAGGAGAAATTTGTGGGAAGGAGGAGAGAGAGTGGCAGGACGACTATAATTAGGATAACAATTACTAAAAGTGGAATCCATTTCAATGTACTACAATACATCCCCTAATCTTATCTATATTACTACATGACTGGCTCTCTGTAAATGTACTACTCCCTCCCTCCGTATATGTGAATGCTGATGCTGATGCTGATGCTGATGCTGATGGGAAGACATTACTGGATCGCAGGAAGCAAGAGAATACTATAATTATGTAACCAACATTTAATATTTCTTTTACTAATATTTCCTAAAAATATATTACTCCTTACAATTAGTATCGGCAACGGCATCACCATTCACCACCACCAAAACAACAACAACGTGAAAGGCATACTACTAGTAAAAGGAATTGGTCTTCGGAATGGCAGATCAGCGAGACGAAAGGATCGGCGTTTAATTTTGTCAAAAGTGTGGTCGCAATGAACTCCACCCTCACCCCTCACTACTCATTCTGTAAGGACAAATGGGATACTTGCGTATTTGGAAAATTAATTATTAAAACTGCACAATTATTGATGAGTGGGGAAAAAAAGAAAAAGGATGACAGTTATTGCTACTAGTTACTTATATCGGATTCAAGAGCAAATTAACTGAACTTTTAAATAGTCAAGATTTTAATCATTCAACTATTAATAGTACATTTTTACCCATTGAATTATCAAAAAATATAAATTTTGTATTATTTCATTTGATTTTATCAGATATAATGGTTCGCACGATGCACGAGACATACTATTAATAGTTAGATAGATATGGTAGAATTAACTATGAAATTAGACGGAATGACCCAAAATTTAGACTTTTGATAGTTTAGTAAATACAAACATAGTATTAATAGTTGAATGACTAAGACTTAATTATTCAAAAAGTTTAGTTGCTGCGCGAATAATTTGCTCCAATTTCTTTTTCATGAATTAGTGGTAAAAAAAAAAATTAGCCTTAATTCCATATTACCCCTATAATTAGGGGAGATTGCAATTCATCCCACGAAACTTCTAACTCACTCCTGATAATATATGGGAGCTTTTGAAAATTACAGGGGGCAATTTCAAGAGAAAAGAATATTTTTCTAAATTGAGTGAGTGCAATTGTTAAAAAAAAAAAAAACTTAAAATTTATTGAACTTTCATATATATTCTTTAAACTAGGGAGAACTGGGGAGAGGGGGGCAATTGTCCACTTCACCTAAATGTTGCTCCACTACTGCCTGCTTGTGCCAAACAACAACACTAATAAGTGCTCATTTTCCGTGGTTATTTGTGTGTTTTTTTTGGTTTGTTTTAATCATATTAGGAGTGTATGTTCTAGGATTTTAGTTGAGTTTTGCATTGTGTTGTCAAAATAAGAAAAGTTGCATTTCTATGGAACTAAGCGGTGAAAACTTAATGTTTGGTAGGTTTTGATGGTTTAATTATCAATTGAAGTGAAGTGACAAGATATTTGTAGGATTCTTGATGATTTGAAATTTATTTCAAATGACATGAAGTATGAGAGGATCAAATGATGAAATGGGACGACGAAGAAACACAGAAGAAAAGATTAGCAAAATGACACATTTTGATATTTTGGTTATAACATCAGTTACAGACATTATTGAATTGAAATGATTCTTAAAATATTGTAAATATAAAGAGAATGACTACAATTTTTATGAAGATATCAAAATTAGTTTTCGCGTTTTCATTTCCAAATATCCAGATCACATAAATACTTCTTTGTTGCTACAATCTGAAGCAGGTTTCTGACTAGTTTAGTATTTTTTGGTTGTCACTGATCACGTAAACTTGCAAATGACTTGATTCTTGATCCATAGAAAATTAACTCAATTCGAAATCTTTCATTGAGATAATTGCACTTCAATTCAGTGGTAAAAGAAAGCAATGTCGCAAATCAGTTATGCAAATATGAATCCGTCAGTAGATCCATATGGGGATGTCGCGGATCCAACTGTGGGAGCAGCCGAAAACAAAAGTATGATGGAACCTCCGGCAGGTTTGATCGGATCTAGGTACAGATTCTACGTCGGTTTAAGTGGCGGCAAGAGTTTTTCCTTACTTTTATTTCTTACTCCTCCTTGCATATTTTTGCATCTCTATAAATACCCTTCAAAACCAAGTTTTGCAACAACTTTGGAGGGTAGAAATAACTCACAAAAATGTAGATTTTAATTAGAACTTCCTAGTTTATTAGATTAGTTTAAATTAAATAGGTTTAATCCAATCTTGTATGTATCTAAATGTGGATGAAGATTGAGAATTAAAAATGAAGAGATTGGAGACTCATGTAACAAAGCTGACTTCTCTCTAAGCTGTTTATTTCTTGCATTGAGCTCCAATGTTCAGTTATAATATATAAGTTGGTTATTTACTTCCCTTTCTCTCTAAGCTCTTTATGCCTAAGGTTTGGATGGAAATTTTATGTTATGTGTTGTGATGTTTTCTTAGTTATTTGAGCTTATAAATTGTACAAGTTATTAAGTAGTTTTGTTATTACGATCATAATTAATCAATCATTAATTGTAATTATCTCAAGGTATTAAATGTTATAGCAAAAGTAGAAGTTCAATACTAACTCATGAAAGTGCGCAATTTATAGAGTACGCTTACAAAAATAAAGGTACACCTTTGAATTTATAACTAGTTTTATAACTCATGAAAACTATAGGTATTGTTGATACACTGATCAAAGCAAGTATCATGTACATTAAAAAATTGCACTATAACTTAGTTAAGACTCAATCAACTGATAATTTCAGTAACAAAGATAGTTAAGAAATCTTAAATCCTATAAGCCTTTTTATTATTGTTTTTACTTTCTTTCGTTACATGTTTGTAGCGTAGATTTATTTACTCGTATTTGTGATCATCAAAATAATAAAGAGACGAAACAGCGTTGGTAAGTGGTTCGACCTTCCTTGTAAGACTGACATTCGAATTATTCCTATATTCATGTATGATGTATATACTTGCAGTAGTGAAAATTTGAATTTAAATAAAACTTCACATCAAATACGAAATCGAAGTTTGATCGTATAGGATAACTCTGATGCTCAAGTTAACGTATTTACAATCTAGAGAGAATGCGTGGAGTTGTTATTACCTCGACCGAGCAGGGTACAAAGGCTATTTAAAGGTTGTGAGGAGAGAATGTCCCAGATGTGCGACTCTGCCAATCTTATGTAAGAATGCAGATGGTGCATGCCAACTAAAAAGACGAAGAGATCGAGAGACACAGGGAGTTTCCAATAAAAACTCGGGAATGCTGAACTCCTGCGTCACTACATAGTCCAACTTTCAAATGTCAAGAATAAATGGAAAAATTCGTAATCTTACTTATATGAAGGTGTCCAAGCCTCCAATGAACAGTGTTTTTTGTCCGCTTTCCCCTTAATTCTGTGATTTTTTTGTTTTTTGGGGGGTTCGATGGTTTGTTTGGATTACTTCATATTTCCCCAATTTTATTTGCTTACATCATCTTTACAATTTTCAATACACCTTTTTATCTTCCCAATATCTTTTTATCTCACATACATCACATCACAAAAAGTGTTACAGTAAAAATATCCCAAATAATCCCAAATAACTTACAATCCAAAAATTGGATTTACTCCCTTCTTCGTCCCAATTTTTCAAAAGTAGTGATTTAATTATGATATTTATATATTTTTTTATTTTTATTTTTATAAATTTAAAATTTAAAATTTAAATTTAAATAATAACAAGTACATGATTAGAGGAAGATGCAATATTAAAAAGGGAGATTAAAAGTAGTTTGACTTTCTCAATGCGATAAAATAGAACACTTGGACGGAGGGAGTAGTTAATTGGGGAGCCCTTGGCAAGTGGAATTTGTGCTGGACGGTGGGCTTCTGGATTTTGGTGCTGATTTTGTTTGAGGGGCATTCTTGGTTTTTTACCTTATTAGTGGGGGCCTTTTGGTCAGTGGGGTTTCTTGTCAGGAGTGTTTGTGGTGCTCAGGTGGCAAATTGCGTTTGACTTTGAAAAAGCATTGCCCGGTTAAGCTTCTGCTGTTTCCCACGTGTTTCATGCAAACCTCAGTGGAATTTGCTCGGCTTAGAGCTTCGATCGATGGAGAGCTTAGTAGAACTGTAGAAGTGGCCTAACTTGCATCGAGGCCGCTGCATGTCATAATTTGTTGATCGGATGGATGAGGAATGCCATGATAATGCGCTTCCGGTGAATCTTTTGCTCTGTTGTACTTGTTCGAGCAGGTAAAAAGGAAACGCGTTGGGATATTCTGCAACTTAGGACTTGAGCTCTTCTTCCGGTTGCTCGGCTTTTGCGCTGCTCTTCCTGTATGTGAATTGGATTTTTCCTCGTTTCGTTTGGTGGTTATTTGCACTTGCGATTTATGGCTGATGAAGCTTAACTGCTTGGGAGCTGGTATTTTTCTTCATTATTTGAAATGAAACATGTACAATAAAAAATTTTCATATACATCTACAGTAAAGTTATTGAAAAACTCCCACTATTTTAAAATGTTTATCAAATATTACACCAAAATATTCCTTAAGAAAAGGAAAAGCTTAAATCGACAAACAAATTTGATGCAAAATTATCTAAATTTTCACAACTAAAACACACTTATGATCATTTTTAGCCATGTCAAGACTCATTAGGTGTCAAATTCTTTAACATTTTATACATGGGATTGCAAAAATTGCCACAAATATATAAACAATATTTGGAGGGATAAAATTATACAAACTTAATAATTTAAAGACCAACTCGATATTTTGCTCATAATAAGTTAAACTAAAATAGTTAACTGTTTATATGATAAACGTATAAATGATAATTTGTTTGAGTACCCTTGAAATATCAAAAATTACACTTACCTCTCTTGCTTATTTACCCATTTAATATGACAATACTATGTTCCCATTTTAATGAATCTTTCCTTGTTTTTTTATGTTTATACCAAGAATTGGTTTTAAAATTATTTTTGCTTTTGCTTTTCCCTTTTTATTCCTCCCTTTTGCCAGCAAGACCACAGAATAATCAATATTGGCCCTAGCTTCTATTGTATTCAAATCAAATGTCACACTATGACCTTTTATGACAGGTTAGCTTCGAATGTGATCTAATATTTTTGTTTACCTTTTCCTTTTTTCTGGTATTAAAATCAAAGTTCAAAATCAGTACAGCTTACCATGGTGGTTCTACCACTCCAAAAATCCAAAATTACTTGAAAAAATAATGGCAACAATTTCTTCTCCACCTCATAACGATTAAGTAGACGCGTGGCAGTTATCATAAATGTGCTGGAAATTCCCAAAAAAAAAATATTCGGAGTTCTAGAAGCAATTTACAGTGAAGCACAACTCTGGTGTATAAAAAGTTTTCAATGCCACAATCGATGCGCGATTTACTTGGCTAAATAATAACAACCCCAAACTGCCTGAAAAATGCTTGAATTTTGAACACCCAACCGAAAAGTAACCCAAAGCCCAACACAATCTTCAAATTAGTGGACAAATTGGGCGGGTTTGTGGATTTGGGTTTAGACTGCCAAGCCTAAAATACTTCTCCTGAGTTGAAGCCATACTACTATACATAAACGATGAGCTACAACACACCCACAAGGAAAGGCATTTTCTATCAACTGCTTTAGCTGCAAAAGCTAGGCCTGTGTCTGATACATTACACTTGCAATGTTGTCCAGAAACTCAACCAGCTATAGTTCACCCCGGCATTTTGCCTATCACGGTAATGCTTGTAACTTACAGAAACTATAAGCCCAAAATGAGCTCCTAAAAATAAGGATATTAACAATTACTAAGCCAGCGGAATTTCATTCTCTTGCAACAGGATCAAGAATAATTCACCTTTCACCATGAGTCACCCAGTTTTTCCCCAAAATATGACTGTTATTGCACATTGATGCTGCCGCAGGTTGCCAAGGGCATTACCACAAGAAATTGCTGGCAGTGACTTTGGTCATCAAAGGTGGAAAAAAAACTGTGTCATCAAAGTTGCTTAGTCATCAATATCTTGGACCCATGCCAAATCTGCCAACAGAATGCACCCGCAACATCATCATTTAGGCAAGGATCTTGCTTAATATGGAGCAAACATGGTTCGAGCATTGACATACAGACTAGCAATCATGCATGAAACAGTGCCATTGCCCAAGCTTTAAAGGCAAATGCTACTGCAATTTCTTATCCCTGATACTTTTGACTTTTCTAAACCAACAAAAATGCATGGTACTTATTAAACCAAAGAAATGGTTAGCTGAAAGCCTCAAAAACTCTATTACTCGAACTCTACTCCTCCCCAGGCATACTTATCTCAGACATGACATGACAAAGTTAAAGGGTGAAAAGGATGCAAAGTTTATATCATGGTTGAAGCCACCATAAGTGCATGAGTTGGATTTCAATTCTAACTATGTCTAATGTCCGTTTTCTTCCTTTTCCTATGTACATTTTTTACTTGTGCAGCACTCAAATGATTAACACAATAGTAGATATACAGATAAAAATATAATTTCCTCTTAAACATAAGACAAAATAATTTAAGCTGGTTTAAATTATCATATTTGCTTAAAGTGTTACTTACAAATTAGGATACAAGATGCACCCCCGTAAACATGCCCAAGTCTTTAGAGGTGTTGCCCCTTAGTTTCAGAAGGTTAATGAGTCTCACACCTAGACGGATACCTGTACCCAACACTGATACCCAAGTCCAGTGACAATGCTTAAAAGTGCAACACCTTTCTTCAGAGGAAGTGGTGCAAACCCATAGTATCAACTACCAATTACAGAATGCCATCATATAAAATACTTGACTCCAGCAAAATATGGTAGACATTGCAGATAGAAAGCTAGTATTTGAAAAAAGTAGATTTATGATATTTCAAATTGAGTGCTAATAGTTTCTTTATTTTCAGGTGCAACTCGAGATAACAAGGAAACTAAAAAAATAAACCCGAGACTCTGCAGTTGGGTATCAGCCATCCTTTACGCAACTTTTTGGATACTTTCCAAATACCCAATCTGAGACTAAAGCCAGATGGCTTACTGATTATCAGAACCATAATGAAACATATAAAATGATCTATGGCTTGATAAAAGAAACAAAGAATGACAAAAGTAGAAACTATAAATTCAAATTTCTCAACGAAATCACATACAGAGAGCCGAGTGGTGTTTGATGATACTAAACTAAATTCAGAAGGGGAAAGCATCACATCATCCCCTGACATCCTATAGAAACCCTACCAAATCCAAAATTTATTCATATGACTCATTTGGTAATACAAGTGACAATTCACAAAAGCATCAAAGCTTGAAAAATGTGCAAAACTATTAATATTGCAGTTCATAGAAAATAACAGGATTAATGAAATACAAGTTTTTGCATGGTTTCAAAGATGCGCTAAAGCTTTCTCATTTCACATACTTTCATTAGCACAAAATACAAATCAGAGACAGATGAAGAGAACAGACCTTGAAGCACAGACTCAACTGCAGCATTTGGGATTAGTAATCCAACAATCCGCTGATTGTCAGTGGTAGTTTCAATCCGGACAACTCTGATCCGTTTATGGCTTTGCCGGGCCTGGAGAGAAATGTAATGGGGCTTCACTCACTGGATATGTCTTTCCTCTTTAATCACATGTTTAAAAAAGGAACAGAAAAATGAAGGGCCACATTTTTGCTTAAATTTAGAGTCACAAGCAGCTTATTGCTTCAGAAGATGTATACACGCCCTATGAGCCTACCCAAAACACAGAGAGAGAGAGAGAGAGGGAGAGAGAGAAGCACTCAGCCAAAGAAACAGAGAATTAGGCAACTGACAATCTAAATTAAAAAGCATAGATGCTAACAAATTCAAACAGAATAATGCATGCAGCTCAGAACCGAAAACAATGAAAATGAGAATTCCTTTCCTAGGCCCCTAACTCTATCTTAGTGCTGGTAATTACAGGAAGAAAAAAATGTCAAGGATCAAGGGGAGACTAGGATGAGCTCTTGTGTAACTAGTCTGCAATACTCAGAAGCTTTCATCAACTATAACTAGGCTGCAAACTAATCGACGCTCAGTCAAAGCTCGACTCAAGCTCGAACTGGCTTGCCGAGCCAATCAAGTCGAGCTGAGTACGGAGATATTCAGCTCGTCAAGCCAGCTTGAATTGATATATTTTTAATATTCTTTATAATTAGTAGTGAACTTACATATATATCCCCAATATTTTTATTGTTTCAAAAGGTCAATCGTCTATTTTATGTACTTTAAAAAACATGAAAATCATTATTTTTTATTTTTATTTGAGCTCAATTAGGCTTGAACTTGAGCTTGACTAGGCTTGAATTTGAGTTCGAGCTCGAGTTCTACATTGAGAGCTTTTCAAGTTTGAACTCGAGTTCAAGCTTGGTGGAATTCAGTCAAGCTCGGCTTGATTAAGCCAAAGGTCAACTCGACTCAACTCAACTCAGCTCATTTGCAGCCCTAAATTTAACATGCCCTGAAAATCATGAAAAAGAATACCTGCTTGGAGAGAGCCTTCTCAATAGTTCCCCAGATGGGAAGAATAAGGCCACCCAACACATTTACCTCCTGCAATCTTCTGCCCACTGTACAGAAGCTCCCAAGCTTACAATTGGGTCCATGCATACACTGAACAGAAAAGTTGCAGAGACTCATATTAGAACTGTAACCAGTATATGTGCACACAAGACACGCATTACATAAAACAAGTACATAATACATATGCATATACACATTATGTGCTAGTGTAAAAAGATTTTTACATTCATAGAGTAGGAAAGATTAATCAAACATATATGTTTACAAATATATTATAGAACAACATGAGAAGTCATATTTGGAGCAGCAAATCATGCAACTGTTATGAACCACACCCTTAATGATCATAAGAAGAACTTGAAGTATATGAACCAAAAAATCACATGTAGGCTTTCCAAATACTTATGCATAGGATCTTCTTCTTCTGAAAGACTCACCAGATTACTAAAAGAAGCTGAAGTCCTATCCTTTAAGATGCTGCATGGCACAGCTTGAAAGTTGCCATTTCGGAATTAACGTTCACAGGGTACTTTAGCAGTGTGCTGCTTTAGTTATTCCAGGACTGTTTTACCAGTTCCTTGGTTATTCAATTACTTAAATGATTATTTCCTTTCCATAGTTGACTCAAGATCCTAAACTTACTTGCATTCCTATTATATTTGTTTATTGAAGAGCAAGAAATTACTAGTCTAGAATGAGGATTGGGCATTAAACATCTAGCCTTCTGGCAAATGAAATCCTCTTCTTTGACTTCATCTCATCGAACTTCAGCGCTGGTGCTAACTAGCCCCCAAATCAAGGTTTCTATTGGTTTTGCCTGAAAACCTAGACTTCGTTCATGAATTGAAGTACCCCCTTTTCACAGCATTTGGTATCAAAGTGATCCACAGATTGTTAAACTTACATGCAGCATGGGTTAAGAGAGATAGAAGGACGTCTTGAGTGGATATCCAAACAGTTGGATATGCTCATGCATTTAGAAGCCAGGGAACTTCAGGATAAGAAGCAATTCAGCTATAACATATCAGAAACACTTGAAGGTAGTCTGAAAGTGAATTATGAGTCTACCAGTGATAAGTAATCACGAATTATCCACCAATCTATGACGTTTAACCGCATGATGGTCCAAGTGTTAGATCTGGAGATTCTACAACAATCATCAAAGCCTCTACATAAAAATCTTCACCAAGTCTATGACACAAGACCAAAGACAGCTCAACCAGTTGGATCTAAAAATGTTCTATGGTTCCAGATACAAAGCTAGACTATCACAATCCAAAAACAAGTTTGTCCTTCTGAACATTCATTCACTTCAAAATTATTCTCAATTTCCACTATTAGAAGTGAATAGATGTCTTCCTCACCAGTCAGTGCTTTTTAGCTGATAAAAATTTGAGTTATGGAGATTGTAACGATTTGAAATGGAGAAACTTCATGGAGGATACAAAAGTTCAACATTCAAACACGTCGATTTTACTCATTTCAAGGAGCTGTATGGTGTCCTTTGATGTTGACAGAGCATCCCAAGAAATACTTTTACCGCTTGGTTCAGCACTTCAAAGATACAATGAGGGAGTTTGGAACAACTCCAGTACTTCGCTACTGGCAGATTTTAAAGTAGAAGAAGGCATGAAAAAGCCTGTCAGGGCATCCTTTTGATCATGGAAAGCATACAAAACTCAGGGACAAGTTTTCCTCCAACCAGAGGAGAATTGATGCAGCATTTACGAATTAAAAGTTTCTATTCCCAAGTTTCTATATTCCAGGTTCTGTTGTAGAGTGGCCTTTAGTACTATAGGACTTAAATGATTATTTCCTTTCCTTGATTTAGGATCTTAGATTTATTTAGTTTCCTTTTATAGTGATTCTTGGAGAGCAAGAATTCCAATCAGTCCATAGTGGGGGTGGACAACCAGAGATCTAGCTTTCTTTTGTATTTTAATGAAATTATCTCCCATGAGTTGATCTCGTAGAACTTTAGATTTGGAGAAAAGTTTAATTTTTCATTCTAATTACTTTATTATTATTGCTATTCCCCAATGGGTCAGGTATTATCTAAACCCAACTAAGATTCATCATGTTTGTTTTGGGTTTTGGGTCCAAATTTTCAAACCCAAACCCTACTTAGATCCAGACCCTGTGAAAGAGATATGGGTCTAGGTATGGTCTGATTTTCCATGATTCAGATCCAAACCCAAATCCAAGTCCTACCCAAACCCATACAAATAAAAATGTTGAGCACGTGCAAGTTTAAATGTCAAATACAAATTAAAATTTTCAAGCAAATAGAATTACTTGATAATATTTCATGTTGTTCGTTCTTTATTACACCCAACATTCTTGATTTTTTTTTGGTTATTTGAAATTAGTAATTAGATTGTATTTTTGTTATCTTTGAATTCCATATGTTTTTATTGTTTTTTAACTTAATATTCAAAAAATTCACGTGGATGCCCATTGGGGTACCTAGACTCGGGAGGCTGGATCTAGATTTTCTTTTCCAAACCCATAAGGGTCTGGATCTGGGCCGATCCATTGACATGCATATGTATCACTTTTGAGTCACCGTTTCTGCAAGAAGCTTATCATCAATTTCAAGCGGACAAGTTTAGATCATATTGGGTGAGTAGGCATTGCTCCGTTGTCGAATTGATTTTACTTACTTGAGTTCTAACTACAAACTCTTCAGTTGTCACAGTGAAGTAATCCCAATCAACCAATACGGCGTAAATATCCACTTGTGAAAATACATGAGTTCCTCAAAAAAGAGGTAATTTTGGAAATTTATTGATTGTTACTAAGTGTGGTTCCTAGCACAGATGCACAGATGTACTCTTAGTGCTAGATATGGTCCATCCCAAATTCAACAATCAGAAGCAACTCCAATCTATTACTTACACACACAACCATCTAACAAGCAAAGGACTTCTGACAGTTATCAAATAATGGATGTTCTCCTTCATGTACTGGTCATATCACTTATACCAATATCACCAAATCCTTTAATCAAACAAGAAAACAATAACAGATAACCAGCATGATAACTGTTCTGAAGACAAATATACAGTAACAAGGTCGGAATTTGATTACCTGCTTGGATGAAACATCATATTCATCTTCCCAACCAGTACAAGCCTTCTCTGATGAAGAAATCTTCCGGTACTTATCCTTTAACTCTGTAAGTGGCATCTCCCTGGAAGATGAAAGAACCAACAAGAGAGGGAGCAAGAAGAGAGAAGAGATATGCAGCTGATAATAAGAAATGTATATTGATCTGGAAAGTTATCGAAGAGAAAATTATTATTGTTACCTTAATGCCTCCCCAACAGCAGGACGGAAGATTTTATACAAACCAGAGGCAGAACTGAAACACAATAACAAGGCCATCAAATTGAGTTTCACTATGTCATTTTGATGGAGGATGTAAGTAAAGAAAAAATAAAGCCTTAATAAATAACCATAATCAGATTCTGAATAAATAAAAGGGCACCAAGGACTACAACTGCAAAGTGCTACATCGAAAAAAAATCAGACAAAACAAAGGCCTGGCCTTTTCCTAATCACACATTAAGTTCCCCCTGGGTTGAAGTGATCCCACGTGTATGCAACTCAAATAAATGGAGCAATCTAGTGGGCACACCTAATGGTAACTACCACAAAAATTTGTAACTTGTCCAGAAGCTTTAGTTATAAAAAAATTTCTTCTACTTAACACCAAATACAGCTGCAATCAAGCTGATCTGAGCACTCTTTTGATGATTTTGACAATTTTGTTTGCTCGATTTGAATCTGCCTTGGGCTCAATTATGAACCTGTCAAATTTGTGATACATTCATAAGGTGAAGTTCAAATTTTAACTATATCTACCAAGCTAGGGGAAGGCTTGAAAGTTTCTAGCTCTTTTCCTTTCTTGGATGTCTACATTGTAAAGGACACGCACTTACAAACCCAAACTTTCGTCTGTAAGCTACATTAACCCAAAATCGGTTAAGGAAATATGTGACAACTTGATTCAGAAAATGATGGACCACAATTATCAACCAAAAGTTAAGGAAATCCATAACTTCATAACAATGGGTCAAGGCGTACCCTTCCAATGCTAATAGAAAGTGTCGTCTTCCCAACCACTCCCTCTTAGATTCATAAAATCCATTGTTAGTCAGACCACATCCATCCTGTTGTCTCTCTTCCAGCAGTTTAGACGCAGACTGCAGTAAGACAAAATAAGACAATCAAACAAAATTCAAATTGTATTTCAGAGAAGTATGCAGTATAAAATGGTTTCTGTATAAAAGTACTACCTCCCATGTGATCCCACGATCTAATGTAAAAGTAAACAATATAGTAGACGCCCCCGACATACTGTCAACATGAACAGTCTGCAAGATTATGGATGTTAAGACATGGTTAACGTTAAGCAATAATACTAGTAGGAGGAGGATAACCTTTGGATGCCCTTGTAACTCAACAGCATTGGCTTTCATATCAACAATGCCAGAGTCCAAATGTCCCTCAACACGTGCATTCTGAACGAGAAGATCAAGGATGCTAGCAAATAACTCAAACAGCCTGTACCCGCATCAAATTTACACCATTATAACAGCACATAAGGACATCGTGTTCCCAACTTGACCAGTCAACTACAAACCTATTTTGGATCTCAGGTGGAAGGCCTAAAAGGCGGTTGAGGAAGCGCCCAACATCATGCATATCTGAATCAACTATACGCCCAGAAATCTTCGCGCCATCCTTTCCATTACCTTAAAGCAAATGCAAGATATAACACTTCAAAAGGTTCTCACTGCCTACCTTACAAATTTTCTCATATTGATTAACTAAATAACTTAATAATTCAAAGAAAAAGGATAGAATAAGGTAGTGGGATAGACCAAAGATGAAAGAAACTCCTAGACTCAGACAACAGTTTGCTTAAACATTATAATTGATTTCTCTGCCGGAAAAAAAATGTGCACACAAACACAGAAAAAATTTCCATAAGAGGATTCTTAACAGGAAAAAAGAGGAATGTTAACAGTCTCAGATGCTGTAGTTCCTAACAAATGTCACCACATCATAGCCTGAGGAATTAGTTGCCAACTTTTGCTCCATTACAGCTTCTGGTAGTAAAAGAAAAGCTTTCCTGCAATTTTCCCCCATTGGACGCTAAAGTGCTTTCCAGGATTGCTTATGTTCTCCATTTCGTTCCATATTTTCATCAGTGGTAAATGATAATAGATACTTGGCAAATAAGCCACCTATAGACTCTTTCCATATCACACTTTCTTCAAATCATACTCTCTCTGTCTAACATGAAATCTCATACAAAACCGTGAATTTTTGCCACATTAAGTTGTCTTCTTCTATATCAGTGTCAGAAAACCTCCACAATATTGCTCATCCTAGATGTATTGGTATAGTTTCAAATCATGCATGCATCCTCCAAAAAATCACGTAGTTCTATAACCCAATGATTGCTCCTTTCCTCAAGTCAGCTGCAGTAGCAATAACCACATAAATCTATGGAAAATGATCTCTAAAGGTTTTTTTCCATATAAAAAATTCCCCAAACCTTTTCCCAGCAAACTGCCAAGCTTGTACACTCTGCAACTCTAAGTTTCCAAATCATCCTTCACTTCCCTGCACATCGCCATACCTTAAATAAATCAGCTGTTTTTGCTCCCCAAATACCACATTTTGAATCCATACCTACTCCCTGCACATCCCCAAATACAGTGTTTTAAGAAAAAAACACAGTAACAACCACCTCCCTTCCCTGAAATGACCTCATGGAACACCCTTGCTTTCCTGATACTCTCAATTATTAATAGGAGATTCAACCCTTATACAATTAACCAGATAGCACTTCTTTCCAACCCATTCCTGTAAGAATCTAGATTAAAGTCGCATAGCTTTTGCCTGCTAATTGCAGGAAGACTGAATTTTTTTTCTTTTGTTTATTATGAAATAAAAAAGTTTCTTCCCAGATGAAAGCGGAGCAGACAAGCAGCATCCTATTGGTCTTCCCATGAAATCCAACCAACAAAGAAACCTCGAACCTTCAAGGATCGGTTTTTTAACCAGGTATGGAATATATCATCAAAACCTAACATGACGACATGAACCACAACAGAGGGGTGCCTGGTTTACCAATTCATTTTCATCCCACTTAAGGAATGGAAACTCACTTGCTACTTGTGCAGAGACCGAAAAACAAACAAGACAAAGGAGAAGACCTGTTTGTTATGGTAGAAGTAGGTGAAAGTTTCATGCTTATTTGCAACCAATTTGACAGGGCTATAGGGCTGAAATCTTACCAAGAACTGAGTCTCTTATTATTCCAACAGAAACAAGAGCAGCTTTCCCCTGCAAAATAAAATCTTGGATTGCATCTGGTTTTCCAGACGAGCATCCAGGTGGTACAACTGGCAAAGAGTCCTGAAAAGCAGAAAAAAAATTCAATAGTTACTTGAAATTTCCAACTACCCCAAAATAATACTATGAAATAAACTACAAAAAACCTGCTCCATGATTCCTCTGTACAGCATCATCAGAGCTCTCTTTCCATATGCACTATCATAATTATAAGCACTTAGAGTTGGGCCAGCCCTATGAATTTTCAGCAGCATCAGTGCTAATAGTTTGATAGAAACATGTATCCAACATATTAGTTTCTTAGCCTATTAAACATCCGTTAAGGACAAAACAAGAGTTACCTGCGGTCTCCCTGAGTAAGTGCTCCAAGAGATTCCAGTCTCTTGGCAACAATGGATGCAAACCTCCGTTCACCACCAAGATTCGTAAACAGTAGCCTGAAAGGTAAAAGGGGAAGTGGCTACCAGATAGTTCTTGTACGTGAAAGGAAACCAATTTGAAAGGGAAATGGAAAAGAATGAAGACTTGAAAACACAAAAAGAATTAGAGGCCATGTTAAACCATGCATCATACACCACATTGGCCATGCCATTGCGGTATATCAAACTGGTGCAGTCATTCACCATGTTGTTTGGTGCTGTTGAGCAATGCACTATGCACATTTAAGCAAACTGTGTAGCTATACGGAGTGCTATCATACTGCGAGTTAGATTTAGAATCTGATATGTACCTATACTCAGGTGCAGAAGCTTGATTTGATCGGTGAGTCCTGCCAAACTGTTGAATTGCACGGTCAGCACTCCATGGTAGTTCCAAAGTTAAATGGACCCTTCGTTTCTGTTGGAAAAAAGACCAACAGGCTTGTACACATGAAGACAAAAGAACAAGCAAAATTCAACTGAAGATAATGAACCATGATGTGGTTCAGTGATAGCAGAATTCTAATACTGGAAAATGTCCACAGAATCAATGAAAACTTGAAAATGAACCTGATTTAGGGCCCTTCTATCTGCTTGCAAAGAAACACCAGCTGACCCAGCTTCTGAAATAATAGCCACCAACTTTTTCCCATTCATAAACAGTTGCTTCTCATGCATATTAACCATTTCCATTGTGACATCCTTACTGAAGTAATATAAATTCACATAGAACCAATTCAGCAACCACAAGATGAAAAGCACTGAAAAGCAAAACCAAATCAATACTGACGTGTTTCGAGCCTGATAAGTAACACCCTTTCCACCAGAGGCCCTAATAAGCATGCCACGCCTTCCTGTAATTTCGGCAACTTTATCAGGGCCACCAAGCTGCATAAGAATTAGAGGTCACAGGAAGAACTGAAGGACAAGATGAAGAGAAAATTAACCCAAAAAAGGAAAAGGACAGAAGATAAGAGTGGATGAACTCATGGTGTTGGTTATACCAATGGGAATTAGCATCTTTTATCTAACCTGATCAATAATATCATCCAATGGATTATTTGGAAGATCCAAAGAACGAATTAATTCCAATATCTTTGTTCTACGCTCCACAGCTCCCTCATACCTGAAATCATTTTTATCAGCACGTTGAAAAACCTATAATATCGGGAAATAAAAAAATACAAGATATTGTTTACATGCAAGGGAAACAAAGAGAAAATGGATATTTGGAGTCATTTCACAAACATGAAAACCTTTTCAGCAGTTCTGCAAGATAGGCGTGTCTTGCTTGGAGATATTCCTCTGTTTTTTCCTTGCATGAATGACAAGACCAATCACTGGAAACTGTTTCCATAACAGGTGGAACTAAGCAGGCAGGATGCACAAGCTGGCCACAACAGGAACACTGTAGCAACTTCTTCCTTTCCTACAACAAAAATGAGGATGGCTATGTAGCATAAGAAGAGACATTATTGAGATAAAGAAGAGAATGAATGAATGTACACCTCTTCTGAATTGCAGATATCACAGATCTGAAACTCATCATCAGATTCAGTAGATTCTTCTTCAGAGTCAACTACAATAGTAATCATGAATCAGTCATACGAAATATAGCGTATGAACAATAAAGTAAGCACAATGCATAGAATATGAAATATGTAACATTTTAATTAGCTTACTTTCTGATTCTTCGCTTTCAGCATCACTTGCAGATTGCCACTTAGCAACTTTCCTTACTCTCCCTCTGAAAGAAACTCCAGGAGTTGCTGAATGCCTCTTCCTTTGGAGCTCCTTCACACTTTCCTCTAACATCATTAAAAGTCAATCGCATAGGCAACAAAAGGTGCAAAATATTCCAATAACCTATTGAAGCAAGCAACATTTTGTAAAGATCTGATAAACAATAGCCGTACAGAAATACTATTCATACCTGGGAGTGGTTCAGGCTTTTCAGGTAATGGATAATTTTCTTCCACAAATTTTAGCAACAACTCTCGAGGCCCAGAAATAAAATCATCAAGTTCAAGACCCTGTATAAGCACATATTTGAACAATGGGAAAATCGTGAACATGGTCAGGCTAATTGTAAATTGCATTGAAGAAATGACGCACATATTTTGAAACGGCTTCTTCAGTTCGAGCCTCTCCAGTACTCTGCAGGCCTATGACCACACACTTCTTCTCTGCTAATGCTTGCTTAGCTAGTCTTACCACCGCAGGCACCTTAGCTGACATACACACGTGCCTAAAGAAACGCTATGACAATGCAGAAACTTTCCTTCAACAAAAGTCCACAAGTGAAACTAATCTTTATGAACTATATTATTAGCCAAAATTCAAGATACTCAGTACCTGATGGTTTGCCCAATATAATCTCCATAATTGACTTGAGTTGGGCTTCTCAGTAGTCAGAAAGGCACTAGCTGACATCAATTCCACTCTCAGCTCTGCCCAGAACTCAGCCGCTTTCTTATACATTTCCTAGGAAAGTGACAAGTGAGAAAACCAAGGTCATGCAAAGCCTAGTCAAAGAACAAAAAGACCTTCTTCATACAAAGAAAAGCTATTTTCAGTTGGTGATGTTTGTTCACACAGATCACGAAATGTCCATTGGTCGTTAAAAATTATCCATACTAATCTGCACATGTCAAAAGCATGGTCACATAATTGGGTAAAGAAGCAGCAACTATGACTGAAATAATCAGTGTTTTTCATGAATTTCTTCCAACAACAATAAGGGTAACATAGAAGGAAAGTATAAGCTTTAAAGAGATTCCAAAGACATTTCAAAAATTGTTAATTTGTATCGTCCCATACATATAATATCAGTTGAACTGGCACTTTTTGTAATTAGCAGATGTAATTGCACTCCATTTAGTGGATCAGGTGGAACTTCCAGTGAATTTACATATGGAATAAAATTGTCCCTCCAAATACACATCTATACAAGTCTTGCCTCCTCAAGTCCAAGTGTCTGTGAAAAGAAAGGCCAGATCCAAGTTGTTCAAGAATTTCAAGTGCCCTGTCATCTTAAAGGCCGGTGACAATAATTGGTCTTCTATGTGGTTTAATAACAGTGATAGACAATAGACCTTTATATAGTATCATTAAGCATCTGGCAACAGAATAATCCTAGTCTCAGTCAAGCTCCAGTGTTAAGACACCAGAAAAACTCCCCATGCATCAAGGACAGACTGAATAGTAGGTATGACAAGCAATAAATGTGACCTTCCCGTTGAGCAAAATATAGCTACCAAGGAAATGAAATTACCAGCTAAACTGTTCAGTAGAGATAATCATATAATTTACTTTCAATATTTAGCAGCAAAGGCATAGGGTTACCATTCTGATATCAAGATGGCAAAATAGTACTACTAAGCAACATTAACATGTAGGATGTAAACGAAGGGCTCTAATTCTGCTGAAAAATGCACAGTACCATCATTTTCGCCTCTAATGGTACTTCAACAACTTCAATCTCGGCACCGTTGTAGCTCAGTGTACGACAAACATACATACCCCTAGAAAGTTTACAACAAGGAATCAAATCCCCTCGTAGTTTGAAATGTAAGTCATCCACAAGAAAATTTGAAGTCCAAACCTTGCTTTCATGTCCATTGCAACAAGCTCAAGTGCCCCAACTCCCCCTTTCTCCATAGCACCTGAACAGAAACCAACTGAAACTTCAGCAAATATTACACATGCATGAAGGATTGTACATTATTAGCACGAGCTTTTTCCTATATTAAAAAATTTCTCTAATAGCTGATATCTAAATTATGGCCTTTCTCATCCCTTGGAAAGTGACTAATTTACGTGCTTCCAATTTCACAAATCTTCCAATATGAAATACAGAGACATCGCAAATGATCCCTCAAAACTTCAAGGATGCAGTCTAGAATCAATCGGTAAATGTGAAGGGTTAATCTTTACCACCATATAATGTGATGTAGACAGACGACAACTTAACATTTATAAGCTAAATAAACGACAAAACTTAGAGAAGGGATCCGGTTTTGATGACTCCAATGGATGATTTGACGAACTCCAATGGATCAACTACTTGTGTGACTTGAACATGAATCATTGGATCCTATGTTCGCATCATAATGCTTTGACTACAACATTCCATCGATCCCTCTCTGTGCATATCTTCAATCACAAGCAGTTCGATAATATACAGCATAGGATTCTTTAAAAATTGTCTGTTTCAGCAAACAAAAATCGCACCTAGAAAATCACGGAAGCTAAGAAAAGAAGTTCCAGCTCCCCAAAGACCCAAGCGAACCATATAGCCCATATTGCGAGGTTCTGAAGCACCGGTTGCTGAACAATAAATGACACGAGCTTGAAGAAGCCGAGCCTGTAATATATGGTTAAGACAACAAATTAGAAGTCAATTTAGCTCTAGTGGCTCATTAGAGAATCTTTACACTGACAATGTATTTAAAAAAATTATCTAATAATTTTTGTGCCCGAGGTGCACAAATTATTGTCTGCAGCAGGAAACATTCATGATTACACGTGGGTGATAATACATCTGAATTAGCGAGAGCAAATTCTCTAAAATGCAGATAACCAGGAGATGAAGCATTGTAGACATGCAATCTTAATATCTCATGAGATGCAAAAGAGAAGACAAACATAAAAGTAGTCCCACTGGTTCTCTTTGTTAGATCTTTCAATTCCCCTTTGGATGGCAACCTAGAGAAAAAATATCTTTCATATTTGAAATCACAATGATAAAGTACAAATTACTTCACTACATTAATAGAAATCAAGGTTGCATTGCTAGATTTCAGTCTTTAGTAATTGTAAACCTGGAGCCAATAAAAAATGGATTTAAAAACAAAAATCAAATCTCATATACTGGGAATAGGGGATCAACATGATCATGATTAAAGAAACAGAAAAATAATTTAAAGCATCACAACTTCTTTTTAAATCCATTATTAACAATTCAGCACCACTTCTCCAACAAAAAATCAATTAGCGGAAGTTTGAGAAACCCACTTGCACATCAAAGATTCTGTTAGATTATTTTAACACCAGTACTCCTGGAATGCTCGATGTGTGTACAATTATCATCTTAATCAACATGAAGACAGCAGCTGTTTTAAGTTCAATAAGTGAAACCCAAATTGGAAGTGAGAATTGAGAGCAAAGAATCAACTCTGGTGCATAGTCTGTTTTGTTTTCCAGGAAGGCGAAATCGAAATGGAAATGAGATGCAAGATGGAAAGTGATGTATTGAAGTACACCTGATTAGGAGGTTATTGAATAGTGGAAGCCTGGCTATGGAAAGAGTAAAATGGAGGCAGTTATGTAGGGTTGGGAAGTTTGGCAAATAACATGTGGATGTATGATGCTGAATCTTGAAATGGTATATTTGGAATAATAAATAATGACACAATTTTGTAACACCAAACCCATGGCTCATGCATTATATGTAGAGAGAGATTTTTTCCCTTCTTCTGGATGGTACTCGAAAGACTGCACGTAGCAAAAGAAACGACATGCAACCAAATTTGGATCCTCTTTAGTTTAAATTGAATGGAGCCTGGCAGCATTCAACACCCCCATTGGCATTTAAACCAATACTAAAGTCAGCTAGTAAACTAATGTTTCCCTCCTCCACACATCACATAAATGATTATCTCTAGCTCCTTTTACACCTATTACCGTTTGTGTTCTAGTATTCCATCTAGTCCACTTACTATTAGAAGCATTGTCCATCTTTTCTGCAAAGGAACCAATTTCAAATATGACCTTGAGTAAAGCATATAATATGTAGATAAACTGATTCAAAGAGAAAAGAGGGAACAAAAAACATATAAAATAATTCTTTAAGTTGTTACTTGAACTTTCAATGAAAAATCTACTACAGTTTGTTATGACTTCGCAAGACCCAAAAAGTATAATGTGGCAAGCGTCACTTCTCAAACAAGAACATCAACATAGAAATTTTGTAACTTGCCTCGCACCTTAAAACCAGCACCTCCATATTCATAAATTCGAAACCCCTAAGCTCAGTCTTCTTACTAAAATTTCTTATAATTCGAAATGCTGGTGAAAATATCTTCTAATCTAAAGTATTTAACTCAATGCAACTCGTTAAGAGAACTTTCACACAATATGAAAGTTTGCAAGTGTCAGCTTCTAATCATGAATGCAAATCAGTTAGATAAGGCTTCTAAGATGCTCAACCTGAAACTGCTGCTTTAGTTCATTGTCGATTTGACCTAATTTATCAGTTCCAAACCTGACCTTCAACATTAGCTATCATCAGTAGCATTTAACAACCATGCTCTTAGCAACTGCACCCAGCAATCAGTCATCTTCAAACCTAACTGAAGTAACCTCATCGCAATTCAGGACTTAAAGTGCAATGGCTTTAACTACCTCCATGTATCTGCAGAAGTTGTTTCAACTTTTCTACTTACAGCTGATAGTAGCTAACCCATGTGGCTTCAGAACAAGTGAGGAGAAACAATTATACGCCAAAAATAACAATATAATAAGTGTAAAATATAGAAAAGCGCCCTGCAATTAAGCAAACCTACAGAAAAGCCCCCTAGAGTTTCAAAACATACACTCCGGTACCTCGTGGTCTGAACTAATTTAAAAAAGCTACAGAAATCATCTAAATTAACGGGTTTGAAATACACACGCCTCTTTTGCGAGTATTTGTACAGAAAAAGCCCCCTATGGTTATAAATCATACAATCTGGTACCTCATGGTTTGAACTAAAGTGAAAAATCAACAAAAAACATTTAAATTAACGAGTTTAAGGGTGCTTTACCAGGAAACATAGGCTCCATTTGGATTAGCTATTTTTGGGGGTGTTTTTAAAAAAAAATTACTGTAGCAGACTTTTTAGAGTATATTTTGGAATATTTTTAGAATATATTTTGGAATATTTAAGAGTAGTAGAGTTTTTAGAATATATTTATGATATTTTTTAAACATTAAAAAAAATTAAGACTACTTTTTAGAGCACCTTTTAGAATACTTTTTAAAAATTTTTAGATATTTTGTCCTCAGACTTGACAATGACACACAGCACTAGCTGGTGATGGAAATGGGCGTACGGTACAACTCCAGAAATTCATGGCTGTGGTCTACACTGGGCCCGCCACCGTTCTGGTCCAACGCCAAACGGGTTAACCACGCCTCCTTCTTTCTTCTTTTTTGTTTTGTCCGATTTCTTCTAATACTACTTACTACCATTCTTGTTCACGGTTCCTGTTTCATGCCAGTGACCCTACCCACTCTACAGCTACCACCATGTATTTCCTATGGCTCAGTTTTGAGTCCTATGACACCTGCCCATATTATTTATTTATTTATAATAATAGAAAAAAAAAAAAAAAGACACCGTCAATTCAACTGCTCCTCCTCTCTGATCACACCGGCCACCACCAGAGCAGGAAGGAAGGGGGTTGGGGAAGGGAGGGGGGCAAGGGAGGAGGGAGGAGGGAGGAGGAGAGAGTACGGAGGGCTACAGTGGATAGTGATAAAAAATATTAATAAATTTTAAAATTACTTTAAAATATATTACAAAACAAAAAACACTACATGTATAATGAAAAGTTTTTGAAATACACTAATAATGTTGTAGTAGTATAATGTTTCAAAAACATCATTAAAATTTAAAAGTACCTAATCCATACTACTCCGAAAGTTTTGGTAAGCACGCTAAAATACTACTAGGTTTGTTTGGATAGAGTATTATTTGGAATAATTACTGTAACACTTTTTATGATGTGATGTACGTGAAATACAAAAATGATTGAACATACAAAAGGGTTAGTTGAAAAATGTGTTTATAATATAAGTAAAATATTATTTAAAAAATTTTGATATTCAAACAAACCCAACTAGCTAGTAAATAATTTTTTTAATCAAACTTTTAGCTGATATACCTATTAAACACCTTAGAACTCATAAAATTCTCAAAAACAACCCAAAACTCCCAAATGCAACTCACCTTTTTTTTATACACAAAATAAATAAATAAAAGCTCCTAAATAAACTCGCCTTATTTCTATACAAAAAATGAATAAACAAAAATAAAATAACACCCTCATCTCTTCCTCCACCACAACCCCCACCTCTTGCCACCACCATTCTCCACCTTCCACTGCCATCTTCCCTTCCATCACCACCCCCTTCCTCTCCTTCTTCCTCCTCTCCCTTCTCCCTCCCCTCCCCTACACCCTGCTCCCTCTCCTCCCCTCATGGCCACTTACCCGCATCCTCTCTCCTTCCAGCGACCATAGCTAGTCACGGGAGAGAGGGAAAGGGGTGCCGAGAAGGGGTCACGACCAGATTGCCCGTTCCCCACAACCTCTCCCCTCTCTCATGTGACAGATCTGGTCACGGGAAGGAGGTAAGGAGATGTGGAAAGGGGGCCGCAACAAGAGGGGGTGGGGGTGCAGGGGAGGGAAAGGAGGAAGAGAGTGAAGGAAAAGGGAAAGGAATGGGGGTTGTGATGGAGGGGAGGGTGGCAGCAGAAGGTGGAGAATGGTGGTGGCAGCAATAGGTAACCATAGGGACCTTTTCTGTAGGTTGGCCTAACCTCAAGGTTTTCTGTAGGTTTGCTTAAGCATGATAGTTGTTAGAAGGTCTTTTTTTGCTTATATATATTAGGGTAATTGTGTCATTTCGTCCACCTCCATTAGTTTTGACGATTTCCGTTGCTGTTTCGGTAAGGAGATGTGGAAAGGGGGCAGCAACGAGAGAGGGTGGGGGTGCAGGGGAGGGAAAGGAGGAAGAGGAGGGGGAAGAGAGAGAAGGAAAAAGGAAAGGAATGGGGGTTGTGATGGAGGGGAGGGTGGCAGCAGAAGGTGGAGAATGGTGGTGGCAGCAATAGGTAACCATAGGGACCTTTTCTGTAGGTTGGCCTAACCTCAAGGGGTTTTTCTGTAGGTTTGCTTAAGCAGGATAGTTGTTAGAAGGTATTTTTTTGCTTATACATATTAGGGTAATTGTGTCATTTTGTCCACCTCCATTAGTTTTGACGATTTCCGTTGCCGTTTGAAATTAGTTCAAACCACAAGGGGCTGGAACATATGGTTGGCTTTTCCATAGCACAGCTTAATCACAGGGGAATTTTCCGTATTTACCCTAATAATAATAAACAGCTTTCAAGCAAGCGAAACCTAAAACTGGGAACAAGGATAGGCAGCGAATGTTATGCATTATATACTGCAAAGATGAGAAATCTAAAACTTCAAAGTAGCTCAATTAAAAGCAGCTGGCAGAAATTGCATGTAGGTACAAGGAAGAACACTCCGTATAACATCTTCTGCTTTTAAACAAGAAGATCTGAACCACAAGAAGCAGAAAAGAAGGGTGTGGGATATTTGGGTGGATATGTATGTGTTTTTTGCAAGCATTGTGAACATGTGTGACAGACTGCGCCACAGAGAAATACAGCTTGCAGTGCCGGAATTTCCTTTTTGACCAAGACATAGGACAATATAATTACAAAGCCAATATCTACAGTATATAGAGTTTGATTATAAAAGGTTAGCACATAAACCATTGCAAGAAATACATGATTTCAGTCACTTAGTTTCAAGGATAAACCTGAATCTCGAGAACAGCCTCCCCCGTGCGTGTTGGCTGGCCTCCTGCTTCAGGGACCAAATTTTTCGCTTTGTGACACTGCAATAAGGTGGTTAAACCAGATAGCATAAGACAAACCGGACATGACATTTTTATCTTGCATGATTCACAACAACTGCCCCACATTTATGTCCTGAATATGCAACAATTGTACACTAACTAAAACTAAGATAAGCATATAAACTTCAAACTGGAAACATTCATTTTTTTCTGCATTACATGGAATGCTTTGTACCTCATCAAAAATAATCAGACCATCATAGTCTGGTCCACACCATTGTACAAGCTGCTGCAAACGAGTACGACCTTTTTCCGATGATGCAATGAGGCTGCTGTATGTCAAGAATACAACTCCTTCCCTAATGCCAACAGACTTTGAATCAAGCTTAGAGTAAGGCAGCTTGTTCAAGGCGTGCACTACAAAAGTCAAATGAATGAAACTTAGCTTAGAAATACTTAAAATGTCAGCCAAAAACAGAAAAAAGGATCATCTTGAGACTTCTTCCTACTTATCAAGTATGGGACAACATCACAAAACCGATTAAGTTTGCAGGTCAATAAACTTAGTCTCCGAGCAGCATAGAAGAGCGATAAAAATCCGTTACAATTCAGATACATAAGTTGTGCATTTATATAAATAGATAAATTCATATATACATACATTATAGGCCAGCAACTGCCTTAAAGCATGTTGATCAGGTAAGTGGTCCATGTTTTTGGAACATGTGAGATCTAGAAGGAAACCCTACTAAGCCAACTCAATGTGCTATCTTGATCGAGCAAATTGACCTTGGAAGCAAGACTGCATCAATGACTCTAGCAGCCTTGACATGCCCCATTCCAACTTAATGAACTTCTCTACCGTTCAGTCCTCATGCAACAGATAGTAAAGCAGTGCCAGATACACTCGTAACTCCCATCATATGAAACGGGTTCACTTCTGGCAATACATGGTAGATGTGCAATAACTTTTCTATCCCCAAAAGCTAGTTCAGTCAATTCCAGGTAAAGGCCTGCACGTTCCCCAAGGGAAGAGGTCCATGAATATCTTAGAAAGGGGCACGAAAGGGGCGTGAAAATCATATGAAACGGGTTCACTTCTGGCAAGATATGGTAGATGTGCGATAGCTTTTTATTCCCCAAAAGCTAGTTCAGTCAATTCCAGGTAAAGGCCTGCATCTTCCCCATGGGAAGAGGGGCATGAATATCTTAGAAAGGGGCACGAAATGGCCGCAGCCACCCTCACCCCCCCTCTCTCCTCCCCTTTCTCCCTCCTCTCACCACAGTCACACAGCCAACCCCTCCCTACTCCTTTCCCTTCCCCTCCTCCTCCTTCCCCCTCTTTCCCCCACCACCCCCTCCTCTCTCTTCCCCCTGCCGCCCCTCCTCCTCCCTCAGTCTGGTCGCTTGACAGGATCTGATCTGAGGGGGAGGGCGAGTGGGGGCAAGGGAAAAAGAGAGGAGGGGGTGGCGAAGGAAAGGGGAAGGAAGGGAGGGGGATAAGAGTAAGTGGTGGGGTGGCAGCAGGTGGAAGTGGAAGGGCAAAGAAGGCAGTGGAAGTGGAGATGGCAGATGGAGTGGAAATGATTAGGGAGGTGGTGGTGGAAGAGGGAACGGGGTGTGTGTTTTTGGGCATTCTGGGGTCACTTAATGTGTTTTAACAACTGTTGCTAAAATTTTAACAAAACTTAGTCTACTAAAAACAGGCAAAAAACACACCTACCAAACGCACCCTGAGAAACCACCACAGCTTTCTACTTAACAGAGTTCACAAACTTTGAATTAAAAATAAAAAAAAAGGTCTATTTAAGTGTAATGTTTCTATAAGTTGCCTTTTACGGAAGGCATTAGACTAGTGTAGCACAAACTTTTAAAGTTATGCAAGAGCATAAAGAGGAGGCAGATAAAATTAGTCATAAATCAGGACTACTGATACAACACCCTCAAAAAAAAATCTACATAAGTCCAACCTTAAAGTAGAACCCCAATACTATTATCTGAGCAATCAAACAAAAATGAATATAGTATAATTCCAAACCATTACAGTAACTCAAGAACTGTAACCCATAAACAGCACTTCTGTGCCGGAATCAATTCTTTAAAAGTTGATATAAAAATTCAGCAGATGTTTTGTTTCCTATGATCAAATGGATGCCCTAACAAGAATTTCAAATTCTTTTTTTTTTCTTGGCATCTTTAATAAATAACATAAACTAAAGAAATTCCAATTCAAGCTTAATTCCTGCAAGCTGAATAAAGCACTGAAATCTATCGGAAGATGTTCCAGTATTTTAAAAAAAAAAAACTGCCTCTTCCAGAGGAATACACTGATAGATTAAATTCAGCCTTTTTTGACATCTATTGTGTCTTTTCGATGGGGCTTCTCCACATCAAACCATACACCCTCACAATCTGCAATGACCTAAAGTTGCATCAATGACAAAGCATCTCACTGCTAACAAATTTTCATTCAGAACTGAATTGTGTATCTTCAAAGATGCTCTCAGCACTGGCAAACTGACCAAATGCATCTTTAGATTGACAACTACCCCCATTAAGCATGATACAAAGTGGTGGGGGAATGGCCTAAAGGCAGAATTATATCTTCAAAATCCAGAGTTTCAGGTTATAACTAGCAGGATTATAACTAGCACATTCTTTGCTTCCAAAAAAAAAAGAACTGATACTATGACAGTAACTTCCTACCTTCAACGCAGGATGCCCCCACATCGTCTAAGTCTCTCCTTGCATCGAATTTCAAGTCTGAACCAACAGAAATCCACCTGTATGCAATCATTTGAAACAGGGACTACACCGTGTGAGTTTCAACTATATGGCAGCATTGACTATCCACTGATGAGATTATAAAACAGGGAAAAAAATGAACACAATCTACAGCACATTGAGGCATGATATGTTAAAGAATTGCTTAAAATAAAAGCTTACAGTGCCTTCCTTCTCTGGTGGTGCCAATTCTCCCATATTAACCCAGCTACTGTCCTCCCTTTGCCCACTCCAGCACCATCTCCAACAAAAAAGCCTGCCCTGGAGCCACTTGGAAGGTGCTGAAGATGTCTCTGTTATGAAATTACCATTATATGGCAGGTGACATTTAAATGAAATTTTGATTCCAAATGATGAACTGACAACAAACCTGACAGGCATAAACCAAAGTCTCAATCTGCAAACATGATAATGCTTTTGAGTTTTCCAGGTCATCCTTGATTGTGAGATCATAAGTTGGTTCAGGAGGCTGAACTGCAGATAATGATGATGTCTCCACCACAGGATCAGGATGGGGTGGACCAATTGACAGTTTTGGAGGCCGCTGCACAGAACTCAAAGTTGAAAGAATATTGAAAATGGAAATCTTAAGACTGTTCTTCCTAGTTTCCAAATACCAAAACATACAGGTGAATGCTAAAATGATTGAGGCACAAAGACGTATGAGAAGGATGAGAATAATTACATAGTCGGTGAATGTTTCCCCAACCATACCACCTTCATCTTCTTCTCGTTCCACCTCAATTGCAACCTGAAAGGTTTTACCATGGAAAGGAGATAACAAAGTATGAAAATCTTCAACTCTCCAATTTTAAAACATTCTCCATGCATAGACTATGCAGTGTCACTTCTATGGAAGTAAACGGTATCTCATTTTACATTCCAATTAAACCCTAACCTAGGGCATAAACTAATGACCTTTTCTTTCATTCTTTCCAGTGGCCTATCAGCCATAATCTAGAATGACAACATTTAACAACAAGAGGGAATACATTTTTTCAAGTGCAAACTAGCTGGCAGATCATTCCCGAAGACCTTTTCATGCCAAATCTGCAACTACTTGGGTGGCATACCAAGCTAACAACTTTTTGATTTAAGCCACTGGTCTAAACTAATGAACCAAGTCGTTACTCTCATTGCATCCAAGTAATAGAAACTATTCAAATTGTCAAAAAGCATTCAACATGGGAAGCATTGGGAGTTGCAAATACAACCACAACCGCCTTGCTAGTCCTGATCCAAGCAGTTCAAAATCAGACCTAAGCAAGAAATGTAGAATTCTAGAGGTTGCTCCATGGGCTCTAGATGTGTTTCCCACCCTTTATGGACATAGCATATAGACCTCTTAGCATTTAGTTCCTACGTTTGAGGTTAGCTACCATTCTGATACCATGACAAATGAAGCGGCCAACTTGGTGCTACTCTTCAACTTAACTTCAGTAGCAATTTATCTAAAGGTCTTATTGAAACATGTTTACTAAATTCAAGCATTGCTTAGGTATCCCAAGACAGACACTTTAACACCTTTCTAGCTCTGTCACATTTTACAAGCAAAATTCTCTCCATATAGATAAAAAGCATCAAAGATATACTAGGCAATACAAATAATGAGAAGGTAATATGTGATTAAATGGCTGCAACATGTCTCCTAAACTGCTAAACTTACAAGCACTAAGTTCAAATGGACTTGGATGCACTAGAGTTAAACAATGAATATATTCGGAGCATGTGTTTATCTAGATTTCATATCAACGTGTTGGAAAATGATATGGGGAGCAAAATTAGGCTGAAGCAAAGGTCTAGCATCTGGAAATTAAAATACGGGTGCTTCAGAGTGGAATAGTAACATCACACATCAGCATCAGTTTTGTACTCCACACCATCTGCTCATCGCTGTTGCCAGAGAACCAACAAAGTTTCAAAATGCCAGAGAAAATAGGAGAGGAAAAAATAAAACCTCGTTGACTTCTTCAGGGGGGGGCGGTGTAGGCAAAGGAGGAGCGCCCGGGAGAGGCGGAGCAAAGAACTGCCTAATCTTGGAGAGATCAACAGCAAGGTCGACCCCGCATTGAGGGCAATTGAAGCGGGAAAGACCGTGGGGGACGTTGAGTATGGCTTTGCAGTGAGCGCAGGGGAGCTGGATCTTTGTGGGATCAATGCCGTGGGCAGCGGCAGCGCGCTGCTGTTGCTGTTGCTGTGTAGTTCGCAACAGCTCCGGGGGCAGCATCTGCGGCAAATTGCACTTAGGGCATACGAACTCGGTCAGGCCGGCACCCACCGTTAAGATCATCTTGCAACCCGCGCACCGCACTTGACAACCGGCGTCATTGGCACCAGCCTGGATGACAGGCAACGGTGGTAGGGATGGCGGAGGGGGAGGCGGAGGGGGGGAAGGAATTAGGGGAGGCGGCCCGGACGGCTGCCCCATTTCCCAATCTTTCAGCTAGTGCTCTAAACTGCAATTGATTCAGTAATCACTATCAAATAAAAGGCTCGCGATTAGCAATAATCATACGCGTTACTAATCCACGGCAGACGCCAAAAAATGGTGAAGAAGGTACTAGGATTGGATTTTGGGTTGTTGAAGCTCCCGGTACTGTATCAATTATGATAACTGAACCAGGACCAGACCATTGACTCCAGTTTAACGCGGACAGAGGGCCACGCCCATACGAGACCGAGCTGTTGTTTGGGTTGGAGCGAGCGGCAAAACGGGAAAATCATACGCGGCGCTAATGTCGTATGGACAAAATTTTTGATCTTCGGGTATCATGTTCAAAATCAGGCGCCAGACCTCGTAACTCCCAGTGCTTCTGCATCTCCATCTTTTTTTTTTTTTTAGCAAATTGTACAAAATATCACTAAACTATTTACTTTGATAGCTTTTGATTACTTAAACTTATTTTAAGCCAAAAATATCACTTAACTCTTAGAGCAGTAATTTTTATGTCATTCCATCCAAATTTAGGGCTCCGTTTGCACCTGAGTTTTTTTTAAGTTTGTCTAAAATTTTACTGGAGATCACTGTAGAAATTATAGAAAAACTTTTGGCTCCGTTTGGATTAGCTGTTTTTTGAGTTGTTTTTTAAAAATAGCACCGTAGCATTTCGTTTTTCAAATACAAATTCGTTTGAATTAGTTGTTTTTGGTGTTTTTTTTCAAAAACTATATGAAAAATTTTTACTGTAAATGTTTTTTGGATTATTTTTAGAGGTATTTTCAAAACATATTTTTGAGTATTTTTATAATTTATAATTTTTATATTTTTATATTTGTATACATTTATGCATTTATAATACATTTATAAATATTTATAAATAAATATATTTATATATTTATATAAAAATATATAAATGTATTATATTATATATAACACATAATATAAATATATTTATAAATGTATATTATTATAAATGTATAAATTATAAATGAATATTATATAAATGTATAAATTAATATATTATAAATATATCTTAATATTATGTATAAATGTATTAATATAATTAATATAAATGTATAAATGTATTAATATTATGTATAAATGTAAAATTAATATTATGTATATTAATATAAATGTATAAATGTATTATATTATATACAATACATAATATAAATGTATATTATAAATATACATTAATATATATTATGCATAAATGTACATTTATTTAAATGTATAATATATATAATATATATATATTATATATTATATAATTGATATAATATATAATATTTATATAAATATATAAAAATATTTTTTAAATAAAATAAAATATTTATAATATGTATAAATAAATATTTAATATTTAAATATTTAATATATATAATATACATTAATATTAATTATAAATATTATAATATTATAAATACGGTGTTTATATAATATTTCAATTTGTAATATTTATTGTATATTTCATTATATAAATATTTACATAATATATAATTTATAAATAAATAATATATAATTTTCAATTTGTATAATATACATAATACTGTATATATATAATATAATATATTATACATAACCGGAGATTCAGGGTTTTTTCCCGGCGGAGATTGAAATGAGAGGGAAAATTGGGAACAAAGAAATGACCCCGATGCGATCTGGTCTCGCGACTAGATCGGCCAGAGGGGAAGGGGAAGGGTGGTGGGGGAAAGGGAGAAAGGGAAAAAAAAAAAAGACTGGCACCGGAAGACGGTGATCGGCACGGGAACCGGCGACGGTGGTGGTGGTGGGTTGGGGTGGGGGAGGAAGAAGAAAAAAAGGGGAAGGCAATTTTTTTTTTTTTTGTGCTTTGGGTATTTTGAAATGTGTAGGTAAAAAAATTTAAGAAATTTTTTTAGCCTACTGTAACTAAAGTTGATAAAAAACTAGTATAAGACAAACTTGAGTAAAAACTTAAGTTCCAAACAGGCCCTAGGTGTTTCTAACAGACGAAGGGTCGTGCACATGACATGTACCAAGATTTTTGAAGGGAAATGCCTTAAAAAAATCTTTGTGGGGCAATTTTAATAGATAAAAAATATTTGGGGTCAATATGATTACTTCAAAAATTAGGGACTTTAATCAAATTATGAACAATTCCCTAACCCATGCTATCACACCAAAGGCCAAAACTATGACAAGTACCATTACCAAATACCAATCACTAGCAAATTCCCATTTGGCAAATAAGTTATTTTAGGCATTGTAAGATGTGTATTTTTAAAATTTTGTAGAGTTTTTTTATATTATCATAACTAAAGATGTTAAAAAATTTGTAGGAGAAAATTTTGACAAAAAATTTGTTTGCCAAACAGGACCTAAGTCTGAACAACACCAATCGTACACCAAAATGTACTTACTTATCAAAGGGGAGAACAACGAGTAAGCATCAATTACACAAGAAATGGAACTTGAAGATGGCTCCGAGTCATTGACTATAGCCTCACCATCATTGCCTCCACTACTCAATAGAGTTGATTTCGTCAAAGGAAATGAGATCTCAAAGCCAAATCTCTTCAAAAACAGGTTCTCGTGATTCACAACTAGCAAGTTTTAGTCCCTCTTCTGTGCTTGCTCTTTTAAAATATTGGGCACATCATTTCTCTCTTGATTTCTCAACCATGGCTTTTCAAGTCGTCGGTATTCCCCATCATACGACCTTATGCTAAAAAATGTTATTATCGGACTCTATTTAGATTGTTACATTGTTGTCTCTTTCATACTCTTAAAGGAAAATGCAAACAATTATCCAAACTCAAACCCATAAAGGTGTTGCACCAAGCAACGTCTCCATCTTTTTCGACATTGAATCTAGTATATTGATACTATAACTATTTTTATTATTTTACCGTTAGATCAGTTTGATGATTCTACTTTTGAAACTTACCCACGCAGTTCATATACCTAATTTTCTTTCATCTTTAATGCCAAATTGAATGAGATGACAAACAATTACAATTTAAAGTGATGTTTTTTGGTAAAGAAAAAATTTAAGTGACCAAAAACATTTCAACTTGATAATTTGATGACATTTGGTGCCATTTGCTCTCCATTTTTTTTCTATATGTTTTGACTAGGCATGTTAATTGGATAGGATCTGGCCAAATCCACTTGATTCAGACACAACCCCATTAAATTTAGAGTAAATCGTGAGAATGATCACTCAACTATTAGTAGTAGCACGATCTAGTTATCAATTTTTATTTTTGACCAAAAAGGTCACTCAAATATTTAAAAGGGTAAATTACATTTTACCCCCCTATGATTTAGTATTTTTTACATAACCCCCTATATTTTTAAAAACTATACATAACCTCCTCATGGTTTGGATTAAAGTATCAAAAAGATGGAAATAGTCATTTGTAACGGAACTTCTAAAAATGTCGAAATTACCTTTATAAATATATGACACACTAACCCCGTATGATTTTTATATTTTACCATATAATCCATTTATGGTTTAATACTTTACTATATAACCCCCTTATGGTTTTCAAAATATACACATAACCCCCCTTGGTTAATAAATAATTTTTAACTTTACATAAGAGTATTTTTGACATTTTAGGTGACTCCGTTATGAATGATCATTCCTGTCACTTTGACACTTTAATCTAAACCATGAAGGAGTTATGTGTAACTTTTGAAACCATACGGGATTATGTTAAAAAAAGGCTAAACCATAATGGGGTAAAGTGGAATTTGCCCTATTTAAAATAAAGAAGGGTTTGAAGAATGAGTTGGGTGGTATTGAAGGAAATAGTGTAAGTAAAAGATTTCGAATTAGAGTCCTCCCATCTACACCAAAAAAACATATCTAAGATGGGCATTTTGGGTCATTCTCTACTAAATTAACCAAAGCCGACCTGCAACTTAGGACATTTGCCTTTGATGTACAATAACAAGTCACATGTATATTTTTTTTCTTGATTGATTCACTATCTAAATTGACTAATATGACCCAAAAGACTTGTTTAAAAGAGTTGATTTACTTTTATGGCAAAAAAAATGTAGTTATCAAACCATACGATTTTAGATAGTTTAGTGATCATTTTTGCTATTTATTTTCAAATTTATTAGTACTTAAATTAAAACTCAAACCCTTATTAATATAGAAAATAAATTATAGACAGGGATATTTGTAAGTTTGACTTTCCAATGAGTATTTGTTTAGTGTGCAATTAAAAATTAATCTAAAAAATGATAAGAATATGTGAAATTTAAAAATTAGTAAAATACAACTTATTGCTCCAATTTTTTTAACTAAAATAAGCAACCCCAAATAAAGTTGTGTGCAAGAAATCATTGAATTGAAAGCATGAAATATTGTCAAACAATTCTATTTGCTTTTTTTTTTATTGGTACTTAACATTGAAACTTGCATATATTTAAATTTCCTATATTTTTTTCTCATATATACATGTTAGTTTAGTTAGAATCTAGGTTTAGATTCTTTCACAACCATACCATAACCAAATCGATGATTCTTTCATAGGGTCTGGATTGAATACGGTATGAATTTGAAATTTTGAATCCTAACCTAAGAAAAAAATGTGTTAAATTTGTGTTAGGTCTAAGATAATATCTAATCCATTGATATCCTTTATTTTGGCAATACACTATGATTCTCTAATGATGTTAGGTTTCCAATTCTACTTCTATAATAACTTACAAATGCATTTGATTTATTTTTCACAAGATTATCGAATTCCAATTCTCACATATAAATGCATATGCAGTTTCTCTTGCTCAATCAATTTTCATTGCACTCAATTTGCTTTACTTGTTCATTCATCATTAACTCCAAATTTTTAATTGATAACTTATAAAGATGGAATTAGTCAATCTAATTGAGAATTTATGAAAATTTTCAACATTTAGCAAGCATGAATAAGTAACCCTGAAAAAACATAAGCATGTACTACTTTAGTTTCTCGTTCCATTCATAACACAAATAATTTTAAGGGTCCATTTGATTCATAGAATGGCGTATGTTCGGAGAGATCATTTTGTATTATTCCATGTTTGATTGCATTTTATATATGGCATGACACATCCGAATACATGGAATAAGTGGTATTCGTCAACTTGAAGTGACTAATTGATAGCAATGTTTTTAAACTCGGACCGGCCAGTGAACCGGAGAGGTGGCTGGTTCACGGTCCGACCGGTTGGACCGGCCGGTTCAAAGGTTCTCTATTTTTTTTTTTTTTTTTTAGTGTTAAGTACTAAGCAGGTTTCATTCTACACTTGAACTTTACCAACATAACTTAATTTAAGTTATGATAATAATAAATTTTCTAAAAGTTATACATAAAACATGGAATGATAAATATAATTAAAATATCATAATTCACCACAAGTTTTCATAAATTTATTATAAACATAAATAGATACAATCCAAATGTTCACCAATTATCACAAATAAAAACACAATAAATAAATAAATTAAATATTGAAATTCTTTTACAACCCTTAAAAAAATCCATGAAAGAATTCAAGTTAAGACAAACCATTTGAATAGCAAACTTTTATCAGTGGCATAATAAGCAACCACACCACCTTCACAATTTCATCAACTTAAGCTGAAAAAGTTAAAATTTTATTATAAAAATATAAATCTAATTGCTCAAACTAAAAAAAACTAAAAATTTTTGAAAAACAAATATACAGTTAAACACATAAAAAATTAATTGCTACTAAACATTACTAATTAACATGTTATATTAAATTCAATGATCCTATACCATTAATTATTTTAAATTCAATTATCAATTGCTTCGATTATGTGCCAATTACCATATTTTTGACCAGCCCAATGTTATCATTTGTAATTCCTACCCAATTCCTACACAGATGTGCACTACTTTTGCAAAAATTTCATCCTTAATTAATCAAATAAAAATAAAACAAAAATGAGGGAAACATATGAAAATTGAGGGGAAAAAGAAGAAAATGCAAAAAAATCAACTAAAGATAATAATATAGAAGAAAAAACCTTGAAAAGAAAAAAAATTAAACTTACCAAGATGTTGGAAAACAACAAAAGTTGAAATTTTCAACTTGTTTACAATCTGCTAAAGATAATAACCTGATAATAATGGTGAAGACTTGAGAAAATCTTGTTGTGGATATTTGGGTTAAAAATGGTTAAGAAGAAAAAATTGAAAAAAAAAAAATAAGAGAAGAACTTGATGTTTTAATATATTTTTTAGTCAAGTAAAATTCTCAACAAACTTAACTACAGTCTAGCGGTAAGATTGTCATATGCAAACTTGGAGACCCAGGTTCGAATCATAGCTATACCATTCTTGATATTTTGTTGAAGAATTTAAAAAACCGTCGGTTCACGGTTCTAAACGGTTCACACGGTTCGTCCGGTTCTTCATGAATTTCCGGCTTTAGCATTAGACCGGACCGGTGACATGGCCGGTTCGCGGTCCAACCGGTCGAACCGGCCGGTCCGGTCCGGTTCTGAAAACATTGATTGATAGGATGATAAAATTTTAAACTAATTTATCCTTAGAAATAATACAAATTTATGTTCTCATAATTATATAATCCTACTCCTACATGATAACAAAACATGAATAGGTGAATTTGCCCCTACTAATTAATTTTAAATTTTTGGATTAATTTACCCTTATGAATGATACAAATTCATAATGACTATTATGTAACAACATTCTCACATAATAATATGACAATAAACGGAGCAATTAGCCACTACTAATTATATTTAAGTTTTTTACTAAATTACCTCTATTAATTGATTTAAATTTTTTGACTAGTTTGCCCATACTTTCATCATAATAAAAAAACTATATTGCCCTTGCTAAACTTATTTTCTCAACCAAATTCTATATAAATACATAATCCTATCAATTGGGGTTTGTGAATAAATAGTTCAATAAGCTCCAATTTGACTTAAAGAAAAATTTTCTATATTAGCTTGAACTCAACTCATATAAAACTCTTATGAACTCAACTCATTTAAAACTCATAAATGATTTAAGTTTTAATCGATTTAACTGTAATTTAGCTAAAACTTGACCTATTATTTAATTGAATTTTAAATTTAGGTTCAAAAACTTGGTCAAAATCTATTTTTAGGCGCTTGACTGAGCTAAGTTTGAATGAACACAAATTTTTATATAGCAAAACTCTTGATTTACTTTATATATCTAAAATTTCAAACTACTCTATTTTAATAAAAGTTATAACTATTAACTTTTTTATTAAATTATTTTATTAATATTTTATAAATTATTAAATTATTTTTATTAAAAAGGATATGCAAATTAAGAGGTACTTTGGTCATTAAAATAGTAATTCTAACTCATCAAATCTTTAATCAAACACATAATAGAATTATTTTTCAACACATCCTATCCAATCCAAAACCAGCCAAACACTAGATAATTTGGATTATTAATTCAAAGATGACTCAACTTATGATTAATAATCCGAAGATGAGTCATTCCGTCTCATCCCGTCCGTGAACCAAACAAACCCTAACGGATTAAGTTACATTTTAAACAAACCATATGTAAACTACAAAAATAGTTAAATTAACATATTCCCTAATTTACTCAATGCTTCAAGACTAGTTTATGAAAACAACAATATATGCTTGGTGGAAGCTTTGCATATTTATCTTGATTAACAGTTATTACCAAATATTCCCCTAGAAATATTAGAAGTGGCCCAAACTCACAGTAAACTTAATTCTTGATCTTTTTATTACTTTGCAAAATGAAGAATCAAAGAACAATGGTATCAAATTTAAGCAAAAGCAACACTGAAAAAAAAAAAACCAAATTTGTCTTTGGATCTATGTAATCAATAAGAAAAAACATATAATGATTTGCACACAATTTAGAATAAAAGATAATAGGTTACGCCAAAGGTTACTAAATTATTTAAAATTACATGGTATGATCACTAATATTTTTTGGTCAAAAAAATCACTCAACTCTTTAAAGCGTAATTTTTTTAATCAACCCATCAAATTCAAGTATAGAGATGATGAAAAGTCACTAATGTGACATGAATTAGCACTTTTTAAGGATAAAAAATATATAATTTTTTGAGGAATAATTATTCAAGCATTAGGGATGATAACTCATGTGGCATACATGAGCTCTTTTTATAGGGGAATATATATATATAATTTTTCGTGGAACAATTTGAAAAGAAAAATCAATATCTTAGGGACAAAATAATAATATAAGAAAATTAAAAACTTTAACTAAATAACATGCTAGTCCCTAATCTATGTTTTTTTAGGACATTGTTTTGATACCTCTTCTTACCTCTGTGGCATGCATCTCTACTGTCTCCCCCTTCACACTATAATTCCCTCATTTTCTATCACAGTTTCCTCTTTCCACCATCCCCACTTCTCCATTCCTTATAAGCACTTGCAGCCCTCTCTTCTTTTTCCTAGATCCCTTATGTCAATCCCATCAATTTCTTTCCTATGAAACCTCTCACCATCCCTCCTCTTTGACCATGTCTATCTAAATTCCTTTTATAGTTGGGAACTACTTGATAATCCAAATAAATCGATACCTATTTGTTCTTCACTTGATATAATTCAAAACTTCCAATACTACTAAAAACAAGAGAAAGTACGGGCTCACAATCTATCAATTGTGAAGTCTTTAACAAATTTTGTATGATTTTTAGTCGAATTCATGAATGGTCCTATAGAATATATGGTTGACACTGCTGATGTATAAGAAGATTGCATTGAAAAATGATCAACACATAGACAAATCATGAGTATATTCCAATAGTATATGTCATGAAATTGTTAAACTGGTTGTGTTTTAAGAAAGGGAGGAGAAAGAAAATTGATAGTGAAAAAGAGGTGCAAGAAGAGTAGTGTGAAAACTTCATTCCGCTTTTCACTAAATTTATTTTCAGACTTTGTTGACAATTATATCCTTGAGATCCTACTATTATTCACTATTTTTACCCTGAGATCCTACTATTATTCACTATTTGTTGACATTATTCACTATTATTCGCGTAGGTCATATAAGCAACTTTCCATTCTAAATAGTCGAATATCTTATTTAACTAAAAAACAGCCAAACAGTTAGCACTCGTATGAGTTTAAATAATTTAATGACCTTTTATGTCATTCATTCTACATATTAGATTCTTTTTGCTGTGTTTGAATTAAAGATTTAGGAGAAAGATTTGAAATCCATCAAAATCACTCTAGTTGTTTTGATTATTTAAAAGATATTCGGATTTGTAATTCATCAATTATTAAAATACATTTTATGTATTAACATAATTGATTATTTACAAATTCAACTACCTCATAAGTATTTGAGAGAATTTCAAATTCTAAGTAGTCTTTAATATTTCTTCTTTGTGAACAAACTATGATGCCATCAGAGTGACTTTATGCCTTTATTACAATTTGTTCCAACCAAAGGGGTTTTAGTGTTAGAAAGATAATAACGGGGGTAAAGTAAAATCGACCTCAAACAACAAGTTCGATTACCTAAATAACCGAAGATCAATTACTCTGTATAAATTGTTCTTGGCATCCAATTCTTAATTCTGCATCCAGTTCGTCTCTTCCATTTCAATTCACCCTTGTCAGTTTTGTATAGTTAGGGCTATTCTTACGCATGCATAGCGTGGGAGAACACAGAAACGAACTATAATCCCAAATTCAGGCCACAGAATCTCGTCGCCATCAGTTGGAAGAGGACGGAAGGAAATTGCTATGCCGCTATTCTTGTCGTCAGAGGAGTTCCAGAGCTGCTCGAATGACGCAGCTCTGGTGGCGGAGAAGGCGGACGCTTTCATCCAGGAACTTATGAACCAACTGGAGACGGTGAAAGCCAAAGCTGATGCCGCGTCCATTACTGCCGAACAAACTTGCTCTCTCCTCGAGCAGAAGTACGTCTCCCTCTCCTCCGAGTTCTCCAGCCTCCAGTCCCAGCACTCTCAGCTGAACGCCTCTCTGGAAGAGCGCCTCACCGAAATAACTGAACTCCGAGCCCAAAACCACCAAATTCATTTGCTATCCGTAAACTCTTTCGCTCTCTTGGCTATTAATTTTTTTTTTATTTCATCTTTCCGGGGACTGATGCTAAACTTGTTTCCTCTCTATGTCTATTATCCTCTCTTCACCCCGAAATCATAATCCAAAAAGACTGGCAAGGATGGGGATATTGAACGGCTGTCGACTGAGGCATCAGAGCTTCATAAATCCAAGAGACAGTTGATAGAGTTATTGCAGCAGAAAGAATTAGAGATCAGTGAGAAGAGTTCGATAATCAAGAGCTATCTTGATAAGATTGTATGGCGCTATTTATTTGTTTCCCTCCTTGATTGTATTATTTGCACAATCCCTTTTAGTTCAGGTTCTCTTGACCTAATTGCATGTATAAGAATCTATTCTTGCTACACTACTGTTTTAGTTAGTACGCATATGCTTTACATGAGCATTCTCTACCACGGAAAGAAAAGTACATAAATGAAATGAACAAATTTTGAGTGATGTCCATAACGTTTAGCCAGTATTCTTGTGGTTTGGAATCTAGGGCTACACTTCTAAATGAAGTTATCTATTATACAGGGAAAAAGTGCATTCTGGAAAATGTTTGTGATGTATCTGCTACTATATTAGAGATTGTTGGTGTTGAAGAAACATTCGAGGTTATGCATGATTGAGATTAGTCATAGGGAAAATGCTGCTGATATTTTCTGTTTCTATGTTGTAAAGGTCTACTTGACTGAGAATGCTGCTTCTAAGGAAGCACGAGTCAGTGAGTTGGAGACTGAACTTGCACGATCTCAGGCTTCTTGTACTCGCATTTGTCAGGTAGGTTGAAATGCTGCTGCATTGATTACTTGTTTCTCTAGAATGTGAAACAATGTATAGTAAAACTTCGTTCGTCTGTGTCAGTGTCAGTTGTTCTTTATTTTTCCTAGATAAAGGGCAAGAGAATGAAATAGAAATTAGTCGAAGCATATCGTGGAAACAGAGCTACTTATTGCTTGTTTACCCTTTTCCTTTTTCAACATTTTGACTAGTAAATAATCTATGTTACCTACTGAAGTTACTGTACATAAATTATTGGAAAGTCGACTCCGTCTCAGCCCCCCTTTCCCTTTGAAAATTTTGAATTGTCTTTTTTTTCTTTATTTTGTCCTATATTGGTTCGATGTGGTTGTTGAGATTTCAGTAAATCAGAGACACCAAGCCAATTAGTTAGTATAGTATCTTTTTCTGTTGTTTCATCAGTTGCAGAGTTATTGTTCTTCATGTATATGCATCTGCTTTGTACCAAAATTCTTTATATAACAAAGCATTTAGAATAGGATGATGATTCTTTTCTTTTAATGCCAAGTAGTAAAGCATCTGTAAGAGATGGTACTTATTTTTTTGGGATCAAAACTTAATTTATCAGCTTAAAGATTACAAAGAGGTTCATGTTTTACTGACCCGGTCTCTGATTTAATTCTGACAAGGAATAGCTATTAAGAGTCCTCCTTCACTTCAATATCTCCTTTTCAATGGGATTGAAAGAAGTAAGGGAAAAGTAGATACTTAGAATCTATTATCGGCATCGTCTTTTAAAATTTCAATGTGTTTAAGGGTAGCATCAATACTTATTTCATTTCAGTGCCTTCAATTATTTGTTTTATCAGCAGCATGAATTAGAATCTCATAGCTTATTGTCAGCTCACATCATTTCTCATGTTTAGTACATTGACTTCGTACTGGTACATTTTGAAGCTTGAAACTGAATAAATGATTGTTGATTGTTGACTTATTTTGTTCGACGTAGGAGCTCTATCTGCTTTTAATCATACTAGCTTTTGATTTAGGTGCATATTCTGATGGTTTGGAGTCTGTTAATTGCAAGCATTCTTATGGGATATGCAGTAGAAGACAGTGTCATTCTAAGGCAGGACTTGACTTTGACTATGTTTATTAGATAGTAGTAACTTCTTAACATAGTGAGGGAATCTGTGTCTTCCTTTTTGGATTTTTATTTTCCTTAGTTTTAAAGTGATCTAAAGCAATTTATGATGAATTTGCTGACATATAAGAGCAGAAATGCGTGCTTAACTGAGTTAGTACAATTAACTGGGCTATGAGCATATGTTGATTGATGGTTTCTCCCATACTGTTTTAGACTTTTGTCTATACTCATATCTGACTTAGTCCTTTTTCTTGTATTATTTAGAATGATGCAAATGTGTCTAAATAATTGGATTTTGGCGTCTTTCTGTTTTCTGTTATAAAGCTCATCCAATTTTGAGTATGAATGTTTGCTCTTTGGCAGGAGAAAGAGCTCATAGAGAGGCATAACTCATGGCTTAATGATGAGTTAAAAGTCAAAGTTGATAATCTTATTGAGCTGCGGAAAGCACATAGTGAACTTGAAGCCGAAATGTCTGCTAAGCTTGCAGATGTGAGTCTTCCTAATAAATTGTTCATGCATTTGCTGTCGAACTGCTGATTTATAAATTTGGTGAAACTTTGTGTTTGATTTAGGTTGAGAAAAATTGGAACGAGACATCTAGCTCTTTGAAGTGGAATAAAGATAGGGTGAAAGAATTGGAATCAAAGTTAGCCTCCTTAGAGCAGGTGTGCAGAATTGTGTCCCTCTGTGAGCTTTGTTTATGTCTCAAAACATCTGTTTTGTTATGTAAATATTCATTTTTGCTTTTGAAGGAGTTACTGTCAGGTAAGGATGCAGCTGCCACTATTGAGAAGCAGTTCTCTTCGGAAATCTCAACAGTAAGTAATTGTAAAGATGTATATTGATATTTGATTTTCTTCCAGGTCATGTTTAAAAATATAAAAGTCCCGGTGCACCCATAAACAATGTTAAGGAATTTGATGTTTTTTCTTGCATATTTCTAATGATGCTTATTGTTTTTGTGCATGTGTTTGTGTGCCTTTGTGTGTGTGGGAGGGAGTGCTTTTGACCTCGTCTCTTGGTTTTTATGTGGGAGTTGCATCGAATGAAGATTTGAACATTTGAAGAGTTTAGTAACTGTAATTTCATGCGTTATCCCAAAGAAAATCAAATGGCTTGATTAAGGAGTAAATATAAATGTCCTGAATGAAGATTATGACGCTGTATAGACTTGACTGGAGAATAAGAGTTCTTAAACTTGAAGTGTTGCACTGAGTGTACCTTTGAATCACGATGCAAATAATGTTGGTGTAGTAGTATGATGATAATTTTGAGGTAGTGCTTGCATGACTCATAATGATATAGGCTTGAGGTTTGGAGGGTTGGAAAGTTTTTGTGAAACTTGAAACAAAAGACAAGAATTGGTTGCTGCTGTTAGTATCTATAGAATGTTTGTTATTGATGTATTGGGCTCTTGCTGCTCAGTTACCTTTCTAATGCTGAAGTCATCAACCAGGAGCCAGCTTAAATAAAATAACCACTTCTTTTTCACTCCATCAACATATATGCATAGCTGATAAATTCTCTATTCTTCTGTTAAATTTTAATGTTAATTTCAGATTGCCTTATTGACAAGTATGTTCTTTTTTCTTCTCTACTTGTAAAGTGGAAAAAGCTCGTGGACCTATACAAGGAGAGCTCTGAGGAATGGTCCAAAAAGGCTGGGGAGCTTGAGGGAGTGGTCAAGGCTTTGGAGGTAAGCTTCTTGAAATTGAGTTTCGTGTGTATTCATTCACTAGAACCCTTTTATATATGCATGTATAATTTTCATGTTTGGTTTGTTGCAGACTCATTTAGTTCAAGTTGAAGATGACTATAAGCAGAGGCTTGAGAGTGAAGCATCAGCAAGAAAGGAAATTGAAAAGGTTTTGTGTTTTTTCCCCTCTCCTCCTTTTGCTTATGTGGTCCTTTTTTGTAATTACCTTGGGCTTGTTCTGATAAATATCTTGAGTCTCATTATCCAACATTAACTTCGATTACTAGATTCTCCAATGGAACCACTTCTTTCTCAGGAATGGACTTTTCTAGTTCTAGCTTGTTATGTGCATTTATCTAGTTTTTGTATGTCACTGGAAACAATTCTTTCCATGAGTTATTGTGCCTTCAACTTCTTTTTAGATGGTTATGTACTCTATGTTATGTAGGTTACCATGTAGAACATAAACTGGTTGCCTTTCAGAGTAGTTTTAAGCTTTTCATAGAGCAACAATGTTAAAGTACAAGAAGTGTTAATGATTCTCAACAGGTTGATAAAGTGTTAGCCAAACATGTTAATTGCAAACTTAGTGATCCATAGGCCGTTGAAGTACTTTACTTTCTCGTCTACTGAAATCACTTCCAGATGTATCTTTGTGATTTATTAGTGTTCTTTATGATTTAATTGCATCTTGGTCTTTGATGGCAAGGATTTGATTCCAGTTAAAAGGTGAATAGTTGTGAATAACTTTTGTCCATGTGCAACTTGTGCACGTGGAGTATGTGCATAATTTATAAGGTCTAGGATGGTTTGCTTGTGATTGCTGGATTTGAGGTTTATAGTTGCATAAATAAGTTGATGGGTTTGTCCTGTACTGGGCCCAGAATTTGTGAATTAATATTTATGTGTCTTAGGTGTTTTTAATAGGTAGGGAAAGTTAATGCAGTTTGTGATTATGGGTTTAGGTTTTCCCTTTTTGTGGTTACTAGTTGAATTACCCGTTGAGTCTTATTTTACTGTATCATTTCAATTCTTGTTTTGTAATATTGTTTCAGTAATTTATGTCAAATTAACAGACTATGGACAATTTGGGTGTAATAAATGTATTTTCTATTATTTGAAGCAATTGTGCTGCAAACTTTTTCCGACCTTATGTGTAAATTGGTGACTTTCTACTTTAGCATGAGAAAATATTAACATCAATCTTAATTCATTTCTCAGCTGTCCTCTTTTTAATCTGGTAGGTTTTGTTTCGTTGGAGGTAAATATTGTCTATCTAGTGATCCTTTTGTTGAATGATTTGGGGAAAAGAATGAGATGTTAGCCAATTAGTTTTTAGTAGAGCCTTTTATATGTTTTAGAGTAACAATTTTTATCTTGACTCTCAATAATGAAATTTGAGTTGGAGATTTTCCCACCATGTTACAACCTTCTAGTACTTGCATTTCATTGATTTATAGAGTCATTTTATTTTGGTTTGATTAATTGTGATGCCCATGATTATAATTCATACTGCGGCCATTGCTGTTTTTAATTTCATACTTTCTCCTTTTGAATATTTAGGAGGCTGATTGTTTGAAGGAAAATTTTGAAAAGTGTGCAGCCGAGTTGGAAAGTTTTAAGAGGAAGGACGATCTAAAACCACTTCCCCTGAGTAGTTTTACTTCTGAATTGTAAGTCTAACAGACATATTTTGCAATGCAGGTCCATGTGACTTGTTCCTTGTTAACTTCATCTCTTGATGTAAATGACTTTTTGTTTGAAAGACACCTTTTGTAATTGAAATTGCTTTAGAATTTGCATATGATGCATCTACGACTCTGTTTTCCTACCTTTCCCTCTAAAACCCTTTTTAAGTGAGGACTTGAACTCTATTCATGACAACCATTTGTACTTTTGGCTTTATTACCTGCATAAAGCTCACCTCTACGTGTGCGATTGGTTGCTTCTTTAGTCTTTGACTGTGAGTGGCCACAAAGTAAATTTTTTGTTCTCTATTTTTGCTGTGGATAATTGCAGATGGGTGGACCCAAGGGAAGGTACAAACACTGTTGAGGATAATCGGATGCTTTTGCCGAGTATTCCTGTTGGTGTCTCTGGAACTGCATTAGCAGCTTCCCTTCTTCGAGATGGTTGGAGTGTAAGTTAGAAATTTCCTCTGTCTTTAGTCCATTTCTGAGGAGAAATTCAAATCTTGTCGAGTTCATGACCTCATTCGGCTGTTTATCTGTTTTTTCCACCCGTCTAATATCTTTCTATCTTGTTAAGTTGGCTCAATTGTACACCAAATATCAAGAAGCTGTTGACGCGTTGCGGCATGAGCAATTGGGAAGAAAACAATCTCAAGCGATTCTGGAGCGTGTATGTTTTTGAACTCTTCTTTATATCTAGTATGTGTAGCATGTTGTGTAGAACTTCCAACTTCTCACGTTATGATACATTCACAATGTGCCTGACTTAGGTCTTCAGATGAGATGCTTTAACCAGATGTCTCAATGTTCATAAATTATTTATGTTTTGTGAATTGAAAGGGAAAGTTTCTGTTCCAAACATTCTGTAGTGGGTTATTGTTTTTGAGGGGGTGTATGAATTGGCTGCTTTTTGGGTGTGTTTGCTCACATTCTGTTAAGGGAATTGTTTGTTCTCTTCTGTTTTGTCTTTTCTACTCTCTTACATCTAGTGCATAGTGTGTCAGTTCCTTTTTCAATTTATCAATGTTGCTTTTTTTTTCTACAATAATGAATATGCACATTAACAAGTTTCCCTGAATAGCCTGGAGAAGGAAAATACAGTTTCCAGGAACTTTTTCGAACTTTGCCTGTGGATATGCATATTGATATGATTTTAGAAATGCTGTAAAAAGTTAATTTTAGAAATGCGGCTCTGTTTGGATCTACTAGTTTTTCAAAAACTAATTTTTCAAATACTATAAAAATTTTTAAAAAGTATTCTAAAAGGTACTCTAAAAAGTAATCTAATTTTTTTTTAATTTTTAAAAAATATTTTAAAAACTCTACTACTCTTAAATATTTCAAAATATTTTGTAAAAATATCCTAATATATATTTTAAAAACTCTACTACAGTAAAATTTTTCAAAAATACCCCCAAAAACAGCTAATTCAAACGGAGTTTCCCGAGCAGAGAAATGTTTGTCCTGCTGCTGATTCACTAAATGCCATGTTTAACAACTCTCTGTACATTGGATGCCTTAAGATTGTGTCCAATGTGAAAATGCTTTTGCAATTATTAACTAATGGGGTTGAATCGAGTTGACTTTGAGCTGGCACTGGTTGAAATTCAACTTGAACTTCACCATAAGCTGCTGTCCTACTATAGCTTTCTGGCTAGAAATGAATTTGTGAGAAATCCTCAACTTTTTTGCATCAGCATTTTTTGTTTTATCTAGCCCTCATTGACTAATTAAGTGATGACATGCACCCATAAAAGTCAAATTCTTATAGCTGTAATTGAAAATTTGGAAATTGGGTTCACTTTACTACTTGGTGACACTTCTCTATGGGGTAGCAAAGGACTTTGGAAAGCAATTACTTTTAGTTGGAGCTGATGTGTTGCAATGTTCATACTATTGCACCCACTGCTATTCAAGTAAGTTTGTTTACAGGTGGTGTTATAGGAAGTGAGAAAAAGAGGAGAGCGGTGAATGAGACACAAGCTGGGAGTAGATACCAAGTTTAGAAGAAGCAGGGAATAGGAGAAGTATGAAATCCCCAAAAATTATAGCCAAATGATATTATTCACGGTTTTCTGTGTGGGCATGTATTGACGAGCTTGTAAATTGTAAATTTGTTGATATAGATATGCGTCACAAGTTTTCATTAGCTAAAGCTTTACTTGTGGCACTGGATTAATATGTATGTGCCGCTATATGATCTTAATCCAGTCTTAATTTTGTACTTTTCTGAATCGAATATCATTTTTTAGGTACTTTATGAGATAGAGGAGAAAGCAGGTGTCATCTTGGATGAGCGAGGTTTGTCCTTGATTTCAAGAAACTTCTGTTTACTTCTGTTCTTTTACCTCTTATTCTTTTTTTTTTTTGGCTTGTTCTTATGTGAACATTGATCTGGAGGTCATCGTTTAACTTATATTTGTGGGGTATTTGGGATTGGAAGAAAAATTGAAATTAATTTCTTCATATGAATTAGCATTCTTCTTTTTTAAGTCAGTAATGATGTTTTTAACATTCACTCAAACATGGAAATCACTTTCCACAATTTTGTGACAGACTGTTAAAATGTGGTTCATGAGGTCACTACTTCACAAGAAATTAACTAATTTTGTTTGATCAAAATTTCCTTTTCTGTGTATTCGTTCATCAAACCCTGAGTAATAAGATCTTCCTTCGTTCACTACTTCACAAGAAATTAACTAATTTTGTTTGATCAAAATTTCCTTTTCTGTGTATTCGGTCATCAACCCCTGAGTAATAAGATCTTCCTTGGCTTAGGAATTGTGCTGGTATAAAATTGTTCTTACAGTTAGATAATTTTTTTCCCAAAAGCATTCAGTTTAAGTATTACGGACTCAATTTTGGTGGATGCTTTCCGATATGTATCCACCTTTAGTTAGCGGTTTTAGTGGTTAACATGGTTACTAAAATCACTATTCTTTATTATTCTTTTATTGTACTCTGTCGTTTTTGCCTTCTTCTTCTCCTCCTCGTCCTCCTCTCCCTCTCTCTCTCTCTCACACACACACACAAAACTATCTTCTTCTTGAATGCTAAATCCTCAATAAGGAAAGGCCTCTTCGAGGTATGCAGGAGCACGAAGTATGAAGGTTTCTTGTTCTCTGTGTGTGTTTCACTCAACTATGTTCTTGTTAAATGATGATTCCCTCAGAAAAACAATTCTGCTTGTAGTTATGTAGGAGTACTGAGTACAGCAGTAGAGCCATGTTTAGCTGTGGGTGGGCAATTGCCCCCTTAAACTTTGAAAAATTCATGATGTCAGCACGAAAAAGCTGAAAGTTTTTAATTTTGTCCTACATTTGCATTGCTTCTTATTATGTCTCTTTGACCGTAGAAGCTTCAGAAAATTAGTCAGATCATGTTTGATATTGTTTGTGAGTATATGCAACTTATGTTCGTCATATTATTGATTTGATGGGTGAACATCCATTCAATAAGGTTCTGAAAGCATCTAGAATATGAAAATTCTGTTGGTTTAATATCTTGCTCTTTTAAATTGTAGTTTGTAATGGCCTAAATTGTAGTTTGTAATGGTGGAAGTTGGCCAGTTGGCTGCTGAATATTATAACTTGTGAGAAGAAGTGTTTGAACTAAGTACGGGGCAATTCTAGTATTTTCTATGCTTGCACTAGCCCATGCTCTGCTTACTATATGGATGCAACGAGCACATTTGATTTGTCTATCTCCTTTCTTCAAGACAATGAGTTTGTTTGGACACACAAAATTTGCAAGATTTATTTCAGATTTTGTTTTGCTTGCATCATACACACAATTCCCAATCACCTTTTTATCTCACATACATCACATCACAAAAAGTACTACAGTAACTGAATCCAATAATTTTTAGTGGGGATACAGCATTATTGATGCAGAGTATACTTGTCCCTCCATAAAAAGTATACTGTAGAAGCTTCTTTGCTTGATTTCTTCTTCTTCATGGACATGTCATGGGGTTAATTGCCTTTTTGCAGCTGAACATGAGAGAATGGTTGAGGCGTACTCTTCACTTAACCAAAAATTGCAACATTCTCTTTCTGAACAAACTGCTCTACAGAGTCACACCCAAGAACTAAAGGTTTAGACATTTTTTAGTTTTAAGAATAATGCTTTTCAGTTTTGATAATGAATTTACATAATTGGTTTCAGGCCGACTTGAGGAGGCATGAACGCGAGTATGCTGCAGCCCAAAAGGAGGTTGTTGATCTCCAAAAGCAGGTTACATATGAGGATGTAAAAGCTCATTATTTTTTCATCTTTAGCCGGTCTTTCATTTACTTGAGAGCTTCTGAAGCTAGCATTGCATCAGCTGCTCTCTTGTGGTTATTTTTATCAAGTAAAAAATGATTGAAACGTTAAGTCTTTGAATCGTATTATAGGTTTTAGATATCCCTGTGGTAAAGCAAACATCCATGCTACTAGTGGTTTTCGACCCACTCGTTACCTCCTTGTGCTTTTGACTGAAGTAAAACGTGGTTGGAAAACTTCAAAACTAAGAGATACCTGTTACTTTGTTGTAGATGTAGCCATGTAGCTTAAACAACTCCAAAGAATACTTGTCGGGTAATTATGTTTCTGTGAGAATAAAAGAATGCCTACTTATTTTTGGATAGGAAAATTTTTGGATTTTTTTTTTGCATCATAAACACATTCAAATCACCTTTTTTTATTCAACCTTTTTTTAATCTCACGTATATCACATCGCAAAAAGTGCAAAATTATTATTCTAAAAAAAAATCCAGATGATCTTTGATCCAAACAGGATGTTTTCCATCCATCTGAGTAATTATTTTACTGATTAGATAATTAATTCGTTTGGCAACTTTTGTTGCCTATGCTGGAAAGTTTGGTAAGGAATCCCTGGCAAGTTTTGGCAGCGTTGCAGATACAATGGGCAATAATCTCATTCTTGCTATTAAGCCTCACTTGTCAATCTTGTTCTTAGGTTTCTGTTCTTCTAAAGGAATGCCGGGACATACAACTGCGTGGTGGATCTGTTTGTCATGATTATGGTGATACTTTTATGGCTGGTTCTGGTGTGTCAACTGAAGATGCTTATAATGCTGCTGATGTTATTCCTGAGCAGTTGGTATGGTCTGTTGCCTGTCTGCATCCCACCACATTCACCAAAAATAGAAATATAAAGAAGAAAAAAGGAATCCATCCTCTGTCTAGTGTACATTAATGATGTGCTTTTTAAATAAAATGTGTGCAGCTGGCTTTCGATGCAAGGAACCCATCCTCTGTCTAATGTACACTAATGATGTGCTTTTTACCTAAAATGTGTGCAGCTGGCTTTCAAAGATATTTCTGGATTGGTTGAACAGAATGTCCAGCTCAGACGCCTTGTTCATAGCCTCTCTGAGGATATTGCATCTCGAGAAACTGAGTTAAAGGTTTTCGGAAATATCTACATTTAACTAGTGCAGTTAATTATTTTCAACGCCTTATGTAGCCTTACCTGCATTACTGTAAGTTGCAGGAGAAGTATGAAAAAGAGCTTCAGAGGCATACCGATGAAGCTGGCTCTAAAGTTAATGCTGTATTAGCTCGAGCTGAAGAGCAGGCATGCATGATTGAATCACTTCACACCTCTGTAAGCTTCTTCAGGGACTATGGCTTTTGGAACAGCGCATTCTTGTTTTGTTCTGATTGACAGAATTAGTGGTAAAAAGTATTAGCGCTCATTCACTGTTTGTCTGGCATTTCCTCCATACATAGGTAGCAATGTACAAGAGGTTGTATGAAGAAGCTCATAAACCTCGTTCTCCGAATCCTCTACTTCAAGAAGCTGTGCCAGGTTTCTGCTTGTTTCTTTTTGTTTCTTTAATTTAGTTATTTTCTTCTGATGTTTACATGCTATGCTCTGTCCTCCTCCATTCGTGCTGGATGCTATTTTTAAGGCAAGGTATATTAAAGGTTCTATTATGCATTTGTTGTTTTTTTTGTCCTTTCATCAATGAATCGATCCCTTTGTCCTTCTACCAATAATCACTTGCAAACCTGATAGTCTATGTAGACCAGGCCTACCTAATTTTTCTCCTCCTCATAATGAGTTGTTTTATGACAAGTGTACCAAATCAATTGCAATTCTTGGTGCTTCAATGGTTGAAGATACAGAGCTTTTCTCTGGTACTTTCCTTGAACAATTCACTTGCATTCCAATTCATGGTTGCTGGCAGGGGATTGGGTTGTAATGCTGCATGATATCTTGGAATTTGGTCTATGATTAATGGCTAAAGTTTGTACAGGAATCCTTTGACGTGCATTTAGAAGGATATTGAGATGAAGAAAAAGTAGTTGGAAATAAGATATGTAGTTGATTTATGACCATTTGGGAATTGTCCTTATTAACTTTTTCATGTTAAGTGGAGGCATGACTTGCGGCTTTGCTGTTGTTATTTGGGCATGGTTAAGTTTCTTTTTTCAGCAAACAGATCCTAAACACACACCAATTCAGCAACTATAACATAAAATTGAGGGAGGCTACGTTGATCATAACTTTCTCATTCCATTATACCACAACAATAAAGACAAAATAGTTAAGCAATGACCTTCAGTCTTATGTATAAAAAGAGTTTCATCTGAAAAGACATTATTGTTAAAATAAATACAGAGCCAACTAAGATTGTGTACAACAGATGTTTATTCAGGAATAATGCCTCGATATCTTTGTGAAAAGTATCACATATTATAATCAAACATTCTTCTGATGTCTCAGGCTTATTAATCAGTTAATTTACGTTTATTTCCTCACGCTTCATCTTTATTTTTTTTTGGTGTTTTCTTTTTGAGTGCTACAGAGAGGGATAACAACTGCTGGTATCCTTCTTGGAAGTATGGATAGATACGTATTATACATGAACTATCTAATTTCTCATGTCTGGAAGTTGAGCAATCATGAATTTTGCTTCAGCTGATATGTTAGTCAGATATTCTTGACGGTTATCATAGATCCTGAGATAGCCCATTTGTTTTCTAATTATAATGAGTTTCCTTCAGGGTTCATATCTTGTTACACATACCTTCCCTAAAAAGTAATGTCTACGTAGGATGTGCTTGGAGTTCAAGAATTACCCTTATCCATGCCATGTCAAAGGTCACTAAAGTTTTGCAGGGGCAAAATAGTTAACGTTACTGAACCAAGTAAAGTTATTGTGATTTGAAAAGCCAAATGGGAAGTCTTTGTTTTCATGCCAAATTTAGGTAGGGGTCAATGTATTTTACCCGATCTAATTCCAATTTTTATTATAATTTTGGTCTTCCTGGATTATTAGCCAAAATAAAAAACTATCCCTAATTTATTACATATTAGTTTTTAATTGATATTGCTTTTGAAGAATTATGCTTGGGATTTTTCCCTTTTGGAAATAGTCAGCTCAATAAGTTCTGTTCATTGTATCACTAATCCTTCTTTTCCTTAGCACAAATATGCCTGCGAACCTTATGCCTTGGCAGCATCTAATTTCAAGTAAGGTCCTTTCTATGTTTTGAAACAAAGAAAGGAAACGGAAGATAGAAGTAAGAAGGTTCATATTGGCACTGACGGGATAGAATTCGTATTTACTCCTCTATATGTTGTTCAAAGTTTCATGTTGACATCTTAACATTGCTTTATAGATTGGATGACCAAAATTTTGTGGAATATCCTTTTTGCATGATGATTACTAATAATAGTGCTTATTGCAGTGGAGCGAGGGAAGGCTATCATTGGCCTAGCTGACGATTCTTATGTATGGTTCTGAAACACTTGAGGAATATAAATTTTATCTCTCAGAGTAATATGAGTGATCACTTTTGTCTTATTGGTTTAACATAATCCAGGAATCTTTGAAGAAGGCACAAGAAAAGGCTCATAAGCAGGTGAAATATCTTGATGAAGAATTCGGGAAGTCAAGGTAAATGGTTGGCAGTTCATACAAGTTTACCTCAGCTTCTGCCCTCTTGTGCATACTGGTATTGTTTGTTTGAGAATGGGTTACACCCAGCCACTTAACGGTGTATTTTATGACTTTTGGCGGAGGGTATGCATGCATTCGGTAAAATTGAGCATGACCATGAGATGTTAGGGAGTTAGGTGTCTTCAAGAAGCTTATTAGGTGCTGATTATAAGACATATGCGTTGCACTGCACAATCTTTTACAGATGCCTTTAGATGATGTGCTGCTTTCTCTTGTCATGTTGCTTTCGTTTCTATTATACATATCTTGTCTGGATACTCATACAGTGCTTACTGTTTTGTATTTATTCTTTTCTTGTTTGGTTCTCTATTATTTTCATGTTTAAATGGGGAAGCAAGGGGTGGAGGGAGGTGGGCAAGAAAGGGAAGGATGGTCTCTAATTTATTTGTGATCCTTGTGTCTGAGAGCTTGAAATGGTTTCCTGTTGAATATACATATTAGATGGTTAGTATTATTGCCTAGGTGAAGGAACTAAGACGGTGGTCAATTAGGATTGATTTGGTCCTTTCCTATTGATCTTGGCATTGTCAGTTTGATTGCTTGTTATCTTCTTCTCATGGTAACTAGGTCATATTAATATGTCCTTTATTGCAGGTGTGAGATCATATCCTTGCGATCAGAATGTGACAAGTTAGCTCTAGAAGCACAACTAGCACGAGAAAAACTTGAAAGGTTTATGGCAGAATATGAACACCAGGTCAAAATCTTATTTATGGAATATTTGGGTATTGTATGTTAATATCTTTAATTGCATGGTTTATCTTAATACATTTGTTCTTGTGGTTTGATACATCAGAGAGATGAATATAATGGCTTGCTAGCAAGAAATGTTGAGTTCTCACAGTTGATAATTGACTACCAAAGAAAGCTACGTGATAGCTCGGACTCGCAGAGGGCTGCTGAGGAGCTTTCACGAAAATTAACCATGGAGGTGATTGCCATATCTGTTTGTTCTACCATGCTAAGAATTTATTTTGAGTGACAGTTTTACTTTTTATTCACAATATTTCAACATAGCGCTAGCTTCTTTATGAAGAGGAACAAAGGGGGTGGTACCTGCCTCTTGACAAAAGAAAGCATCACATTAAATTTTAAAATTTTCTTAGAGAAAAATACTCAGTTAATTATTTCAATGTTGTAGTATGACATTCTTGGTCAATGTAACATTTCCCAAAACTCGATAAACAAACAGAGAATTGGACAATCCTATGTTTATCCTCAATTTCAGTACATTTTGAAGCTTAGATTTCAGCTGTTCACGACCTTTCCTTTTCACACAGCAGTTTTTTCTTTAAGATCCAAATGTGGAGCTTAGAGTTGTAATTATTACAGGCTTCTTCCTTCATTGTTCACACAAAATCCGGCTTAACAATAGGTCTTTTGTTGTGGCTAATGTGGTCCAGCATTAACTGGAGGCAGCAAAGAGCCGTGCTGGAACAAATGAATGTATTCTCCTCCAACTTTTTGCAAGTCTGTTAACAAAACAATTTAATTTGCTAAAGGAGTATGCTATCTCCTGTTAAAGTACTTGGGATACTTGTCATGCAAAAGATGCCACCCTCTTGGCTAAAAGTCCTTATTTGTGTCAAGCAGAGCAGTTGGTCTTCAAATCATTGAGAAGATCTTTAAAAGAAAAACATCCATTTTCCTTTGTTTCACAACTGCTTTGTAACCTTAATCTCTGATTGTAAAAGTTTGCCAAATGTTTTCTGATATTCTGGCTTCTTTGTTCCACAATCTCATCTTAAAATTGACTGTCATGCAACCCCTTTATACCTTCTAGGCACATATATGTGACTTTCTTTTTCTGTTTTTTTAACTATTAGTGATGGAAATTTGCTTTCCTCCACTGCCAAATGTTATATCTAATTACATTTTAATGTCTTGCGCTTTGTCTGTGTGCTTTTCTGGCTTTTGAGCTTTCTAGCCTCTTTGGGTCCCTGTTTTGTTAATTATGTTGATTTATTAAATAAAACAAAATCGAGGAGATCTCAGTGTGGTTAATTCACCCATCATTCTTTCCCTATATCTATAGAGTTTTCAAAGTGCAGCCACATAATTCTAAAACAAAAGGGAAATTTCATGTTCTTATTCCCCAAAATTTCAATCAGATGCGTGCACTATCAGATTAGCCACGGTCTTAAATACCATCTGGAATCAATTTTCTATACCACATGAAGTGAGGGACATAGCAATTTTTGACACACAAGGCTTTCTTGTACTAAACCAATTGTATTATCCTTCTGCTGGTGTAATATCAATGAACTCTGCCTGATCAATAATGTCACTTAACTCCCTTATTGCTGCAGCAGATCTGGGACAACCCAGTGTTGACTCCATCAATATTTTCCATTTCAGAAATGAGCACCTACCATCATCTTCTGCTTACGAGGATTGTGATTTTAAAATAGGCTCCTCGGTCACTTGTGGACATAGAGATGGAAAGACTCTTTTCCAGAACTTCCTAGGACAAATTGATGTTGAGAATAAAACCCATTTTTTAATGCCTGAACTAGCTTCTGCAAAATAAATGTTCCCATAACTTGAAGCTCAAAGACTTATTCAGATTTTGTAGATGGTTCTGTCCTTTCTCACCCAAAGAATTCTCTCACGACTTTTTTAATGCAGCTAGCTCTTCCTTGTATGTACTCCTGAGAACACATAATAATATTATTTTCCACGATCACAGAATAACTGAAAGTCGCAACTTCTTGTTGCTGTATTTACAAGCTTTGCTTTGAGAGTCCCGGAGTATTTCGTGCAGAGAATGCCCGACAGCTTAAGTATTCAGATAAAGTTTAAGTTCAGCTTGTATCTGCAGAATCAACTTTTCATGAGATGATATCCAATTAATCTTAAGAATGTGTTTTTTGGGGTTTATCTTTGTCATTACTAATTTTTGTCCTAATCATGACTTGAAACAAGTATATTACCTTATAGGTCTCTCTTGTCAAGCAAGAAAAGGAAATGTTGTTGAATGCTGAGAGGAGAGCTGCTGATGAAATTCGTAGCTTGTCAGAGAGGGCTCATCGTCTGCAGGTATTTATCTTAAAGGCATTTTTATTCTTCTCTACTTTCTGCGAGGGCGAATTATGATTATAGATTGTGCTTTCTGTTACTTGTGTGAATTTCTTCAGGCTAGTTTGAATACTATAGAGAGCACGGAAGAAGTTCGAGAGGTACCCCCCCTTTTTTTAATTATTTTTAAAATTTTTTCTCCAACATGTTGGTTTTCACTGTTGTAGTTGTTTTGTCAAAATAATATGAGCTTTGTTAAGGGGTTTTATTTATTTATTTTTGGTGGAAGCAGGAGGCCAGATGTGCTGAAAGAAAAAAGCAGGAGCTATATATTAATCAAATTGAGGTTTGTTTCCAGTTTCGGACATGCTTCATCCCTAGCCTCTTTTTAATTAATAGGTTGAGCTATTACTGGACTTGTAAACAGATGCAGAAGGGTAGAAAGATTTCTTTTCTTTTCCCGTGTTTTCTCCAATGCTTCCATGATCTGCTACTCTTTTCAATTATGTTGTGTGTTCTGCTTTTTATTTTTTTATTTTTTTATTTTTTATTGATGGATGCAGAGAGAATGGGCTGAGGCGAAAAAAGAGCTTAATGAAGAGCGTGACAGGGTCCGAAATCTTACACTAGAGCGGGAAAGTTCCCTGAACAATGCATTGAAACAAGTTGAAGAAATTGGAAAAGAATTGAGTAAAGCCTTACATGCACTTGCTGCAGCTGAGGCTAGGGCGTCTATTGCCGAGGTCTCTGTTATTTAGAATATTTGGCCAATAATATCTCCTAGTTCATGCTTGTGTTTAGTTGGTGCTTGGTAACATAGTGAATAGGTTATAGACTTTGCTTCTCATATGGTTAATTTAATCCAGGCCCGATGCTCTGAGTTGGAGGAGAAGATGAAGTTGGCCAATTTTGAGGTGATTTTTCCACCTTGCATTTGTTGTGAAATATCTTAATGTAGGCTTTTTAATTGGTTGTAAAAGGGCCACTTGCATCTGTTGTTCTGAAGAATTGTGGCACTTTATCCATGACATTTACTTGGTCTTTCGGCTGATTTTTATGGGTTTACTCTGCTTCGTTGATAATGAAATTACTTGGTTGATAACTGACTTTTATGCTTTTCTAAGATAGTTGCTAAAAAGTTTGTTTCTCTTTTCAGTTTTCCCCTGCTCCATATTCTGAGCCTTTTTACACTTTTTCACTGAATTAAGATATTTGTGATGTTTTTCCCTGCTTCATTTTCTGAGCATTTTTGCACTCTTCCCAACCTTCATATTGCTTTCTCTAGTGCAGCGATCTTGTGATGTTTTAAATCACTTTTCAGATATATCCTCTGTTGTCTGATGAAATTTTGGTCCTGTTTGAATGCCTTTTTTCAAATTCTTAATTTTTCTTATTTTCCATGGTTATTGTGATACTGAATTATACTTTACTGCTTATAATTCAGGCTTCTGAGAAATATGGAAAAGGTGGACCTAACTCTACTGCTAATAATGAGGTAACCTTGTTTTACCTACAGCATTCTGGCTTCTGTGCGTATTTCTTCATTTCGAACAATGTCCGGTTGGCACACATGCTCCCCTTGTGGGGTTGAGGGTTTACAGTTAGGATTTAGTGGGGTTGATGTGTGCTTTATTGGGTAGAAAGAGAACAAGAATAAGTTCCAATGTTTTACCTTTAGGGCATGTCCTAGCAGTGGGGGCAAACTTGAGACCTGGGAAGTTGTAAGGTTCGATTCCTGCTGCTTGGGGCCCCTAGCCCACTGCTTGCTGCAGCTTTCCCAGTTAGTGCAGCCCAAGTTTGGTATAGTAAATATGAAAAGGGAAAAAATAGGAATTTCGATTTTTTCAGTAGGACAATAAATTTGTATGAAGTTTGATCTCTGTTCATTGACCTTTTGCGTTTGTAAATAATTGGATTCAAGATTGTATTGGATTTGCACACTGCTGAACATGAAATTGCAAAATTGAGAGAGGAAGCACGAATCAACAAGGAACACATGCTTCAGGTAATTTCAATGCTTCTGCGGTTACTACTTAAAATGAATGATATGCTAATCTCTTTTGGCTATTGTGGCAGTATAAAAACATTGCTCAGGCTAGTGAAGAAGCTCTTAAACAGCTGGAAGTTGCCCATGAGAACTCAAAAGCAGAGGTTGTCCGAAAGCTTTGTTGTTTTCTAAATTAGTGAATTTTTCTCATTCACAAGTTGGTATTGCATGTTTTCCACAGGCGGAGAATTTCAAGAAGTCGCTCGAGGCAGAACTTTTATCTCTCAGACAAAGGGTTACTGAACTTGAAGAAGAATGCAACTTGAAAAATAAGGAAGTGGAATTTGCAACTGTCAGGAAAGAAGAAGCTCTTGCTGCTGCTTTATCAGAAATTGCATTTCTAAAAGAGGATTGCTCGGTTAAGACGTCAGTGTTTGACTACCAATATCTTTGTTGGTTCAGTTTGACTTGTGCAGAAACTGCTATGCTGTCTAAACTGATCTTTTTCTGAAATTGGCATATCCAAAATTGAAAAATGTGACTCAACCTCCCAATTCCCAATTCAAAAAGCATAATGCATCAAATGATCTGCAACAGCCACCAGATCCCATGTGTTCTGCTTTTGCCCCCCAAGGCTCACTTCAAATGATATGACTTCAAATGATATCTTTGTTTTTGCCGCCTTGAATGGCTAATCATTGTATTATTTGCAGGTCTCAAGTTGCAGTTTTGGAAACACAAATTTCTTCTTTAAAAGATGATTTAGAGAAAGAGCATCAAAAAGCACGTGCTGCTCAAGCTAATTACGAAAGACAGGTTGCCATGATTGTTATAACTGCATTTTACTCTATTGTTTGCTCATTTTTAGATCACCAAAAGTTTTTGGGACTGTATGCCTATGTTCAGTAAGTTGAAGCAGTTTATGTTAAAAGATGCGCTGCCAAAATTCCTGTCCAAACTAGACTTCATAAGAGGATTTGGTTTCAAATGGTAACTGATTGTTTTTATCTTCTGGCATTTGCTCTTAATTCTGTATGTATCAATGAAAAAAGGTGAAAAATTTTCTTTTCACCTTGTATATTATGGTTTTTGCTGTCTAAAGACCAGCTAAGAAGATCTGAGAAAATGACTATACAGTGTTTTCTAAGCATGGACTGGTGAATGGCTTAGTATTCTCATAAACATGTGCTTTCCATCTTTCCTTTGCTTTAACTCCATGAAGAGTTCTTGATCGACATTCACCATGGAAGGTTGAACTTTCACTTGACAACACGGCTATGCAAAACATATGGTATCCAGTATCCACTGAACGTTTTTATTGGTCTGCATTAGAATTTGAAACATTTCGTATTGTGGGGAAATTATTGAAATGGAACTGAAGAGTGGCTTTCCGTTCTGTTATCTTTTGGTGTTCTTCAGATGCATAATATTACTCTCATTTCATTGGTGATGGTGTAATTTATTTTTTATACTTAATATGCATATTTTTTTTGTGATTTTGGTAGGTTATTCTACAGTCTGATACGATTCAGGAGTTGACTAGAACTTCACAAGCTTTAGCTACACTGCAAGAAGAAGCATCCGAGCTTCGCAAATTGTCAGATGCACTGAAAACAGAAAATGTATCTTCCTTTTCTGTGACAAATTGTTGTTCCTTTTCTCTCACTGTTTTCCAGTTAATTTGTACTGTTGTCGATCTTGCATTTTTGGATTTAAATCCATTGCGTTTATTATGATTCTTTTCGATTTGATATAATCATGATCGTTTCAAGTCATTCTGTAAATTTGAAATTTCTACTCTGAGAGCCAATTTTGTGTCACCTGAGGAACCTCTTCTGTGGCCTACATGGTCACAGGTATTGCATCTTTAGTTTTCTTACAACTCCCAGCTCTTATGAAAGTCTGACAGTGTAGGGCAATTCCCCGTGCACTACAATTACTAAGAATAGCATATTGCATAGTTTGTCAGTTTTGAAGTTCCTTTGTTTCCTAATCCTTCACAAACAAACAATTTCATATGAACAGAATTTGGCTGAAATACTCAGTTTATGAACTGTCCACCTAATGCCTTCACGTTTTCAAAATCTTTTCCATTTAATTCAGCAGTTAAATGGTGATCTTGTTCATCTGGATTTAATTAATCTGAGAGTAAGACCGCACCTTTCGCAGTCATATGTATGGTCAGCTTTTTCTTTGATGGAAGTTTCATTACTGCTGCTTTTTTTTTCAGTTTTATGTTGACCAACCTGTAGATGGAAAGATGATAGGGTATCATAGATTGTTTTCGTTCTGGATTTGTAATGGTTCTGCCCAATTCTTGTAACATTTCCTTGTTTTGTACACAATCTCATAAACAGTTAACTGAAGAATGGTTCCTTCCTCTTAGTTTGATAGTCACCATGTGGTAATTATCTTCCTAACTGGCTCTGTCCTGTTAAATTGAAGATCAAACTCAGAACTTATTTGTGTACTTTAATTTCGTTACCTCAGTAATATGTATGTTAGAGTTAATGTAAGTTCTGGGCTATTGTTTTAGAGTGCTTATATCTGAGGTTTGACTACTTGATTCTTGTATCGGTTTGTACTAACTCCTATGATTTTGCTGTGATTCATAGATTGAACTCAAGGCCAAGTGGGAAACTGAGAAGTCAGTGCTTGAAGTTCTGAAGAACGATGCAGATGCAAAGTATAATGAGGTTAATGAACTGGTAAATGATTACTTATTTTTATATAATTTTGTTTTCGTGCTTATATGTCTCTGCGATTTTCCCTTTTTCTTTTTTCCCCTTTCACATGTATCTTACATTTAATATCATTATTTCTATTTTATTGGTTTCTTGAATTCTTTTTGAAGGACTGTCACTGGTTTTTATTTAATTATTTATTTTTTGCCTTCCATTTTGATTTTTTTACTCCCTTCTGAACCCATGCATCTCTCAGAACAAGTTATTACATAGCAAGTTAGAGGCTTTACACATCAAATTGGCCGAGAAGGACCGTCATTCTTCCTGTGTTTCTGGAAGCTCTTCTCATGATTCTCTTGATGATGATAATGGTTTGGGACATATTGTAAATTACCTCCGACGCTCGAAAGAAATTGTATGCATGCCCCATCTTCTTCTTGTGCCTTCCACCGACTCTCATTTATTTAGCATCTAACTAAATTGGACTTCTACAGGCAGAAACAGAAATTTCTTTGCTAAAACAGGAAAAACGGCGACTTCAATCACAGGTAGCTCGACGTACCATTTTGATTTGCCTACACATAATTATTTATTTTCATGTTTCCGTTTTGTCCTATCTTGTATCTTTGGGGGCTTAGGTTATCATGTAGGGCAATCATTTGTTGCCAGTTTGCTTAGTTTTACTAAATAGGACTGTATTAAACTTAACTAAGTCTTGAATGCCTCACTGGTAAAGTAAATTGGGGTGTCGTATATATATATGTATGTATATATGTGTGTGTGTGTGTGTGTGTGTTACTAGCTGTGCTTCTCCTTGATCTATATGCTTTGATTTTTGGGCTTGGTGCTTCCCTATAAGGTTTTGAAGAGCATGACATGTTAACCCTCATTGGCATTTTGTGGCTTCCCTGCAACCTCAGTCATCTCATATGTCTTTATCTGCTCACATTTGGGGTTGGTTTTCCTGATAGGGTTGTGCATGGGAAGTCCTGTTGTTCAATTGAATAGACACTGGTCTTCTGGATTAAGTAATGTTAACCTGCATGGAACCTTAATGGATATCTGTTGTGTGGGCTTGTTGCAAACTGAGTTTTTTAAGCACAAGCATTTTGCATAACTTTGCAATAAGTGGCTGGTTGATATCCATAGGATTTAGTTTCTTCACGCACTATTGATACTTCAAGATTTTGAAATTTTAGCGGCGCTATTGATACTTCAAGATTTTAGTTAAGTTTACTTCTAATGTATTTTTCTTCTTTTTGCTCTTCCAGCTTGAAACTGCTCTGAAGGCAGCAGAGTCAGCTCAAGCGTCACTTAATGCTGAGCGAGCAAATTTAAAGACATCGCTGTTCACTGAGGAAGAGTTCAAATCTCTACAGCTTCAGGTTAAAGTTATACCTTGCGTCTTCTTTCGATCCTTGCAATCGTTGTTTGTCTTCTGTACATGACATTCTGTTGTTGTCTTTTTTTTTTTAATAATTTTTTTTGGTTGAATTTACTTTTTAGATGTTCACTTTTTTCTTGCTATTTTTTTTTTCCTTGTTTTGGCTTTTCCCCAATGTGACATGGACAATGTCATCTGGGTACCTGAAATTCTGCTGTTTAAACCACTGCAGGTTCGAGAAATAAGTTTGCTTCGGGAAAGTAACATTCAACTCAGAGGGGAAAACAGGCATAATTTTGAGGAATGTCAGGTTTGAATGAAGACAGTATACTTCTGTGGAATTGTGAGTTGATGTATTACGTTTGCTTTTAGGTAGCTTCTCTAACAAGAAAAAATTGTTGCTTTGTCCTAGAAACTTCGTGAAGCTCTTCAAAAAATTAGTATTGAAATGGAAATTAAGGAGAGAAGTCTTGAGGAGAGGCAAAATGAGGTTGAAGCTTGTAGGAGAGATATTGAAAAACAGATGATGGAGAAAGAAGATTTTAAACGGAAGGTTGATGAGGTATTGTCTTGAACCAGATTTTACCTTTCAATCCCTAAATCACTTTGGTTTGTCTTCTCATGGTTCTTTTCCCTCATCCTAAGTTATTGGAGAAGTCGAAGAGTTTTGATGTGGAAGATTATGACCGTTTGAGAGAATCAGTTCAGCAGATGCAGGTGGGTTGTATATTATCCTGAATTGGTCATTATGATCTCTGTTCCATTTTTGGTGATGATTGTGGAAATAATTTTATGTTCTCTTTGAAGTTATCTTCAGATTTGATCAAATCCTTGAATGATTTTACATTCGTCATTTGAGCTTTTTGATTAAACATGATTGGTGAGGACCAAGGTTTTTTGTTTTACCAGCACTTGGATTGACAAGTTTTCTGTGTTAAGCGTGGTTGTTAACATAGTAGCCAGTTGGTTTTTTGTCCTTAACCCTTGAAAACTTGTAGACCATTCTTTTGGGTTTTCATTATTGACTTTCTTGATTGATTTTGGAGGAAATTGGAAGAGGATTTTGTGACGGCCATTTGCCAGTCGCAAGTGGAAATCCTTGAATAGAAAATTATTTAAAAGATGGTGTTTTGCTTCTTCTGGCTTACTATAAGTTTTATTTGGTTTCTCCAAGGAATACAATTAAATTTAGAAACAGGATCCACGAATGTAGCTCATAATATTGATTACAGGGAGAGAATATGTTGAAGATGGATTAGAAAGGAAACATGAAAAATGGACAGGCATAATAAGGATATAACATGGCTTCTGATTTCTGAATTTGTTGGTAAACCTTAGATCCTTACCAACATGGCTTCCAATTTCTTCGTCTGTAGGTAAACCTTAGAGAAAAGGAAGCTCAATTAGAAGAAATGAAGGTGGTATTATCTGAGAGGCAAAGTGTGATATCACGTTTGGAGCAGGATGTTTCAAGGAGTAAAATAGAAAGGAATGAAAAGGAGTCCAGGATAAATGAAATATCTCAAGTTGAGGTACTCCTATTTGCATTCAATATGTAAATTTCACCTCAATTTCTTGATTTCTCTTTGCCTCGAGTTTTAGATCACAACTAATAGATTCTTGCATATGTTGTGATTCAGGCTTCTTTGAGATCAGATCTTGAAAAGCAGAGGAGGGTGATAGCTCAATTAAAGGTCAGCAGCGTGTTCATGGATATACCTGGTCTTTGTTTACTTCTTGAAAAAATACCTTGGACGTTGTTCCTTGTAATAATTGAGTGTCTGATGATCTTCCATTCTTTTGATACTGCTTTCACTAAATAAGACCTTGGATGTTGTTTGTTGTAATAATGGGGTGTCTGATTACCTTACATTATTGTGATGCGGCTTTTACTTTGCAGAAGAAATCTGAAACCTTGTCAAAAGAAAAGGAAGACATGAGCAAAGAGAACCTTGTTCTTTCCAAACAATTAGAAGATGCTAAGCAAGGTGTGGGTTCCTTACCATACTTTCCGGAATTAAATGAGCTAGAATGCTTATCTGTTAGAGCATGGGGGCCAAAAAAAAAAAAAAACTTTTGGTTTCTTATGGCAAGATGCATCACTTACTTTCAGTTCTTATGATAGCATTATAGCACTACAAAATTATCTTTCTCAGCTATTTAGTTGTCTTTTATAGTGAAAAGGAGTCTTGGAGATGCTGCAGGTGAGCATGCCATGAAGGAGAAGGAGAAGGAGAAGGAGAAGGAGGAGAAAGACACCAGAATACAGGTTCACACAACGACTCGATATTTTGTTGCTCTTTTGTTTTCCTCTTATAATGATTTAGCTGATATTTTCTTGCAATTTATGAAAGATTCTGGAAAAAACTGTGGAGAGGTTGAGAGAGGAATTGAAGAAGGAAAAGGATGAACATAAAACAGAGAAAGCAAAGCGACTGAAGACGCAGAAGACAATTAGTGACTCATATGAGACTGTTTCTCAGGTGTGCTTGCTCGTTGAACTGGCTTTTTTATTTTTTAGACTTGTGAAGTGGATTGCTTGTTGTATTTGGATTAATAGTCATCAAAATTATAGTTTTATAGCACAGCTCATGCGTGTAAATGAAAATTAAGGATGCATGAAAATAAATTTAATTTGTCTTTTAAAAGGTTTACAGAAGAAATATTTGCAGGCTTGAATTTATTAATTTTTTCCTGTAATAATCCAGCATCGGGTGAAGTTGTTAGATGAACTGGAGAAGCATAAACAGGCTCTGAGAATGCTTGTAGATGAAGTTGAAAAGCTAAAGCAGTCTAGGGGAAATCAATCAGAGGTAACAATTCAAGGTTTTTTGCTGTATTGCACATTTTTGTTTCATCATATCCCATTTCCCCTGCTTCGTGACATACACACCTTCTGTACTTGTACATTTCATGTTTTAGTGACAGAGATTACCAGTCGCTTGAAATTGATGTCTAGGAATCATGCGAACTTGTAAAAGTATTGGAAAAATGCCAATACAACGTTTTGAAGGCTTTCTGTTTTGGCAAATCCCCTCTTTCCTGCCATAATATGTTACCAGTACAATATATGCTAATTGAAACTTAAGATCATCTGGAATACATCTTCAAATAAAGCTGTGGATCTTCTTCTTGAATTTCTCAAGTCATGCAGAGTTCTCCAGCGTTTTTTTTCCTTTGCTATACTTGTTGAAGTGAACCTTAGTGAAACTGTGGACAAGTTTGTGGATGGTATGATATTGTGGCACTGTCTGTGGTCCAAATCTTTGTCTATGGAATTATTTGTGCAAACTGTAATATATACTGCTTATTGTCTCACATTTGTTTATTACCCCTGCTTGCGAAATTATGTCAGTCATAAGATATCTGTAAATCCATGTATATCGGATGATGGCTTCCTACGGGATTCATGTATATATGCTTGTTCTTAGGGAACCACCGAAATTAATTTCCTATCTGGTAGTCTCTTGGAGGACCTTGCTACTGCATATCATCTGGCTGTAGAAAGTTTTCATCGGTCTGCTCAACCAGTATCTGTTGAACCTGGGGCCTCTGCTGTGGTTTCATCAGCGGCTTCGGATACCACTTCTGCAGGGCCTACCATAGGTATGTATCCTCAAGCACTTCATGTTTCCTTTACCATTATCATCAAGGTGGCTTTTAATCTTTATTAGTGTTCCACTTTCTTGGAAATTTGTTCTTATAAATGATGTTTTTGTCATCTGATATTCAAATAGTTGCTGCAATGGCTCCAGCAATCTCGTCTCCCGCCCCCTCTACCGCAAATGTTCCTTCTGCCAAAACAGTGCATGAAAAAGAGAAGAAATCTGTTTTAGTGAAGCCAAGTCTGGAGACACGCAAGACAGGAAGGAAGCTGGTCCGACCTCGTATTATAAAACCTGAAGAATCCCAGCCTGATATATTGATGTCAGAACTTGAAGGGTCTGATAAGCCTTCATCATCTAATGATTTGGAAAATCAGGGAAATCTTGATATACCGACATCAGCACCTGGTCGTAAGCGCCCATCTGCATTATCAACTCCAGAGTTATGTGAAGAATTGCTTGTGACGGACGAAACAGGCGCAGATGTTGCTGAACCAACACTGAAGAGGTCCAGAAATTCAGAGACCCCACAAGAAGGTGGTGAAGGACTGCCACCAGAGGGCAGCGATTCCCAAGCTGCTGGGAAATTGGAGGATTCTTCTGAAGTTTTGCCTGCTAGTGAAGAATCTATGGAAGATATTCCAGATCTTCCACATGTCTCCAAGGGTATCTCTGTTAATGTTGACAAGGACGAGGGTGAGACTGCTGCTAAGCAGGCTGAAGAGCCAACTGCAGAGATGAAGATGCAGGAAGAATTTCAGAATGACAAAGGTGATGTTGCTGATGCGTGCTCAAACAAGCTGAATGGTGCATTATTATCTGATGTTCCATTAAAACAGCAGGCTGATCAGGAGATTCAGCATCCAGCAGCAGAATCCGAAAGTGAGCGGGAGGAAGGAGAACTGGTTACAGACGTTGCTGATCTAGAGGGTAGTCTTAATATGTCCACTACACTGGGAAGCTCGGAACCTGAATTTCTGTCTGAGCATGGAACAGCTTCTGAAATTCCACCTGGAGTTGATGATGATCCTGTGGATCAGGCAACAGTGGAAGCGGGGGATGCAGAAGTTTCCCAAGCTCTGGATGATGTAAAAAATGATGAGGGTATCATAACTGAAGACATTGGTGAGACTTCTCACAAGTTGAATAATGATATTGAGCAGGCTGCAGCTGAGACAGACGAGGTCTCTGAAGCTGCTACAACTAATCCTGAGAAAAGACCACCTAGCACTGGCGTAGAAATTGGTGTTTCTAAACAAGGTGGAGCAAGTGCCATAAATGATACAGAAGAAGGGAAACAGGCGTCACCTATTTATAGGAGTTCAACAACGATTAATTTGTCCGAGAGGGCGAAGGAAAGGGCTTCTATTAGACAAGGTGGTATGCTTTCTTCCTTGACAAGTAGAGGTCGTGGAAGGGCACCTCGAGGTCGGGGTGGACGTAGTGCCCGCGGCCGTGGCCAAACATCTGGTAAGCAGGGTTAGGTATGGCAGGTTAATGGGCTGGGGGCTGCTGTTGCTCTTCTAGGTCTTTTTTTGCTTGGTCGTCCTATTTCTTGGCGATGCCAGTTACTATCAAGATGCATATCTGGATCGTTCATGGATGGATATGTCATGACTTTTGATCAATCTTGGCCTCTTTTGCTCTCCCAAGCTCAACTATTTAAGTTTTGGTTTGCCGGAGGAGAGTTCTCGTTCGGAGAAGAACTAAACTTTATATTATTTCACTAACTTTTATAGTTGTCAGCCACTGTTATTAAATTCTCTCGCCTGGAAACTCTTGCAAAAATTGCTTCGAACATGTTCTTATTAAAAGTGCTCGAGGAGAAAAATGTTTCGCATATATAGTATACTGAAATACACTAAGATTCATGTTTACACGAGGAAAAGATACCTAGGTATAACGAGTGTCTTTAAAGTTGGGCTATCGAATTGTGAACCGGCCAGGGTTCTAGTTTGGTTTACTAGTCAACCTAGCAAATCAATTAAACTAGTTAAGGAGAGGTTGAATTGGTAAAATAATGGACTTTCGAGTAGGCCTGTCAACAGTTCGGGTTTAGATTTGGGCCCGGCCTGGATCCGTGAAATTATTGCGGGTATGGGTAGGGATTTAATTCTGTTATCTGGACCCGGATTCAGATCCGTTTTGTCAAACAAAAAAATGGGTCGGATACGGAATATAGTATTCCGATTCGTATTAGATTCGGATTCGGATATAAATGGATTAATAATTTAAAATATGTATATTTATCAATATAATTTGATTAGGGCGATGTATTTGAGTAAAGTCAATTTGATTTATTTTTTTATTTGATTTTTTTTTTGTATTAGTTAGAAATTAGTGTACAAATATAATTTTTTCTCATTTTTATTAAAAATTGTAAATTTTCATAATTTTTTTCGGGTAGACCCGGACCCGGATTCGAGACCCGTCGGATCCAGATCCGGAACATAGAGTAGAAGATCCGTCGAGTAAACGGGTCGAATCCGGATCCGATTTGGTATGTCGAGTCCGGGTCAGGAATAATGAATTCCGACCCGGATTCGGCCCTGTTGACAGGCCTACTTTCGAGTTGGTTCATACAATTTTTTTTTTAAAAATTTTGAAGTAATTCGATTTAAATAATAAATAAATGCATAAAAAAGAGAATGATTTGAATTGGGTTGAATCGTGAAGAAGTTTGCTTAAAACGGTTCGGATTTAAAAAATATTGGATATGGCGTGATGGTATTTAGAGTCATTAGTCATAAATTGTGTACTCGGTGGTGTAGGTGCACCTATGAATGTAGATGCACGTGACCTTTTAGGAGCAAAGCGGGGGTGATTGATAGTGTTTGAATATCAGATTTTGGTGTTAATTATTTTTATATACAGAAACATAGGTTATTATTTATCAACAATTAAACATAGTTATAAAAATATAATTCCAAATTTTAGTGATTTTTTAGAAAAGTTTAAATAGTAGATGTGCAATCAAAAAATGGCGGTGGTATCATTATTTTTGAAAAAAAATTATAATTTGACTCCATTTTGTGGTATAATTATTTTTGACCCTTAATTTTGGGAAAATTACATTTTGACTCACATTTTTATATAATTAAAATTGGACCACTATTTGTATAATAATTATTGACCTCTTGAAGTTTTCGTAAAATTGCATTTTTAATCCCTAAATTTTTTATTTTTTGAATTAGGCCTTAATTAAATTTCATTTTAGTTTCTTAATTTTTTGCAATCTTATTTTGAGCTACATATTTTTAAGGAATTAAAATTTGGCTCTTAAAAAGTTCCTTATTAGGGTTTAGGGCCTTAGTGCAATTAAACCAAAATCGGAGAGGGGGGCAAAATGCAAATATTCATTATCATCCTCCAAACTCATGCGGAATCAGCAAACTAATGACGAATCTTAAGTGTGCAACCAGCCAAGAAAACATGGAAATGAAACACCAAAAATAAATATTCAATCTTGCATGAAAGGGAAAAACCAAAAAATTTTTTTTTTTTGGCCAAACACAAGTACAAGATCATGCAATCCCAAACACCAACACAAGATTCAAACGTCCAAAGGCAAGATTGTGGAACCCAATACAAGATTATGTAACATGAAGAGAAAAATGAAACATGCACAGCAAAAACAAGACTTTGGATCTCACATTGAATGGATTTAAATGCAGATCTAAGCTTGTATCCAAAGGAAAGTATGAATAAAGGTTATCTCTGATGCTTATTGAGCGTTGCAAAGTCCTAGAAAAGTGTGTAGATGTCGAAACGAAGCAAGATCCAGTGGCTGCCGTTGGTGCCAAGAATTGCCAAGCAAGCAACTTCAAGCTCTGATTTGAGGGTCTTGAAGCTGTTTTTCTTGATACCTCTCAACACAAAAGTTTCTCTAATACGATCCTAGAAGACGCAGAAACATAGAAATTGCCACAAAGATCTCAATAAAAGCAAGAAAATGATGATGAACACGACTGGTCGATCAGTCTGTTCTCTGTTTTTGCAGAAAACTTTTTTAGGAAGGTAGTTTCGAGCTTCGATTTGAGGGGTTTGTAATGGTTATCGGCGAAATATTTCAACACACAATTTATTCCTCTATATCCTTAGAAGGTGCATACAAAAAAGAATAAATACACTGATAGTGTATACATTATCACCGTTTGATTCATGACATGTGTAAAAAAATTAAATTTCAAATTCAAATTCTGCATAGTTGTCATTCATTCAACGCTGAAAGTGTAGTGTATGAAAGATTAATCCAAAAAATAATCACTGGATCAATAAAGAAAGAGAAAATCGAATTGGAAGAGAGCTGGTCCACCAGCTTGTTTTCAAATTCTGTAAAAAAAGCTGATTTTGTTTTCTTGCTTTTTCTCTCTCCCCACACTCCTAGATCTTGTGCAACCGCCCCATCACTCGTTTCCATCTCTTAGAAATCCTAAAATCTCTCTTTGCTCACTATTTGAATGGAATACGAATATCTCCTGCCATCCCTCGCCAATACGAATATCTTTCACGAAAGGTCCCAGCATCCCGCTAGGAAGCACCTGAGGATTCAGAACCATCTTCAAGTAATGATCACCGACCTCCGCTATGCGTGTTTTTTTTTTTAATACCTCATCGCAGACAGATCTATTGTGCGAGATTGCTGTCCGGTCAGCAGCTGAGGTTCAATTGATAACAGAAAAAGGTAAATTTAATTTTAAAATATTATGACATAACTCTGTAAAAAATGCATATATTATAAAATTAAACCACGCTCTTAAATATAAAAGAAAAAAAATGAGCTTAATTTAATTACACTGGACAGAAAACTAACTGAATAAGTGCAGTGTAAATATGCCTTTACACTATGTAGCATCTTTCCTTTTCAGTTGAAGTGTTTCATACAAAAAAAAATGTTTAGGGTCTAGGGTCTAGGGTCTAGGGTCTAGGGTCTAGGGTCTAGGGTCTAGGGTCTAGGGTCTAGGGTTTAGGGTCTAGGGTCTAGGGTCTAGGGTCTAGGGTCTAGGGTCTAGGGTCTGGGGTCTAGGGTCTGGGGTCTAGGGTCTGGGGTCTAGGTTCTGGGGTCTAGGGTTCTGGGGTCTAGGGTTCTGGGGTCTAGGGTTCTGGGGTCTAGGGTTTAGGGTCTAGGGTTTAGGGTCTAGGGTTTAGGGTCTAGGGTTTAGGGTCTAGGGTTTAGGGTCTAGGGTTTAGGGTCTAGGGTTTAGGGTCTAGGGTTTAGGGTCTAGGGTTTAGGGTCTAGGGTTTAGGGTCTAGGGTTTAGGGTTTAGGGTTTAGGGTTTAGGGTTTAGGGTTTAGGGTTTAGGGTTTAGGGTTTAGGGTTTAGGGTTTAGGGTTTAGGGTTTAGGGTTTAGGGTTTAGGGTTTAGGGTTTAGGGTTTAGGGTTTAGGGTTTAGGGTTTAGGGTTTAGGGTTTAGGGTTTAGGGTTTAGGGTTTAGGGTTTAGGGTTTAGGGTTTAGGGTTTAGGGTTTAGGGTTTAGGGTTTAGGGTTTAGGGTTTAGGGTTTAGGGTTTAGGGTTTAGGGTTTAGGGTTTAGGGTTTAGGGTTTAGGGTTTAGGGTTTAGGGTTTAGGGTTTAGGGTTTAGGGTTTAGGGTTTAGGGTTTAGGGTTTAGGGTTTAGGGTTTAGGGTTTAGGGTTTAGGGTTTAGGGTTTAGGGTTTAGGGTTTAGGGTTTAGGGTTTAGGGTTTAGGGTTTAGGGTTTAGGGTTTAGGGTTTAGGGTTTAGGGTTTAGGGTTTAGGGTTTAGGGTTTAGGGTTTAGGGTTTAGGGTTTAGGGTTTAGGGTTTAGGGTTTAGGGTTTAGGGTTTAGGGTTTAGGGTTTAGGGTTTAGGGTTTAGGGTTTAGGGTTTAGGGTTTAGGGTTTAGGGTTTAGGGTTTAGGGTTTAGGGTTTAGGGTTTAGGGTTTAGGGTTTAGGGTTTAGGGTTTAGGGTTTAGGGTTTAGGGTTTAGGGTTTAGGGTTTAGGGTTTAGGGTTTAGGGTTTAGGGTTTAGGGTTTAGGGTTTAGGGTTTAGGGTTTAGGGTTTAGGGTTTAGGGTTTAGGGTTTAGGGTTTAGGGTTTAGGGTTTAGGGTTTAGGGTTTAGGGTTTAGGGTTTAGGGTTTAGGGTTTAGGGTTTAGGGTTTAGGGTTTAGGGTTTAGGGTTTAGGGTTTAGGGTTTAGGGTTTAGGGTTTAGGGTTTAGGGTTTAGGGTTTAGGGTTTAGGGTTTAGGGTTTAGGGTTTAGGGTTTAGGGTTTAGGGTTTAGGGTTTAGGGTTTAGGGTTTAGGGTTTAGGGTTTAGGGTTTAGGGTTTAGGGTTTAGGGTTTAGGGTTTAGGGTTTAGGGTTTAGGGTTTAGGGTTTAGGGTTTAGGGTTTAGGGTTTAGGGTTTAGGGTTTAGGGTTTAGGGTTTAGGGTTTAGGGTTTAGGGTTTAGGGTTTAGGGTTTAGGGTTTAGGGTTTAGGGTTTAGGGTTTAGGGTTTAGGGTTTAGGGTTTAGGGTTTAGGGTTTAGGGTTTAGGGTTTAGGGTTTAGGGTTTAGGGTTTAGGGTTTAGGGTTTAGGGTTTAGGGTTTAGGGTTTAGGGTTTAGGGTTTAGGGTTTAGGGTTTAGGGTTTAGGGTTTAGGGTTTAGGGTTTAGGGTTTAGGGTTTAGGGTTTAGGGTTTAGGGTTTAGGGTTTAGGGTTTAGGGTTTAGGGTTTAGGGTTTAGGGTTTAGGGTTTAGGGTTTAGGGTTTAGGGTTTAGGGTTTAGGGTTTAGGGTTTAGGGTTTAGGGTTTAGGGTTTAGGGTTTAGGGTTTAGGGTTTAGGGTTTAGGGTTTAGGGTTTAGGGTTTAGGGTTTAGGGTTTAGGGTTTAGGGTTTAGGGTTTAGGGTTTAGGGTTTAGGGTTTAGGGTTTAGGGTTTAGGGTTTAGGGTTTAGGGTTTAGGGTTTAGGGTTTAGGGTTTAGGGTTTAGGGTTTAGGGTTTAGGGTTTAGGGTTTAGGGTTTAGGGTTTAGGGTTTAGGGTTTAGGGTTTAGGGTTTAGGGTTTAGGGTTTAGGGTTTAGGGTTTAGGGTTTAGGGTTTAGGGTTTAGGGTTTAGGGTTTAGGGTTTAGGGTTTAGGGTTTAGGGTTTAGGGTTTAGGGTTTAGGGTTTAGGGTTTAGGGTTTAGGGTTTAGGGTTTAGGGTTTAGGGTTTAGGGTTTAGGGTTTAGGGTTTAGGGTTTAGGGTTTAGGGTTTAGGGTTTAGGGTTTAGGGTTTAGGGTTTAGGGTTTAGGGTTTAGGGTTTAGGGTTTAGGGTTTAGGGTTTAGGGTTTAGGGTTTAGGGTTTAGGGTTTAGGGTTTAGGGTTTAGGGTTTAGGGTTTAGGGTTTAGGGTTTAGGGTTTAGGGTTTAGGGTTTAGGGTTTAGGGTTTAGGGTTTAGGGTTTAGGGTTTAGGGTTTAGGGTTTAGGGTTTAGGGTTTAGGGTTTAGGGTTTAGGGTTTAGGGTTTAGGGTTTAGGGTTTAGGGTTTAGGGTTTAGGGTTTAGGGTTTAGGGTTTAGGGTTTAGGGTTTAGGGTTTAGGGTTTAGGGTTTAGGGTTTAGGGTTTAGGGTTTAGGGTTTAGGGTTTAGGGTTTAGGGTTTAGGGTTTAGGGTTTAGGGTTTAGGGTTTAGGGTTTAGGGTTTAGGGTTTAGGGTTTAGGGTTTAGGGTTTAGGGTTTAGGGTTTAGGGTTTAGGGTTTAGGGTTTAGGGTTTAGGGTTTAGGGTTTAGGGTTTAGGGTTTAGGGTTTAGGGTTTAGGGTTTAGGGTTTAGGGTTTAGGGTTTAGGGTTTAGGGTTTAGGGTTTAGGGTTTAGGGTTTAGGGTTTAGGGTTTAGGGTTTAGGGTTTAGGGTTTAGGGTTTAGGGTTTAGGGTTTAGGGTTTAGGGTTTAGGGTTTAGGGTTTAGGGTTTAGGGTTTAGGGTTTAGGGTTTAGGGTTTAGGGTTTAGGGT